>NC_023171.2:13841556-14462488 GCF_000231095.2 Oryza brachyantha
CATTCCGAAAAGACATGGTCTACTATTAATATTGATTGCCAGTTGTTTACGTATGACCATGAATATTCAACTTCCAAGTTTGAGGAAGTGAACTTCTTATGTACTTGAAAAGTCCATCCATGTTCAAATCCTATTCTGCATGTCCCCTCTATTTTGCTTTATTATGAATAAAAAAGCAACCACGTGTGCCATCGACCCTGTATTAACCACAGCTATGAGTTCCCGCACCCAGCAGCTCAACCTGTATTAATCTATGCAGACCAATAATTTCCATAGTCAACTGACAATGGACTGAAGTAATCCAGTGCAATATAAATACATTGACCCCCATAAAATCTACTTATATTCACGCACACTATCCATCCATGTACAGCTTAAAAAAAATTGTAAAATAACAGTAACAACCAATATTTGATCCTTGAATGTTCTGCATATTGGTTCTCTCTTCCTGTCAAAATTGTCTGAATAAGGGAGAAGCTTCCAATATACTAGTAATAGTCTAATAGATATCAAAACCAATTTCATATTTTCAATGTTTAGCAAACCAGGAACATTTCCACCATTCCGGCAGACTAGAAAAGGACTTGTGTGCCTGGACTTCCCATGGATCAGAAAAATATAGAGTATTTGTAAGTTTATCCAGAGACCAATTCAAGATCAGCAAACAGCAAGCACGAAATGCATTAATTCTACTCCCCGTAATGAATCTTCCCAGAACAGTCGGTAATCTAGTGGTCACTATGGATGGTTTCATCAAACTTGGCTGCGCTGTAGCTTCTAGTGTGAAGCAAAGCAGGGGGGTTTCCTATCATCTAAAAAAACAAATTTGGCAAAACTAAGCATTAAAAAACTCTCTAAGTGCCTGAAAGCATTTCTCCTGCATTCTATGCCAGGATCTAACCATCGAGAAGTATCAAGAAGAACAAAAATGGCATTGTTTGATATCTCCGTTAAAAAAAAACACTTAAATTCCTTCAGTTCCTATCTATCAGCACTACCTTCCTCGACAATACTGAACATAAAAGAGCAACCTTTAACTGGCAAAAAAACGCATTCCTAAATTCCTAGCAACCCTCGCAATGAAACCGGGAATCATCACGCGGAATCGAAAGAAGAATGGATCAGGATGGAGAATTCTTTCACGGGTGATGACTGACGAGTAGTGGAAAAGTCAGAAGACGATAGAGACAGAGACATGGGGGCAACGAGAGAAGGAGAAGGGGAGCACGCAAACATGCGGGTACCTGGAGACCCCGCTGGTTGAGGCACTTGACGGCGACGGCGAGGCGATCGCCCTTGCCGTCGGGCGGGCGGACGAAGCCCTTGTAGACGCTGCCGAAGCCGCCCTCGCCGAGCTTCTGGGCGCGGCTGAACCCATTGGTGGCGGCCTGGAGCTCGTCGTAGTCGAAGTCCCGCAGCTGGCCATGGCCCCGCTCCTCGTACAGCGACGAGATGCTCCGGTGCGACGACGTCGACCCGGTCGACTTGCTCGCGGGGCGCACCCCGCCGGAGTCGTCCGATCGGCTCGTGCTCACCGCCGACGCCGTCGTCGTCGTCGTCGCCCGCTTCCCCGACCCCTTGCTCTTGGACCTCCTCTTCTTGAGCCAACCAAGGCAGTTCATTTCTTGCCTCCCGTGCCTCGACCTCACACCCAGAGCTCAGGCTCAGCTCCGTCGCGGCCGACAAGACGGCCGCTTTCTTGCGCCGCGCGAGGAAGGAAAGGAAAGCGCCGCACGCACGCACGCACGCGGACCGTGTGCGCCCTCCCGGGGAGGAAACCTTTTGTAGGCGAAGAAGAACGGAAGAGGCGGAGACGCAGTGTGAACCGCGGATGACGATGAATCAAGAAAGCTCGGCAAGATTTCGGCAGTTGAGAGGGGAGGAGAGGGGAGGAGAAGAAGGCAGCTAGGGAGGCAGCAGTCCAGTCCAGTACCGCGTCCTTTTGTGAAGCTAGCGCAGGCGCAGCTGGGCTGTGGCGCGCGCGCGGGTGATGCGTCCGGACTCCGGTTGATGAGGCGCACGCGGACACGCGGTGGCGGGGCGGGGTGCGGTTGGGTTGTTCTGTGGATCGCCCGCGTCGCGGTCTCGGGTCTGAACGCCACGCTGGTTTCGCCGAATTCTCTCTCGCCTTTCTGCACTGCAGGGGGGTTTCCTCCACAAACAAATCCAACTAACTGCCTACACTGGGCTTCCTTCATAAGTTAGTTCCTAAATTTTTTTTCTAAAAATAATATATCGAATTTTTGAAAAACTAAATAAAACATTAAATATACATGAGCACTAAAACTAATTATACATTACAGGGAAAAGTCTTATAATATGGAACAGATAGAATACAAACGAATTCGCAATACAACCCTCTCATCGTGTTGTCCGTTAAAATCACTCAAACACAACTTACTGTATAGAAAATTTCTATATACAATCTTTATATAATAGTTTTTTAGAGTATGATCTTTGTAAATACATCTTTCTGATATGGCATTTTCAATATAAGGTGGTGTTTAGATTGAGAAAATTTTAGGAGAAATGTCACGTCAAATGTTTGACAGGATATCGATTGGGATTTTTGGACACGAATAAAAAAACGAATTTCACGGCTAACCTAGAAACCATGAGACGAATCTTTTGAGCCCAATTAATCCGTCATTAGCACATGTTGGTTACTGTAGCACTTATGGCTAATCATGGACTAATTAGGCTCAAAAAATTCGTCTCAAGATTTCTTCCATAACTGTGCAATTTCATCTATGTTTAATGCTTTATTTATGTTTCTAAAAATTCAATGTGATGTTTTTAGAAAAAAAATTTGGGAATTAAACAAGGCCTAAATATGGTTAACAAATAATTTTATGTTAAATTTATATATATATATAATTTTGATATATAAAGATAATATTTAATGTATATAAACATAAAGTATAAAAAGTTTATATATATAAAGTTTATATATATAAACTTTCTAGGATGTATACACGTCCATGCGGGTTAACGGGTGGGTGGACGTTCGCCCATTAGATCTACCCATCGTTCTGATAAAAGCCTCTAACATTTTTCTATTTTTGTTAAATTATGGTGAAGTATAAGGGGATGACAAATAAAAAAATTATGAATAAAATTTTTATATATGTGTTCTTAGCATCTAAGGCTAAGGCTGTAAATAAGCTATAATAAAAAACCAAAAATCAACTTTAATTTAAAGTTTAAAAGAATTAAATTCCGCTTATAAGTATAAACAGAAACGAAAACATAAAAACTTCAATAAACCACGTCAAGGTTTTACCGTTACATGTAAATGGAGAGTTCCGTACAAGTTTGGTGTATGTGGCCCCACTTATTAATAGCCAAGATGCAAGAACAATTGTGACGAAATTAAGAGGGAACATAGGTTACAGTGATATTATTCATATGTTATGTTCGACGACGTTTGATATTGTTTATTTGCATATAAGCCACATGTTTGTTGCGCTGGACCCCCACAAATACGACACCTATAGTCAACAGTGTCTACCTGGTTTTTCTTCGATTGTCTCGTGGGGCTCCATGTTCCAAGAGTGCAAGTTGGGTGTTTAAAACTTGGAAGAAAGAGGAAAATAAAGTGTTTGGTGAATTCACTGTACATTGCCCATGACACCTTCAATGTAATCAATTGAGGTTGGTCAAGAGAAAATAATAAAATATACAGTCTTAGAATAAGTTGAGAGATAACAGGAAGGCAGCTAGCCAGCCAGCCACAATATGTCAATATATGTCCGCTGTTTGGCTATTTTGACTCCCAATCAGCAATGGACCCCTAATAGAAAAAAATAGGATTAAGTGTAAAATAAAATATGACTATTTAATTGGACCATAGGAAAAATATATAAGTTTAATATAAACTCGAATAAAACTTTTTATTCGATCAGAGCTTCATGATATATTTTCTTTAAAACTCGTATGGAATGAAACATTTTGTATGAATTTTAAGATTCAATAGAATCTTTTTTTCACGAACCGATTCAAAAGGATCCAGTTATTTGTTTCAAAGGAACATATAGGAAAAAATCATAGGATTAAAAATATATGAAAATTTATATGATTTTTATTTAAATCAAAAATCATAAAAGGATTAGCATCATCTATTCACTTATGTTTATACTTAAAAGACAAAATTTAAATTGTAAAGCTTGAATTTGGATTTGATTTTGAGATTTTCCTCATCAAAGTTTATCTTTTAACCTTTGATTTTGATCTTTAAGAAAAAATATATAAAATTGTTATCATAGATTATAATTTAATCGTCATCAAGTCATTTAGTTTATACTTAATCTAAGCCAAAAGATGAGTAACCATAACTGCCATGCTCGGTTTTCTGTATGTGTGGCAAGCACCTACTGTTTAATCTGTTGTACCTGTGTGGTCCACGAGGAGAAAGGATATATCAACCCAGTTGAAAAAAAAATATCACTCTACTTAACTGTATATTGTTATTTTTACTGTGGCACGCAACTGGAACAAGAAAAAGGCTAGCAATTATTGACCCAGTTGAAATTTTATAATACACCCAATTGAATAAAAAAAAGAACATATTGATTCGTTCTTTTCTGGCTGTTGCCAGTTTTTCTTGTCGTGAATTGTTTGCTCCACGCTTTTAAAAATACAATTTATCAAAAAAAAAAGTCCTCCACTACATTATTTACATGATTTATTTTAAGCTATTTGTAAAGTATTTTCTGAAAACATTAGGTTAATCAAATAAATAATCTACTTCCTATGCACTTGTTTGAACACGAATTCGTTAGTTACCAGATCCCAAATCCACGCAAAAAAATTGTTCCAAACGGTATGGGTAAGAGCATCTTCAAAAAAATTGCTAATATTTTACTTTTTTAAAAAATGTATTGAATTCATCTAAAAAATATATTAGACATAAAAATTACACATTTCTTCAACGGAAATCTAAAAATGAATAAATTATATTAGGAACACATATTTTTGTCTCAAATTTAGGACACGAGTGAGCCGATTTTACGTATGGGTAAATACTAGGAATGTATTGGTAATCTGTTGAAGATATATTTTTTATCTTAATTTCTAAAATTCAGTTTTATGGATTAATTTTAGATATCTCTTTAAAATTGCTAAAAATAAAGTTTTCTTTGTTGGAAGGAGTAATTGACTTTAGAGTAGAAACGGTGCAGAAGATCACTCAGACGTCGTCGTCGTTTTCTCTCCGGTCAAACACACGGGCTGGAATAATGGAGATGAAGACGAGAACCAAACCAACCAAGCAAACCCCGTTCCGTTCCGTTCAATCCAGGGCTACCCAACGGTGCCTTGGGCTGCGTACAACTACGTATTTTTTCTCTAAATATTATTTATTTTACTCGCACGCTTTTAAATGGAGAGAAGATATATTACTTTTAAAAGGATTTTATAAAGAAGTTTGATTATCTCATCTTATTAGCAGATTTTTAAATTTCATATTAGTTAATTCTTTTTTTATATTATTAAATAACTATAAAAAACAGATACTATTTCCTCTTTTCTAAAAAGTACACCTGTAAAACGGTGGGCCCGGTTGTCATAATGCGCCATCCCGACCGGTCAACGCCTTGACTGGGATGCGACTGACGTGCACCGTGACGTTTCCTTGGTGAACTGACACCTGGCGCTTTGATCTGCTGCTTTGCTAGTGTGGTCTCGTCATGGTTAGGCACGGAGAAATTTTGGAGAGTCCCATTGCGATTTGGGAATTTCGTGTGGAAGAATCAGTAATAGCTTTTTTCCTTATTAGCCATAGCATTAAGGTTCTTTTCTTTTATCACGAGATTTTTCTATTTTCTGAAATACCTAAATGTATAATAATTATTATATATGTAGATAATTAAATTAACTACAATATAGTTTAAAAATGCTTTAGAGATTAGATTGTGAACTTTCTAATGGTACATGCCCAGAAGAAAAGAAAAAGGAAGAAAATGCACAATGTCGGATCGGCTGGTGAGCTTTAGAAGAAGGCACTATTCGATCGAACCGCACGGGCACGGCGATCCATCACCCGTTCATCGGATCGTCTTCATCAGTGCTCAGGTTGACGCCCTCCACGGTCAATTCATCCACTCCTGCCGTTGTCAACGACGCCGTCGTCATTCGTCATCATCATCATCTCGTCTTGCTAACCGTCGCGTCCTCATCTTCTTCTTCTTCCTCCTCCTCCGGATTAATCTCCGGTCGCTTCTCCACCTGTTCAGCCATGCGTGAAGATCAATCAACTTTAGATGGTCATCTTTTGTTTCTTTTTTTTTAAAAAAAAGAAATGACGTATTTATAAATAAAAATAGTTTCTAAACACAACTTTTTATATTCTTGACGATCTAAAAGCGAAGACAAAAAATAAACTACTATCAAAAAAATTTTAAAATCAACTTTTA
The DNA here is from genome assembly GCF_000231095.2 of Oryza brachyantha. Classification (NCBI taxonomy): domain Eukaryota; kingdom Viridiplantae; phylum Streptophyta; class Magnoliopsida; order Poales; family Poaceae; genus Oryza; species Oryza brachyantha. Next base: position 13,847,970 of record NC_023171.2, read on the forward strand.
ATTTAAAGTTATAATTTTAAATTTTATCTTATAAACAATGATAGAAACGAAAAGACGAGATCATTAGCAAGTGTACTATGCAATCAGTGAATCGAGTTGTTTAGTTTGTAAAATTTTTTTACAAAAACATCACATCAAGTTTTTAACATATATTTAAAGTATTAAACGTAATCTAATTACAAACAAATTTCAGATTCCGCCTGAAAACCGCGAGACAAATCTTTTGAGTTTAATTAATCTATCATTAGCACATGTTGGTTACTGTAGCACTTATGACTAATCATGCACTAATTAGTCTTAAAAAAATCGTCTCGCGATTTCTTACATAACTGTTCAATTAGTTTTTTGGTTTATCTATGTTTAATGTTTTATTTAGATATCTAAAGATTTGATGTGATGTTTTCGAACAAGCTTTGTAAGAACTAATCGATCGGCAAAGACGGCAAGGCCTCAATGAGATGCAATTCGTATGAACACATCTGAACGCATCGGATGTACTGTCTGTTAGTAATCGATCGGCAAAGACGGCAAAGAACGAACTACAAATAGGAAACAATTTGCTGATGCAGCTGACGGAGAGGACATTGACTCCTGTGACTGAATTCGCATTGCACATCTATGTACATTTTTTCCCGTGGTTTTTTCGAGAGGTGTTTAGATTGAGAAAATTTTTGAAAAAAGTATCATGTTAAATATTTGACCGGATGTTGAAAGGGGTTTTTGGACACGAATAAAAAAACGAATTTCACGGCTAGCCTAGAAACCGCGAGACGAATCTTTTGAGTCTAATTAATCCGTCATTAGCACATGTTGATTACTGTAGCACTTATGGCTAATCATAGGCTAATTAGGCTCAAAAGATTCGTCTCAAGATTTCTTCCATAACTGTGCAATTAGTTTTTTATCTATATTTAATGCTTTATTTAGATGTCCAAAAATTCGATGTGATGTTTTTGGAAAAACTTTTTGGAAACTAAACAAGGCCCGAAGTATGACGGTTTTGATCTCGTCAAGGGGATTCAGGGGGTGTTTAGATGGAGAAAATTTTTGAAAGAAGTGTCACGTCAAATGTTTGATAGGATATCGGAAGGGGTTTTCGGACACCAATGAAAAAACGAATTTCACGGATAGCCTGGAAACCGCGAGACGAATCTTTTGAGCTTAATTAATCCGTCATTAGCATATGTTGGTTACTGTAGCACTTATGGTTAATCATAGATTAATTAGGCTCAAAAGATTTGTCTCAAGATTTATTCCGTAGCTGTGCAATTAGTTTTTTGTTTATCTATATTTAATGCTTTATTTAGATGTTAAAAATTTGATGGGATGTTTTTGAAAAAAAAATTTAGGAACTAACCAAGGCCTCAGTGTCACATAGAACCGATCCAGTTAATTAGTTTGGTGCAGATTACTTGGCGACGTAACCACCTTCTGCTCGCTGTTCTGCATCTCTTAGGACAGGTTTAGTCCTCAAAAATTTTCGCATAAAAAACGTCACATCGAATTTTTGATACCTAAATAGAGCATTATATAAAGATGAATTGAAAAAATAATTTCACAGTTATATGAGAAATCGTGAGATGAATCTTTTGAGCCTAATTAGTCAATGATTAGTCATAAGTGCTACAGTAACGATTAATTAGGCTCAAAAGATTCGTTTCACGGTTTATAGGTGAGCCATGAAATTCGTTTTTTCGTTCGTGTCCGAAAACCCCTTCCGACATTCGGTCAAACATCTGATGACACCAAAAAATTTTTATTTCCCTAACCTTGTCCAGAACGAATTATGAGTTTACTAGGTCAGTCAAATTTCACTTTCACTGTTCTGCATATTTGCTAGTAATTGCTAGCCAGCTAGGCTTTTCTTTGTATTTTTGACGTGATCAGCTAGTATTACCATCAGTATCTGTCAGTGTCCATCTTGCAGAGCTGTACCTTACTAGCGAGCATTTGGGTTTTGGTGGTGTTTAGATTGAGAAAGTCCAGAACGAATTATGAGTTTACTAGGTCAGTCAAATTTTGACGTGATCAGCTAGTATTACCATCAGTATCTGTCAGTGTCCATCTTGCAGAGCTGTACGAATGAAAAACAAATTTCACGGCTAGCCTAGAAACACGAGACGAATCTTTTGAGCCTAATTAATCCATTATTAACACATGTTAGTTACTGTAGCGGCTAATCATAGGCTAATTAGGCTCAGAAGATTCGTCTCAATATTTCTTTTATAACCGTGCAATTAGTTTTTTAGTTCATCTATGTTTAATGCTTTATTTAGATATCTAAAAATTTAATACGATGTTTTTTGAAAAAAAAAATTTGGGAACGATCGTTTTCGTTGACGAATCCGACGAAGTTCCAGACGACCACGGCCCAGCATGCATCACTGTCGAGCAAGAACTACTACCAAATCAGATCTAGTTTCCGCGTTCCACAGGTCCAGAGCTGTTCCACTCGTCGGTTCTTGATCAAGGTAAGGCCATGTTTAGGGGGGTGATTGGGATAAGGGGCTAAACTTTAGCCCCTTGTCCCATTAAATATTTGGACACTTATTATAAATAGTAAATATAGACTATTAATTAAACCTATCCATAATTTTAGGCTAATTCACGAGACGAATCTAATGAGCCTAATTAATCCATGATTAGACTATGTGATGCTACAGTAAACGCTCATGGGGTTAAAAAGTTGTCTCGCGGATTAACGCTCATTTATAAAATTAGTTTTTTTATTAGTCTACATTTAATACTTCAAATTAGTGTCCAAACATCCGATGTGACATGGGGCTAAAAAGTTTAGCCCCATCTAAACAACCCCTTAGATGGTAAAAATTTTTAGAGGAAAGGTCAAATCAGACATTTGACCAGATATCGGAAGGAATTTTTGGACACAAATAAAAAACGAATTTCACGGCTGGCCTGTAAACCGTGAGACGAATTTTTTGAGCCTAATTAATCCGTCATATGAATTTTTTGAGCCTAATTAATCCGTCATTAGCGCATGTTGGTTACTGTAGCACTTATGGCTAATCACGTACTAATTAGGCTCAAAAGATTTGTCTCACGATTTCTCACGTAACTGTGCAATTAGTTTTTCGTTTTGTCTATGTTTAATACTCTATTTAGGTGTTCAAAGATTCAATGTGATGTTTTTGGGTGAAAATTTTTGGGAACTTTAGATTGAGAAATTTTTTGGGAGAAATGTCACGTCAAATGTTTGACCGGATGTCAGAAGAAGTTTTCGGACACAAATGAAAAAAACGAATTTCACGGCTAGCCTGGAAACCGCGAGACGAATCTTTTGAGGCTAATTAATCCGTCATTAGGACATGTTAGTTACTCTAGCACTTATGACTAATCATGGACTAATTAGCTTAAAAGATTCGTCTCAAGATTTCTTTCGTAACTATTGCAATTAGTTATTTAGTTCATCTATATTTAATATTTTATTTAGATGTTTAAAAATTTGATATGATGTTTTTGGATGAAAATTTTTAGGAACTAAACAGCCCCTAAGTTAGTGTTGTATCGATCAGTCCCAGTCTCAGCGACGTGAAGACCGGGCGAGTCATGGCGTCAATAGTGACGAACTTACGATGAACAGTGACAGGAAAGAATGAGAGCTACCTTCTACCGTGTTGTAATAAGGGGTTTGATTAGTTTGCGAAATTTTTTGGGTTAGATGTTATATCGAATGTTCGATCAGATATCGAAAAACTATTCCGATGATTAATTAAAAAACTAATTACATAGAGGTGTTTGAAACCACAAGATAATTTATTTAAGCCTAATTAATCCGTTTTTAGTGCATGTGAGTTACAGTTAGGGCTAATTATGGACTAATTTGGTTTAAAATATTCGTCTCACATATTTATTCTAAACTATATAATTAATTATTTTTAACTATGTTTAATGTTCTATACTTACGTCAAAGATTCGATGCGTGCGAAAGTTTTTAGTAGCGATGGAGTAAAACCTGTAGCTGTATGTGAATTGGAAAGTTCAGAAAATGTGTCGGTCAGTCGGTGTCACTGTACCTGGCCGGGGCGGCCGCCGCTGCTCGCCGCCTGCAGCTGCGACGAGACGCGGCCGGTGACGTCGGCGAAGCAGGCTCGCCCGAATGACGCGGCGGCCCGGAGGTGCGACGCGGTGGCGTCCTTGGCCCTGCCGCGCAGCTCCAGCAGGCCGCGGTCAATGTCCGCCTCGTGCCTCGCCAGCAGCGGCTGCAGGTAGCTCTCGTAGACGTGCTTCGCGCCCTGAAACGAACACACGAAAATGGCACTCTGAATGTTTGGAAGATTTCTCCGGCCCTGAATGTCTCTGAATGTTAAATTATTTCAGCTACAGGTTGAGCTCAAATTTGATTTTTACAACCGTAGAAGCTAAGTGTATGTTTGGAGGATTTCTCCTGAACGTTTCTGAATGTTTAAGATTTCAGCTAGTCTGAACTTAAATTTAATTTTTACAACCGTACAAACTAGTGTTCGTTGGAGTTTATCGGCTGTGGATTATTTGTACCATGCTTCCAAGAGTATGAGTAATCTAAAAAACTTTCTACGCCGGTATTGTTTATATCACTTATTCTAAGCAATTCATCAGGTTTATAACATACTAGTATAATTTCATTTTTTTCCTACAAACAAATATATCCATATGTTTTCATTTATATTTATACTTATAAGCTAACATTTAAATTTAGAATTTTGATTTTAAGTCTTATCATAGTTTATTTTTTAATATTTACTTTTAGATCGCTGTGAACAGTCGAACACACATAAACCACAGTTCGTCTAAACGGGAAGATCTGATAATCAAAACTGATAAATATTTGCAAATGAAGGGAGTACTACTACAAAATCTAGGCCATTGATCAAGTCAAATCTACACTATCTTAGTCTATTGTGCGAGTGCTTACTCTTGTTTTTGGGTACCACAGGTAGAGCACGAGCGCAAGCTTTGCCTCCCCGTATATCGGCAGCCATGACACCGTGAAATCGGTGATCCTCTCCAAAGTCGTCAGAAACGCGAGGAGAATCCTGAACAGCACAAGCAATTATTCAGACTTTTCAGAAAGTCAGGCATGAACTAGCATGATGTAATGTGCTTTTGCAGATTTGCTTTGCGCAAAATGCTTCATTACCAGTACTGACACCAGAAACGCAACTGATCGATCTGCGGTTTGTTCAGTTCCAGCGTCTTGTAGCAGTCATACGCCGGGTAGGCGTATCCTAATATCAGCCTGCGTTGCAGATGCAACAGGAAATGAATTTTGCTTCCATGATCTCTTCCAAGAACTGTTCAAAGGGACTGAATTTTTCAGGATTACTCACGTCAGAAGTCCAGTGACAAATGACACCGCCATCTTCAGTCGTCAGGGAAAGAAAACAAAACGGAACACAAAAAAAATCTGCAATATATTGTTCAGATATCTCTCATCCATGCCGTGAAAAGAAGTAAAGTGCAAAAGCAAATGAAATTCTGAATTTTCCAGAGACGTCGTGAGAGATCGATACGAAGTTATTGCGGATCACATTGCGCAGTGAAAAATTACCTGAGAAAATTTTTAACCCATGCAATCAAATGGCTTGGCTAGATTGCTGGGTGATGGGTAATGATTGGATGAACTGAAACCGAGAAGAGCGCGCAGTTAAAATATGCAGGGATGCGGTCAATATAAGTGGGATACGGAAGAGAGCCCAACCGCCGCAACTTTTCGCGCCAGAAAACGGTTAGGAGAAGCAACAAAATAGATGGGCCAACAATGCATCATGGGCAGCATGGCTGAAGCCACGTTTAGTGAAGATTTTTGACTCACCATGGTGACTTTTCCGACACCAAAGATAAGTTGTATATTGTTTGTGGTATCCCAACATAAGCTGTATGTTGTTTTTATTTGTTAACTAGCATTGTGTTCTTATTTTTCAGCAAAAAAATCAGGTAGTAGAGAGGGTTCTATTTGTTTTATTATGGACAAAAATGAGTTCAGCAAGAAAAACTGTATATTGTTTTTGTACTACCAAAAATTGAGTTTCGGTTGGGGTTCCAGGAATGAAACATTTCCAATTGGCCCTAGGTCTCAAGTCTCATTTTCTGATATTTTCGACCAAGCCATGTGATCTTTAACGATTATCATTATTATGCCAGCCTCCCTGACCCAGTCCAGAAATGTTTTCCTTTACTCTTTTGTTTTATTTACCTGGGATTCATTCACATTCAAACACCCAAATGGGAGGATGCATTTCTTCTCGTTACGCTTTGTTGTGGACCATGTTGCTTTATGACCTGTAACCATAAATCACATGCTCACAATCATGGAAAAGTAGGCCATGATGAGCCATACTTAAAAGATGCAACATTTCTGTATGAACATACTGAACAAACTGGACTAATACTTCTCTCTCCTCCCCCATGTGATTTCACATGTTAAGTGCAATTGTCATCTGTGAGGGATTTTACAGATCATCGATACAAGCTACCAGGAACCATCTTAAAATAAACAAATGAATCTGTCCTACAAATACAATACTCGTAGTATCAGGTACACCAGCAAACCGATACGCAACCATGCGGCAGCAATGCAGCAGTTTTGTATAAACAACAGCACCATGGCACAAGAACTACTACTGCTAACTACCCATCATCCAAAAGATGAACAATGAAGAATAGAAGAGCGCTGCGGAAGGCGTTTCGCTGATGGCATATTGCCTTTTGGTCACGCCAAAAAATCTCGTCGTACATGGGCTACATGTATCTGCCGGGTTGATCAAAGCCATTGCCAAAAACTCTGAGGGAGCTCTATGTGAATGACTGTGCCACAGAAGAAGTTGTGACCAGACCAGAAAGAACACCAACAAGCGTGCCGCTATTGTAAGTGCTGGACTCCGTCTGTAGGGCATTGTCCCGAGAGTCGACGAAAGTGTCATTCTGGAACGGCCCGCCCACAAGGGCGCCCATGGCAACATTTGGGTTTGGACTCGAAGAATGAAGATACTGGAATCCTTTGCAGCCTGTTTTTGCATCAGCGGGGATCGACGCCCCTCTGTGGTGCACCTGCTGCGGATAGCTGCTCCCATACCCAACCAGGTAGCTAAGCTTCATTGGGTTGTCACCCAAGATGTAATTAACCTGGCATGCAACAGAACATATATTAGAAACTCACCATAAAAGATAAAACAGATCCCCAGTCACAAGCTACTCAGACAGCAGAAATAGTGTGCAAGTTACGACAACCAAAGTAATCATAGGCTCGTATTCAAGCAACAACGGTAAACAATGTGCCCCACATGTGCCAGTGGCTCATGATGAACAAATAGTTATGTATATATAAGGAGAGTCTTGATGTGTTGCTTGATGAACTTTACATAAACCATGCGTCCAACTGAAATTGCAGTAGGTTTTCCATAGTTTACCTGTGATATAGCAAAATTGCGTATATCTGTAGGACTATAGTACTTTCCGCTGCATTGCACTGCTGCTGTTTGTGATGTAAGCATGTAGTCGCTGTAAACAACAGCAAGGAATGCTGCATTTGTGGCATGCTGAAGAGAATTCCATGGACTTATCCACACCAATCCCCCTGCATAAAAATCACCATCATATAGTGAAGCCAGATGCAAACAAAATACAGGTTGCACATATCCGTTTAACCCCAGAAAATGATTTTTCCAATATATTTTTAATGCAAAAAGGGAACATCAAAGACAATGAGCTATGCATGAATCCTCCATGTATTGACTCATAATACAAGATCAAAGAATGGAGGAATTTCAACATACCACCAGTCCTACTGGCAGTAGCTGATGGAGAATCTGGCAGCAACCCACAAATGACAGCTTCAGCAGTGTCTCTGTAGCTTTTTATTCCCATGTTTTCAGCATTGGATGTCTGTTTGGATCCGAAGAAATTTATTCTAGACAAGAGCACCTGCACATAATAGACAAAATGCACTTAAAAGTTCTGTTGTTTGACTGAAAAGGGAACTAATGTTAAAGGAAGGAACATAAAAAGGATAGCTTCATTCCTAGCTCCATACTAACGAAATATGTTTGGTAAACGTTCATGCAAAACTGCAAACCTGTGTCCCTGCAAGTTTGTCATCCCAACTGAACCATGTTGGCCTTCCCCAATCAGCAAAAGCTTGTCCATTCTGTACAGTCACATAACTGAGGTATGTCTGGTCTCCTGTAGCATGGTAGAGCCAACTTGCTGCCCACAGGAGTTCATCAGTATAACCAGTAGAATTATAGTAGTTTTGGAGCTTCGGATAGCTGTCACTGGCAAGGCCTCTGTAGGTATCAGCAAAAGTAAACAACTTCTGAGCATGTTGAAGAAGTGAATCAGAATATGTAGTGTCTTTGGATTTGAAAACCATTGATGCTGCTGCCATTGCTGCTGCTGCCTCAGCAGCAACATCTGATCCAGGGGACTTTGTGTTAATCTGTGTGAGTGGCCTTTTCTCAGACATAGTCTCAGGCCTTTCCCAGCAGTTGTGATCTAGATCAGGATCACCAACCTGCAAGGCAACAAATTTATATGTTGGCTAATTAGTTCTGGATGTATAACAAAGTGAGGTTGCCTCATCTATTGTACTGTTCCATCGAAAGAAATGTAGAATGTGTTCAAGCACCTGAGCGGAACTTAATCATCCGAGTTATAATTCTCAGTTAGATAGACGAACAAAAATAGGTATTAACATGACAATTAACTTGCTTATATCTGATTTCCTCTTCTTATGTACATTGTACTCTATTCGTCATTTATTGAATGTGCTTTGCATCCTGCCAAGTATGCATGACTAAACATAAGCATCAAGCGAAACTAACTTGCACGCATACAGAAATTCAACTCCAAAGAACATCTAATATCCCCAAACCTTCAACTTCTAGAAACACTTGCCATCCCCTACCATGAAAGGCTAACTCTCCATACAAGAAATGTGTTTGTTTAACTGTAGATCAGTCCAACTTTGCTCAGTTAAGTATGGACTAGCATCCAAATTTCCCCCCCAAAAAAAAAACTACCTTGGGACATTGGGTATCTCATACTGATAGTGTGAAAGGAATGTACCTAAAAAGACAAAACTAGAAAGGACGTGGACAGTGAACTCGCAACAAATGTGTCGAGATTTAAACATATCGAGCAGAAAATGAAGTACCTCCTAACTATTAGGTGTTCAGATCATGACATCTGACCCGGCCTGCTTCTTACCAACCAAACTTTCCCACTACTGAAATGCCATCAGGGTCACAATAAACCACTACTAAAGCAAGATCAGACCACGCAAAATTATGTATATGCTACAGCTCTGACCTGAATGTAGAACACGTTGTCAGACGGATGTGCATTGATGAGGAAATCAGTGATCCATCGGAGCGCATCAAGCGCAGGGTCCAGCTGCTTCGCGGCGCTCATCTGATCTCCATACTCAAGAATGGACCACGAGAGCACCGTGGCCGTGAAGGCCATTGGGAAAGTGAACTTCATATGATCACCAGCATCGTACATTCCCTTGGAGAGATCCAGCCCCGCTTGTTTCCCATCATCCGTAGCCGAGTCCCCCCTCCACGGGATCTGGTTGTTTTCCAGCTTCCCGGCTGCACAATACCAGCAGAAATTACCAACAATTCCCCCAAATGGGCACCATTTCAGAGACAGAGAGGCAAAAAAAAAAGATTGGAGATTGTGCTCATTCAGCATCCAAAACATCGCAACCAAAGCTGGAACAACCAAAACAAACACCAATCTTCATACTTCATAGCTCAATCAGCAACCCATGTACGAAAAGCAGCCAAAATTCACAGTTTGATGAGCAGATTTATGTCAAATCTGTATTTTGCGGACATTTGGCAACAGCATAGTAATCGCCGCAGAAGAGCGGAAAATTCCCATTAAGAAAAAGTCAAAACTATCAAGCTATGGCCACTGAAATTGGCGAGAAATCTACGTGCTCGTCAACTTCGCTACCGAGCAAGCAATGATTGGTAAGAAGTTCTTCACCACCCAGAAACAGAAGAACCCACCAGAACACTAGAAACGGCCGTATCGACCGCTCCAAGTTCCACTCCGAATGCGGAGATGCCGTCATGGCCAAACCAACACACGGCGCACACAAAAAGGCAAGCTTCCATCCAAGCTTGGTGCCGAAAGGGAGAGCCATTTGCCGCGGAATCCATCCACCGAACCGCGGAAGCATTGCGGCGGCAAGGGCAGCAAGAACGAGCCAGCGGGAGCGAGTGGGGCGGCAGGCGCTGCTGCTACTCACCTTTCTGGACCTGGAAGAACTGGAGCGCCACCCCGAGCGCATCGCCGTACTTGGAGTCGATGGCCCCGGGCGGGCCGGGCACCGGGAGCGGCTTGAGCTTGCGCCCTCCACCCCCCGGCTTCCTCTTCATGATGGCCACCACCGCCGCCGTGGCCACCAGCGACGCCACCAGCGCCACGATCAGCCACCCGCAGCACCCCTTCGTCTTGGACCCCATCGCATTCGCCTCCTTAGTTGCCACCTACCCGGCCTGACCGCTGCGCGCGCGCTTCGCGGCCGTCGGCGGCGGCGGCGGCGTCCTCCTCGTCTCCGGTGCTCGGCGCGGCGTCGGGGGTGGGAGCACGACGCGAGCCTCCTCTTCTACTGCAGCGGATGGGCTCTGGCTCCCCGCCGTGGGGCTTGGCTGGGTTGGTGGTGGTGGCGCCGTGAGGTGCGGCGGGTGCACGGGTCCGGTGTCGCTGTCGGGTGGGGCCCACGGGGGCCGACTGGTGTATGGGCCAGAGGTGGCAGTGAGACGGAGGACGGGTGGGTGGTGGGACGGGACGCGTAGGGGGTGAGGAGTCGAGCACCGACAGGACACGAGGGATGGATGGATGGACGGATCGTCTGTGAGTGAGGGGCGTGTCGTGTCCGACCTGTATTTTGGTGTGTGCACCTTACCGTACGTGCACGAGTGGTAGTACTACTACTATTACTATTTGTTTTGCTGCTGGCAGAGGGACGTGTCACGCGAGGGGAGATGTTCATTTCATCCACCAGCAGAATGTCCGTGTATTTCCCGTACAATTCTTGGTGTTTAGTTCTACTAGCAATTAAACTTTCTAGCAAATATAATCATGTGGGTTTTATATTTTTAATCGACTATGTTTTCTACTTCGCATTCATTTATCGTATATTGTTTGTCAGAAACAAAAATAGTAATAAATTGTATTATTTAAAACAACAATCCAGAGGAATCTGGGTTTCTTACTAGCATGCTAATCTTACAGTTGAGCGGCCTCATCTTTTCGTTTTTATTTATATTTATAAGTCAAAACTTAAATTTTTAATGTTAAATTTAAAATAGATTTGGGTGTTTTCTCATCTTAATTTATTTTTTACACTTGACTTAGAATATTATTCATGATATATTTTTGATTCACAAATATGTGTTTGGTTTTTATATGAAAAAAAATCAAACAATCACGGGAGATTTTCTTGACTCTATTTCCGTTCTGTAACAATTTTTTTTTCTTTACAAACATGACATCAAACATACTTACATCGATGGGTGCACGACATTCGGTGGACGGTGGTGTAATCATACACGCACGGACCGTCCAACCCAATATTGCATAGCAAGCGATGAACTGGCGATGTGGATTGATTAAACACTGGTGTGGATTGATTAAACACTGGTTGTTGTGTGCTTATGACGACCCAAAGCAAATTCCAGAGCTTGAATTATTTGTGCCATTGCTCTGGATAACGATGTGCATGCGATTTTTGGGTAATGACCAGGGACGATCCCAACGATTTTGGTGATCTCCAGGTGTCCTGCCGTTAGAATCTTTAATAACGGACAATTTGGCTCTTTGTTTGTTTGGCCACACAATTTACCGTGCCACATGTTAGGTTTATCATATTTTGTTTGACATATGTTTAGGCATATGTTTGGTTCGTGGTAAGTTTTTAGCCAAATCTTACCACTTGTGACCAACCATTCGTTGGCTACGCTTTATGTGGCTTTTAACTTGTGCAAAGTTAGCCTCCATCCAATGATCCAAACAAGCCCTACAAGGCTACAATTGTTGACCTGCAGCATCAAGAAACCTTTTACACTAAAGACGATGGCAGTGACAATATGACACTGAGCACAAATTATTCGTAATTGAAGTACGTAAGCACAGGAGAAAGCATCAATTACCATTTGGCATTCACGTTGCATAATAAAGAAGAACACCAGGGCAGCACACCTTAGCGTAAGAGCGCATCATAGTGACGGTCATCGTGACCAGAAAACTGGTGTTTAGTTAGTGACAGGAGTTGAGCACAGCTCACACCAGGAGCTTGCAAACCCATGATTAGTCCATCTGTCCATGTCCCATTCCATCGTAACAAATCTGGGCACTTAGTTCATGTCTTGGCACGGTTCTGAAACAGATAATGGATAATCTGGATCCATACAATTACAGGACAAGCAACCACCGTATCTGCAGCTTGTTGCCACTGACGCAGACGACAACACCAGAAGCGCCATTTGATGATGCAATATTGCCATGCCCATTTCCTCTGCACAGTGCAATACAATCATTGCAGTAGCAATACAAGTTGCACTGAAATATTGGTTATGTGTTCGTTGTTCTTGGTGATGCAGGCAAGGGAACATTAATAGCTGAACTTTTGGTAGTTAGTCCGGACTCTGAATGCCACCTTAGCATCACCAAGGCCGCAAGGCAAGGCGCAGACCGTAGTTTGGTGAGTGGGGTTAGATAAAGGGCCAAACCAACAATTTTGACAATGCACAAGAAGGATAGCATGTCAGGCATGGATAATGGATTCAAGGCATTATGATTAATCTGCATATTATGCATCAGTTGCTCAAATGGTCATAATTACCTGATCCACACCTGCACCGCCAGCCACAACCTGCTACCAGAAAACCAGAATGTCATCATTCATATCATAACCTAGCCAAGTACTGCTAGCTCAGAACAAGTGTTCATAATAATATGAGAAAAAATCCACATACTACAGTCAGCATTTAACATATTCAGCATGTGCAATTGCATGGTTGATTTGTAGTACTCTATCTGATTCATATTATAAGTTACTCAATGTTTGTCCTAAGTTAAAACTCTTTAAGTTTGACTAAGTTTATATAAAATATATTAATATCACAATATCAAAATTGTTTCATTAAATCCATAATTGAATATATTTTTATATTGTATATATTGTGTTAAAAATATTATTATATGTTTTATAAACTTGATCATGCATAAAATAAGTTTGACTTGTAACGAAACCAAAATGACTAGTAATATAAAACGGAGGGAGCAAAATAGTACATCGCATGGTCACATACACTGATAAAGCGGAAGGACATTTTAACACCTTACAGCATAAACTATCAAGTGTAATAAAACCATAATGCAAGACGGAAAATAGAAGCAGAAAGTATCAGGACCCAATATTTTTTAAAAAATCACCTACTGTCATATATATATTTTGACGGGAACACCTACTGTCATATTGGACCAATTGATCTCCAAAAGCCAACCTTTTACATTACCAACTTATACATCCTGCAATAAACAGCATTAATTTTGATACAAAAGAACAAAGAGATAGATTGGCAAAAATATAATGTTATCCAATTGAATGGCTTATTTTCTTCAAGTGTGCATGATACCTTTCCGAGTCATCAACATCAGAGCAATTGTCTATAGTGCAGCAAAACTATAGCAGCTGTAATGTAAAGAAAAGGCATTGTTGTACCAATGTCCTATGACAAAGAAATTCATTAAGAGTGTTGTGCATAGGGCAGTAAAATGTCTACAATGTAGAAAAAACAATTGCACACTCGTGCAATGGAAATTTGTAATTAGATGCAACAGGATCCACTCTCCTTTGTTCCCAAATTAAAGTCAGTATACCACAGTAGGAGGATGTAAGTACATCCTCTCTCTTTATGATCAACTTCAGATGATAAGAAGGTATGGTATTTTGTATTCTTCATTTTAAAAATAATGAAACATATAAAGGTCTTGTCTGAGAATTTAGTCAAACCATATATCAATTTCAGCATGAACCAATGATTTAACACATTTGATTTGTTAACAATATACCTGATGAAGTTTGGAGAACAGAGTTGGTCATCAACCATACCATGCATCATTTTTATTATGCTACCAGCAAATGTCAAAAAATCAAATAAAGAATAATCACCGTGATAGTTGTATACCGTGCCACATTGACATCCCCTTTGCATTTATTCTGAAGTGTACATTACATGAGTTAGCCTAAGAAGCTGCAGCATTATGTCCACTCCTGGGAAATATACAGGGTCTACAGCAAACAAGAGCCAGCAATAATTCAAACACAAAGAACCCCATGCTACTCCAAACAAAAAGGGTCCATCTCCAATTCCAGAGTATTCTCTTGAGCAGAGGTAACTCAGCCTCAAGCTTTAGTGATGCAGCATAGATCTCTGGAATACCTGCACCAGGACTAAATTCAGCACGTTGCTCAAGGATTATCCTTACTCCCATAACTGGTTCAGATGCCTCTGTAATGCCCCTCATTTTTAGTCTTATGACCTGAGATTCTGAGGAATAGCCAGACAAAAGAGACACGCTCCGCAGAAAAGTTTCTATGAAGTGCATATGGGCACTCTTAAACTTTAGCATGCATGGTTGATTTGAGGTAGATATCACTTTGCCGTCTGCAGATAGAAATTCTGCTCTTACCTAAACTCAAGGGAAGAACGGAAAACACAATGAAAATAAACACATGGTACACACAGTGTTACTAAAAAATAAATGCATCTAAATATGAAGGATTGAAAACTGTGCATGTCGTGAGGATGATGCATACTATGATATATACCAACTCACGATAGTTAAAGAAAATTATACGCACAGAAAATTATATATAACTTTCTCATTGATAACCATATCATGGCTAAATGACTATATATGCACAGAAAAGTTTCCTGTATCAATGCTTTATTAGCCTTGTTGCTAATCAAATTCAACATCAAAGCTGACTCAATTAATCAATAATTAACATTGGTAGTATAACGCAGTGACACCACATGCACTGAATCCAACCACACCTATCAGGTCCTATGTTAGATATCAAAAAAATTAGTTTCAGATGATGTCACATGTCCAGCAGATTCCTTCAAGATTCATGTTGCACTTGGAAGTAAAATCTACGTATCTGTTGTTGTGTACATCTTTTTGTAGTTGTTTGCGGTCTCTCAAAATCTTTCTCTATTATAATGTCTTAATTTCTACAGTACTAAGTTGATAACAAAAGTTACAGTAAAACAATCGTGCTTATGCCCTTTTGCATTCATATAGTATTATTTAGGTCAGCATATGCAACTATGGATGAGTGTAATAGTGAAAAACTCAAAAACATAATGTCCATTGTTGAGACTCAATTCTACGCAACAACATGGAAGCCTTCTAATCATGTTAACTTTTCACCAAATATTTCAGATTTTCAATACAGGTATATACTAGTACCATCTCCGTTCACTACTGAGTTCACATTTGATGTCTTCTCATGAAGTATACTTTGAGACTGTGCATTCCTTTTGCCTAGATTATTCCTTTGCCTTTACGCGCACACTTCCAGAATTGCTAAATGGTGCATCTTTTTAAAAAGTTTTTATATAGAAGTTGATCATCTCACAATTCTAAAGTAGATTTTTTAACTTTATAGTAGTTAATTCCAATGTTTATACCATGAAATAGCTATCACAAAAATCAGATGTTCTTTCATCTTTCATCTTCATCTAACAAAAGAATGCAATATGTCATAAAACACCTCATACACGCTTCTAACATCATTGCACAACATCAGTCTAATTGATAAGTCTTATCAAATATCAATATATCATTTTCCCTTTTGCTCAAACGAATGGCCAATGCGAAATCATTTCTACAGGACCAACAGCAAAGTGTACCTGAAAAACTCCAAGCCTCCTGTTGTAATCCGACTCAGGCAGCGTCAGGAACACCTCGAGTTGCATCCGCTGATTCGGTGGCACCAACCGCTGTACAGGCACAAATGCCACCGGGCTCGGCTTGGTGTAATCAAAATTCAGGGTCTCCGTGACCTGAATGGGCTCCTCCACGACTTTCCCCACCAAGAGCCCCCCTGCTAGGAACGCCATAACCAGAATCGAGCAGAGAACCACGCAGACGTACACAGCCCAGAGCGACCCCCAGGCGAGCCTCGCCACCATGCGCCCCACCCCTTCCCCGCCTCCGAGGCGCGCCGCCACGGCGCCCGTGGCCTGTCCAGCTACCTCGAGCGCCCACGCCCTCGCTCGCCGCGCCAATCCGAGAGGGTCGGTCACGAAGAGGAACCACCATTGCAGCAGCCGAATCGGGAATGTGAGGCAGCTGATGAGCGCGCTGACTTGGAACACCACCGCTTTGATGACGAGCACGGCGAGGGACTCGAGAATGCTCGGCGTCGGCGTCGGTTCCGGTGTTGCTGCCGGTGCTAGTTTGGTGTCCCGTTCCTCCACCTCCTCTGCCGCCGCCGCCACATCCTCCTCGTCTTCCTCCTCGAGAGACGGAGGAGGACGGGGCGAGCTTGTCTCCTCGGAGAGTTCGTGCTTGAGGGCCTCGTCGACGAAGGTGATGGTGGAGGAATCAGAGAGCGTAGGGGACGGGGCGGTGCTGCCTTCGCGCTGCTTTAGACTCCTGCCGCGGCGCGGGAGGCGGCGGCGGAGGGTGGAGGAGGAAGCGGTGTGGGGAGGCGGCGGAGATGGGAGGGAATCGAGGGCGTCGAAGAAGGCGTCGTCGGAGCTGAGGGAGGTGGAGGCGGCGGCCGATTCGTCAGCTTCCATGGCCGGGGAATCGGAGGGATGGTCGGAGGCGGTGGCGGAGCATGGGGAGGAGGAGGGAGCGAATTCCGTGGAAGCAAGAGGAATTGTGAACGGTGGGCGAGGAGAAGATGGGCGGGTATTTTGCAGTTACGCCCTTGCAGTTTGTTTTTTCTTTTACATGCACTACACTAATGAACACGAAATGGCGAAATGCAACTGTTTGTTCAAAGAAGCTTCAAATAGCTGGCTATTCCATTTTTATCCAATGGCCGCCAGATAGGGATTTTTCATAGTTTTCGAATTTGTTTTTTTAAAAAATAAAGTAAATTTCACTTTTATTTTCATGTTTATTCGCTTTGGCTATGGCCTAATAAAACTATCACTTCGTGAGTAATTGTCGTGGTAAAGGATCGGTTAGATTGATATGGTAGAAGAGTGCCACATACACATTGTGTCAGGTTATTAAATGTTATTTGATCACGTCATATAAGATTATATACCACAATGTTTGGATATAGAAAGAGGAGTAAAATAGTTAAAGTTTAAAAAATAAAAAAGTTCAAAAGACATTAAATATAAAATTTTGTTCAGTAAAAAAAAAAAGAGTACCAAAGCACCGACTATACGAATTGCCAATGTTGCTCAATACAAACGGCAAATTGCAGTAAAACGCATACAAGTTGAACTTCCAGCTAAAATAATTTATCTGTCCAGATTTAATGAAACAGAAAATTCGCAATTCCGGACCTTATGGTGCGATTTGTACTTTCGTGAGGATGCAGGGGGGTCAAGGGGATTATCCGTGGGTGATCCTGTGATCCTCCCACGTGCGGCGTTACGCTGCCACGCAACATGCACCTTTTTGGGCGCGTGTCATCCTTGTGCCTTCGAGAATTTTGTTATTTTTTATTTTTTAAAAAAAGTAGCATAGTATTTTGTTCAAAATACAAATCTAGCCTCCCAACACTAGCCAACGCTGTGAAATATAAAACGTCCGTTAACTATGCGTAAAATTTGATGTTACGTCCGCCGGTAAGCGTAAAGACTGTCAAACGACGGATGACACTTTTACATATGCCCCCGTTGCCAGTCAGGCGTTTTAGTCTCTGCGAGGGGGTCATCTACAAATGCATAAAGGGGGCCTAGTAATTTTGTAGGGAGCACCTTGTTGCCCAGTGATAGTGATAGGGTATTTTAAGCCTAAATATAGGGCCATCCACAAAATCAACTGATCGAAAAAAAATGATTTGACCGCCATTTACTAAAATGGTGACAACTTTATCATACAGACTTGGAATTGGACAAAAATTATATCCATACATCTATTTTAAAAAGTTAAATATGTTTCTCCCCCTCATTGTCGGTTCGACAAAAGTACAATCATGAAATTCTGCTAACAAATTGTGTTTTTTAAGCGAGAAGCTTCAAAAACCCGTTGGATGGAACTTAAAAAAAAATCTATGGTTCACATAGTTCGTCCGTGTGAGCTATGATTTTCTGTGATTGGTTCTTACGTGCTCCTAAGTAAATAGAAAACATAAAGAAAAATAAAATAAGAGTGAAGTGCACCAGCGGTCCCTAAACTTGTGTGCATGTGTCATCTAGGTTCCTAAACTCTTAAAATGCATTTTTGTGTCCCCGAACTTATCCGGGGGTGTCATATAGGTCCAAACGGCCTCTGACCCGCTCCATCCGCTGACGTGTCATGCCACGGTGGCGCCTACGAGAAGGGAGAGAAAAGAATAAAGAGGAGAGATATACTGACATATGGGACCCACATAGCCCCACCAACACATAGGCGCCACTGTGGCATGCCACGTCAGTGGATGGAGCAGCCCGGAGCCCGATTGGACCTATATGACACCCCCGGACAAGTTCGGGGACCCAAAAAAACATTTTGAGAGTTCAAGGACCTAGATAACACATGCACACAAGTTTAAGGACCGCTGGTGCACTTCACTCATAAAATAAAATAGAAAAGTGTTTCTCTCTCCTCTCCGGTAGGTAGATAAAGTCCTCCAACCCTCTCCCTAGTTTTATGCAAGTAGCCCCTCACTTGACCTTAAAACGCTAGGCTATAGAGCAGTAAGAGGACAATCTATAAAATGGCTAGGCCTACTCCATCGGTCTTGGTAGTTTTACAGGCAACTCCATGCTAGGGGATAAAATGCCAAGTAGTTGGGTGACAAGGCAACGTCTACAAATTTTACTTTGTCCAATGGTCATCCCTCTTATTTGTCTCATTATATGCCATGTAAGATACCACGTTTAGCTAATGTGCATTTTATATTTCACATCCCTAGCTTTGAAAACAAAAACCCATTTTAATTTTTTAAATAAAAGATATAAAAATAAAAAATATGACTTCGACTCTGAACAAATAGACTCTTTTGCTCACATAACAAAGAGAGTAAAGCCCAAAACTTGGTGTGCTAGCCTACCTCATGCTTTGGCCTAGTCCACGTCCAAGCAACAAAACTTGCTATCAAAATGGGGGAGCCGGTTATTGCCCTAGTTTGGGGTGAGATAGTTTGACAACTAAATTCGTCTATTTTTGTTTATGTCATAAATATAGAAAA
This sequence comes from Oryza brachyantha, assembly GCF_000231095.2. Lineage (NCBI taxonomy): Eukaryota > Viridiplantae > Streptophyta > Magnoliopsida > Poales > Poaceae > Oryza > Oryza brachyantha. Next base: position 13,867,360 of record NC_023171.2, read on the forward strand.
TAAAGTATTGAATGATATATTTTGATTATATTTTAAGAAAGAGATAGTAACTTTTTAGCCACCTTATTCATGTGTGAGTTGCATCATGCCAAATCCGTACAAGATAAATTGGGCATATAAATATGGGAAAACATAATTTTTATGTGCTATTTAATTGATAGGAATAATATGACCACCATAAATAAAAAAAAGACATATAAATCATAGCTCATCTCTTGTTCAATAATAATATAGCTATAACAGTCAACCTCCATAATGTTAATGTATTAATGATGTGAGGGTATTGCTGTACTTTTAAGGAAGTTCGACAAGATAACAATGCTTTTGCCTCGTTAGTTTGTGATAATGTATGCGTATAATGTCATATGTCATTTTTATTTTATGTACTCTTATAAAAACCATAGGAATACTGAAAAAAAACTTATTTTGCATGAATATAAATGTATGGATTTCTGTGTCTAAATTGAGCACGATCCAAGAAATACGTACGAGAATTTGTAGATAAGGTTATCCCTAAGGAGTAATCTACTGCAAAACGATAAAAACATGTGAGCGCTTTGAAGGGCCAAAGGAATTCCCCATTGGTACGGGCCTCCCATTAATCGCAGGCCCGCGCTTCCAAAACGGCAAGCAGCCGGGCAGCCATCCGGATCTATCCGCCACCTCCAAAACGGCAAACCCACGCGCCTCGCCTGCGCACACTATCCGCACCGCACCACCGCAACGAGGGAAACAAAAAACCGTGACGAAAAAAAAACCAAACCAAGGGGAAAAACCCTCCCGTGTTCTCCGATCGGCGGTGCGGCGAGATGAGGGGGACGAAGCGGCCGCTCGGCGCGGTGATGGCGTGGGTGCGGCGGCAGCCGCCCAAGGTGAAGGCCTTCCTGGCCGTCGTCGCCGGCATGGCGGCGCTCGTCTTCATCCGGTTCATCGTCCACGACCACGACAACCTCTTCGTCGCCGCCGAGGCCGCGCACGCGCTCGGCATCGGCGTCCTCATCTACAAGCTCACCAAGGAGAAGACCTGCGCCGGTTCGTCTCAGTCGGTCCCGTGCCCCCCCCCCCTCTCGGCTCACGTATGCGCGTCGGAGCGAGGCGCGGCTCGATCCGTTGAGATCGCTGGATCCGGTGCTCGTGTAGCTCCGGAGTAGGATCTCTTTGCGGATTTCGTGTGTGCTTTGGCCGCCCCCGAACCGTTTCTCGGAGAATTAGCGGTTTGCCAAGGCGAACGTCTAGGAGCCAGCGGGTTCTGCATGTTCTGAAATTCATTCGATCTGTTAGATTTCTGACGCCCCTTCCTGTCATCGGCAAAGCGTTTCTGACGGTTTACGTTTAGTTCTGATTTCCAGCGAGCAGATTTGTGTGGAGGCGGGGATACGCGTATAAATGTGATGTTATGGGTTTTGGTACGGTAGAAATAGTTAGTAATTGCTGATCTAGTGATCTGATATAGTTTATTGCTGCAAATTGCCCCATGTATGAAGTAGCAATAGTAGCGTAAATTCATTAGGATTTTTTTTGAAACTAATTCATTAGGAAATTTGACTGCATGATGATTTCGCTTGTCTGGGAAATAAGCTATATATTCCTGTTGCGGAGGATGGTGCAGTTTGCTGAGATTAACCAAACTAAGCTGGGGAAAGTACTGGTATTGTTTACCCTGTCTTAACTTTTACAAACTGAGTGGGGGTTTACTCATTAAGAGATAGACGTACAGAAATATCTGGTGCCATGGTGCACTTCTTTTCTTACAGAAGCAAAGCTATCCCTATATTCAGGCAAGGTTTCTGGAGCAGAATGTTCCATTGATTTCTTTGTTGCAATGGGTTGCAACCCAAACATCAATTTTGTGGTTTGCTTATAAACAGAAGTGACTAATGAAGTAATGAGTAGCATCCCATTTGTTTGCTTACAGAAACATAAGTTTGTTGGAAATTCTTTGTGATTTTATTCCATGATTATGTGATTTATTTTTCTGCATTAATCCAGTGATTACTAAGAATCTTAAAAGCTCTGTTTCAATCGTATCACTTGCAGGACTATCCCTCAAGTCTCAGGATTTAACTGCGTTGTTTCTAGCTGTCAGACTATACTGCAGCTTTGTTATGGAGTATGATATCCATACTGTACTAGATACTGCTACACTTGTGGCTACACTTTTTGTAATTTACATGATTCGGTTCAAATTGAGATCAACTTATATGGTGGACAAGGACAATTTTGCATTGTATTATGTGGTAAGAACAATTGAACTTCTATTCCTTATATTTTTATAACATATATATTTAGGTTGGTAAGCATAAGTTGGCTGTGGTGACGGTCTTACATAATTATCTAGTTTGATAGGCTAATATAAAACTGCTCATAGGTTTCTGAATCATCATTTTTTTGCTCTTCTGGATATCGGTAGCTCTTTCTCATGATTTCTGATTTGTGATTTATGTGGTGAGTTTAGCAGACTAACTGGCACTTTGGTCTTGTAGTAAGTATTGGTTCATTAAGTGTTTATCTGCAAGTAGTTGCTGTTTCAACATTCTAACAATGCAACAAAATATACATGTTCAGATGATGAACAGCTAAGACATGTGAAACCATATAAATCTCTGTCAGTAATGTGTCTGTTGATGTGCTAGATTTTTTTTACCGCAGAATATGTTGAACCCATAATGTGCGACCGAACTGTTTTGCTTGTGAAGTCAGCTCTAACGCTGATAAATCTTAGTTAAAAATTGATGCTGACTTATTGTGTTATTTTATTTGCTCCTTTTTTTGAAGGTGGTACCTTGTGCTGTGCTAGCACTACTTATTCATCCTTCAACATCTCATAACATTGTGAACCGTATCAGCTGGGCATTCTGTGTTTACTTGGAAGCTGTCTCAGTTCTGCCACAATTGCGTTTGATGCAGAACACAAAGGTAAATATTAAACATGATGCATTTTTCTTTACTGCAGGGGCAAAGTTCCCTGAACATGTTTTACATCTTCTGCAGATTGTTGAACCGTTCACAGCTCACTATGTGTTTGCATTGGGGGTTGCAAGGTTTCTTAGCTGTGCCCACTGGGTTCTTCAGGTTTGTCTTCTAAACAAATCCCCAAGTTTACTTTTATATTGGTGCCCCTGTTTATTAATTATGCCATTACTTTCTTTGTTTCCTCTGTACCATATCCAGCACAGAAAATTCCAATAATTAATTTACAATCATTTTGTTCAGTGGTGGTATTTCTTGTTGAGGTTATCTGCTTTCTGGAAGCTGTTCTGTTTTGATAAATGATGCCCTGTTATATTAATTTTCTCAATTAATATACTTTTAGAGGTATCATCATGGAGCAATGCTTCCTTGTGTACCTTGATTTGTTTTTTCAAGCACAGTTGCATCAGCATACTGAAAAACTATTTTTTATGGTTAAGGACACCTTGAGGAAATTTCTTTACTTGTTCATGCAATAGTAGTTGTTCATAACTCATGAGTGTCAGAAACATAAAACTATCCACATTGCTGAATTTGACACTTTATACACATGCATGGAATTTATGTTAATTTGAGATGACAAATTTATTCCGCAGGTATTGGATACTCGTGGTCGCTTGCTGACTGCTCTGGGCTATGGCTTGTGGCCATCTATGGTGCTTCTGTCAGAAATTGTGCAGACATTCATCCTTGCTGATTTCTGCTACTACTATGTGAAGAGGTACATTTACGGCCACCAGACAGCTATATAATTTGATTGTGAATGTTATGTAATATGTGTTTATTGTGCTGCAGTTTGGTCGGTGGGCAGCTGGTGCTACGGCTTCCATCTGGGGTGGTGTAAGAATTGTAGAAGGATACAGAACTTCCTACTTCACCCATTTTTATGTACTCTGAATAACAGTAATGTTTTAGTGCCTGACCTTCTGTGTCTCCTATCAAGTTTGAGACCGGAGTCTTTTTGCTTATATTTTGAGGTTTAACTATTAATGACAAAAGTGCACCAGATTCGTCTTAAACATAGGTCGTTGATGTGACTGTCTATACTTGCGATATTGCGTATTTGCTGATACTTGATTCTGCTAAGTATCTAGCTGCGCAGTAAATGGTGATGATGGTCGTAATTTTACAATCGGAAGTTGATGATGAACTGGTGATGGTGTCTTTTGATTATTTCGTATTTGTGACGTAATATTCCCGTCCTGATAAAATGCGTCTAGGACTTCAGCCCCATTCTGAATGCAATAAGTTTGCAGGAAATATATTGTTTACTGGGTAAGGCTACATGTGATAGGAAACTTGTCCAGGGAAGTGTCGATGAAGATTGCCAAGTCGTGTTCAGTAACACTGGGGATAGTCAAACCCCAGCTTCTGGTCCACTTAACATACTGCTCGCATTGGTTTACTGACTGGTTATGTGCCTTCGCTATATTATCTGGTTGAATTTAGGGAGGTTAGCAGTTGCCTAATGCCTTGTAGCTTGCATCTCACATCAGTTTCGTGCCCAATTTTTTGGGTTTGTTGACCAACCAAAAAACGCCCTTGCCTGTGCAATAGCGAAAGGAAAAGTTGACGACGACCCTGTTTGTGCCCTCTCAGTTGGTTTGGAAAGCTGACTCTATTAATTCATCAAACACGCTTGCATTATTTGGCGCCCTTTGTAAAAGTTTGCCACATGCAAGAGTGTCCTGTTGCGGTAACAGGTTACGTCAGGGTTCGCAAACATTAACCGCTTGGTAACTGGTTCGCTTCTGACATTTCTGAGCCTGGTTAATCGAGAAATCCATTAATGTTTAGTTAGGGGAACGGAAATTTTTGGATGTCACGTTAGACGTTTGATCAGATGTTGGAAGGAGTTTTTGGATAGAGTTTTTGGATATAAATAAAAAAAACGAATTTCACGGTTCACCTAGAGACCACGAGACAAATCTTTTAAGTCTAATTAATCTATCATTAGTGTATGTGGGTTACTGTAGCACTTATGGTTAATCATGGACTGATTAGGCTCAAAAGATTCTCCTCACGATTTTTCACGTAATTGTGCAATTAGTTTTTCGTTTCATCTATGTTTAATGCTCAATTTATATGTCCAAAGATACGATGTGATGTTTTTGCCCGAAAATTTTTGGGAACTAAACAGAGCCTAAGTTTAAATGGTTCAAAACAGGAAAAAAAATCAATTTATGGCAAGTTTTGTCCGACTTTTGCAGGATTTATTTGTTTTTTCAGTGATTAATGCAACTACCAAGCGTGTCTGATTTTGCTTATACTACATAATACAGGCAAACACAATTTATTAATGAACAAATAATAATTTATGAATAAAAATCTTGCATGCACTGAGTGATCTAAAAGAAAATACTATTGTTACGAACCAGTCCAAAATCAATTTCAATATCAAACTTCTAAAATTTAAATCTTTATTTATGCTTATAAGCTGAAAGATGAACGAGCTTAGGTTAATTATTGGTTTCGTAATCTAAGCTATGGTCAGCAATGTAAGATTTTTGGGTTAATTGGATCATCCTATTATAAATTTGTTTGTTTGTTTAGACTATTTGGAAGGAAGCTATTACAATTTTACTATACAAGGTACGTCACTGCATATCCCTAAAGTGCAATTAGAAATTTTTTCGGACCAAATTATCATCTGCATTTAGAATAGTTGTTTGGGAGGTAGTGAACAACACATAGTATGATTTGGTCCAAATAATTTTCTAAATATAATGAAGAAGTACGTAATGACATATCTCGAATAACAGTGAAATTGTAATGTTATCCTTCTCATTAACCGAATAGTAGTGATTTTCTTAAAACATGTAAATTTATAATAGCAAAGATCCAATTACTCATGATTTTTCACTATAGACGAGCACCATCATATTTTCGTTTCTGCTTATGCTTATGGTTATAAGCCAAAATTTAATTTTAACCTTAAATTTAGAGTTGATTTTGAAGTTTTTTAATCATAATTTATTTTTTTGTCTTGACTTTCACCCTGAGAACATATATATAAATGTTTTATTCATAATTTCTTTATGTGTAAATATGTCACAACCAATCACCTCTAGAGCATTTCACCAGCACTTCTTCACACATGACACGTCTGACTTTCTCTAGTTTTTTCTAGGTTATTTTCTTGATTTTTACGTGCGTATTTTCCGAAACACTAAACTGTCTGACTTTTTAAAAATATATTTATAAAAGTTGATTGCATTTTATTTAAAAAAAATCAACTCTGCAGCAGTTAATTCGGAAAACACGACACGGAAAGCCAAGCCAGACGCGGCCGGCGGCTCGGACCAGCCAGGCTCGGTCGGTCGGTCGGGCTAGCGAGCCCTAGCGCGAGGGAGAGGTTCATCCCACCCCAAAGCGCGACACGGCACGTCGCCGCCGCGAGCCAGCCGACCCGACCCCCAAAACACAAATAAAACGCCCACCCCCTCTTCCTCTCGCCCATTCCCCTTCTCCTCCAAATCGCAACCCCCCCTCTCCCGCGAGTCCGCGACACCGGGCCAGCGAGCGGCGCAGCACAGCGGCGGCGGCGAAGCGAGGAGGGGGCGGGAGGACGGGTGGGCGGCCGAGATGAGCGACTCGTTCTGCCCGGACTGCAAGAAGCACACGGAGGTGGCGTTCGACCACTCGGCTGGGGACACGGTGTGCACCGAGTGCGGCCTCGTCCTGGAGGCGCACTCCGTCGACGAGACCTCCGAGTGGCGGACCTTCGCCAACGAGTCCAACGACAACGACCCCGTCCGCGTCGGCGGCCCCACCAACCCGCTCCTCACCGACGGCGGCCTCTCCACCGTCATCGCCAAGCCCAACGGCGCCCAGGGGGAGTTCCTCTCCTCCTCCCTCGGCAGGTGGCAGAACCGCGGCTCCAACCCCGACCGCTCCCTCATCCTCGCCTTCCGCACCATCGCCAACATGGCCGACAGGTCCGACTCCTCCTCCCTCCTCCCTCTTCCCATCCTCCCCCACATCCCTAGTTGTTTTACGGGCTCGATTCGATCAAAACACGAGGATGCGCCTGCGGTTTGCCCTTGATTTATCTCAAGACGTTCAATGATCACTTGATCGTGCGGAGCCCTGTCCTGATTTGGGTTTGCGGCGAGCGGATTTGGGACTGGACGAGTGTGATGGGGCTTTGCAGTAATGATGGAGATCTTATTCTCGAGCGGTGCTTAGGCGCGTTTATAGTGTTGGAATGTGTGATTCTTCTGTCAAGGGCCCGATCGGTTTATAGATGCAGTAGATTTACTGCTGTATTTCTGCTATTTACTTGGGATCTGGGTGGGGAAGGCTTCTTCGTTGATAGATTTCGATTTGGGATAATGTGATAGATATCATCAGTTGTAACAAATTATGCGCCTCTAAATGCTCATGTAGTTCTATTATTATGTACCTTGGGAACGATGATAAATTTACTACAAAAGTTGTGTAGCACTAGTTGCTTCAGGCATGTAGGTTAGCCATTTAGCTTCCTGGCGAGCTAAAACCTAGTGAAAGATTATTTTTTAGGTAAGACATGTGCAATTGCAATAGCCTCTTGTTCCACCGGTTCATCTAAGACAGGAAACTTTGATGAAGAAAAATAATATATGTTCTATTAAATTCTATTTAAAGAGATGCACAAATACGATGATTTACTGCTCTGGCAGAATAGATCCTTTTATTATCACAAGATTTCTGCAATACTCTGACATCATATCTCTAATCTCATCTCCAGGTTGGGCCTTGTGGCTACCATTAAGGTAAAGAATCTGACTGTTACTTTCCATGATATTGGGTGGACTAGCCATTTTTTTTAAGAATCAAAGTTATACTTGTTTGCAAGTGTAGAAAACTGATATTTCAATGCTGGCATACTCACAATACGCTTCAAAAGTATATATAAAACCCACCAGGATGTTTGTATGCTTACATTTCAAAAGTATGTTTAAAATTCATCTGGCTGTTTGTATGCTTGAGGAACCAGGAATTCCTGTTGTGTGGTGTGGCTTATTTACTTTATAACCGACTTTTACAATCAAAACTTTTGCCTGAATAATTATTTAATTACTTAATTTAGATATTTACTACTTCTTCAGGAATTTCACTTTTTTATCTACAGTAGCAGAATGCTGGTTGCTTATAGCTGTATAGTGATTGTTTTATCTTTTGCTTTTCTGAAGGACCGAGCCAATGAAATATATAAGAAGGTAGAAGATCTCAAGTCTATCAGGGGAAGAAATCAAGATGCCATATTAGCTGCCTGTCTGTATATTGCTTGTAGACAAGAGGACCGGCCTAGAACTGTAAAAGGTACAGTGTTTTCTTGGAAAAAAAAATCTTTTAGGGGAATAAAATTTCTAAATACATTTATCTGACGCTATTCTTCTTTGCTGTGATGGCTTGTTGCAGAAATATGTTCTGTCGCTAATGGAGCAACAAAGAAAGAGATAGGTCGAGCAAAGGAATTTATTGTCAAGCAACTGGAAGTTGAGATGGGTCAATCTATGGAGATGGGAACCATCCATGCTGGAGATTTCTTGGTTTGTTGTTTCCCATTATATTATAATGATTCCTTGATTGAACTGGTTGAATGAATTCTTTGAATTGTTAGCTTATAAACTGACAAAACCTGCAGAGGCGTTTCTGTTCAACTCTTGGGATGAACAATCAAGCTGTTAAAGCAGCCCAGGAAGCGGTTCAACGTTCAGAGGAGCTTGATATAAGGTTTAGCATTTTGGGCTCTGTATGAAGTTACAAACTAGTCAGTAGGTTTCCCTTATGATGATCAATAAATCCTGTGGCATGGAAAATTCTTTTATTGGTTTTAGCTTCAGTGTTGTTGGTTCAGTATTAGTTATCACCTCTAAATCACTGATGCTTAGGTCCTCACCTTGATTAAAGGAACTAATAAAATAACGAGTTGCAAATACAGCTATCAACTTGTAATTTACTCATCAAGCAAGTAGCACACATTCTGTACATTCCATGCATGCAACTTCATTGTATACATGTTATATATCGGGAAGGGACAGGAGTGCTAGTCTTTGACTATAAGACACGAACTTTCCATATTAGTCAAGTTTCCAGTGTGCATTCTGGACTTAAGTTGAATCACATTCACACCTCCATGCAAACCTGCTGTGCAGGAGGAGCCCTATTTCAATTGCGGCTGCTGTCATTTATATGATAACCCAACTCTCGGATGATAAGAAGCCTCTGAAAGGTTTGGAATACTGATTCGTTCTATCCTTTCCTTGTGACTGTTTAACTCGCTGATAACACTGATGAAAATTCTGCAGACATATCCTTGGCTACTGGTGTGGCAGAAGGGACCATTAGAAATTCATACAAGGATCTGTATCCCTATGCTTCAAGGCTCATCCCAAACACCTATGCCAAGGAGGAAGACCTGAAGAATCTCTGCACACCATAGGATTTTTTTTCTTTTCCTTTTTGTGACATAACATGGAAATTAGATTTACCAGAGAGGAGTAATGTGCTGCCCTTGGATGAGAGTTCACCGGCCCATGTATCACTGCACCTAATTTTATGTGCATGGACCTGTTAGAACAAAGTTATCTCAAATCGAAGCTAAGTTATATGCAAGCTTGTTTATGGATGGGAATTTCGTATATTACCTTGTGAGTTGCTGGACAGCACAAGGTGCACAACTGTCTATTGCAGCGTCCCTGTTCTTAAAATGTTGACAACGACCAAAATTCTGGAGGACCTATAGGTTCTGCAAACTAAAATGATCAGAACACTATATAAATATCTGCAAGCATAATGTTCATGAATTGCCCGGTAGGTACTGTCGTAGTTTTTACGGAACTACAGATGTACAGAGCTCGTCAGAAAAAAAAACACGAAATGAATCTTGAAAGAACTAGTTCATGCCGTAGAGGAAATTTTCTGACCGACTAGTACCTTTTTAATTCTTACCGCACGATTTTTGTCAGTGTTATATTAAAGTTGCTGTTAGGTTACACCCCATCTTTTATCTTCTATTTATGTTTATAAACCAAAATTTAGATTTTTAACCTTAATTTAGAGTTGATTTTAAGGTTTTTTCACCGTGGTTTATTTTTTAGCTTGACTTTTAAATAATTATAAACACGTATATAAAAATTTTATTTGCAAAATATTTTCTGTTTATAAATATATCATTATGCTTTTCCCTTAAAAACAAAAAGATTGCCCTCTTAACGATGAATATGAAAATTCTCGACAGGCGGTAGCCTGAAATGAGATACATCTTTTCGTATATAATCATGTTTATAAGCTAAAATTTAAATAGTAAACCTTTAATTTAGATTTAATTTTTAGGGTTTTTTTATAATATATTTATTTTTTAACATTGTTTTTTAATCGTTAAAAACACTTATATAAACATTTTATTATCATATTGTTTTTTGCTTACTAATGTATTGTACAAATATGTTGACCCAATGACCCATGTAGTTCTTCGACCCTTTTCCTTCCACGGTGGCACACTGCCAACAATAGTGAGGAATCGGAATAAGAGGGTTAGGCAAGGCAGGCTGCCCATCATGCATTCATGCTGATACATGGCCATCCAACGCTGCGACGTTGGGACGGCGCGCGAGTTGAAGGCGCACTTGAGGTCCATGAGCGAGCGATCTGCCGGATCTGGGCGGGCTGGACTGGAGAGGCACCGGTGCGCCGCGCGGGGCGGTGGGATTTGCTTTGCCCACGCCGGTTGCCGTCCATGGGCGCGTCTCCACCCGTTTCGACGCGGTCGGCATGTTGTCCCCCTATGCACGCACGTCCGCAGCTCACCGCCTTTGCCTTTGCCTTTTGCCTTGCCTCCCAACTTCGCTGCTGGCTTGCACCTTGTTAGAGAGGGTGGAAACAAGCAGTAGCAGAGGATTACGTGAAACGAATAAAATTAAGTATTTCTCTGTCTGTTTTATAATGCAAGACTTTCTAGTTAGATTCATATAGATACTAATAAATCTAGGCATATATATAAATTATATACATTTATCAATTAATGAATTTAAGCAAGACTAGAAAATCTTATAATATAAAATGGATGTAGGAGCTATTACAAATCTAAAAGTGAATTTATATGTTTTTCTAAACTTTTAGATATACTTTTTTTTAAAAAAATACATATCTTAGCGGTTAGGCCATGCGCTCATGAAAATAATTTGTTTATTTTTTCCCTTCTTCCCATTGCAAAATCCAGCGTACCAAAAAATCACTGATACGTTCGTGTACAATTAGTTGTCACATATAAAAACTTGAGCTCGTATAGGTGGGGCCATTTAACTGGTTGCCACGATTTTAATACTCATTTAATCCCTTTCGCAACACCTCACTAACCCATACTATCTGCAGTGGTGTTCAAGTTAGACCCAACCATTTTGGAGCAGATAGAATTTTATTGGGAAAATCTAACAAATACCACTAACAAACATCTAAGTTTAAGAAATACAATTGACGAATACAAGTTCCAGAAAATACCATCGTACAAACGAATTTATCTGTTAGGACCGTTATATACACTGTTCACACTATAGAACTTCACGAAAAAACGTTGACAGAACCCTAACGGCAATATCATTTCTTAGGCAAATTCGTTTTATACTATGACATTTCTTAGAACTTGCACACATCGATAGCATTTCTTAGAATTAAATTGTTTGTCAATGACATTGGTTAGATTTTCTTAATTTTATCTCAATGGGTTGGAGGCAATTTCTCAATTATTATATAAAAAAAAACAGGTGTGGGAGGATAAACCTTAGACAGGCGATCCTACTTACCAATGGTTCTTTTCTCCAACACAAGAACATTCCTTCCACATATGTCAGGTAAACAGCACATATAGCGGCAATTCACGTGTGTTATTTGTCACTCGCTCACTAACAAATAGGCTCCCGTAACGCCAGCCAGGTATATGAGGAAAAAAAAAAACAACACAGTGGCATCATGCATTATTCCCTCGTGTGCCAAAATAAGAACGGTTGTTGAACACGAAGTATCTCTATCAGGCATTATGGTGTGGTAGCCGCGCTGCTTCTCTGGGTCACTTATTTCTACGGCAGCAGGGTACATCAGGCTGCAACTTTCTTGGAAGTCACCGAGTTGATAATGGTCGCAAAATCTGGGCCCTGCAAACAGAAAACAAGAGTTTGTTTCATTTTTGGCTCGGAAATACATTCGCTTTCTTGAGTTCTTCTACATCAATCATGTTGCGTAATGGACAAATCACTACACATTTCCCTTTATAAATCACTAGATTAAAAACACAGTACACCATTACACCATAGTGGGTTCATTGGTTTAAGAACACGGTTATCAACAGAATGTATACTTCAGGATATGATTATGTTAATTTATTATACCTTCAAAGAGGCACCACCAACAAGGAAGCCATCAATATCTTCTTTCTTTGCTAGCTCGGCACAGTTGGCTGCATTTACAGAACCTGTACCAGAAAGGATCATAGTGTGAGGCATATTGCCACATTCTAGCTGTCATAAAATTAATAATGCTCCAAATATTCTCTGAAGCCATAAGCCTTAAGGAGGTACCGATATCAGTAGATCAGGTTTTACGATATTTATCACCAAAAAATAATTTTAGGGAATAACTAAGCTTTCAATTGCTTATATAAGAGAAATAGAAAAGTATATCTCCAGTCAATTTCATGGAGTGAAGAGGAGAAACACATTGATACTGATCCAAGTGATAAGAAACTGACCTCCGTAGATAATTCGAATGCTCGAAGCAACGTCAGGTGACACGTTGGTTTTCAACCAATCACGAACAGCAGCATGGACTTCCTGAGCTTGCTCAGGAGTAGCAACTTTCCCGGTTCCAATAGCCCAAACAGGCTCATATGCAACTACTACATCTGCCCAGTTTGTAATACTGTCTGAAAGCAACATGTTGCAGATACATCAATACTATTGATACATGAATCTTATTTTTTTAGATTATGTAGGCTTATTAACCATCATAAAGTTCACTCAAGGTGAAGAATTGTCACCTGCAAAAGCCTTCATCTGCTTAAAACAGACATCAAAAGTTTTCCCTGCTTCTCTCTCTTCCAACAGCTCTCCTATGCAGGCAATAACCTTAACATTTTGACTCAAGGCATATGCAGCCTTCTTCCCAATAAACTGCATATAAACATCGTACATCGCAATCCTAAGCAGAGTTATTGCATGCCAATAGCAATCATGCATCTCAATGGTGCCTTCAAAATGATACAGGCTGACAGCATGGACAAGAGAGAGAACAGAGAACTATAAACCAGTAGCATCTGTGTGTATAAGGGTTACCTCATCATCTTCACCGATGATATGCCTACGCTCGGAATGGCCAAGAATAACCCATTGGCAGCCAATGTCCACCAATTGCTCCGCACTAGAGACATTTCAAGTAAAACACATAAAAACTCTAGTGTGGAAACTAGAAGAAAGAATCGATCTTTTTACGCTTGCTTAAAATTCGGAGCTATCATCCAGTAAAAAGAAAAATCAAACAGACTGCCAGCGGTTTTCAGCAGACTACACACAGTTGTGAGCACCATATAATGGATTATACCAAGAAAAGAAAATTGAACAGGTTTTAGCTTTACCTGATCTCTCCAGTGTATGCTCCTCCTTTTCCAATCCAAACATTCTGAGCAGAAACCTCAATGCGATCAGTTAGTGAGCTCTTGACCTGATCGATATAAATGAATGGCGGTGCAACCACAACATCTGCAGTATTGCCACAGCAAATGCAGGTAGTGAAAAAGATATGACAGTGTAATCTAAAAAAGTCAGGAGGATATTCATATCATATCTACTTGAATGAAATGGAAAATGTGACAGAACCAATTGAATACGCACATCTTATACACACTGTTTATAGAGAGGAAGAGAATCATGCATAGAGACAAATGGCCAAATGGGCTTACCAACATCAGGTTCAAGTGTAGCAGCATTCAGTTCAGTCACAAGCTTGCTAACGGAGTCCTTTGTTCCATTCTAAATTGAGGGACAAAGAAAAATATCATCAGACATCAATCATACTATTAGTAAGATATCTACACAAAGAGTGAAGAACCATATCATGATATAGTTAGCATAAACTCCTGATAAAGGTGAAGCAGTATATACCAAGATGATACTCCAGACAGAAAATAAGAATCAGCTCGTCCTAATGATGAGCTAGAAAAAGGAGTTACTATCTTTATTTTTTACAATATACTGATGTGTACTTTGTTGGAACACTAGAGCTTAACAGCAAATGCTTGACTCCGTGAAATTTGGGCAAAACGAAGTTAGCCAGGCACTGAGAAGATGAATGTTGCAACGAAAATACACATTTTCCCTTGCATATGCCATGCATATTCCCCAAGGAAATGGATTAATCCAAAAACTACATCTTATGGCAGCAAAAGCAACCAGGTGTGGTGTAGATCACGATGTATTGATGACGACAAAAAATCTCATTCCGCTCTTCTTGGAATGTCCAAGGCGGCGGTAACCACAAGGCGCCAACGCCACAAGATCACGCAGGTACAGCAGCAGAATCTCCATCCATCATCGTTTCGCTCACAGGTACGAACATCTGAAGGCAACGCAAGCGTGTGTTGCAAAAAGTTGATTTGAGGAGGAGCGGATACTTACGCACTTCCAGTTGCCTCCGACGAAGAACTGCAAGGCAGCAGCAGCACAGGAACAGAGAAGCTAGTCAGCCACGCGCAGAAGGACGAGACGAAGGGGACCAGGACCAACCACTCTGATATCCTGATGTAATAAGTAAACAGCAACGCACCTTGCCGGATCCGGCCATGGCGACGACGCGCTGGGCCCGGCGGCGGGAGCACCCGATGCGGAGCTGCTGCGGGGCGGCGGCGACGGCGGTGCCGGCGCGACGGAGGTCGGCGAGGCGGGTGAGGTGGGAGGACGCGAGGGACGACGGCGCCGCCATTCTCTTCGCAATCCAATCCAATCCAATCCAATACCCTGCCCGTCGCGCGCTGCGGTTGGTGAGAGCGGCTGCGCGAGCTGTGGTGAAGACGACCCGCGCACCGCGCAGCCACCACCACCACCAACCCGGAGATGGGGGGCCGGGGGCAAGGGAGCGAGCGGAGGGCGGCAGGCAGGCAGCGACCCGTGCGCGAGTCGAGGGCCACGGCTTCGCCCCGCGCCTTATCGGCCCACGGATAGGGCGCCGAGGGCCGCGACCTCCGCCACGTTTCGTCCTCCCCAGGTCGCCGCCGCGGAGTCCTGGCCGCGCCGCCGCGACGCGGCTCGCGCCTCGCCGTGGGCCGGCCCACCACGCACACGCGCGCGCACGCGACAGCCCAAGGTTGAAGACGCAACCCGGTCCACGAAGAAAGTTCCAGAATCTTGGTACTAGCTTCCACGAGAATCTGTGCCCACACGTGCAACCAGGTAGGTCCGCCCCCACTGACATGTTGGGCACCGCTCATGCCACACGTTCACCTTTCTTTTAAGCTGGAGCTCAACCAACGGCTGTAGCTAAACATAAAATTGAACGGAACATGGTATTTTTTTATATCACAAGACTTTCTAATTTTATCTAAATTTATCTATTAATAAATATATATAATTATATATATATACACATACATATCTAGATTTATTATTATCTAGACAATAATAAAAAGTACGGAGAGTATAAAATTGGATTAGAGGGGTGAAGTTGGTTTTGGGCGGCTCTACTCCAGATCTCGTTTCTGGAGTTAAATTTGAGAGTCGGAACCCTTGAAACAGGATCCAACCACTCAATTGAACTATAGGAGCGAAGTTTGCAGCAAACTCAAACGCAACTTCACCCATCTAGTTTAATTTCTAAAATCGTTCTAACCCACTGCACTCTTGTTTTGGGTTGACTTGAAATTGATTGAATGAGCTCCAGTTATTTATGAACCCAAGGGCTTTCATCATTTTATTTTTACAAACACTTATAAACAAAAATTTGAATTCAAAAGCTGATCTTGTGTTGTTTTTATTGTATTTTATTTAATAAATTCTAAATTGTAATCCTATATGGACGCATATAAAAGTTTTACCTAGTATCCCTATATATTTAAACAATATTAGAAAACCTATATCGTGAGACAGAGGTAGGACAAAATATTTCTGTTTACAATTAATTTGTTTCGTTTTTTCTTTCAAAATATTCTAATAATCTGGGCAGCTCTCTTCCCTTTGATTTTTTTGTTCTTCTTCTAGATTCTATTTTATATATTTTATAGTTACGTATTATCCATATCTAAAATTATAGTAGTAAGAATTTGAGCGGAAAGAAATTAGAATAGCTCAACATTATTTTGACAAAGCTACAGGTCCGATACTGCACACCACCGACTCGAGTCGCGTGAGTTTGCGGCTTAACACGATCCCCTTTTTAAATCGAAATACCGCAACTAATCAGAAAAAAATATAAGAAAAAAGAAAGAAGAGAGAGCCATTAATAATTCTCCAACCCACACGCCCGCACCGCCCCCGCGCGGCCGCGCCCCCCTCTCGTCATAATCGCGAGTGGGTTTAAACTCGACTTGTTGTTTTTCTCGTTAATCCTCCTCCTCCTCCTCGTTTTGGACCATTTCTCCAATCTCGCGGAGGAGGGCATGGCGGATTCCAAGGGGGGCGGTGGCGCCGCCGCCGGCGACAAGCCCGGCGCCGACGCGAACCCCGCCACGAATCCGGCCCCGCCCCCCGTCGCCGCCGCTGCCGGAGGAGACAGCGACGCGGCCGCGGCCACGGAGGCGGAGGCGGAGGCGGAGGCGCGGCGGCCGTTCACGGAGCTCAGCCAGGTCGACGCGGACCTCGCCCTGGCCCGTGTGCTGCAGGAGCAGGTAGACGGGGGGAGGGAGATCTCGCGGGGGGAGGGCGCTGCTAGGGTTCCGGGACCCCCGCGATTGACGCGGTTGTTGTTGTTGTTTGGATCGGTTGCAGGAGCGGGCGTACATGATGCTTCGCATGGGCGGAGGCGTCGGCGAGGGCAGCGATTACGGGAGCTCGGATGCCGGGAGCTACGAGTACGACGACGAGGCCGAGGAGGACTACGAGGAGGAGCTGGACCACCACCTCCGCGTCCACCACCATGAGCACCCGGTTGGGGAGGGTGCTGTCGAGGGGCAGCGAGAGGGAGATGGGGGCGACGGAAGCGAGTACGACGAGGAGGGGTTCGACGAGGAGTATGAGGAGGAAGTTGGGCCAGAGCTAGACCCCGCAGAGTATGAGGACGATGAGGCTTACGCTCGAGCGCTGCAAGATGCCGAGGAACGCGAAGTAGCTTCTCGACTTATGGCTCTCGCTGGGATCAGCGATTGTGAGTACAAATTGGTGTTTCCTTTTTCAGTTCAGACCACATGTGTCTATAATTTGTGCATTGCTCTGTAGGGAGAGGTGTGGAGCCTGATGAGGAGCATGTGAATGATCCACAGGTGATGGTCTATTTTCTCGTTGTCTCGACAAACTGTGCTTTCTTTGATATGTCGGAAATCCTGGAGTTTGGATGGAACGTCCTGGATAAATATGAATGCTTGTACTCTCCTTAATTCATTGTCATTGCAATAAAATTTACACCTGCATTGTGTATGACAACCAAAAGAATAGAATGGCACTAGTGATGAATGTGCTTTACAACATCCCCGTTTTTGCGTGCTCATGAACGATAAGACTCTACCAAATTCATCTTTTGGGTACCTTCTAGCATCCAAACTTCATTTCTTATTTTTTTTCTCAGTTGAATTAGGAAATTCTTTTCTTGCTCACCTTCAGTCTTCATGTTTTTAGTGATGAGCTCATGAACATCCAAGTTTCTTACTTTTATCACATTCACAATTCATAATTTCAATAAGAAATGTGTTTTTTTGTTTAAGTTAGGTGGATTTTTAACCATTTTTAATTTAGTAGAGCTAGTACTGTCCATCGGTTATCAATAGTAAGAACAGGAGTATGTGGTTCATGCCTGCAGCTTGTGAACTTCCCATGCTGTCCTGTTTACTGCATGGATTTTGGCGTATTATCTTTAATGGGATCTGCACATTTGTACATGGAGAAAATCTCTTCTTATCTTTTTTCCTTACACCATTACTCATTGGTAATGAGCTATTATGAAACGGAGTTTAATCATTTAACGCATTGATATGTTTTTCACCAAAACCCAGGATGCATGGCAAGAGGTTGACCCAGACGAGTACTCTTATGAGGCAAGTTGTGTTTCTATTTGTTAACCTTCTAGCACCTGGTACTGCATCAGACGCTTTAAGATGCAATAGTAATAATGGTTCTTTTTATGTGACTTCAGGAATTAGTTGCATTGGGAGAAGTGGTTGGTACACAAAACAGAGGTCTCTCTGCTGATATACTTGCTTCTCTACCTTCACTAACTTTCAAGGCCAAAGGTGCCCAAGATGGCAACAGTGAGCAGTATGTGCAAATAGTTTGTCTCATAACCTTCTAGTACCCCCTCCCATTTTTTTGTTTGACATTGGTTAGTTCAATTTTGATTCAATTTTGAACTAACCAACGTCATATATTTGCACATGGAGGGAGTAATATACAATACTTATATTGAAGACCTAACATACCACTTTTGTTGTTAGATGTGTTATTTGTCGTGTGGAATTTGAGGATGGTGAATCTTTGATTGCACTCCCCTGCAAGCATTCGTACCATCCTGAGTGCATAAACCAGTGGCTTCAAATAAATAAGGTAAATATCCCTCCAAATCTATAGCAATAATTAACATCCTCCATCCATGGAAAGTGCCTTCGTTTCATGCTGTGAGTGATGTCTATCAAGCTGTCCTGTTGTGTGCACTCATGCTTGAACAGAGGACTTATGACATATTTGGCTGACTGTCAGTCTGCCACATGTTGCTAAATTTTTGTGTTGAAAGTGTGGCAACCAATAGATCTCTCCAAATTTACTGGCCACACTCGTGGCAAGTTTTTGCTAGGAGTTAATGAGTTTACGACGTGGGTTTAAGGGCTAAGAATGTGTTGGGTATTAATTATTTTATAGTGGGCCCTAAATTATTGTACAGGCTATTTTCTAGGCACACGGTTTGTTTCATGATTGCTATTCTAGCTGTATAGGGATAGTTATAGCCTTGTACTATTTCAGGAAGAGTTAAACTTAAAACATTAATCACAAGCTAACATTGATTTTTGGGGATAAAAGTCAGATATTGTCTAATGAACAAGTTTCTGGTAGTCGGATCTTTTTTATTCTTTTGCTTGCTGGGTTCACTATATTTAAAAGATTTGCCAAATTAAGAAATCTGGAAAGCTTGCATACATCGGCCCATAGTTAGGGGAACATTTTTTTGTTGCTTTTGAAAGTTCGTTCCTTTCTCTTTTTTATGTTTGGGTGACAATGTGGTCTTACAAAATAAATCCAGTCTGCCAAAGCCTTCACATCCTTTTATTCAGCTAAAAGACTTTTAGGTAGCAGTAGTGGGGATGTGAATATTTTTGGTCATCTATGCTATGCAATTTAAATTCTTGATAAGGGTAAGCTATAGATTTCATCATGTAAGGGTAGAAATCTCTCTCTTCATGCTTTACTGGCTGCACAACTGAGTAGCTAGATATAGCTCTGTATACTTTGGTTTTGTTTCATGTTTCTCTACCTGGATCGCATTGTGTTGATTCTTGTGTTTTGTAGTTTATATTAGATGGATTATTTGCATGTAACTTTCTCGACTCTCAAGTTGTTTTACAATGTTAACATAAGTGGTGAATGTTTAGGTTTAGATTTTAAACACATAGTTATCAGAATGTAACAAGATATCCTTTGACGATGTGCAGGTATGCCCTATGTGCAGTTCTGAAGTTTCCACATCGGACAACAAGCAGGCATGACCGTCTTGCTGCCATTATGGGGCTTAATGGGAATAAGTAGCGGCATCATGGTAGTATCTATAACCTTGGGGGAAAGCGGATAAATGGTTCGAACACACATGAGGGACCAGAACATGTTCAATCTGTTCTTCGGTCGTCTCCTCCAGACTTAGCTCACTGTACTTTGTTTTCTGTTCCGCTATGCTCCCTATTCCCTGTGAAGCCTCATGTCACGGTTGCTGTATGATCCATAAATGTACAATGGTTATATTATATATTGCTAGCCATTCTTTCACTTCATTTCGCAGTTTTTTGAATGCTGGTGGTTCTTTTCCTTGTCACATGCGTAGTTTCATTTCATAGTTAATTGATCAGATGGTGTGTCAGATCATTTAAAAAACTAGGAAATCTGGTAAAGGTAACAGATGATCTTTTGGGATTGAGGACATATTTCACAACTGGGGATAAGGTGAAACAACTTGTGAAATGAAACTACAGTAATGTTCTGGTTGACAGTAACTCAACAGTAACTTATGAACTGAAATAATTTATGTTTTCTTTTCCTGGTTTTCGACAGTGCTATTTGGTTCTGATTGTTCCCCTCTATCAGGAAGTTTTAAGTCTGTTATAGGCATGACTGCACCTTAAGCATCAGGAGTTGTTTCACAAGGACTTTCAGAAAGGCTTCATTACAGCTGAAACTGTTAGTTCCATAACCATAAAACACTAATATTTCTAGTAATTGATCGATTGGGTTATAATTATTTGGCGATATCTACCATCCCATCTTTCTGCTTGCCAAAATCTAAAATTTCTACCTTAAATTTTAAGTTGATTTTAGGATTTTCACCAAATTTTATTTTTCAACTTTGACTTTTAGATCATTAAAAGTACACATATAAAAACTTTATGCACATATTATTATTTTTTAAATATACGAGCCAAACAATCACCCTCTACACCTCTTTAGATGCATTATTTTTTATTCACTAATTTGTCAATGGTCTTGCCGTATCTCTGATATCCTGCGATGATTTTGTCACGGCGGGGGGGTTCTCTTGGAGCGGCTAGTGGGAAGGGACTGGTAAGAACCGAGTTGCAAATTTTATGCGGCAAGTAATGAGGCTAGAGATCACCCCCACGAAAAGATGTCCATCTGTTGTCGCTGTAACCGCAGTAAAGGTTGGAAGGGAAGGATTACATCCTGCAAAAAGGATATGCCATGCTCTTCCGATTAAACACTTGACAGTAACTCAACAGACAAGCAATAAGTTTCAGTGTATGTACTCCACCAGGCAGAGAAACGGATCACGGGATTTTTGTCTGAACCATTGCTTTAGCCATGACCTTGTAAATCACTCGAGATAAGCATTGTAACAACCATTAATTACAATTGACATATGATTATAGACTGTGCTGGTTGAGCATTTGCAAACTTCAAACGAAATTTGATGCAACATCCCTTTTTAAGAGTCAACATGATAGAAGAAGAAAAACTGGTGTGATATTGTTTTGCTTGTAACGATTGCTTACAGTTTTGAGGTCACTGGAGGTGAAACGGCAACACGTGAGTTTTTGGCACATTGCATATATCCATGGGTATTACGGTCATAAGGTTTCGCATAACCACAATTTTAACTAACATAGCAGAAGACTGCAGCAAGATAAAAGAACTCGTATATGTCAACCAATCTACCTACAGTGTTTAATGTGATGATGAATTCAAAGAACTCAAATATCGGATATAAGTTTTAGAACTCATATTTATGATATATCAAAGAAAAAATGGTTATGAAATTATAAGGTCATGATAAACCGAGGTTATGTGCACCTCCGTTTTTTTCGCTTTTGCTTGTACATTTCGTTTTTGTTTGTACATTTCGTTTTGAATTGGCACTGTTTTCCTGGTTAAACCGATTTTTTTCACTTGCTGCTGGATTATTGGTTACTGTTGTAAGTTGTAACTTACCATCTGGTGATTGAGGAAATATTTCACGAGTGTCATCTGAACTGAAGTTCAGAGCTGGAACTAGATGGTTCCCATGTGCTTCCAATGCCCTAACTTTGTTTAGACCTGAAATTATAATAGATTAATATTGTGGATAAAACTCAACCAGAGATCTGATGATACAACAATTTTGTAATTGGACATGCCAATAGAATTGCTGATCCTAACATTATCTGAATTATGAACATTGGATGTCAAGGCAATGAAATGTCTTCACCCACAACAAAGCAGTCGTCAGTAAACCACAGGAATTCGAACTGAATTGACATGTGAACCTGTTGTTCCAGATAGACAAAACAAGCAGATGTGCCTAGCCTTAATATATTACATATCCAGATATCCTCTACAATTTCTTATGCAAAGAATACATTTATATCAGTGACTCAGTTGTTCTTCCAGGTTGTCTTCGGTGGAGGCAATGTCCCGAAAACATAATCCCAGAGTGATGAGCTAATGGCAAAGCCTTTGTTTTGGATTCTAAAGTGGCGATTGAGGTGATACCTCTGCAGAAAAGAGCAGAAGTTGAGGAATACAAGGCTCATGGAACTTTGATTAGAACAGCTAGATAATTTATAGCTTTATAAGTGGCACTAAGTTGTCACCTTGAGATTTTTCGCTGGATCTTTGGATGGTTGTCCATGGTGCTGCAGGTAGCAATGAGTGCAGTCATACATCACATATCCCAACAGGCCACCACCAAATAGTGCAGGGGTTGTAGTTGAGGTTGCAAAGAACGTTACCAGCTTCCAGAACTGAAAAGGGAAGTTGTTAACCTTTGATTTAGATGTACCATGTTGCATAGGTACAATTTTTGAATGGCAACGTAAGCTGCACTCTCATCAGATTTTATCATATGCTTGTACAAGGGATTAAGGGACGCACCGGCACACACAAAGTTGCTGTTGCAGTAGGAGGTAACACAAGCCTGAGTGAGTCCATAGGATGCTTATGGTGGCATCCATGAAGAAGGTAATGTGCTGTGTTTGCCCTGCAATATTGCATCAACAGCTACCTGCTGAGAAGAAAGAACAAAAAACCCAATAGAACAACCAACTCAGGTCGATAATTTCTTACCAATAGGTTTTGGTCTCAATATGGAATAGGAAGCGATGCAAAGTATACTCAATCAATGTCCAAATGAACACTCCAAATAGGGCCATTAGAGCTACTTCCTGAAGAGTATGACCCATCCGAATAGATTTCACAAGCAACCAGCAGACAACAGGCAGCCATATGGTTGGCACAGCCCACCACTTTGTGAGCGTCAAGAACTGGAAACGATTTTTTTTTTTTTGGTTGGGTCCAAGATATATAGTGAATAGTTGCAAACTCATTATATTCCCCCTCCTAAATCCCTATTCCTTTCGTACCTAGCATGACAATCAATCACACTAGGGCCGCGTTCGTTTGTACGGGGGTAAGTTAACTTATCCCGGCACGAAAAACATAGTAATAGATTAATACATAATTAATTAATTATTAATTATTAAAAAATATAAAATTGATTAATATGATTTTTTTAAACAACTTTCATATAAATTTTTTTTAAAAAAAATACACCGTTTAGCAGTTTGGGAAGCGTGCGCACGGAAAACAAGAGGGTAAGTTAACTTACCTGAGGTGGACGAACACGGCCTAGATGTCATCACTAGTGTACATGTTGATAAGTCATGTAGTGTTGATCGTAGATTTTGTCCTGCCACCTTGCACACATCACATCCATTTTGTGACCAAGCAAGAGCAGCAAGGGCAACGGGATGAAAGAAATGATTCGGAGATGGGTATGCTGGCATGGTGTAGGATACCATGAAGATATAGCGGCTAAAGAAGTAGTGGGAGGCAAAGAGTACATGAATTTTTTTTTTGAGAACAAGAGTACATGAATTTTTAAAAGTTAATTTATACTATTTTGTTGCCCTTCATTTATACCATGTTTAAAAATAATGAGTCTTGATGAGAAAGGTAGCATTTTTAATGAGCAAGCCAAGAAACAGATAGATAAAATGCCAAAATCTACTTATATAGTAAGATATTTTAAATCGTCGGAAATTTTTACACACTAATGTTTCTTTAAAATGTTATAATAAGACATCATCATTTACTAAACTATGAACACAAAATCTTTAGTCGGTGTAACAAAAATCAAAATCAGTGCAGCATACTCATCTGGCACTGCTGCGTTGGGCCTAATTTCATATCCACCAACAATGAATTGACATGTTTGGTGGTGTTTAGTGTGCTATGTTGTTATAGTTGATGGAAATGGAAAATAGGGAAGGAAATCATTTCCCATGTTTGTTTTTGGGGTTTGGGAAAAGAGGTGGATAGAGGATAAGAGGAATAAGATGTGAAGGGCTCATTTCCCACCAATTCAGTCTCAACGAGAAGGTGGTTTTAAGGTGGCAAGGTGGAAAATCATGGATGGAAAAATTCTACCTCAACCAATTAGCCTATACATAAGGAAGATATTTTCGTCCAAACAACATTTTATCTCTATACCAAACCATATGTAGCCTAACATAGGAATGATAAAAGTACAATATCACCCCAATCTTTACACTTCTACTTATGTTTATAAGCCAAAATTTAATTTTTAATCTTAAATTTTGAGTTGATTTTGAGGTTTTTCACATATTTTCTAGCCTTGGTTTTATATTTCTAAGAATATGTATATAAAAGTTTTATTGATAAATTATTTTTCGTTTGCAAATATGTCTTTTGGTTTTTTTCATGGAAAAAGTCATATACCTATCCTAAACACACTACTTTATTTATCTATTTCACATCCCCATTATTTATCCACACAATATTGTAGGATTAGAGTTTGACAAGTTTTATTTATTCACCATGGCAACACATGTCAAGTGAAAATGCTAAAATAGGTGTGTTTCCCCTATCTATTGGGCCTATATGGGCCAAGGCCTATGTACCATCCCCCGTTTATATAAACTCTTTGCTAAACCCTAAAATCAATAGCAGACATTGCTTCTTCTGCTCCATCCACTTCTACCCCTCCACCGCATTCTACCTCTCCCGTTCTTGGAGCACCAATATGCCACCAAGATAGGGAATTGTTGTCCATCCAACACCATCAAGCCAATGGTTTCCGCCGTCGCGACCTACCACCATCTTATTGGTGGCTTCCCTACTCATCGTTCTCTTATACCTAGGATTTAGGGGTTTGGGCAGACAAGATTTATGTGGTTGCCGGCATGGTTCCTCTTCCTCATGTGTGGGCTGCTAGGTCTAGGTCGACGATCTAGGGGTGCTCAAGGTATTATTCTTATCTATGTGTAGTATAATATGTTCTTAATTGTTTGATTTGGCATCCACAGGATTCTATGTGGGCTGGCTTTCCCTTCTCACGCATGGATGGTGGTATCATTTTCCCCATGTATCAGTCACTATATCTAGGGTGATCATGCTAGAATGGCGACGAAGGTATCATCTTTCCCCATGTGCAGCATGTTGTATTCTTACTTGCATGATTTGGCATCCACAGGGTCATGTGAAGGGTCAAAATTTTCTTCTCACACATCGATGGTGGCCTCATACTTACACATTGGCCACTAGATCTAGGTCGATGATGTAGGGTTGCAACAAAGGTATCATCCTTCCCCCATTTGTGGCATGACATGTTCTTGCGTGATTTGGAATCTACATATCAAGGAAAAGGAGGTCAATGGTAGTTGTTAGCCTGTTACCGAACCTCTTTTCCTATTGTACCTCTATTGTCATCTTAGTGAAAATATGAATTGAGAGGGTGCTGCACTTGGCCCCAAGGCTGCTCTTGGGACTGTACTTCCGAAGAGCTTCTCTTATTAGTACTTAGTCATATTCCTAAACCTTGTATCTATGTTAATGAGTTCTATGCATTGTTTCTTTGTTTCTTTCTAATAAACATATTTTTGTCGATATAAATAAGTTGCAACGGTAATCAAAGAAACTCTAATTAAACAAGGAAATCCATTTGTAGTGAATCATGATTATCCTCTTGAACCGGTCAAGACATGTCCTCACATGGAAGATAGTTGTATAAATTTCAATTTCAACGAAATCTCACATATCCTCACATTGACATTTGAACTTATAAAAATGGGTGTTCTCCTATTATGGGCGAACACCATTGACATCCTTAGATATATATGTGAGGTTTTCTCGCATGTAGAGGTATATACCTCCTCATCATTTGAGAGAGGTACCAAACATAATCTCATATATGAGGATTGAATTGGAAATTCACGTTTACGTATGTTTCAAAGTTTTTCTTCGGTTTTTAAGTGGTATAGGTATATACGTATCTTGACTTATACCATGAGATATACATCTCAAATACTGGAAAGTCTTTGGCATTGTTGATCATATGTTTTCATACCCTGTTAAGCAGTGAAGAGGTGTATACTGTATAGTTCCTAGCCTCTCCAAGAATTAGTGAGACCTTCCATATATACATAGATATGAAATTGGTGGTTGTAGATGCAAGCTCTAAGCTGTGAAATTAATGCCCTCGCCAAATAAGTCTCACAGCTAGGAATATTTGCATATTTAGTAATGTTATTATGGCCAGATAGGCATGAAATCCATCTTTAATTACTCGGGGTGGCTGTGGGCTGTTGGGTGCTCTGGCCATCGCTTTCTGTGTTCATATCTCAAGAACAAGAACATCAGTAGTATCTCTGAGATTCGTCTGAAAATGAAAACTTGTGTAGCTATCTAGTTTTATGTGACTGACAACATGTTTTCACCGGTTTTAGAGGGTATAATTATGATCTACTATAAAGCATTTTCCCGTTGCAAATTATTTACATGGATACAAATAAAAACTGTATTTAGAATGAAACACCGAACGTACAGTGCATGGAACACGTTCACATAAGAGGTACATGGTTGGAGCTGGGGTATAAAAGTAGCCCCCATTCCGTAAAAACTACTTACAGATCTACGGAAATCAGCGAGCATGCAAAATTGAGCTTCCTGCCGCCTGGTAAGTTCTCTTTCTTTCTACTCGAAAAATTCCCAATCTTTCTCCTGTTCTTGCAAGTTAGAACTAGTCCATAGCTGTGGATTCATGTCAGATTGCAGAGAGAGAAAAAAAAAAGCTCGTTTCTTGCTCGTGAAATCCAGCATGTAAGGTTGTGGAGTTTGTCGTAAGCTTTTCTGCTTTGTTAGATCTCCATGAGATTTAGTTGTTCACAGGAGGAGTAGATGTTGGTTTAGGCTTGTGATTGTCAAAAACTCCATTAGATTAGTGAATAGTGATCTGCAGGTTGAGCAGTGCAGGTTTCTGTGCCTTGGTGTGCCGCCATGGCCATGGCCGACGCCGATTTTTCGGTTCATTTTTCTTCCCCCCAAACGCAGGTTGGTTGCCTGATTGTGGCCAAGATTCGTGCTGGGGAAGATGGTGAAATCCAACGGCGCGCGTTCCATGGGAGACTCCAACGGGAGTCCGGCCCAGCAAGGCCCACGCTACCGCGTCATCCTCCACGCTGTCGCTCCGGCCGGTGAGAGCCAGCGGCCCGTTCGCGCTGCCGGCCAGGTCCATGCTCTCGCCGGCGGAGGCGGCGGCCGCGGCGGCGGCCACCTGAGTCCAGCCCAGAATGCTGTTCTGGCCCAGATTCGCCGGCCCAGCAGGAACCCCTGGAGCCGCACCGTCCCGTCGCCTCGCCCGAACGGCGGGAGCTTCCGCGTCATTGACACCAGCTTCAGTCCGGAGCACGAGCCTACGCCGCCGCCGCCGCCGCTCGTCTCGGCGCGTCAGTCTGTTCTGTCGCCGTGTCCCGTATCCGCTGTGTTCGCGTGGCCTGTGCCGCCGCGTGGGTGGACCGTGTCATCGACTACCGGCCGCCACCGCTACGTCGGCGCGAGCTCGTCGTCTTCTGTACCACCGCGCGGGCGCGCGCCTGCGGCGGCTGCGGCTGCTGCGCCAGCCGCGCCTGATCCGGCTACCGGACGACACCGCTACGTCGGCGAGAGCTCGTCGTCTGCTGCACCGCGCGCGCCTACTCCTCCACCCGCTGCTGCTCCGCTGCCCGCGCCTACTGCCCCTCCCGCGCCTGCTCCGGCTACCGGCGGCCACCACTACGTCGGCGAGAGCTCGTCGTCTGCTGCACCGCGAGCGCCCACTCCTCCACCTGCTGCTGCTCCGCCGCCCGCGCCTACTGCCCCTCCTGCGCCAGCTTCGCCACCCGCGCTTGCTGCCCCTCCTGCACCATCTTCGCCGCCCGCGCCTGCTCCGGCTACCGGCGGCCACCGCTACGTCGGCGAGAGCTCGTCGTCTGCAGCACCGCGCGAGCCTACTCCTCCACCTGATTCCGCTGCGCCACCCGCCCCTCCTGCGCTGCTGTGCATGCTGCTGGCCGGGCAGCAGGTGCTGCACGAGGTTCGTCCCCCTACCGGGCCGGCGCGTGCGCGGCTGGCGGCCACCGCGCCGGAGGACGCGTTCGAGGAGTACCTCGTGGAGCGCGGCGTGATAGAAGCCCCAGTCGACGCCGTTCCTTGGCGGGTCGTCGGCGGCAGCGAGGAGGCCGGCATCGTCGTCATGGCAGGCCCTGTCCGCGACAGGGCGAAGCTGGAGGCCGCGGAGGCCAGGGAGCGGCGCAAGAACAGGATGGAAAAGAGGAAGGCCGCCGCCGCAGCTCGCGCGCAGCAGCCGCCGCCGCCGTCAGGTAATCGACCGCCTCGTTTCTGATCACCGTGTAGACATTGCACTACGATCCTAACGCAGCATTTCGCCATGTCTTGCGGTGTTCTTGCAGATGCTCCTGGGAGCTCAGGTGGCCAGAACAAGAAGCGTGGATGTGATGGCAAGAAGAAGGAGCAAGCTTGATCGATCATCAATGGAGCCGATGAACTGTTCATCATCGTGCCCATCTGCCACCAAAATATTTCGTCTACATCGTCTCCGTTCGATTGAATAATTCGCGTGTCGTTTCCCGATCGATCGACTGCGTGTGCTGCTCTCTGAGCCATGGGGAGTTTTGCGCTCCATTGATGTTGTTCTTGTGCGTGCAAGGGATTTCATTCCATTCTTGCATGGGTCGTCGAACTGTTTTTTTTTTTCTTTTCCTGCAGTCGAAACTCCTTTGGTTTATTTGTTCTCGGTCGAATCATGAATTGTACAACATCGTGGTTTGTTTAATTTGTTTTGGACTATTTATGACAATTGAAAACTTGTTTGGCTTGGTCTGAAATGATGTTTGTCTTTCAAAAATATTTCCAAATCTTTTTGAGTCTTTTCTCCCCTTCTGACACAAGTGCGTGATAATTAAATAGGGGTAAGTTGTATTTAGGGAAAAGTCCAGTTTTTTACTCAACTTCCATCGAGGTTCATTTTTCATCATAAACTTCAAAACTAGTTATTTTTCAACTTAAATTTTGAAGCCGGGCCAACTTCACCCTCGGACTAATTTTGGTGGTTGTTTTAGCATATTAGAAACCGTATTGCTATTTCTATGACATGTCGATAACTAAATAGGCTATGTTGATGAAGGATAAAAGACGAAAAATTAATTGATTTTGTGATAACTATTTAATGATATAAATGGTGAACTTTAGAATTATGAGATGATAAACTTTTGAATATAAAACTTTTGTAAAAAGTATACCGTTTAGCAGTTCAGAAAACGCAAAACGCGTCAAAAAAATCTAAGACCAATCAGGTAAAAACCATGGTATTGCCTGCCCTAGGTGAGTGACTGATTAGAAAATGTGGCACAATTCTTAGCAAAACTGATTAAAAAACTAGTCAGACCTTTTTTTTAAAAGAAAAACTGAAAAATCGATACATTATTCCATCGGGCCCAAGTGAAATGTGGACCAACTAAGCTAATTACTCTCAAACTGTAAGTCGGTTAGGCCCGGCCCAACAAAGCAGCCAGGAGGCGAGCAAGCTACCAACAAGGCCGTCGTGTTCCTCCCAAATCCCTACTCCTTCCGCTCTCGGCGGCGGCGATCCATCCCGCCGGCTCCCCCACCCTCTGCGCTGCCCCGGCGAGCGGGGCGCCGCCTCGTGAGGGCGCCTTTAGAAGCCCTCGTCTGGCCGTGGAAGAGCGGCAAGGGGCGACGAGATGTCGGGGTTCGGCGACGGGTACGTCGGCACGGGGCAGGACGCCGTGAAGATCCGGCGGCTGCAGAAGCAGCGGGACGCGGAGCTCCGCAAGATCGAGGAGCTCAAGAACAAGTCCTCCGACGGCCAGCCCGGCCTGCTCCAGTTCGGCTCCAGCACCTCCGAGGTATGGCCGCCCGCCTCGCTTCATGAATGAAAACTAGGCTTCTAGAGCCAACCGCGTAGGTGGAATTATTGCTCGCGCGTAGCTCCGTATTTGTGTGTGCGTGCCCTCGTTAGCTAGTTTGAAGTGCTTGTTCTAGTGGTGCCATGGGAATTTTGTCATTTGTAATACTCCTGATTCTGTGATAAAGATATCTTCCATGCTTCTATATAGTTTCATGTTGTGTACTTGTATTTCTATCGTTATGTGATTCATTGCAGAATTTAGTAACTTTTATACAGAAATACTTCTTTCATGTTTTATCTTTCAAATATTAAAGCAATGATGCTTTTCCACCATATATGCTTCTTCACAATTTGCATGGTTGACAGTTCCCAATTATTTCAGTTTCTGAGAGCACAATAGAATTGTATATATGTTTTATTTCTGTTCTAGAAGCTAATATGATGAACCGTGACTTTCAGATTCTTGAGACTGCGTTTAAGAAGGAAACAGTCGGTTTAGTTACAAGGGAGCAGTATGTCGAGAAGGTAATTTGCAGATATATTTGTTACACACTATGCCAAAAGCGATTTTTTGGGGTCTAATCTATCATCACGTGGCTGCACAGAGGGTTAATATTCGGACCAAGATCGAAGAAGAAGAGAAAGAAAAACTTCAAAAGCTGCAACAAGAGTGAGATTGAAGTCCTAGCCTACCAGAATTGATGTCATTACATGATATGCCTACACATAAATTAATGATTTATTATTTGTTTCAGGGAAGAAGAATTGCAAATGCAAAAAAGGAAAAAGAGGAGAGTGAGGGGAGATCAAAGGTTATCTTTCTGCGATGACATAGAGAATGGGAGTGATGAAGATGATTTTGAGAACCGTATGGCCCTCTTAACCTTCTTAGCTTGTAATAGTTCATTTTGTATTTTGTGTTGCCTTGTTCTAATACATTTTTTCTATTAACGTTTGAACAACTTATGTGTTGATATCCACGGAAACAACTGAAGCCCTGTTTTTTCAGCTTAAGATTATTGTAATATGGATTATTCAAAATAATCTCAAACAAATGATTAGATTATTGTGAAAGATTATTATAATCTAGAGCCCATATTAGTATATTACTATAATCTGATAAGCTCCTCTAAGGGTACTTTTTTCAGATTATTGGATGGCTAAAGACCCACTAACCTAGGGTAGTTAAAATAATTACCTACCTTACCATATTTTACCTACATCAACTTATAATAATCAAGCTTATTGTAAGTTGGATCAATAATCTAGGTTACAATAATCCTAAGTAGAAAAACACATGGCCCAAATAAATTAAATTAGATAAAGTAGTTAAGCAACCTGTTGGATACTGGGCAGGATTTTATTGGGAATAAAAGATAATTCTCTCTGCGCTATTTTTTGTCATCTTACAGTTTGGTTCCCTGGGGGTTGTATTTCTACTGTGTCTTGTATATTTTGAATCTTGATCCTTTAAACTTTCAATTCTTTACAGAAGAACCTCAAAAGAAACATGGCCCTATCAAACTTGGGAAGGACCCAACTGTTGAAACAAGTTTTCTTCCTGACAGGTATTCTTTTAGTTTATGATTATAATTTGTTTGTCGATTGATTCATTGTTTCCAAGTGTTGTTTAACCTGTGAGCTGGTTGCTAAGAATGATCCATCAGGGAGAGAGAAGCAGAGGAACAAGCAGAACGAGAACGTTTGAAGAAGCAGTGGCTGCGTGAGCAGGAACTGATTAAAAGTATCGCCACAAGCTTATAGGATTACCAACCATTAATATTTAATCATTCAACCGTATCTTTTGGCTAACTGATTAACAATGTCTCATGTGTCAGATGAACCTCTTACAATTACTTACAGTTACTGGGATGGAACAGGGCACAGGAGAGTTATCCAGGTAATTTTCTAACCATTAAAAAAAGTTATCCCCTTTTAGTTGTACATGTGGACCATATGATTGAAACAAACCTATATATGTGCCAGGTCCGTAAAGGTGACTCCATTGGAGAATTCCTAAGGGCTGTTCAGCAGCAGCTTGCCCCTGAGTTCCGTGAAGTGCGGACAACATCAGTTGAGAACCTTCTTTATGTGAAGGAAGACCTTATCATCCCTCATGTATGCAAGCTTAAGTCTGCTCTGTTGTAAATAACATTGTTGTTTATGTATTTTTAACTCTTTTTTAATTCCATGTTCCTTCTTTTGATAACAGCAACATAGCTTCTATGAGTTGATTGTCAACAAAGCAAGGGGAAAGAGTGGACCGGTAATGCATGTTTTGTTAGTGCTCCTGTGGTGTTTTGTTTTGATAAAATATGTTGATAGCTTCCATATAATTCATTCATATGTATAATCACTTTATTTTAAGATGAGGATGGTAAAAGTATGCAGTTTTCTAATCTATGTTGTCACAACGCAGAACTTTTGATTCTTCTATAGACAGGAGAATTTTCTGTTTTTCCATAAGAATCTTGACAACCTGAGAGCTGATCATTTGCTAACACCTTTCTCTTTCCCTCTTTTTTAGCTTTTCCACTTTGATGTTCATGAGGATGTGCGGACCATTGCTGATGCAACTAAAGAAAAGGATGAGGTGAGATATCTCCAATATCTTGTATTTCTAGTTCCCAACGTCGCATTCTAACCTCATGTTTTATTACTGTAGTCTCATGCGGGCAAGGTCGTAGAGAGACACTGGTATGAGAAAAACAAACATATATTTCCTGCATCAAGATGGGAGGTTGGACATTCACATTTTTATCCTTTCATGCTTTACAAGTCATATATGTATGCTCTGGAGTAACATCTTTCCTGTCTTGCAGATCTATGATCCTACTAAGAAGTGGGAGCGTTACACGATCCATGGAGATTAAAAACCATAATAATATACAGCAGAAATTGAGAGCCTTGAACCTGCGCATGTTTCACTTTGGATTTCTGCGACAGTTAGCACACAAATTGTACTGGTGACTTAGTGGTATAGTGTTCTCTATACCAAAGATCGTTGGTGTTTGAAAAGAATCCACACTCTTAACGTTATGGCCAATTTCATGTACTGAACCAACACTTGAATCAATATTTTATGCATGTTTCCCATACTCTTGTTTTTTTTTTTTTTGGATATTCACTTCCGTGGGAGTCTGTTCAATTGTATTTCAGATTCTCTTCTCTTCATATGTGTGGCTTCAACATTCAATAGCGTACGGCTGTGTTTAGTTATAGTGGCGCATTTACATTTAGATGAATACGTGTTTTAATGCATGCTGGATATTATATTTTCCATGCAATTGTTCATGGGCCTGCGTTGACGTTCTTCTGAATTCTGAAGAAAATAACTGACACCCTTGTTTTTTCGCTTCTGCTTTTGCTTATCAGCTCAAATTTAAATTTATAACCTTCAATTTTCATTTGATTTTTGGGTTTTTTTATCATAGTTTATTTTTTAACCTTTGCTTTTAAATTGTTAAAAACATATATGTAAAAATTATATTCATAATTTTTTTATTTATAAATATGTTATTTTGGATTTTCTTTAAAAAAGGCCAAAAATGACCGACTCATGATTCGTAAAAAGGCGGAAACGTACAATGCACTAGTAATACATATGAGCTCGGTGTCGGAGCCGTAATAGTACTCTTCCCATTTGGCACTTAAGAATGCCAGTCCCTCCCTTTTCCTTTTTTTGAAAAGTATAAATACCAATAATAACAAAGTCTCCATCTTTTTCTTATACTTATACTTATAATCTAAAATTTAAATTTTAAGACTTAAATTTAGATTTGATTTTAAAGTTATTTTATTGTAGTTTATTTTAATCATTGATAAGCCATTTTAATTATGGTTAATTTAAGCGAATCAATGAGGCTAAAGTTATGCTGATGTATGTTCACCTTACTATAACACCGCCAAATTCAAACAAATTTAAAATAATGAAAAAACGTAGAGTTTAGTATAGTTTGCCACGGTTACCATGTAGGAGTAATAACCATGATTGCCATTGCGCTTACTCTCGGGTACGGTAACCTCGTCCCTGGCTTAAAGGTGGATGAACTAGAGTATTAGAGACAGACTGAAAAATGCTGGTTTCTCAGTAAAGGCTTCTGCATACCACCTAGGCCGCGTTCTTTCGCCCTCTCAAGTTAATTTATCATCTCGTTTTTCACATACACGTTTCCCGAACTACTAAATGGTGAATTTTTTGCAAAAATTTTTTTATAGAAAAGTTGTTTTAAAAATTATATTAATCTATTTTATATTTTAAATAATTAATAATTAATTAATCATATACTAATCTATTACTACGTTCTCCGTGACAGAGATAAGCTAACTTACCTCTATCTGCCGAACACACCCCTAATGCAACTAGTTGGATCAGTTGAACAAATGTGCATGACCAAATGAACCCAACTACACTTCAATCCTTACCTGAAACTTCAGCTAAACTTGGATAAAAAACTTCAGATTTCCTCTACTCCATCCAATCTCCATGCAACACGCACCTTTCTCCTACTACCACTACACCCGAGTGCACCAAATCCTCCTCCTCTGCCTCCCTTAAAACCCTACACCTCCATTGCCAAACTCTTCACACATCACCACCATGGCTTCTTCGCTTGCTATCCTCCTGCTCCTGATGCGCCTCTCCGGTGCCATTGCCGCCGTCTCTCCTAACTACATCTCGAGAAGCACCGAGCAGCAGATCATCGCCACCGTCGCGCCCGCCGCGGACGTCGGCCAGAGCGCACAGCCTTTCCTCACCTCGCCGTCTGGGCTGTACGCCGCGTACCTTCGCCGCGCCGTGGATAGCTCGGCCGGTGGCCCTGGCGCTGATGCCTGCTACGTTCAAGTCCAGCACGGCGACGTTGGTGGCGGCGGCGGCAGTGTGTGGGAGTCGGAGTGCACCCTCGTCGGCGGCGCCGACGCGTGCGACCTGGCGTTCTCGCCGGTGGGGCTCGAGCTCTTCGCCGGCGGGCACTCCTTGTGGGACACCGGGATCGACGCCGAGCCTGGGACGCTGAGCCTTGACGACGGCGGCGACATGAGGATCGTTAGCAAGGAGGGCGTGACGGTGTGGCAGGCGAGCGGCGAGCCGTGGACGGGGCAGCAGTGCGGGGCGACCATGCCGGTTTCGTCGTCACCTTCGATTGACGTGCTCCCGCCGCCGTCGACCACCACCAGCGCGAAGCTTCTGACGCCGCCGGCGTCGACTCTTGCCGGTGCCGGGAGCTCGGACTCATCTTTCGGAGACCAGCTCACGCCACCTACTGACACCTTGCCCGCCTCGCCTGACCAGCCACCAGTTGGCGCGCTGCCCGACCAACCACTGCTGCCGCCGCCGCCGCCTCCGGCCGCTGACGCGATACCGGCCTCGCCGGAGTTGCCCCTGCCACCACCGCTGGTCGACACATACCCTGTCTCTCCCGACCAGCCTCTGTACTCGTCGCCACCGCCGGCTCCGACGGCCATTGTCCCTCACGCGCCATTGCCACCCGTCGACGTGCCCCCTCTCACCCCGCCATCGACCGGCGTCAGCGGCAAGACACCAGGTGGCATAGCACTCCCGCCTGCGGCCGGCGGCGGCGGTGCGCCGCACCAGCACGGGTCGCCGCACCACCTGCCCATGGGAGCGTCCCCGCCGGCGGCGGGTGGAATGCCCGACGCGCTGGCGCCGAGCGGCGACCATGGCGCCGCCGCAGGGGGGCTCCCCTTCGGGCAGGGACAGCAGCAAGGCGCGTTTGGCCAGCACCAGCTGGTGAACGGCGCGGGGCAGCCATTGGAGGACAGCTCCGGCGAGCGACCAAGAAGCGTGCACACCACCATCGCTGGCTTGGTTGCTCTAGTGATTTCACTTGGTTTTGGCTTCTAAAATTTCCCCCTTTTTCTTGATAATTCGTGTGGAGTTTGTTTGTTTCCTTCTTGGCGATTTGCCAAATTTGTAGCAACAAAGCATGCCATGTTTCATAAAAAAGAGTAATTTGTGTGATATATTGTTCTCGTGGCCATAGTGTACGTAGCGATGATAATTGCTTTGTGTTCTTGTACATGTCCAATGTATATCATGTTTGTCATTGTCTAAATAATATCGCTGTTCATGAAATGAAAATTTTAGACAATCTTTGGATAGCTGGGAACCAAACGAACTCAACGCAGTGCTCTGAGCCTGAACGATTCATTACGGGCATAGTTGTGAAGAATGTCGATGATAAATATGACATTTTGAAATCTAGCATAAAATCTCAAAACTAAACATGGCGGTAACATGGGTTAATTAAAGCCAAACGATATATTTGCAAATGAAAAATAATTTAGAAATAAAACACTTATATACATATTCTTAGCGATATGAAAGTCAAGAATAGAAACTAAATTTCATCGAAAAACCCAAAATCAACTCTAAATTTAAGTTTAAAAATTTAAATTTTGATTTATAAATATAAACAAAAACAAAAAGCAAACAAACATTCCTACGAATCAAGAAGAAACAACAAAGAAATTTTGAGAAGAAACAACAAAATTAATCACACATGAACATACAAACCTGAAACTACTCGTATCATTGTTATTAATCTCGTAGTAAACACCTCGAACAATCCTATGAAGCTAAGTTTCTCAACAGCAAAATGGAACTAAACGCCTACAAGACCACACGTACTGACTTCGTATTACAACTGATGAGTATTCATGGCAAAATTGCAGGAAGCACACGGGACCCGCCGGCGACGGGCAGGAAGCCAATGCCGCCGCCGCGCCTCTCGCCGCTCTCGCCGTCGCCGCAATGGTCCTTGGCGTCCGCCCCCTCCTCGACGCGCGCGACGACGGGGGCGCGGCAGACCGGGCAGGTAGGCGCGCGCGTGAGCAGCCACCGGTCGACGCACTCCCGGTGGAACCCGTGCCGGCACGCCGGCAGCACGCGCACCTCGTCCCCGGCGGCGTACTCCGCAAGGCACACCGCGCAGTCGGCGCCGCCGGCCTCCTTGTCCACCTCCTCCTCCTCCTCCCTCGACAACGTCTTCCCCTCATCACCAGCGTCGTCGCCGTCGAGCACCAGCCGCACCACGTGCACCGGGATCCCCTCGAGCGCGCGCTTGGTCTCCTCGGATGACGACGACGACGACCCGCGCGCAGCGCCACCGCCACCGCCGCCGTCGTCGTCCCGCCCCCGCCGGCCGCCGTCGCAGAAGCAGGCGTAGAGCGCGGTGAGCGCGATGTAGGACACGCTGGCGACGAAGAGCACCGTGGTGGTCACCCCCAGCGCCCGCTCCATGTGCGCCCGCTGCGCGCGGTCCATCGAGTGACCCAGCCCCGGCACCGGCGCCGCCGCCACGTTGCCGCCGAGGAGGCGGCGCCCGCATGGCTGATGCATAGCCGCCGCCGCCGCCGCTCGATGGAGATGGTCAGCTAGCTAGCTCGCTCGCTCGGCCTCGGCGCGCGCGCAACGCGGCGGGTTTTAAGTAACGCGTGCATGGCCAGGTGGGGGAAGGGAAGCAACGCAACGCAACGCAACGAAGGGAAGGGAAGGCGAGGGAAACGAAGCTTCGCAGGAGCGCAAGGAAGGGAAGGAAGATTTTGCCGTGTGCGGCGCGACGGCTTTAGCTGTTTCGGCTGTGTTCGCGCGGGCGTGGGTCGCATTGGCTCGCACGTATTTGGGGGTGGGGGTGGGAGTGGTGGTGGATAGCTGTCTGTCTGACGCCGAGACGGAGGGCCAATCTGCGGGCCGGGTGGGGGGAGCGGTGCGTGCATCTCTAGGTTGGTTGGGGACTCGGGGGAGGGAAGGGGGAGTAGTGCAGTGCAGGGCAGCGCGGTGCGTTGCATTGTTGCATGCGTCGGCATTGATTTCTCCTGGCGTAGCTAGGGTGGTGCATGCGATCGGCAGCTATAAATGTGCACCCTTGATCTTTTCACTTCTATTTCCGTTCAGATTTATAAATTTAAATTTTTAATCTTAAATTTAAATTTAAGGTTTTTTTTAAAATTTATTTCCCCGTCTTACATTTTTAATTGTTAAGACTATGCATATAAAAATTTTATTCATAATTTTTTTAAAAAATATGTCAGTACAAGTGACTTTTGAAATAGGGGAAAACACAGGGAATGTTACTTTGGTTTGATATTGCCTCCTCATGTATGACAACGATACGTTGTAAGGAAATTATTATGCGTACGACTCAACCATTTGACTTAAATACGATCCAATTAATCAATGGTTACGGTGCCACTCATTTGATCCCCTTTGTCTAATTAATAATACAATATTTTAGTCATACATAAGTAGTATAATTGAGTCGTAAGTATATATAGCGGGATTGATGTTGTAAATACCCCGTATAGTTCACTTTGGTTTGAGATTCCCAACAAGACTATTGCTCATGTGTTTTCTAGCTGTAACCCCCTCTCCCCACCCCCGACCCTATGCTTGTTGGAATTCAAGTAGGCCAAGATGAATCATGGTTGTATTTCATGGTAGACTTGATTGAGGTTGCTAAAAGACGGGTTATTATGTCTCTATCTTATTACCGACTATGGTAACTGGTTTCTTTGACATTTTAAATATCAGGAAGGTTAGACTAATATGACGATCTGTCGCCAAGGAATAAAAGGATGTGTTTCAGGAGGGACGAGCACAACCTAATTAACTTGTATTGTGCTTATGCTCGATCGACTGTCTTGTGCTTCTACTAGCTAGATTGAACTCGGTTAATTTGATTTGGAAGGCTTGAGAATAACATTGAACAAAAGATGCACTAAGCCATGTGGAATAAGACTACACGAGAACACACGAACGATGGCTATTGAGAAGAATCTCGGTTGAATTGGGTTTTTGCGGTAAATCAACTGCCAAAATTTGTGGTGGCTTGATAATTTTCTCATATATAAGTATTCCTAGAGAAATTTAAGCACTAGCTGTACATACAACTTCAGTGTAGCTTCAATGTTAAGTTTTAGTGTGTGCCCGTGCAGTTAATTTCACTCTAATAGTTTCGCTTATATTTATTCTTATAAGCTAAAATTTAAATATTCAACTTTAAATTTGGAGTTAATTTTAAGTTTTTTTATCATAGTTTATTTTTCAACCTTGCCTTTTATATCCCTAAAAATACGTATATAAAAGTTTTATTAATAAATTATTTTTATTTATAAATATGTTAGGTGACGAGGACCTCGCGTTGGTTTTAGGCAACGGGTGGTGACGGCCGTGCGATGTGGAGGAGAGAACCTGGACAGTTTGGCATGCAAGCGTCGTGGTTTTGTACTGATCAGGCAAGCGAGCGAGTACTCCAGTGCAATTTTGTCTTTGTGTTGCCACCTGGCCTCCATCTACGTAAATAAATAAAACTGTCGATGCACAGATCAACGCGCCCGCTGAATTTCGGTAGCCATACAAGCCCAACCAAAACTCAATTCTTGGCCTTTCTCAAGCCATGGGCCGCTAGTACTCCAGTGCAATTTTGTCTTGTTTGAGGCCCATCTGCGTACATGACACAAGCAATGGCGATGGGCCTGTACATAGTGTAGGCCCATGTGAATAGAATTATGGCCTTCAGCAATAACTGGGCTAAAATAGCTGGACCTCCTGAATCCCAGGAATCGCCTTCATCTATCATCTTTTCCTTTTTTTTTTTTTCTTTTGAACAGATGAGAAAAAATATAGCCTTCGGCCATGTTATGGGTAAGTAACCGGCGTAAAAATTATAGTAAAAGATTTATACGATTAATTAATTATTTACTAAAAATAGACTGATATAATTTTTAAAATCAACTTTTCTATATAGAAATATTAGAAAATAATATACCGCTTAGCAGTTTGAGAAACGCGAAAAAAAAATAGAGAATGAGTTAGATAATATGGCTAAAGGACGGGGCTTTCGTCATTTACGCTCTTTTATTATTGCGTTAGTTGCCATGTCGCGGTCGACATGGATAAAGAGGGCATGTGTACTCTTCGATTTCATTTTTAACAACAGGTTTCGATTGATTTGCTGATTGGGACATGGGCTTAATCCAATACTACTAAAAGCTGGTGCCTCGCGGTTTTGTCGATGCAGTGTTGATTCGGTATTATCACCCACATGCCTCGTCAAATCATTAATGTATTAAAGCTCACATGATCTTATTAGCCTAGTGGATTAAATCCCGTA
Organism: Oryza brachyantha; assembly: GCF_000231095.2. Classification (NCBI taxonomy): domain Eukaryota; kingdom Viridiplantae; phylum Streptophyta; class Magnoliopsida; order Poales; family Poaceae; genus Oryza; species Oryza brachyantha. The sequence goes on from NC_023171.2 coordinate 13,907,553, forward strand.
CCGGCAGCTTTTCTCATAAAGGCCAGTAACTAAGTCACATGATCCTAAGGTGCTCGATCATAAGTCAAAACTAAATGTGGTTAACAGAACAGTTCAACTTGTTCTAGCTCATAATCTTAGCAAGGTAGCTAGTCTCGGCTTATCAATGCTAATAACCTAAAAATCTAGCTCAGGTCGGCTCACAAGCTAACTCGTTAACTAGCTCTTACTTATTTCATGTTTATAACACTATATTTACCATTTTATCTTACATTAACATAGTATAATTATTAATCAAATACTAAATAGTAGATAAAACAGTAAATATGTAAAAATATAGTTATACCTGCTATAGTAACCAGCTTTTCATTAAGTTTATAAGCTAAAAGCCTAACTTGATTCACCCATCACACAACCAGTTCGAGCCAAACTAAGACGATCCGAGTAATGAGTTCTGAGTGTTTTTTCACCTCTAATCACAACAGAAATGCTAAAATACAACATAACGTTGGAATAGGATAAATCAAATACGATAGGTATAACGGTATGTCATTTCTTAGTCTTCCTCTAATCACAACAGTTTCGAGTCGAATTAACCTCAACGATTTAACTGATCTAACGCACAAAAATACATATTGTTATGGCAAAGGCAATTAAACTGTCGTCGCAAACAATTCGATCCATTCATCACTCGTTACGCTTAAACAACAAACGAGTGCTATGCGTTTATTCCTCTGTACACGAGCAATTTCACCACTATATACATTTCAACAATTAAATCACACACGAACGCCCCCAACACATGCATGCATGATAATAAATCATTCGTAAATCACGCGTCTGACACTGCAATCGCTTTAGGACAACACGAAACCTAATCTGTGCACGCTGTGCGACACCGACGAAACGAAACGAAGCCATCCTCCTCTAAACGCGGCGAACCCCTCTAATTACTACAGGCCCGGCCATGCACGGCGCGCGGGCTCACGCGGCGCCGTCGACGCGCGCCTTGGTGACGCCGGCGCAGGCGTCGACGAAGTCGCCGTCGATGAAGTCGGTGGAGAAGACCTGGAGCTTGTCGCCGAGGCCCTTGGCGAAGACCTCGGCGATGAAGAGGCGGGCGTAGCCGTGGATCCGGCGGGTGACCGGCTTGACGCAGAGCACCGGGTTGTCGGCCTGCGGCGTCACCGTGTTCTCCACCCGGTAGAAGAACCTCCGGTCGGCCACCGGCGGCTGCTCGCCGAGGAACTTGATGTTGCTCTCGAACTTGGTCTCCGGCAGGTCGGTGTCGATCCAGTTGTCCTTGAGGTAGCCGGCGCTCCACAGCGGCTCGCCGGGCTTGGGCGCCGGCGACTTGCGCGGCTTCCACACGCAGATGAGCCGCCGCGGGAGCAGCTCGGCGATGGTCTTGTGGAACACCGCCTCGTCCTGCGGGACCAGGTGCTCGCCGAGCTGCTCCACCAGGTACTTGTCGAACTCCGGCGGGTCCTCGTGGCCGAACTCGGTGCGCACCTCGAGGATCACCACCTCCGACTCCGTCTCGCCGAGGAACCGCTTCACGTCGGCGAGCACGACGTCGACGGAGTAGGTGGCGAGCACGCCGTGGCAGACGCGGCGCTCCTCCTGGACCCGCACGTCGATGACGCGCGCCCCCGCGGCGAGCTGCTCGTACACCGACAGCGACTGGCACTGCGCGAACGGCCGCGTCACGAACGGGATGCCGATCTTGTTCGTCGCCGAGTCGTGCGTCCCGGGCCACACCACCTGGTGCACCCTCACCTTCTCCGGCCCGAGCTCCGCCATCCACTTCTTCCGGTCGGCCGGCCGGTGCTCGCTGCCCGGGAACGTCTCGCCGCCGGCCGACAGCCGCGTCGCCAGCGCCTGCTTCTCGCTGGTCACGAGCTTCCGGCGGTTCACCTGCGACGAGAAGAAGGCGCCCATGGCGTCCAGAGGGTTGCTGCCTTTCTTGCCGGAGTCGTTGCTATTGGAGGAAGACGACATGACCGATCAAACCCTATAAATAAACCAAGGATTTTAATCCGGCTTGCCCTGACCTGGAGGTCGCTGTAAGCTCGAGATTAATAGCAAAATATCTCTCAAACTATATAGATATCAATCAATCGATCACTGCATGAACTATATATCTCTGTACACATGTAGAGATAAGATGAGATGAGATGAGATCGATCGGTGGCTAATTGTTCTTGCTGGAGATGTAGCTATTCTGATTGGGACTCGGGAGGAGCAACCAAGGCAAGCAGAGTTCTTGGTTGAACTGGGCGTTAGGTAGTGGCTGCCCGGACAAGATTTTTTTTTTCTAAGGACAAGAACGTTTTCTGGAGTTCTTTACTCATTCGGAGTGATGGTTTTTATGGCGGGATAGTGAGGGGAAAGGGGCCAGGAGGACAATGATAGGTGAGTAAGGTGGGTCACTAGGTGCTGCGCTGTATGGCTGGATGCTGTATTATAATGTCAACATGTTACATGTCATGGAGAACTGGAGATGAAGGTTCCAGGCTCATGGAATGATCTGTCGGGGAGAAAAGGTTGGAGCTTTTCATTGATTCAGATTTAAGCCACAGATTGATTGCAGGGATGCAGCAGCAGAGCAGATTGTAGCAGGGTAGGTGTGTGTGTTATAAATTTACAAATTTAAACTTGTATGTTGGTGGATGATATAACTCATATTAAACTATTTTGTTAAATTTTTTTATATTTTTTTATAATTATTTAGATGACATGTAAGCCACGGATGTGTGTGCTAAAAAATTGCTTCCCCATGTGGTATTGTGGTCTAGTGGCAGGCTGGACAATGAATCAGGATCAGTCTCTGAAAGTCTAAGGGCATCTCAATTAGCATCTTTTACATATGATGCTTTTCTATGTTAGGTTCAGGTTGCAAAATAAATTACCACTGGAATCACAGTACAAACCAATGGGAGTTTGCTGTCAGGTTGCCTCGGTCAGCTGCACATAGTAAACTCTAAAAATACACTAGGTCACTAGATGAACAGGAACGATCACTATCCAGTAGTATCCACCGTGCAACACGTGGATTTGTACCTTTGCTCCATCTATCAATTGATTTTAGGAGGACGAAAATGAAGGACAGTGCACAGCGAGCCACACGAGCTTGAACAGGTTCTGCAGTAATGGGCGTGTTTTAACCCTACAACAGAACTGGATCGTAATTTTCAAGTCAACTAAAAGCTTGCGAAAGTTCAACTGAAAGCCGATGCTTCGTTTCAGAAGCAATTCAGTATCGATTTCAGCTGCTCCAAACGAGATGCTCGTTGGGTGTACATAATAAAAAAAAATACTTTGAATCATGCAACAATAGTTGGTTGCTTGGTGTTATGTTATTCAAGTAATTAGCTTACGATAATCATGCATTACATGTGCGGATGTTCTAGCATATGCCTTACTGTATTATATTCGAGCCATACTATCAAGGGCCAAACCAGGAAGTAACGCTGATGTAGACCAATGTTACCAAATTTATATCTATTCTAAAAGAAGTAACGCTGATGGCAGTGAATTTGCCGTATACTAACTTATATTATATATTGTCTTAACAACTACTTCTTTGTACATAAAAATGTATTTCAAAATAGTTTTATATATTGGTTCTATTTTTAATCTCCAAAATGCAAGTTCCAAGCAATACTAATATGTATATAATTTATTTCTTCGTAGCAAAGCACGAGTATTTAGATAGTACTTCAGAAAAATATAAATGTAAGGGGAAAAAAATTGGACAGACGACCAGCGCCAAAATGTCCCAAATTATGCTTAATAAGTAATAACACCATATTTTTTTAGAAAACAGAAACACAAGTGCATAATTCTCACAATGCCAACAAAACAATATACTACTAATATGCGATTAACTTCACTTGATTTCTTTTCATGCTCTGCTAGCTTTTCAATTAAAACATTCAAAGGGTGATTGCAAATTTAAGTGAGCCAAACCCGACCAAACAAAACTATGATAAGGTTCCAAGGTGGCATTTGATTGGTAAGCAAACAACATAAGACTACATAAGATTGTTTCACTTCTTTTTTTAGGTAATGGATATGATCTGGCTGTCTGGCCTTTACTTCAATCGAAGCTACAGCCGGTTTCACTTACATGTAAACAACAAAGGAGCCATGGAACTAATGGTAGCCATCTAAATTAAACATAAGGTTAAATTATGTACCTGCGTAATGCGTAACTAAATATTAATGCTGACTCAAATACCAGCTTGCTCCAGAAAACAACGTCAGAGTTTCATCAGTGTATGGAAACAAATGACACGTGCCCAGGCTACTGGAAACAAATTCAGAATTTAGCACTTAATTAGATTAACTTGTCAAATAAAAGCACCACTACATACAGTGTGAAAGTAAATACTTACAGTGAATATTTCGCTTATCTGAGAAAGAAGAGACTAGTCACCGGCGTTTCTCTTTAGATTTTACAGTGGCCCACTGAAAGTGACCACAGTTTGATTCTGGGTTTGATGCAGGTCCCTGTCATAGACAAACAATGCCAATGCTTTTCATCCTCTGTCAAAAATGCACCACCTTTATGGTTGTTTCTCAGATGTGAACCAAGCAATCAATTCTTAAGTTAAATACCTGAGCACGGGCACAGACATAGAATAGGCGACCGATATTGGAGCCTTTCTTCACAGACCTTGGAATGCAAGGTTCACGATGTCCTTTGCAAAGCGGCAGGGTCATCTTCATTCTCTGCTGTATTCTTTGCCACTCCAATGTTGCGTCATTACATTTATCCGTTGAAAGTGAATAGGCTACATTTGAGTTCCCCTGATCTTCAGTAGCTGCAGTTGTGCACTGGATGCTTTCTGGCAGATTCTTTGGATCATGTAATACATCCATACCAAGTATAGTATCTGGCGGAGTAACTAGGTTATTGCTATTGCCATCTCCTGGCTTTGACTTTGATTGTTGAAAGAATGACTTGATCGTTGGTTGGGAAGACAAGTTATGTTTGTTTTTCTTGTTTGGCACAGCGTTGCTGCAAGAAAAGGAAGTTTTTCTACTTTGTGTTGCCAGTAATGTTGCAGTATTATCATGGGAGTTACCGCTTGAACCTTCATTTAACAACTGATCAAGATTTTTCCGCTTGATGACACTATGAAGTTTGCTACCTTCAGAAATTTCAGCTATAACAGTTGGTTTTCCTTCCTTACATATAACTTTGCTTCCCAAGCCATCGCCACAGTAGCTTCCATCTGTTCTATGCATGGACATATTTAAATCTGTGGTGTCTTTATGTTCATAAACTATGCCTTTCCTTAGGAATGATACTGCATGTTGGAAAACACAATTAGTCAGCACAATGCACAAACAAGCAGTATTACTTCAATATGCATGCAAGTATATGCTCATAAGTCAAAACTAAATTACTCCCTACATCCCAAAATGCAAGTGTTCAGATTCATAGCCAGAAATAGCTACATTTTGGGACGGATGGAGTATCAAATTAAGCCAGGAGTGGCTGCCATAACAAGTTATATGCTATGATAAACTGAACATTTATAGCCATCTATAAGTTAAGTAGGAACATCACAGCCTATGATACTGAAAAGGCAACTTAACATAAAATGCTGCTCACCTATACTCTGTTGTCGTCCACGGATTTCTGGAAGATATCTAGCAGCTGATGAAGGAGTGCTATGAACTGGAAGTTGAGGTATCTCATTCAGCACAATATATACTGGAATATGATCTGATCCTTCTAGCTTACTACTTTTCCCTCCTTTCCACCTGTGGACAATGTAATATAATACATCATTCTAATGTGGTGCTGGAATACTGCATGCTATCAACTTTGTTCTCATAAAATAAGATTTTCGACCATTCTATACATTGACATATTTTCGCTATTCCCTCTCCGGAAATGATCCATAATTTCACATTCTTCCACATGGCAGGAAAAAATGCTATGGTCCTCCACAGAACCGCAATGATGGAAGCAGGCACCAGAAATGAGAATGTGATCTATTCTAGAACCATAATTGTACACTTCAGCTCCAACTTTTTGATTAAAACAGGTATAAGCTCCCAATCTGCATAAGAAAAAAAACAACAGCATTAGAATATCAAGATACATAGCTAGCAGGTAATTTGTTGTCTCCATTGTAGTTTTAGTCATGAAAGGAAAAATGATAATTGTTCCATAAACAAATATTTCCTCTGGTAAAAAATATTTGTCGTTTTAGACAAGATTTGGTCAAACCACTAAAATTCCGACAATCAATTTCGTGTTAGAATAAATGCATAAAATCTAATAAGTTTGTGATATTATGATACTTTTCGAGGAGAATCTATGTCTATCATTTGTCTTGTATTTAAACTACACTTTTAAGAAATTTCGATGGTTAGAATTTTAGAAGTTTAACCAAATCTTGTCCTAAACGACAAACATTTTTTATCGGAGGGAGTAAAAGACATGATTTGTGATCCTCAATAATGGGCCACCTATACAGTAGCTCTTAAATTTCAGAAGAAATTGTCTGTGGGCATGGAGTGACTAGAATTATAGCAAAGCTTAAAATAGGTTGGATAAGCACATAGACATGAAACAAAGAAATAGGGCATTCAATACCTTTCAGGGTGTTTTGATCTGAAAGCATCAAAAAATGGACCTCCATCTTCTCTCAGCATGGATCTCAACCATTTCCGAAACCTTGAATTAGGGAATACGGCAATGAATTAGTTTGTCATTATTCACTGCATTCATGATTAAAGCACTCTAAAGAGAGGATATAATTGATCTATGTATCAACCACATCAAACTAGTGCACACATCATGAGTGGAAACCCAAGTTTAAAACATGAAATTCAAGCTTCGCTCATCAACAATTTCTACTGAATTTGAAGGCATAATACTGTAAGACACATAAAATCACTATAGTGGAAAGTAGTGATAGCTATAGCCTATAAGTATTGTGTGGCCTGTGCACGGAACTTCACTTGAAATGCCAAAGTTTTACTTAGGGCATTTACAATGTAGAGACTAGGATGATGTCTATAGAATTAAATAAATTGCTACATAGGATAAAAGATGATTTGACAAGTGAGTAAATGAAGAAAGAGAATAAAACCATATCATGCATGAGACATGGTTTTCACAGTACATCCAAAACTTAATGTGAGAAGGATAGCATTAAATCTAGATATGAATTAGTAGTATTTGCATTAAAAAGCACTTTTTAGCACCAATTTTTTTATAATGAGGAGGATATAGAAATCATTACTAGTGTCTTGCATTGTAAATGCCCTTATCATATGATTAATAATTGCCTCCACTATCCTAATTGACCAAGTGCATTAGTACATCACCTCACCAACAGATATTCTCAACAAAATTCTTGTGAAGAGAAAAGTATCACCAGATCATGTTATGGAACCTTCCTATGAAACAAATCAATGCATTTACTAATACTATTGATATTATTCAGTTTATTTTCAATTCATAACAAAAATGCAAGTTCAGTAGAACGTCAACCTGAGATTTCACCATGGTCCAAGTGAATCTCACTAAAAAGGATAAGGAAAAGGACTTACATTTGCTTCTCGAATCCAGGTGGGGCATCACAACGATCTATAGAAGCAGGTGCGATATTCAAATCCCCAACAACGAAAACTCTCTTCCCAAGAGCCAGCATATGTTCCCATCTTCTCTAGAAGATATTGGAAAGATGAAGACAGTATAAGAAGAGTCCCTTAATTTAACTACCAACATTGGCAGAAATCAACAGATTGTGGAACTATTCCTCTAAAAAATGTACGCGCTGACTGAGTGAACACGACGTACCTGCAATATTTTGTAAAACAGTAGCTTAAAACGAAGCCGTTCTTTATCATCTTCCTGAACAGCTGGGCCATATATATTAAAAAGAACTGTGGAATGGTGCAGTATATATCATCAGATAAAGAAAAGATATCAAGTGTGCAGCAACTAAACATCGATATGCTGCATGCCAAATATGCTGTCTGCATTCCAAGGGAACAAGAGGCACACCAAAATGTCCATGATCAGTGATGACACAGCGCCCCTCATTGTCCAACTTGAGTAGATCTTCTGTTGTCACTTCACCAAGATCCTCCTCTTCCACAGGTGTTACAAGAACAAAATCCCCAATAGCTTCGCTGTTTTTTGCAGGCTCTTGTAATCCAGTAAAGCCTTCTTCAGCTGCTACTGGTAAAGCAACCTCCTGACTGGAAAATGCTGATGTTACCCGGCAAAATGTGGCAACACCTGCAATAGAGTAAAGTACAGAGGTTACATTACATTATGCGGCATTCAAACTAACTTAATCAACAAACTAACCTATTGAAAAACTCCAAGTAACAGTGTATCATCAAAATATCCCAAATCAGTCGATGAGCATTTCCTAGTTAATCATCATGACTCCAGAAAACTCACCAGAGTATGCTCCACGCCCTTTTGATGAACGATTGCATGAAATAAAAGCCTCGTATCCCTCAGCCATGATGACGTCCCCGGACAAGTCCTGCCTCGACAATTTTGTCTCCTAAAATACATCACACTAACTTAATCAGCTCAGCTCTACTGAGTAGCAGGCTTAACCCCACCTCATTGAGTAACTGCCTGTGGGGCGTGACCGCGGTACTGAAAATTGAACACCAATTGTGCAGCTTCCAACAGAAAAACAGTTTTGTTTTATCAGTTCAGATATAAATAAGCTATCCCCAAATTAACAAACAGTGCATGTTCTAAACTTATGAAATCAAGCGGCTATGGCAACACGATGCAAAGTTAGCGCATTCACTCATAATTAGACATAACAATGCGATCGATTATATCATTGGCGGTGAACTAGAGTGAGTGAATCAGTGAACTCTGAAGTAGTAGCCTACCAAACAGTTTAAGCAGCTAGGGTTTATACATACATGATGAGGTTAATTGGGATTTGGGACGCATGACTCATGACTCATGAGCCGGTGCTGCGAGTGCGGTGGGGAGGGAGGTAGGGGCAAGCGGTTGAACGGACCTGGAAGCAGATGATGTCGGCGTCGAGGGCGTCGAGGAGGCGGCGGAGCGAGCCATGCTGCGCCACCCGCGGCCGCAGCCCGTTCACGTTGTACGTCACTATCTTCACCATCCCCGCCGCCGACCCCGAACAGAACGCCCCCCAAGCTTCCGCCGGCGCCGCCCCGGCGGTGGTGTTGCCCTTGCCGATAGAGTGGTGTACGGTCCAGGCGGATCTCCGGCCGTCCAGGCCGCCGGCGAGGGGCGAGGCGAACCCGATGCGGACCGGCGGACCGCCACCCAGGCCCCACGTCACGTCCACCGTCCGATGGGAGGGCCAAGGCTAATATCTACCATTCCTTCGTTTTTGCACAAAGCACCCCTGAAACTGCAGTATTACACTTCCACTGGTAGACCGTATACTAGAAACAACAGAAAGGTATAAATAAAAGATAATGCTAAAAAAGAAAAATTATAAAAACACCCAGAACATTTCAAATTTAATTCAAAATTTTAAATTTTGGCTATTTATAGTACCTTTAATTTTTTTATTTGATATTATTAACTTTTTTATCAATGTTTTGATCATTTGTTCTATTAAAAGAATTGCATAGTTATTTTGTTGTCATTTATTTTATCTTTAAAGGTATTTAAACAATGACTTATAGTTTTGTACATTTGCATAAAAATTTTAAATAAGATAAATAATAAAATCTAGATGTAAAAGTTAACGATGTTAAATAAAAAGAATAAGTATAACTGTATAAGCCAACAGACAAACAATCAACTCACCTGTAAAAATCCAAGTTCCTTTTTTTTTCCCCTTAGAACGAGCTCGAACTGAGAACTGTGTCACCTTCTGTCTGGCCATGTCGTCTTCTCCGCCGTCAAATCCTTGTCTGGAACAACCAATCCAGACCTGATCGACAATATTTTTTCAGAACTGACCTGATCGACTAATTGCTGGTCGTCTTCTCCACTTCCTGAACTTTCTCCTAGCTGTTTCCACTTCACAGAGATCAGACACCTACTTGGGTGGCATTTGGATGATCGCCTGATTGCATTTCTGTCCCCGCTACTGCTGCCATCTTCTCCACCGGCACCGTCGGTCCAGTGTCAACACGATCGAGCAGCAGAGGAATCGATCGATCGGCTCAGCTGCGTGCGTGCGTGGCTGACAGGCTACTGGGTCAGGTCAGCTGGTTACCGCCGTGGCATGTGAGCGAGGACATCTTCAACTGACCAAGTCCATTCTTATTATTCTACTACCAGCACACTGACACTATATACGGAGTAAGTATACAGTGTGTGCGTGTAATGTGGGTTCGTGTGCGCTCCGAGCTGTACTCTTGCAGAAAAAGAAAAAAAAAACTAAAATCCCGTTTGGATACTATAGGACTTTTTTTAAATTCCTACCACATCGAATGTTTAGATACTAATTAAAAGTATTAAATATAGACTATTAATAAAACCCACATCATACTCTAGACTATTTCGCGAGACGAATCTATTGAGCCTAATTAGGTCATGATTAGCGAATGTGATGCTACAGTAAACATTTGCTAATCGTGGCTTAATTAGGCTTAAAAATTGTGTCTAATGAAATAGTCTTTATTTATGCAATTAGTTTTGTTATCAATCTATATTTAATACTTCTAATTAACGTCTAAACATTCGATGTGACGGGACTATAAAAAAGTCTCTAGATCCAGACACAGCAACCATTGCTTTTGCTTTGCTTGCATTGCATTGACCTGGTTGGCATGAAGACCCTTTCAAGCTCTCTGCTCCAAGCGCGCCGCTGGGTCTTGACACTTGAAAATCGCAATGACGCCATGACGGGTTCAGAGCTTTAATTTATCTGGAAACACAGAATGGGATCCGTCCGCTGTTAATTCGCCTGATTCTTGCAATAATTGCGACATCAAAGTGGGCCGCACGAACAAATCAAACAGCTGTTTTTTCCTTCCCATAAAGTCAAAAAAAATATAAATCAACAGCTGTTTGAGCACATGATAACTGTTTCAGAGAAATAGGTGGGATCTATGAAATTGGGATCATTTTTGTGTAGAACAATTAGGCTAATTAAAATTCTTTTTTTTTCCACAAGCTGCACAATCATGTGGGCACCTTTCTTTTTCCCATATCGTGTTCGTTCTGTTCGGTTGGTGCACGAGGCAACACTGAAAATGCGACACTTGCATTCCTTTGCTCCGACGAAAAAAAAGCTTGCAATTGGACGGGACGACAACGACGATGCTCTCTGGTCTGCTCGTCCTCAAGTTCTGCAGCTGTTGTTGCGTGCGATCCAGAAACCGGAAATGTGGCAGTTTGGTGGGTGTCCATGACCATACGTCCAAAAAAATTGCGCTTTTTTGTGTGTGTGGATTAAGGAACAGTATCAACTGGCACCGTTGTTTGATGGGGACCTGGGATTTAAAAACGGTATAGGTATGGCCTATGAGGACAAGAGGAAGGATGGAAAAACATTGAGCACTGTCTTCCCGCTTTTGCCTACACTTATAAAATAAAATTTAAATTACTTAAATTTAGAGTAGATTTTGAGTCTTCTGTTATAGGTTTTTTTAGTTTTGATTTTTAGATTGCTAAGAAGTAAGAACAATATCAAAATGTTTTATTCACAAATTCTTTTTTCATTTATAAATATATCGTTTGGTTTTTTTCCCTTAAAAACCAAACAATCTTTCATTGAATTATTTAAGTGTCTCATCCTAGCTATATTTTGAACCGAATGAGTATTTTTTTATATACATGTTCTTTGACATTTAAAAGCCAATACTGAAAATAAACTACGATGAAAAAGTCTAAAATTAATTTCAAATTGAAAATTGAGAATTTAAATTTTGGGCATAATCATAAGCTGCATTTTCCATTTTCTGTCCACTTGGCTGCAGTTTTCTTTCCCGAGACTGCCGTTGGGTATTGGGCTAAAATTCTCATATTGTTATCAGATTCTGTGTTTTTGTCGTGTGCTAAAGAAACCCGCCCGGGGAGCGGGGAAACCTGCTTTGACCATGTGAAAAATAAGCAGCGCTGCAAATGTCTAATTTTATGATTTGTGTGTTGCAAGATTGAATGTTAATAGTTATCTTTGGGTGAATTAATTTGTCCATCTGTAGTCATTTTTGTTCCTTTTCTTTCTTTGTCATACATTATCTAAAAGGCATGTTGTTACTGTCATTGATCACATTACAATGTATTGCCACCCATATTGATTTTGTTAACGGTAAAAACTTCTCTTTTTCTAGCAGGTGTTCGGTGTGGAACACATGATTTAAATTTCTTGATTAGAAAAATACGGACTTTGAATGATATTCCAACAAGCTTAAAGGAAAATTTAATTTAAAGCAGAAGTCATATTAAAAACAAAACATCTTATCTGTTGCAAACTTCTAATCATGAAAACTTTTTGATATAATTTTGACCAATAATTGCATATATAATATTTAGCGTGCTCTACCAATTTGTTAGAACTATAAAAATGTAGTATTGCTGTGTGTCGTATTTGGATGTATTTTTTTTATATGGTTAGTTTTACTGTGAATGCTTATATACTTTAATTGAAATTAAGAACCAAAGTTTAATATTGAAGGACATGCCAAGTAAAATTGTGTCCTATAATTTGAGATTGAAGGAACAATATTTTTCGACAATTTGTTTGTACTAAAAGCAATACTAATATGCAACTATACGTGTAATACTACACTGTTAATGCATGACTCACCTTAATTTTTCCGCACAATTTCTGGACGTTACGCTACATCCGCCGCCTAGCTTTTAGCTCAGCAACATAAATATAGTGTGACAACTCATATGACCTGCGTACATCACCTTATTGCATTTTCAACTTATTTCGTGCTAAAAACATAAGAACATCTAGTGTTCAAAATTAACATCTAGTGTTCAAAATTTATTTCAAAATATAGTAACTTTAACTACCTCCTCTTCCTGAGAAATCACAAGCTTCCCAATCTAATTTCACCAACTTTTTTTAATTCCTGTATCCAGCTTAAAAACCCCGGACCGATGGAGAGTAAAATTAGAGCAAGTTTAATAGTATAGCCAAATACTAGCTTAAATTTATCTATAGTTAATCTAATAGCTAATTCATACAATAGTTATCTACAAAATATCACTATATAGTCCCGCATGTCATGCATACATTTTATTTTAAAACACGTATACAACTGGCTACAAATAAATAGCCATATTTTTTCTCTAATTATTTTTTAAAATATGCTTATAGCCCTGCCGCTCTAGCGGGAGTCGTCCGCAATTGTGAGGCAGAGCACCGCACATCACGGCTCCATGAGTCCATCCACGTGGTGCGGCACCTAACCAGCAGCAACCCCGCGGCCGCCCGGCACGTCGCCGCGCGCTTCACCTACACCCAGCCAAAGCCAGCCCAGCCCAGCCAGGCCAGACTGCACACCACACCAGGGCAACCAGCCAACCGCCCAAAATACCCGCACCGCACCGCGCCGCTCTCCAGTTGGAGCCAGAAGCCGGAAAAAACACCGCAGATATAGCGGCGAAAACGAGCGAAACGCACGCACCGAGACGAGACGGCAGGCGCGGCCGTTGCTGGCGTTTGCCGCTGGCTCCGCCCTCCACCAGCTCACGCGACGCGAGTCGCGAGTAGTACCCGCCGCTCCAAGAGAGGAGAAAAGGGCAAGGGCGGTTCCAAATTTACTCTCTCTCCTCCTCCTCCCCCACCATCGCCGCCCACCACCACCACCACCTCCTCCCCCATTTTCCCACCCTCCGGACTCCGGAGGAGGAGGAGGCAGGGAAGGGAAGGGACCCGAGCCCACTCACCCCCTGCCGGCCGGAAGGGCGGCCGGGGTAGTCCACCCATTGCGGCGGCGGTGGCGCGGGGAGGTGGGGGGCGAGATGGACGACCTGAAGCAGATCCTGGCGCGGCCGATCCAGCTGGCGGAGCAGGTGATCAAGTGGTCGGACGAGGCGTACACGTTCCGGCAGGAGTGCATGGAGCTCAAGGCCAAGGTGGAGCGCCTCGCGGGGCTGCTCCGGCAGGCGGCGCGGGCGGACCTCTACGAGCGCCCCGCGCGCCGCATCTTCGACGACACGGAGAAGGCGCTCGACAAGGCCATGGCGCTCGTCGACAAGTGCCGCGCCCACGGCGTCGTCCGCCGCGTCTTCACCATCATCCCCGCGGGCTCCTTCAAGAAGATGGCCTACCAGCTCGACAACTCCATCGGCGACCTCTCCTGGCTCCTCCGCGTCTCCTCCTCCGCCTCCGACGACGACGACTTCGACGCCCACATTGGCCTGCCCCCCATCGCCCAGAACGAGCCCATCCTCTTCCTCATCTGGGAGCAGATCGCCGTGCTCTACACCGGCAACCTCGACGCCCGCGCCGACGCCGCCGCCAGCCTCGTCTCCCTCGCGCGCGACAATGACAGGTACTCCAAGCTCATCATAGAGGAGGATGGCGTCCCACCGCTTCTCAGGTTGGTCAAGGAGGGCAAACTCGAGGGACAGGAGAACGCCGCGCTCGCCATCGGCCTCCTCGGCCGCGACCCGGAGTGCGTCGAGCAGATGGTCCACGCCGGGGCGTGCACGGCCTTCGCCAAGGTGCTCAAGGAGGGCCCCATGAAGGTGCAGGCCATGGTGGCCTGGGCCGTCTCGGAGTTGGCCGCGAACCATCCAAAGTGCCAGGACGCCTTCGCGCAGCACAACGTGATCCGGTTTCTCGTCGGACACCTCGCCTTCGAGACGGTGCAGGAGCACTCCAAGTACGCCGTGACATCGTCCAAGATGTCCCTACATTCCGTGGTAATGGACAAGAAGAACAGCACCCGTAGGGCGTTCGTCCCGGACTTGATGGACGCAGGGCACCCGAATGGACACCTTTCACAGAGCAAGAACGAGATGCAGCATTTGGTGCAGTCCACCATGGTCGCGAAGCCTAATGGGAGCAGTGTTAAGGGCATAGGCAGTAATGGTGGCGTCGTCTCATCGAAGCAGCATAATTCATCATTGTCAGGAACGACTACAAAGGGCCGGGAGTTTGAGGACCCTGAGACAAAGGCATATATGAAGGCAAATGCTGCAAAGGCATTGTGGCATCTCGCCAAGGGCAATGCAGCTATCTGTAAGAGCATCACCGAGTCAAGGGCGCTGCTCTGCTTCGCGGTGCTACTTGAGAAAGGTGAAGGTGATGTGCAGTACAATTCTGCTATGGCTCTTATGGAGATCTGCAGTGTTGCTGAGCAGAATTCCGACCTGAGACGTTCAGCATTTAAGCCAACTTCTCCTGCTGCCCGTGCTGTTGTTGACCAACTCTTACGTGTTGTAGACAAGGCTGAGTATGATGATCTCCTTATTCCCTGCATTATCTCATTAGGCTGCCTGTCCAGAACCTTCCGTGCAACTGAGACTCGGATCATTGGGCCATTGGTGAAGCTTCTTGATGAGAGGGAAGCTGATGTCTCTCGGGAGGCAGCACTTTCCCTCACCAAGTTTGCATGCACAGAGAATTACCTGCATGTTGATCACTCTAAAGCTATCATCAGTGCGGGTGGTGCAAAGCACCTTGTTCAGCTCGTTTATTTCAGTGAGCAGGTGGTTCAGCTTGCAGCACTCACCCTTGTATGTTACATTGCACACAATGTCCCAGATAGCGAGGAGTTGGCGCAAGCAGAGATCCTCACGGTGCTTGAATGGGCCTCGAAACAGGCATTCATGATCCAAGATCAGCTAATTGAGAACTTGTTGCCAGAAGCGAAGATCAGATTGGAACTGTACCAGTCCAGAGGTGCAAAGGGCTATCATTAGATCACTTTGTGTTGTTTGAAGGCTTGAAAGAAGAATATAAACATGTTCTTCTTTACAATGGCCAAGTTCTGTACATAAATCGGGTGGCTTCTATTTATACTCTGGTTAAACCTTTTTTTATCCCCGACATAGGTAAGAAAAAGCTGTTCAAGTTACATGTTTGGTTGGGTTTCTCATGCTGAGAGGGAATTTTGCTTCAGGTGTCCTGGGGGGTTTGTAGGCGTTGATGGTCACAACTTGAGTTGCTCTTGTTGGTGGTATAGTTTTGGGAGATTAGCATCTTGTACTCTCTTTGGCCTATGTATCGTGTATATTACATTTTGCGTCTCTATAATAGAAAATTTCTTTACTTCCAAGGTTTCTCTTGTGTGTGCGCGAACAAGTGTGCAGCATCACTGTTAGACTGTTTTTGCTGCTCTATTGATGACTGTCCGACTGTGCACTTCACCAATTTTTCGTTCATGCTTGAGATACAATTACATGTCAGTCTTTTCACTAGTCAACTTCAATAGAGGCTAACCTTGTACTGAAAAAAAGTGTCCAAGGCACTTGCTTTGATCTTATAATCTTTGCAGCTAGTATATCATTCTTCTTTGCAGCAAATCTGTAGTAGCGTATCATTAATTTCTGTATACACTATGTCTGAGGCAGATCTGATTTCTATGACTTTTGGGTCTGTATTCAGCAGCCATCCTTTGATATTAATTGATGCATATGTTGGAATACTTTACTTAGGAAATGTAAATTAACTGTTTCCTTTTTGTTTTCGTGGTTGTGAGTAAAATGAGTTGTGCTTTCCAAGTTATCAATATACATCACCGCAACAGCAGTTTGTTTCATAATTTCGATGTGGATGTAACCTGGCTTGGCCCCTATCTAGTCTTGTTTAGAGTACCTTTCAGACAATCCATTCCGCGAGTTCAAACAAATCACATACTCAGTTTCATGTTGTGTAACAGGATGTAACCAGAGACTGAGGTCATCAGTTAATACCTGACCAAAGTGTCACAACAGTTGGCTGCTGATCTTTGTAGTTTTCCGAATCAAGAATCGATGCATGACCCACTGCTCAGGTATGTGTAGTTCTGAAGGACTGAAACCTAATTGGTTGCATGCGTCCTATTTGGATCTCGATCTTGTTCTATCACTGTTTAGCTTTTCTTCCTTTCTCAAACCAGGCAGTGTCAGGTTCCATCTGCTGCTCGTATTAACAGCAGATGGGCCCTTACTATAAGAGCATGGCAACAGCCATGAACTGATTGCGCAGGCGTCCAGTTGTCCTGATCGTTCACAGATTCTGCATTTCCATAATCCTGTCATCTGGAGACGGTTGAAAGGCTGGTTCCTCTTCTAGTTTCAGAGTTTCAGTGAAGGTATCCCCCTTTTTTTCTCCTATTCAAATGACATCACTCATCACATGCAAAATGGGCATATATGGCTGTAGCGGTTGGAAACAATCAAACACACCAGGATTCCTCGTGGATTAGTTGATGCTGATGAATTGATTGGTTCGGTGTGTTAAGCTGGTAGCTAGATAATCTTGTCTGCATTCAATTGTTGAGCTCGTCGAATAAAAATTAGGGGAGCAGGCAGGCAAAAAGATGGGCGTGCCTGCAACGATTGCACATCGTAACACATAAGCCTCCACGTTTGATAGTCATGTTGACTTTCTATTTATTTCTGTATGTGTCAACATTATCTTTCAAAATTGTTTCCTTTGGCTCATTTTTATTAATTTTTAAGCGACCTTTACGTCCTACTTTTTAAAATTTGTCTTGATCTCGCTTTTACACACTTTTTTTTTCTTTCAGAGGGCGACAGATGAAACAGTAGGTAAAAGAAAACAGAAACGATTGTGATGTAAGCCAGCTGCCAGTTCGGTGCAAGTGCAACCAGCATCGTTTCGCATGGGCCTAACTAAAGCCTGAGTAGAAAGAACAGGCACTGCATCATGGGCTCTGCTTGTTGGGCTAAGGTGAGCCTCTGAACATTGAGGAGCTGTTCATCCCAACCTAATTCAGAGGTAGAGTCCACTGACAAAACAATAGAACTCGATCGATGAGGACATACCGTCCACTGCAGAAAATTGTGGTTCATCAGTAGAATCTCACTACTGTCAAAATATCCTGTTAGGTTCGAGGTGTTAGCACAAAACATGTACGGCTGGTTTGTTTATGTAAGGCAAATTGGCATATACAGAGTCTAAACATGAGGCAACCGGACAAATTTATCCGGACGATCAAACAAGTAATAATGCTCAAGATCATCGGTGTTAGTAACACCTGAGGGGCTGAGGGCAAACGTTGCTCCCCAAGACACTTGTAGCTGGTGTCATTTCTGGTAATGGAAATGGGAGGAGGATTACCCTTCATGCTAAAAAAACACCTTGAGGGCACTTTGAGAATAGAGCCGATCGCAGATTAGCCATGGACTTAACAATACCTACCTACACCTAGTTTAAAACAGCACCAGGTCAACACATTTCACATATGGACAGTTGGACAGGAAGCTCTTGCGGTCTGTATTGTCCAATCCAAATGGCTGTCAACATTGGTTTTACTGTTTAAACTTTCTGAAGCTTCCTTTCAAAAAAAAACACACACACACACATACTAAAAAAAGCATAGCTTATATCAGTATGCTTATAAAAGGCCAAAAAAAACTGCACATTTCATAATTTTAAGTGCATCTCTCAGGTCGAGTTGTATAAGATGGAGAAGCATATAATAAGCAAAGAAACAGGTAGTGATGGCACTGTGACTGTCAGAGATGGGATCAAAATTTGACTTGAGCAGAGCATGCATATGATATGAGCAGCACATCAGGCAGCAGGCAGCCAGGCACACTCACCAGTGAGATTCTTCACCGCGAATCCCGTATTGGCTTTGGCGTTCCGGGAAGGATGACGAATGTCTCTGCGTTCTGCAATCCCCCACAGTTCACAGCGACGCTCTCAACTCCTCTAGATTCACGATTTTTCCTGGACTCAACTCAACTCAACATTTGCTTCGAGCTACTGTAAAGACGGCGAGCAGATTGTTGCTAGCTCTAGCGTAAAGTAAACACGGCAATACTAGGGCAAACACTACACGAAAGGTTTCACATCTGTCTTTTCGATTCTGTTTATACTTATAAACTAAAATTAATTTTTTAATATTAAATTTAGAGTTGGTTTTAGAGTTTTTTATTAAAGTTTATTTTCTAGTCTTCCTTTTTAGATAGCTAAGAATACACGTATAAAAAAATATTTATAAATTATCCTTCCGGTTTCATGATTTCATCAGCACAGTGCTCTTCATCGATCTTTCACCACGTGGCAGCTGCTGACTGGCCACTCTCTCTGCAAACTCGAACGTTGTGCCATCACAGCACACCACCGGCCACCTCACGAGGCTCCAATGCAAGTCTGTCTGCCTCTCTCTCTCTCTCTCTCTCTCTCTCTCTCTCTCTCTCTCCATGTGTTATAAGTTGGCGCTTGTTGATTGATTGCTCAAAAACTCCACCAGAATTCATCAAGAAACGTGCTCCGTCCAGCTTGCTGCAACCAGCAATGGCGAGTGATCGCCTTCTCCTCCTCCTCCTCCGCGTCACTTTCCTCCTCACCTCTCTCTCGAGTACGTGCATGGCCGACCAGCTCAGCTTGCTTCGGGTGCGTGGTGCAAGAGCAAAATGGCGGTGCTGATGTGATTTGTTCTTGTGTTGCAGGGGCGGCATTGTGCGCGACGTTCACGCTGACCAACTCCTGCGGCTACACGGTGTGGCCGGGCCTCCTGTCGAGCGCCGGCTCGCCACCGCTGGCCACCACGGGGTTCGCGCTGGCGCCGGGGGAGTCGCGCGCCGTGGACGCGCCGGCGGCGTGGTCGGGGCGCGTCTGGGGACGGACGCTCTGCGGCGCCGACCAGGCGTCCGGCCGGTTCGCGTGCGCCACGGGTGACTGCGGCTCGGGCGCCGTCGAGTGCGGCGGCGGCGGCGCCGCGCCGCCCACGACGCTGGCCGAGTTCACCCTCAACGGCGGCGGCGGGAACGACTTCTACGACGTGAGCCTCGTGGACGGCTCCAACCTGCCGATGGTGGTGGTGCCGCAGGGCGGCGTCGGCGGCGCGACGTGCGGCGCCACGGGCTGCCTGGTGGACCTGAACGCGCCGTGCCCGGCCGACCTGAAGGTGGCCGGAGCCGACGGCGCCGGCATCGCCTGCAAGAGCGCGTGCGAGGCGTTCGGCACGCCGGAGTACTGCTGCAGCGGCGCGTTCGGCCGCCCGGCGACGTGCCAGCCATCGGCGTACTCGCAGTTCTTCAAGAACGCGTGCCCTCGCGCCTACAGCTACGCCTACGACGACGCCACCTCCACCTTCACCTGCGCCTCCGGCACCGTCGATTACCTCGTCGTCTTCTGCCCTAGCATCTCCAGGTAATTAACCTCACCGACCATCGATCAGTGATTAGCCTTATCAATGCAGTATCATGTCCCAACCATCAAATCAAATCATTGACATGAACGTGGGTGGATGGTTGGTCAATGATCATGCAATCATGCCAATGTACGTGACTACGTTGAAGACGGATGATTAATTAATGTCTTGTGCCGACTAATTAAGTTACAAGCAACTATAGTTTGTCTACACGTAGCCGTGTAAGAAATCAATTAACCCAAGTGATCAACTAACTATACCCGGTGTGGTGGTGTCCAGCCTCAAGTCGTCCGTGGGCGGCGGCGCGAACCCGTCGACGTCGGGGGCGGGGCTGCCTCTCATCAACGACACGGTCTCCTTCCTCAACCACGGCGGCGGCGGCGGCGGCGGCTACTACGACGCGTCGTGCAGCTCCTCTCCGGCGGCTCCCAGCTGCACAGTACTCCTCCTCCTCCTCCTCGCACACGCGGCCACCGCCGTGCTCGCTGCCTGCGGCCACCGCTAGCTGGCTAGTTGCCGTGGTAGAGAGCTAGCAGCGTACGTACCGCCGCCGTCATCCGCCGTGGTCGCCGTCGCCGACGGGTGGGAGCTAAGCCAAGCTAAGCACACCTCGTGCGGCGAGCTAGCGACGCGCTGGCCATGCACGTGCCGTGCCGGCCCGGCCGACGCTTTGACCTCGGGCCGTATTGCGATTTGTATAGATAGATTCATCATTTATTATCGTGGATCGGTGAGGCCAAGCTGCATCTGACGCCGAATCGCAGATGGTTTTGCAAGCAAGGTTGTGGAGATTTGGACTACAAATTTAACTAAAACTGGGTTGATTAATTGGGAAGATGAAGTAATTAATTAATTAGTCTCAGTCTCCACATTGCAGCAACCAATCTGTGACATTTTCCTTTTTTTTTCTTTTTCTGTTGAGAGGAGAGAAGAACAGAACCAGGTGGGTTGGTTGAGGTTCATGGGGCAACGTGTGCAGTGCAGTGCAGATGGGTCGGTGAGTCGATCACATGATGATACAGTGATTATACTACGTTTCCTTAATAGCATGGACTTCAGAAATCTGAATACTGAAACTTCTGTAAGCCTGTAATTGTGTTTCCTGATCGATGTCTGAAACTCTGAAGGCTGGCACGGTGGATCTAGCTTGTTGGTTAGTTCTTGTCTCGTCCAGTGCCAGTTAATGTAGGAGCAAGTCTCAGATCTGTTCGACTGTTTGCACACTCGCAACTTGCAATGACATGGCCTTTCCGGTCTCGGTGTGCTTTTATCTTAAATTCACGTAATTTGTTTTTTATAAGTAACTATAAAGTTAAATCAGTTTTAAAATCTTCTTCACAGATAAACCGTTTTGCTCCGCGCTACCTCCGAAAACACGGAGGTACTTTATCTCCGCGTCAAGACTCGGGGCAGATCTTTTTGACTAAGTGCTGAATGTCTAGGTGACAGAGACCTCCGCGTCAACCTTGTATGAATTTGAAGTATCTCCGGGCCACCGGCGATGACACGAAGCAAACGATTTATTTTTGAAAATGGTTTTCAAACCGATCTATTTTTATAATTTGTTTTTGAAAATGATCAAATAATGAAAAAAAAACATAACGAGGCTGGCAGCATGTAGGGCTACTGCCTACTGGTCGCCTGGCTGACTGAATCTGAATGCATGGTGATAACTGAAAAGTTGGACAGAGTTGGACCCAACCACTTGTGCTGTTGAGCATGCATGCATTCATCAGTCCACTGCAGCAGTCTGCAGATGCTGATTCCTTTTACTCTCGTGCAAAGGGTGAGTTTGGCCGGAGGGAGTTTTTAAGAAGCGAATGGAAGTCAAGAGAAATTGGGCTATTAACTTTCTTTTTCTGGGTTAGGGAACATGTTCCTAACTTTAAATCTGCATGGGAGCGGGTAAAAAAAAATCCTTCTCTAAAATAAGAAAAGGGAACATGGAAGTTTTAAGGGAGTTGAATTCAGAATTGAGGGAGAAACTCTGTATTTTAAATTTTAATACCTGGGGAGGGACTATGAGTCCAAAGGAAATTTGCATTGTTTAGATAAATCCGAATCCAAGTCATCCATCGTCACTTAGGATGTGTTTGGTTTCAGAGATAGAATAGGTTGGGACAGAGCCAACCCATCCCTAACCATGTTTGATTGGTGGATGAGTGTGATGCGTTGGACCCAGCAGAGGAATATTCCTCCTAGATCCAGGTCCAACACATCTCAGCAAAACGGTGGGACGGATCCGTCCTAGGACGACCACAACGCACAGAGGGGTGTTTATTTTATTTATTAAATTTATTTAAAATATATTACTTGTATAAATATACATTCAATTATTTTAGTTTATTCATATATTAATCCTAGTATTTAATATTTTATTTTGGATATGAGAGGTAACATTTATCCCATCTCATCCCTTCAACCAAACAAAAAACATGTCCAACCTATCTCATCTCATCCCTTCCACCAAACAAAAAACAGAGTCCAACTCACTCTTCCAACCAAACAGAAAAATGGAACCAATCCATCCTACAATCCAGGGATGGAGCCAACCCAACCCACCTCGGCACGAACTAAATGCATCTTTAAAATCTACTTCCCATATGAACTCCTCATTTTTTTCTTATCTCACCATCATTTCTTACACTTTTACTATTGATCAATGTTTGATTTTTTTTCTTTTATCAAACACGCGCACAATCTATAGGAGGAGGACGTCTATGGACCTTTTAACTTACGTGCACGCCTTTAGATTATTATTCAATAGAAATGACTGGATTTAATTGATGGAATTAAAATTTTCAAACATTTAATAAATAGGCGGACCCTATTTCTTAATATAAACATGTAATCCCTCCTCCCACGAGTTGCCAAACAAACCGAAACCGAACATCAAAAGGAGGCAATACTTCTTGATGGATAGTAGTATATCAGGATTCTTGGCCCTACTACAATGTAAGGGTGGGTATCCCTGTAAGGGCCCAAGTAAAAATGGGCCTCCATAAACAATAAATTGTCAAGAACATCACATGAAATCAGTTTCAAGGCCTAATCCATTTTGAGCAAACCATTTTTAATAATTTTAACGAGACCTAAATTTTGCAATGCTCTAAACGAAACAATATGCCTCACATACTCCATACCAAAATTTAGCAATAAAGTACTAGAGACCACTACACTCAACATCACACAAAAAGTTTGTAGAAGCATCAAACCGGACAATGCTGCATATACCTCTTTTTGAGAAATGGAATATCTCATCAAGCAATGAAAATATCTGGCCTTTGCAACAGCCGGAGTGATGCATACAACCATCAATAAAGAGAAAAAGGAAATGAATAATATATAAATCCTAAACATATAATTTATGGCGTTGTATACATCTTTTTTTTTCCTAAAAAGAAAGACCGATGCATTCTATATTGCAACGCCTCAAAGGATTTGATACTTGCTTATCGAACCAACATGAAGTCAATGTTGGATTTTTAACGAGACAACTTAAATGAGATTTACTCCGGTCCAACAAAAAAATCCGAGGTACCGGTACCTCGAGGTACGAAATCATTTCTCACTATTAGATTTAGCTGAGTAGGATGTACACTGTTAGATCTAACAATCAGTAACGATTTGGTACACGAGGTACTGGTAATTTGAGATATTTTTGTTGGATAAGACGAGGAATATGGCACACATCGCATAGTCGTTGCCATGTATTGGTTGATCTTAGAGTAGGCTGCTGGTGCCACCATGGACAATTAATCCTCCGAGGCATGCTACACGTACAAAAAAAGTCATACGATAAGCGTACGATGACAGTGAGCGCAGGTGTGCGTCATGCACGCCGTGCATCTTGCAGTCGCGAGCGTCGTACTTCCGTCCATTTCATCTGGTAGATCGTACGCTTATCGTACGTGTAGCGTCGTATGTGTAACAGTTTTCTTAATCCTCCTCATATTGTTACCATCTAGGCAGAAGGATCTACAGCCTAGAAGGCATAGTGGTTGCGACAATGGTGAGAGGGAGAGCAAGCAGATGGACTAAATCGAGCTTGTCCATTGCCTTCTCATTTGTTATCGCACGCTTTCTCACATTATTGTTGGGATCTCACTACATTCATCATCGTTATTTATAACAGTGGCCAAAGTGCATGAAACAATATTATTAGAGCAATTTTACCTTCGTTAAAATAGTACCGGGAGATGCTATATTTTCTAGTGTAAAATTTAATACATGTAGCTACTTTATACCTCAGTGTATCAAAATTTTATGTGTAAATCTTGGTATCTAGAAATATTTTGTCAATAACAGTAAAATTATCCATGCCATTAACCTGAGTTATGAATAGGAAAGACTCCACCACCTGAGGTAGCGGTGGCAGAGAAAGATCGAGAGAAGAAGAGGCGTCAGTGCTAGGACTGGGACCCCTTAAAATCACTTCATCGGAGACAACCGTGCTATTAATTCCATATATCTTACCAAAAATTTAGCATGACTAGGCTTGCAAATGGTTACAGCTTTCAATTAAACGCAACAAACTAATTAAACAACACCGGATCTCTCGTGGAACAAAACAAAACACTTGTGTCACCAGCAAAGCTAGCTTAGCTTCTTAATTATACTGGTATATATCAACTGAAAGATAGTTACAGGATAAAAAGAGAGAGAGAGAGAGAGGCAAGCACTCAGCTGTCAAGTAGCCTCTGAGGACTGGAATCTACCAATAGCTAAGATTATCTCTTGCTGTCATATATGATTAATCCATGGCAAAGAGAGCAAGAAATAGCAAAAGGAGATGCAGAGCAGATAACTAAAACTAAACAAGCTGACGGAGCCGTAGGCCCTACCAGCACGACAGCAGCAGCTAGAAATGAAACACCCACGTCTTTTCTCCGATGCTAGATTACGCTTATAAACCAAAATTTAAATTTTAAACTTAAATTGGTTTTAAGGTTTTTTACCAAAATTTATTTTTCACTATTAGCTTTTAGCTCGCTAAGATTACGTGTATACAAAATTTATTCATAAAATTATTTTTTATTTATAAATATACTGTTTGACTTTTTTAATGGAAAAACCATCACTCCCAAAATTGGCCACGGGTCAAAACTACTAGGCCATATATATATATATATATATATATATATATATATATATGCATGCGTACGTGCAAAGCGGCTGGCAATATGCAATGCCGACACGGCAGACGTAATCGATCGAATCGCTTTATATCTCGGCGAAAAGAGTCTCCCCAAATCTTCCCCGTCTTCTCCCTCTTTTTTTTTCTTTTTCCCTTCTAGCTAGCAGCCAGAGATTGGAGATTGCCGGTGACCATGCATGCAGAATGCAGATACATGCAATGCACCGTACCCTACCCTTTCTTTAGCATATTACAACTTGACTCCCTTTGCTACCTTTGCCTGACATGGCATTGACATGACGCAGCCGTCGCCGCTTGAGCTCACCACCATCACAATTCACAACCTAGTGCCTCACACATATACCTAGCTAGCTATGTATACGGACGTATACTATAGATTGTATATGGATTACAGACCGTCAAGATTTAAATTCACTTGTGCTCGTATAAAGGCCTCTTCGACGGAGCGAAGCGGGGAATTTTTTTAGAAAATATTATTTTTTAATAGAAAATCATAAGATTAGAGACCACATAAAAGAAATCACGAAAATATGGGTCTGTCGATAACCGGTAGAACGGTAGGGGACCTGTCGAATTGTGGGCCGTCGACAGGAGCTCTAGCCCAACCTGTCGAACGCAGGCCGGCCGACAGGCCCAACGGAGGCCAGCCGATACCCCCCGACGATCGGTATTAATTGTAGTATTAAGTATTTGTTGGTATACTTGAAATTTGTTAAATATTATTGTACATATTTAATTTTATTTATTTAACTAGTTATAAATTCAGATTTACATTTGAAGAATTCACAAAAATAACCTATTCAACTATTAGAAAAAACTTAAAAAGGTTGTTGGTGATCTTAATTTATCTTTACAGCATAGTCTGCTTATAGAGATGATTAAGAATAAATCATTATTCCGAATATTAATACAACTTAATAGCAATGTTAAAATTGTAGTATATATTGAAATAAGTTTGTAGTATCGTTTTAATGGTAATATTTGCTAAGTTCACACCTACTTAGAAGAAATGGTACCTATCGTACGCTGGACGTTCGACTGGCCACTAGTTTGGCGATTTTCGGCGAACGGTCTCCAATTGTACTACATTAAGTTAATATTGTAATAAATTAGATTTGTGGTTATGGTTCGTACCAACCATTGTTTTATATAATGATGTCATTAAAGGTTCGTACGCGATTAATAATATGTACTTACTAACAACTAATTTAAACTTGTCACGACTTAAATACATCTAGCACCCATTTAGCAATGACACTGAAAACAGCTACTCCCTCCGTCGCAAAACAAATCAACTTTTCAGTTTTTAGATACAACATTTAACTCTTCGTCTTATTCAAAAAAATTACGATTAATAATTTTATTTTTATTAGATGATAAAACATGAATAGTATTTTATATGTGACTAATTTTTTTTAAAATTTCTTGAAATTTTTTTAAATAAGACGGACGGTCAAATGCTCGACACAAAAACCAAAACGTTGGTTTTTTTAGGGGCGGAGGGAGTACATAATTAATAAATTGTCTAATAATTAACACCATAATTTATTTGTCCGGTGGGGCCAGTCGGCATGCCACGGTTCGACAAGTGATGGCCCAGCCAGCAGTAGACCAGCCAAGGGTCGACAGGCTCCCAATCGACCGTCCAATGTTCGACAGACCCCTATTTTGACGATTTCGTGTACGTGGCCTCTAATCTTACGATTTTTCGTTAAGAAAATAATATTTCCTCGAAAAATTCGCGAAGCGGGAGCTTGTCGCCAGAGGCTTGGTTTTTTTTTTTTCAATAATCAGTATAGAAAAACTGTTCTATGGTAGTAGATTGAGATGAGACACTACCTTTGTCGGAATATAAGATCATTTTTTGCTCTTTTTTTTTCCTATAGTAAGTTTATTTTTTGAGTGATTATTGCATCGGAGTCCATAAAAGTAGACAATAAATATATTGAAATTAGATAAAGTGGAGGATAATTGTATTAGGATTCAATAAAGTAGACGATATTTTGGTATTTTTATTTTTATATTGATATAAATGAGAAGAGTGAAAAATAAAGTTATTTTAAACCACGAAGAGTACAAATTAGTTTGCACTTAAGAGGCTGCCCGTCGCATGTCGGAGTCGAGATGACCTGGCGCCGCGTGGACTCCACTTCAACATCACTCAGCCATTGACCTTTCTTATTACGTGCAGCGATGCAAGGTCAAGTGAAAACAGTGGCAAAGGTTTGGCAAAAACCATGCAGAAAATTAAAAAAAGCATACACAAAAAGAGGTTCTTTTTCAGGACCTAATTGCATTTGCACGCACGATTGTTTGTTTGATCCCTTCCCACCTGGGCCAAGCATCCATCCAAGAACACAGGGATTCGATCGCATCATCCATCGCAGCAACAGCCTACAGGCGCTGACTGTTTCGGGGGGTCAAATCTGTCAGCAGCAACCATGCCCCATTTCTCCTCCTTGGCAAGCAAAGGATATATAGTTCAATCTGAGACAGTGAGTGAATGAATTAAAAGAACGAAGCGAATGCAAAGTTGGGAGCTACTAGCGGCGACTCTGTCGCCATGGTGGACTCCTGCATGGCCATGGCTGGGCTTTGGCAGTGCCAATCTAGCACGAGAACAGTGGAAGGTGACGCACTGACGCCTATCTATCCATCCATCTCGTCTTCTCCTCCTCCTCCTCTTCTGCCTTTTCTTCTTGTGATGGAGAAGACGATGAAGGCGGAAAAGTCCTGAAGAAAAAAAGGCAAATACTGCAGGGCGAGACGGCGAAGGAAAAAGAGGCCATTGGATACGAGAGAGGTGAGACGATGGCAGCCAGCCGGCTAGTGGGATGATCTCTTATCCGATACAAGTGTTGGATCACCTTGTGCGCTTTACACGGCGGCAACATTGTGTACTCTGCCGAGGTTGCAGCTAGGGTTGGATGGTTGCGCTTGCGCCGATTTGTTCTCGCTCGTTCTCTGTTCTTCCTTGCTTTTGCTTCTGCCTGAAGAAAAACCAAATATTCTGGTCCATCGAGGCCTACCCGTTCGACATTTGCTCTGCAGCGATTGATTTGTCAGAGAAAGTAAAACGGCCGGAATGGGCGTCAGGTTGGTTGGATGGAATGGATACCTGAAACTCTGCAAGTTCGTTGCCTTCATGGAAAATAGACCCTGCAGGTCCATGTCCAGATTACACAAAGATCTGCAAGCATTAATTCCATATAGTTTAAGTTGGTATTCTGGATTTGATCGATCGAAGTGGTGTGTAGAGTCACCAGCATTACGTTTATGCCCCCAATCAATACCTGATCTACCAACAACTCCTGCCGTTCAACTATACGACCTCCGCCCCAAAATAAATGAAATTTGAGTTTTTTTATAGAATTTTTGACTTTTTGTCTTACTTGATTTTTTTTAAGATTAATGTTTTTATTGTTATCACATGATAAAACATAACTCGTACTTTACATGTGACTATTTTTTTCCAACTTTTTCATAAATTTTTCAAATAAGACGGATGGTCAAACGCCAAACTAAAAACTCAGAAGTGCTCTAGAAATTTTCTAGGACGGAGTAGTATATCTTACCCAGCACATGCCTAAAACATTATTCCTTTTGCCTACTGGAGTCATCAGGGGAAATTAATCCCACCGGAATCGGTAAATATTTCGCAAACTAATAAAGTTTCGCAGAAAATTTTATCGTACCTCAAAATCAAAGCATTATTGCCTCCGTGTAACACCATTACCGTCTTTTCGCTCCTATTATAAGCTAAATTTGAATTTTATAAGTTAATTTTGCGAGGTTTTTCACTAAAGTTTATTTTCTAGCATCGACTTTTAGACAGCTAAAAAATATATAAATATTTTTTATTTACAAATTATTTTTCATTTACAAATATACCGACCTCTTTTTCCCTGCATAAGTTAACAGTTAAAGCCAACCTGAACCTGGTTGAGTGGTTGTTACCGACAGGACAGAATTGGTGCTTCGTGTAAGAAGTTGGGAACATATCATTGTCAGGTGAAAGGCAAGTACAGTGCAATGCTGAATATCTGGCATTAGCTTTAGGCCTTGTTTAGTTTCCAAAATTTTTTTCAAAAACATCACATTGAATTTTTGGACATCTAAATAAAACATTAAACATAGATGAACCAAAAAACTAATTACACAGTTATGTATGAAATCTTGAGACGTATCTTTTGAGCCTAATTAGTTCATGATTAGCCATAAGTGGTACAGTAACCAACATGTGCTAATGATGAATTAATTAGGCTCAAAAGATTTGTCTCGTGGTTTCTAGGCTAGCCGTGAAATTCGTTTTTTCATTCGTGTCCGAAAACCCCTTCCGACATTCGGTCAAACATTTGACGTGACACTTCTCCCAAAAATTTTCCCAATCTAAACACCACCTTAATGTTACTTAGCTAGCATTACACGGTGGAAAGAGATGCAGGTAGCTTTCGCGCGCTAGAGCAATCTTGCTCGCTGCCTAGTCGGTCGTTACCGGCTGGTCGACCTGGATTAATTGCAAATCAGGCGTTCAAAGTATCTAGTACTCGCTGCTGCTGCTACCTCCAGACCAGTACACACAGAAAGCAGCGTATCTATCTAATCTGACGATTGATCCAGCACTGGCACTGCACCATCGATGTGATTAGTGCAACGCCGACTCGTCCTGAAAATGATACCTACCGCCGTGATGTCTCGACCCTGCAGCAGTAATATCACCTCTCTATGTAATTTTTTTTTCTACTCGAACAGTCAGTTCTTATAAAAGCTCTTCGATCTCAATCGTAGGCGAAGTTTAAATTTTAAAGTGTAATTTCAGAGTTGATTTTAGATGGGGGAGGAGGCAGTACTTTTTAGAGTAGTTTTCTTTTTCTTGTTCTATGTAAAAATTGAGCGTTTCTCCATAGAAATTTGTCGTCAGCACAGAGTTGATCTTGGAATAGAAAGAAACTCTGAACTCGACGCAACAAAAACCCCGTTCGTTTGATCGTTTCTCGACATCAGCAGCAGCGGCAGAAACGGAAGCCCAAGATCAGTCGGCTCGTTCCATCAACGGCCTTGCCTGGCCACATCCGCCATGAATCTACCTTTGACATGACACCGTGTGTGTGCAAACCGACGAATCGCACACAAACACAGAGCAGCAAAAACACAAGCAACACGCCGGGACAAAAGCAAAGCGGCCGCCACGCCCAAAACGCAGCAGCAGCAACGGAGCCGCCCTGCGGCGACGACGGTGAGGTCACCTCTCCAAAGATGGATGGATCCATGGACGGATGGCGAGTGATCACCCGTTCCCTTTTTTGCAGCGGTATTGCGCCGAGAAAACGAAGCATCGATCGATCGACGGATGGGAGGCCCCCACACCAGCATCACGAATGGCGGAGGTCGTCTTCTTCCTCCATGCTCCGTTGCTCCCTCCTTTCCCAGAAAAAAAGAAAAGGCATTTCATTTCAATCCCATGTACTCTGGTGGTGTTCTTTTCTTTTAAAGATTTTGGATTGTCTGATTTTTTTATCATAATTATTTAAGGGTATAAATAAATATTATATACTTTAAAAATTAAAATTTCGCATTGCCAAAAGGAAACACACCATTTAGTACTAACTTTGGAAGCGTGTCCGTAAAAATCTAAAGTATATTGGTATAGGAAACAAACAGAGCCTCTTGGTTTTCGTTTTTATAAAAAGAAGGAAAAAAAGGGCAATGGAATAAGTAAATTAGGAGGAAAAGCAACAATTCCCGGTATCAAACCATCAGTATCATATCATTGCTGAGCGCTGACGTCATCGAGAGTTGTAACTTATAAATGGGCCAGGTGTGCAAGGAAGCCAGCCTACACAGCTGCAGCAAGGCAACCCTACTCTCTCCCACTCTGCACTCAGCTAGCTCATCACTAACCACCAGCTTGCCCTTTATGGCTAGATGACTGTGCCATTTCAAGAACATACCGGCCACTCCTGCCATAATTGATCACTTGTTTTTTCCAAGAAGCATATAGAACAGTCACACGTTTGGATTGGGTTGGGGGGTTTGGGATTAAATTCGATCCGCTGCTGGAATCAATGGCTTCTTCGATGATGACGATTAGTAGCGTGTGTTTTGTTGTCGTGTCGTTCTTTCAAGGTATTGAGATCGGCGGCAATGGCGGGTCTTGGTTCTTGTTTGTGTTTGTATGTGTTGCAGATGGTCATGGTGTGTGATGGGTGTTTTGGTTTTGTGCTGCAGGGTTGGTGGGCGGCGTGACGTTCACGTTCACGAACCGGTGCGGCGGCACGGTGTGGCCGGGGGTGCTGTCGAACTCGGGGAGCTCGGCGCTGGAGACGACGGGGTTCGCGCTGGGCGCCGGCGAGAGGCGGTCGCTGGCGGCGCCGGCGGGGTGGTCGGGGAGGTTCTGGGCGCGGACGGGGTGCGCGTTCGACGGGGAGTCCGGGAAGGGCGCGTGCGCGACGGGGGACTGCGGGTCGGGGGAGGTGGAGTGTCGCGGCGCCGGGGCGGCGCCGCCGGCGACTCTGGTGGAGTTCACGCTGGACGGCAGCGGCGGGAAGGACTACTACGACGTGAGCCTGGTGGACGGGTACAACCTGCCGGTGGTGGTGGAGGCGGCGTCGGCGGCGGGGTGCCCGGCGACCGGGTGCGTGGTGGACCTGAACGAGCGGTGCCCCGCGGAGCTGAAGGCCGGGCAGGGGCAGGCTTGCCGGAGCGCGTGCGAGGCGTTCGGCACGCCGGAGTACTGCTGCAGCGGGCAGTACGGCAACCCGGACACGTGCCACCCGTCGGTGTACTCGCAGGTGTTCAAGGCGGCGTGCCCGCGATCCTACAGCTACGCCTACGACGACGCCACCTCCACCTTCACCTGCGCCGCCACCGACTACTCCATCACCTTCTGCCCTCGCCTCGCCAACCCCAACAGGTCTCCTACCTTTTTACTATTACTACACTGCACAGTTTTTCTTTCTTTTTTACCCTCCTCATTTTACTTTCCCTATGTATTTTTTGTGCACTTTTGTGAAAAAAGAAATTTTATTTACAACCGCTAAGTGCATGCATTTCACACGTTATATTTACCACAGCAAGTCTGAAGTGTGGCCTTACGTTGGAGGGATTTTGCCGTTCTTGAAAAAATATTAAAAAATTTATATTTTATAGTGTAACATTTGGTAACTTTGAACCTACAATTTTATCAAAGATCGTCATTTTCATTCTTAATTAGTCATGTCGTGAAAAATGTCATTTGTCTCTTGGCAAATTTTTTTTTATCAACGTGAGTATCGATTTTTACTTGGGGAGATTAAGCCTAGACTACACTTAATAATCTTATTTTGATAGATTAGTTGTCCTAGAGTAGTTGAGCAGTCACTAGATACATCTCAATGCAGAGGCTGAATTGGTTTCCATTATTGAAATTTTTTTTGTCAAGTTTAGGTCTCTTCCTCTATCAAGTGAGGATGCAGTGGCGTTGGCCCAGCGATGAAACCATGACGGACATAATGGCCGGAGAATATGAGCATCTTCCAGATTACTTATTAGAAAATACATTTTCGACAAAAGGAGCATCAAACTGAGACGGAGAAAGGAGAGAAGAGGAGGGTTGAGAGAGACAAGGATAAGCTGAGAGAAAAAGAAGAGGGATCTGCTAGCTTTAAAATTGTTCTCCTCTCTTCTTTTGCCTCCTTCGCCTTTGTTCCTTCCCCACCATGTATGGTCATCAGTCCCCGCCATTGCCAGTGGCTGTCGAGCTTAAAGCTTCCCATGCCAGGCAGTGTTCGTTTCCAGCTCAAGCTGGCTACTAACTCGTTTTTTAATTAAGCACGTTTTCTGAATAGGTAAACGATATGTTTCGTGCAAATTCAAGTTTATAATAATTAATGTTCTTTTCGTTTCACAGCGTAAGATTTTATAGCCTTACATAGATTAATATACCATAAACTATATATACGAATCATATACATAATACATTAATCAATAGATTGATCTAGTCATAATTATTAAGTCTTACAATATAAAATAAATTGAGTACTTAACTAATTATATGCTATGAATCTCTCGTTGACTCACTAGCCATCCTTGATTCTTGCATATGTTGCACCATGATTAATGGCTTTATCAGTCTTTTGTTCACCAACATGTAGCATATCATGTTGCCATTCTGAGTTTCTGACCAGATCCATTGACAAAATATCTCTGCAGCCAGAAATCGAGCAACGATCCGTCACCGAGGCCGAAGGACGCGAACCTCGAGGACGACTCATGGCTGGCGAGCCTGGCCACCGGCGAGGTCGACGGCGCGGCGGCGGCGCCGTCGACGTCGTCGTTGCTCCAGGCCACATTAGCAGTCGCAGTAATGGCTTTGCTTGCACTACACTAGCTAAGCATAAGATGATTAAATTAAATTGGATAGGAGTGAGTCCTGATGTGGCAAGAGGATGGAGATTCTTGATCAGTAGGAGTGGCTCCAGTTGCTTTCAGATTCAAAAAAAAAAACAAAACAAGATTGAGCAGTAGGATGAGGACGTGAAGCGATCGATATTCTTTAGCCTTTTGCTTGTGGATAGAGGGATTGACAAGGTCGCAACTATAGTTTGTAGCTTACTGCTATTGTGACTGTGCCACCCTGTCAGTCAACCGACCTCTCTGCAATAGTTTTCTGCCTTTCAGAAAACAATGTTACTCTAGCTCCTTTTTGTGTATACATTCTTGTTACATGCTGTATTCCAAGTAAAGAAAGTATAGTAAAATTTCATCACCTGTTATATATCAGTCTCATGACTTGCTTTTACCTTTCTGAAGGTAGGGATATATGGATGGTAATTGTTGTTTTGGCAGCCCTTAATCATTTTCATGATCATGGTTTACTTTAGTGATTGTAGCACACTCTTAAACCAATGCTGTCATCAGAAAGCATTTTTTCCCCCACATAAGCTACCAGTCATCACAATTGTCATGTCTTCTCATTGCTCTGTGCACACTGATGATAGGCAACCAATTACTGTCAACGGTATGTTGGAGTAAGGGTGAAGGTTTTTGACTTGTGTTTATGAACATAAAAAAAATCCCCTTTTTGAAAAGAACGGGATGCAATTTGATAGTGCTAATTGAGTGATAACCACAGATTCCTTAGATGATGAGAGGAAAGTTCTCTAGGAATAAAAAGGAAAAGATATGGTGATTCAGAGAAAAATAAAATGGGGGACAGATCTTGAAAAGGTTTCGGATGGCCCTCGAAGATATGATCATAACAAAAAAGGAGAATGATTACCTATTGATAAACCCTAACGTTAGCTTTGAGATAGCCCAATAAAGTAAGCAATGCTAACTCAATACTAACAAAAATAAGTACGGTAGATTTGGTGAAAACAGTCGGGCATCAGACAAATGCAAGGAGAGAAAGCTATTACTGCACGTGTAGTCGTGTAGAATAAGGGGCTGTTTAGTTTCCAAAAATTTTCGTCCCAAAACATAACATCGAATCTTTGAACATCTAAAATAGAGTATTAAATATAGATAAAACGAAAAACTAATTACACAGTTATGTGAGAAATCGTGAGACGAATCGTTAGTATGTGATTAGCTATGCTACAGTAACCCACATACGCTAATGACGGGTTAATTAAGCTCAAAACATTCGTCTCGCGGTTTACAGGCCGACCATAAAATTCGTTTTTTCATTCGTATCCGAAAACCCCTTCTAACATTCGGTCAAACGTCTGATGTGACATCTAAAATTTTTTATTTCACCAACTAAACACCCCCTAAATATTGTCATGTAATGTCATGTAAAGAACAAATGCAAGGAGAGAAAAGACAAAACCATGTTATAGTTCAGAGAAGTGCACAGATTTCTTCTAACTAGAGCGGCCTTAAAAAGAGATGTTCAGGAAAAAAAAAAAGGTGCTTGAGTAGGATTGCAGACTCAATTTTTTTAACAAAAAATACTAAGCAAAAACCAAATTGCCGACTTGAGTAGAATTTCACCAACCTCATACCGTCCATTATGAGTTCTTTTTTATATATTTCATTATGGTACACTTCATTGTAAATTTGTATTAACGCTTAATAGTCCTGAAGAAAAAAATAGAGAACAGTTACATAGTTCTTAGTACAAGTTAGATCCCTATTTAATGGTAGGTGAATAAAAATTCTGTTTCCAAAGTCTAACATAGTTCCAGTAATATTGCAGCATATGTACTATGCAGAATCAAAGACATACATTTCTGAAATAACTCTTTTTGACCACAAATGCAACCGAGCTTGCACATGTACGCACCGATAACATGTACTCTATTTGTCCCAAAATAAATAACTACCCTGGTTAATTTTAGATAAATTAATACTAAAATAAAATGACTTACAAGCCTATGTTTATTTACCATTTTGATGATGGAAAGATATGCTAATAGTTATGTATACTCCAATTTACTCCGGTTTCTTTTCTTTTGACTCCAAATATCTACTTATTACGGGATAAAAAAATTTGATTAACATAATCACTTATTTTGGGATGAACGGAACAATTATTTTTGTTTTTAATGAGGATGTGGCAATAGAGCGAGCCAAGCTGTTTCTCCAGCACCTTTTGTTTCGATGATCAATCAGAACTGGCAACCATACAAGCCTCAGAAGTCAATCATAGATGGATAATATTAATTCTCTGAACAAAAAAATGAACCAGTGATAGACGGACACCATAGGCCACTACAAAAATTTGAGCCTTCCTTTCCTACCTCTTCTTTCTGTATATATAAAAGAAAACTTTGGTAACGTACTTTTCAAGGGAGCTCAGCTTAGCTTGGCACATTGATGCCTGGATCGAATCTCCCTCCGTAAACATATTTCTCCTTCAGCTACAATGTTCTTGGGGGCATCATTTTATCTTTCTTGCTTTTATAGTTTTCCAGCAAAAAGGAAGCAGATTCCATTCAGTCCCTACTATGACTGCAAAATTGAGCCATCACAGTAGCACATTGATGCAAAATGGAAGGACAAAGTATTTCTAGGTATCAAAGTTTTGATTACCTCGGGGCATGAAGTACCTAGAGGTATAAAAATTAACATTAATTTTTTACTTTTCAAAATGGTAAGATCTCATACAAGAAATTGTACTACACTACTGTATAAAAACAATTGTCGCTTGTCACTGTAGTAGTTGCTTTGGGCCATCCTATTGGGGAATAAAAACTTAAGACTGCATGCAGATGCTGTTGTGCAGTGTTACAACAACAGTAGGTGGTGCTCTGTCAGTGATGCAAAAAAAAAAAAAAAACCCATCTGTATGATTCTGTTCGCTTCCTTACGTTTAATGATTACTTAAAATTTCCAGAGTACTGTACGCAATTTTGGTAGGAATAAGCCAATTAGGTGTAGATGATACAGAAGGTGGCATTTGCCTTTCTTCCCTTTCAGAAACATGTATAGATGACATGGATCAATGGGGAATATATGGGGAATGAGCTTTCTTCACAATTATAGCCTGACTTGATCGGGCACAAGGAGAACGGGGATCATCCTCCGCCGCAGCCACAGCTCACCGGAGCTCCTCCGCCCCTGACCACCGACATGGGGACGACACCTTCTTCTTGAGCCTTCCTTCTAAAAAGAAATATTATAGGTTTTATTTCATGGAAAAACTATACAACGATGGAGTGGGAGTCTTTTTGTGTTGGTTCCAACGCCGCTCCTCCGTGTGCGTGGCACCGCTACTCTGTCTCCCGGTAATAATATTTTCGTTCGAATGGGATTCCGTTACGTAGTTAACCTGTTTTTTCTATAAAACTACCTGCAAATTACTTCATTCCTCATAGAATCTATGGATGGAGACGATAATGCCGAATAGCACGAGGGCCTCTAGAAAACTATGCATCTAGGGCCTATCATACGCGATCTGGACCGCACAACATCAATCCAACGGTGGTGATGGAGAGACAGAGAAGCCAGTTCAGGTCGCAGCCATTTGGCTCGCTGACACGTGGGCCCACACATCGTCCGCACTCCGCGCAGACCAAGCAAAGAAAGAACTCTTCCCCACCCCGCCGACGCCGCGGCGGCCGTTCGGCCGGAGCTCCGCCGTTCCACGGACGGCGGCCTCCGCCTGCTGCGGCCACGGCGTGCGCGCCGCGGAGGAGCTCCGAAGGTGAGGTGGTCCACGTGTCTTCAGAGAAACAAAACACTCGTCGTCGTCGCAGCCTCGCACTGTGTGTCACACTCGAATAAGGCCTGAAGTTTGCTGAAGAAATGCAGGTTGCTCTAAGCACGGTGTGACAATAATACCATTTTCGAGTAAAATTCGTCAATCTTGTTCGGAGAATCAAGACATCATGAATCCTTGTGCTTTAGTTCTGAATTTTGCATGACATTCACCTACAAAATTCTGTCGCTGGAATCTGCAGGCTAGTGGCGGAATCAGTTTACGCAGCAGCATTTTACTTATCCTCTTCACCATTTGCTGGCCTTCGTGGACCTATTGATCTCGCGTGTAAACTGATGCTATCAAAATAGGAGTAATTCAGGTCAGTAGGAATATGACTTTTTAGGCCTTTTGGCTTGAAATATATCTGTACATGGATCGGTCGAGAATGCAACAAAAAAAAATCTACATTGATGACATGAAAACAAGTCTAAATTGCCTAACAGTGACAATAAAACCATTTCTTCAAATGTGCTACGGGGAGAATCAATATACTTCCTTCGATGTGCTAATAGGATTCTCTGAAATATCTGAAATATGCTACAGACTGTTCAACAATTGGCGTGATGTTTCCTCCAGGTTAAATGCTCCAGGTTGAAATATCTGAAAGCGTCTGCAATGAAATTTCAACGGTGTTCTCCTTTTCAACAAGAGTATTTACGGCAACAAGTGCCAGATGTATATAATAAAGGACAGAAAAAGTGAAGCTATATAGATTTTTAGAACCTAATATATTGTCAGGTACTCAGGCGCTAACAGTACTGAAAGATTTTTTTGACAGGGACGTGATAACAAGGTACCATGACTACCTTCATAACTCTGCACTTCATCTATCAGCATCTACTCTGGACCACTCGTACCAATCATGTGGAAAAATCAGCTCTATAAAATTGTTGACAAAAAGATTGATCGGGTTAATATCCAGATGGAGAAACAAGATATTTTTGTTTTTGCAATGGAAATCAGAGAGGCTTGTAAAACTGAAGAACAAAGGCAAGGCAATCCAGTGAAATGGATATGTAGATGCAGCACAAAGTCCTCATGGCGTCATATGAAGGATGGGGGACAATTTCTCAAGCATCAAGTACAGCTGAATCACTTAAAATACTCAGTATTATGGCTTCATTAAGGCCCGTCTGTCAGATGATTATTAGACTTGGAGCATAACTAGCACTTCTTACATAACCCGGTGATTATTAGACTGGGAGCACAATTAGCATTTATTAGAAATGTGCGAGCAAGCTGTTAGAATTAGTTAGTTATCGAACAACACACGACAGAAACACTCGACAGTCTACTCTATAATAAGGTGATAATCAAAAGCTTAAAGTTGTCTTCTTCGAGGTTGGTATGTACTGAATCAAGTGAAACACAAAAGAAAAACTACAGGTAGAAACTTTTACTCTCACCAAGAACAGAGTTCAAGCCATTTTGATCTGTAAGGAACTCGTTTTTTTGGGCGAGCTGCTCGGCCGGTGAATCGCAGAGACGAAGTCGGCGACTCCGGCGGCGGAATCACTGGCCTGGGAGAGAGAACCCAGTACATTAGCTCTATCATCCAATTCCATGATGGTTTCTACTTTCTAGTGCGCCGCGTTCATCCATGCCCAAAACAAACAGCAGTGTTTCCTTCAAGAGTTTAACACAAATACCAATGTTTCAAAAGAAAAAAGGCTTGAATTGATCTGAACTCGTATGCCAACAGGCTAATTGCACAACAATTCATCGTACAGGCTGAAACCGAGAATACATTCTCTCAAGGCTACACTAAACTGACTAAACCGAGGGTTCAGACAAATACACAATCTGCAGCTTCTCGGTCTATTATAGTACTATTATACTGTTACTATATTACAGTTCATACACAGCCGAAATCATTTGCTCCAATAAACTCCCTACAAACCTCCGCGGCAGTAACCTATACCAATTGAATGAATCCATCGATCTTGTCCAAAGAATCAAGACGTGGAGTCCTCTTATTTCCACAGAATTTACAGAACCTGTGCTCTTTGTTGATGCAAATGTTCAAATCTGTACCTTTCTCGTAGAGTTGTGTCTAACTTACTCTCTGCACCACCGTCAACCTGCTCCGCTTCTTGCTCTCATGGATCTTGGCGTACACCCTCTTGGTCCTGATGCACAGCAAGACATCCAAACCGAACCCAACAACGCAGGCAATCGCCATGACCACGAACACGAGGCGGTAGCAGTGTGCACCAACACAGGTGTTGCCACCACCAGGTACCTTGGTGGCCTGTGCATCATATAGGAGACCAGCGAGAAGGCCAGAGAAGAGGAAGGAGCCGAGGGGCAGGTTGAGAATGAGGATGTTGTAGATGAGGCCATAGTACTTGAGCCCAAACAGTTCAGACGCTGTTGGCACGGTTACTGCCAGGCGGACACCATAGCAGATACCAACAACGACCGAGCCGATGAAGAGGGAGCCTGGCATCCCAAACGCCATCACGATGTAGCCCACGGCCATAAGGATTTGCGAAGCTGCATTCCATAGTGGACGTGGAATTGCTCTTGTTCTGAAATTTGGTCATGATCAGAAGGTTAGGAAAATCCTTTTGACAAGAGAAAATACCGACAAGTACCAATTTTTTAGTGTAAAATTTTGTCACCTCTTTTACACTACTAAATATACCTTCTTAGGGATGGTAAAAAAAAAACTCTTTATGATAAAGAGTAATGCATACAGAAATGAAATGAACAGACTTAAGTCATAGACATTGACTCACTAATCTTACATACACTAGCATTTGAATAACACAAAGATCTGGTCAGACTAAAAGTAAGCTGAGTTGCTCTTCCAGAATTGGATGATCCAAAAGGAAAATGAAACCAATGCTGAAAGATTTTGTAGTGATGCAAGCTTTATTACTTTAATAAAAAAAATGTGCTATTGAGAAGGCTGCATGCATATAGTCGTCAGAAACTAGTAATATCCCCTAATAAGCATGACAGAGTGACAATTGTAACATATGCTCATAATCTCACTTTTCCCTGTGAAGAACGAGTTCTTAATATAATAATGTTTCCATTAGAAGTAATATTCACCTTAACAATCAAACTTAATATATTTTGATTTTGAAGTAAAGGCATTAAACGATTAAAAGGCAACCCTCTGCCAAGCAGTACGTTGTTATCCCCACACACTTTGCACTCTAGTTCTAAGAATGGAAACACCACCAGCTACACATGATGCTTTATTGCCTTGACAAGAGAATGCACACATGACTACATGAGTACATTGCCACTATCGCAGAGAGGTAGTAACATGTACTCTATACATGTGAATTGAGTACATAGTGTGGGGCCTGTGGGCAGCAGTTTAGGTTGTGACCACTGAACAACTGAAGCATAGTACTAGTAGTTCTCTATATGAATAATGCCAGCAGATAATACAGCTCAAAGCCTTAAACACAGATTGTGCTACTGCTATCTTTATCACCATTCCAGTCAGCAGGTGCAGTAACCTAAAGATGATAGTCTCCATAGTTGCCAAGTTGCAGATTACTGCAGACCATTCTACCAACGGAATCAAGATTCAAGAATCAAAGCCTTCCTTTTCCCCACTACGCTTTCTCGTTCTCTCAGTCGGTCAGGCTGAACTATCCTAGAAAGATGTAACCGAGGCATTCTCGCAATGATCATACCATAGTAGATCAAGTGCGCAAGTTGCAACATCTGAAAATTTCTCTTGACCATGTTGACTTGTCGTCGAAATGTTCGTCCCGTTCCAACCTGAAAGGGCACCACCATGGATGCCGACCTGTTCGCAGCATCCATCTCAACCCCTCCCAATGGTGGGCTCCAAAATTCCAAATCCGACTAAAAAATGTCACACCTAATCCGTGCTACGGAGCTACAGATCTATGGCGGACGTAAGCGCTGAGATTTTCTGGTTCAATTTTAGGTACGGAATTGAGAGGGGAAAGGTGAGGGAGACGTACTTGATGAAGTGCTCGGAGATGGTGCCGGAGGCGATGCGGCCGAAGAATCCCCAGATGCTGGTCATGGAGACGAAGAGGGAGACGTCGGAGTAGCCCATGGCGACGCCCATCTGCCCCAGGTTGTTCATCACGGCCAGACCCGTGCCCACGCCCATCAGGAACGATGCGAACATCACCCAGAAGTCCAGCGACATGAGCGCCTGCGCGATCGTGTGCTCCTCCCCGAGCAGCGGCTTCTCGCCGGGGCCGCGCGCCTCCGCCGCCGCCTCCTTCCTCTCGGCCGTCGCCTTCGCCACGAGGAGTGGGGCGGACGCGGACTCCGCCTCCTCAACGTCGGCGTTCGCCAGCTTCCGCGCCTTCGTCCAGGATTTCCACGCGACGTACGCGGGCACCACGGCGGGGGACGCGAGGAGCACCAGGAGCACGGCCACGAAAACGGCGGACACGACCCCGCCGCCGCCCCCGACGCCGGTGAGGTCGGCGGCGAGGAGGTACAGCGCGATGGCCACGGCGAGCGTGTTGATTGCGGTGAAGCACCGGCCGTCCTCCTCCTCCTCCCGCCCGTACGCGGCGCCGCCGGCGACCTCCCCCTCGCGGAGGAACACCATGGCGACCGCGCACACCGCGGCGGGCACGACGGCGAGCATGATGAGGAACGAGGCCGGGTTGTTGGCGAACAGCGCGGAGCAGACGTCGGTGAAGATGGCCGTGCTGAGGCCGACATATCCCTTAAGCAAGCCAGACACCGGCCCCCTGCTCCGGCGGAAGTTACGGATGCAGGTGACAAGCACGGCGGTGTTCATCCACGTGGTGCTATTCCCTCCGAGGCAGAGGAAGACGCACATCTGCCAGTAAGGCAGCGGCGCGACGGTCCTGGACACGACGAGCCACTGCGCGCCGTATCCAAGGAGGCCCTCGAGGGAGCCAATGGCGAGGAGGAGCCAGGTGGGGACGCGGTCGGAGGCGAGGCCGGCGAGGAGGCCGAACGCCTTGCCGACGTCCTTGGCGACGGAGAGGCCGTTGAGCTGCAGCTGCGTGAGGCCCATGAGCGTCTTGATGGAGTCGGAGTAGTTGGAGAAGGTGTAGTTGTTGCCGGAGATGCACTGCACCCACACCGCCGTCACCAGCCCCAGCCACCTCCCCCACCTCGTCCCGGCCATTGCGTCCAGCGCCGCCGCCACCATCTTCGCCGGCGCGCCGCGGGTCTCCCTTCTCGTCTCCTTCGTTGGCCGCGTCGGCGGTATGGGAGGGGGGAGGCGGCAAGCAGGGGCGGCGAGACGTGTCTCTTTCCCCGCGACGGCTGGTGCTGCGTCACCTCGCGTCTGCTTGGGAATTCGTGCGTAGGGGTCGTGGTAAAAATAACCGGGCCGGGGGGTGAAAAAAAACCGGAGGGGTTTATGAGGGTTTGTGGGTTGCACGTACTGAGCGAAATGGGGGCAAGGAGGTGGGGGCTTTATAGAGACCGAAAGGCCGCGACGATGGGCACGGTGGATGAATGTCTGTGACAGCTTAATCAGATTAAAAGCGCGTGCGATTAGGACGTTGATTGCGATTTGGATTCTACTGTGTGCGTTTTGTCTTTGGGGCAGATTTTGGCGATCGTTTTGATGATGGATTGAAAGGGAGTATTTTAGGTGATTAAATAGCTGTTTGACTCTTTCACGCGGGACGAAAATACATCTTTTTCGTGTGTGTGCAATAGTGCATGTTGAGTACTTTTGAATTTTATAATACAGGAGTAGCTGTACAATACTAGATATTTCCTTTGAAAAGCGTTTGAATTTTAGTGGATACAAGTACAACACATCACGTCTATTTTTGTGTAAAATATTACATCTTTCTAGTTCATATTATTCTACCACTCTACCATTTTTCACCCACATTTTTTATTTATGATTATGTTTATAAAAAATTTTAAAATTGTAACCTTAAACTTAAACTTATAATTAAATTTAAGGTGTTTTCAAAAAAAATTATTTTATAAACTTTCTGTTTAGAAATACGACCTACAACCACCCCTCCACTACAAACAGGAAGACACCTACTTTCTACCTGCTATTTGTCGTTCCTTGAATCAAACTTGGTCTATTCCCACATAAAACATTTTATAAATGTACTTCAAAATCTAGCTACATGGTTCGATACGCCGATCTATCGTCACAAACAAAATAAATGATATTTCTATAATTTTTTAAATAAGAAAAATGATCAAACATTGCAAGCAAAAAATCAAACGTCATAGGAAGGAAAGTACCTACTTTCTATCTGCTATTGTCGTTCCTTGGATCAAACTATGTGGGCATATTCCCACATAAAACATTTTTTACGTTACATGTACTTCAGAATATAGCTACATGGTTCTATACTTCTATATGCCGATCGAACGTGCATGAAACGATATTTAAAGTGCAGTGGTATTGCCAACTGTGGGCGGCGAAACGACAATGACGTACACCGGCAGCGACGTCGCCGACTAGCCGTGGTCCGCAGAGTTGGCTACCGCTGTCACGTATTCAAGACAAACATTGGCACGTCGCCACGGGCCCCATGGCCCTGGGAACCAAGGTGCACCAGCAGCTCGACGACGACATCAATATAAAAACACATAGAATTTAAATAAAACACATAGCATGTACCTTAATTGTGTTGGAAATTACTCTTCCTAACCCCTGGCTGCTCTGCCCTTTCTGAACTTAATTTAATCCTTGGATAGTTCAACTTTCTCTGTTTGGAGGGTTCTTGCTTTGCCGGCTGTACAAACACTACAGGAAGTCATGGAGGGTTCAAGCGTGCAAGTCTGTACAAGAGCATTTCCAAGAGCTCATTCATCCCATTCTCTATTTTAGAAATAGAGGATAAATAGTAAAAGTTGAGCTTCAACAGAACATCTATCTCATCATCTATTTTTTGATGTCATCCATATTAGGAGAGAGAATCTCTATATTTAGATGTTCTCTCTCCAATCCTCCAAATAGATATATAGAGTATGT
The DNA here is from genome assembly GCF_000231095.2 of Oryza brachyantha. NCBI lineage: Eukaryota > Viridiplantae > Streptophyta > Magnoliopsida > Poales > Poaceae > Oryza > Oryza brachyantha. Next base: position 13,952,064 of record NC_023171.2, read on the forward strand.
CATATATAGGTGATCTGCTGGAGTACAAAGGGATACGAAGGATGAAAGTGTTTTAGATGATCATCTAAATGAAGATATGTATGACCAAATTTAGATGAGCTGTTGGAAATGCTCTAAGTAAGCTAGATTTATCCAATTAATTTCCAGCCTAATTAATCTCTGGATGTCAATGCATGAATCTTTGCCTACCTTGCATTTGCATCCTCCTGTTGCCGTCCTGAACGTTAGGTGCTGCACAGCGATATATGTGATGGCACTGAGGACGGCAAATTGGCGAGCAATTTGTGATTAAACCATTGTTTAGTTGCAAGCTGCACCAGAAAACTGGCTGCTGCTTCTCCGGCGCCTGCAACATGGTCGTTTCATTAGGTCTGAGGAGTCAAATGATAATCTTTTTATTCCTTCCTTTCACTGTCTACCAGAAGATGACGCGAAAAAGTGCATCACGTCACATGGGCAGAATATGTCGTAACAATGAGAATTTTTTTTTCATATAGGTGAGCATCTAACTGCTTCTTGCGTGATAACTAAATAATTACTAAAAATATAAAAAATAATAAGCTTGATTAAGATATATTACTTCATATACATGTAATTTAAATTTAACTTGTACAAGCTAAAAACCTATTATAGCATGTTTACAGTTATATTTTTTATTTTCTACAACTTGTAAAAGTCAAATTTTAACCTACATGTTTGTTAAATGATATACCTCATATTAATTTATTTTATAATTTTCTAAAATATTTTTTACGATTATTTACCTAACAGGTAAGAAATAGGTGGATATCTACTACTAATCAAAGCATAGAGATCACACCAATATCACTCGTTCGAAAAAAAACAAGAAAAGAAAATTAAAATAAATGGAACTGATCGAAGAAAGCTTTCACATTCATGGTTTGAGTTTATCCGGGCAGCCATAATCTAAGTCATACTTCTAAAGCTGATTTTAATAGTTTACTTTTAAGTATTAACTTTCAAATTGCTAAAGTCATATATCTAAAAGTTATATCCAATATCGTTTTTGGTGTCGAGGATAAACATAATGATTTTTAATCAATAATACTTAGTACCCGGTATGACTCTATCTATGATTACGTCCGTTTCAAAATAATTTATTTTTACCTATCATACACATAAAAATAAAAAAACATATTAGAATAACCTTAATTTTTCGAAATCCTAATACAATTGCCTCATACTTTATTTAGTTCTGTTGTATTTAAAATCTCTAATTCAATTATTGCTTAAGAATGAAATTATTTTGAAATAAACATGAGAGAAGAAAGATAAAATTATTTGGAAACCGATAGATACATATAATTTTGATGGCATAAAAAAACAAATCGGAAAATGACGTAGCAGGGCGGTTGACGAACTTGGGCCGTGCAGCCTGCGAAAGGTACGGAACGCAGCCGGTGACTCTTTTTCTTTCCCTCCTCTGCTCCCTCCGTAAAAAAACGAATTTTTCGGTTTTCATGTACAATATTTGATCATATGTCTTATTTGAAAAACTTTTAGAAAATTAGAAAAAAATTAGTCACAAGTAAAATACTATTCATGATTTATTATCTAATAAAAATAAAAATATAAAAAATTTTAAATAAGACAAAGAGTCAAAAATTAAAGATAAAAAATAAAAAATTAGTTTATTTTAGAACGGAAGCAGGACTACTAACCGTGAACAATTTGCTTCCGCCGGTGGAAAACCTCAGGAAGCACGCCGCCACCGCACCCAGCTCAGACCCGGTCATCTCAACGTTATTAGGAATGACGTTGTTGCTGCTACCCGGCTCTGTACCGTACGCACGCCCGAACAAGACGTCAACCTCGCGTGGGCTCCTCCCGCCGCCTCGGGCCGTCGGGGCGTCAAATCGTCGAAGACCCCGCGGCGCGAAAAACCTGCGTGGCGGCGGCGATGGTTTTTCCGGGCAAAACACGGTCGATTTCGCCGCGCCCGCGCATGATGGCATGAACAGCCGCGAACCAGCCGCGCGCGCGCATGATTAGGCCTTTGCCAAAAATTTTTAGCAAAAAATGACAAAAGATTGAAAGGATTTTTTAGATATAAAATAAAAAACGAATTTCATAGCTCGCTTAAAAACCGCAAGACGAATCTTTTAAGCCTAATTAATCTGTCACTAGTATATGTTTAGTTACTGTAGCACTTATGATTAATCATGCACTAATTATGTTTAAAAGATTCGTCTCATGATTTTCTTATAACCGTGTAAATTTTATTTAAGTGTCTAGAAATTCGACGTGATTTTTTAAAGAAAAGTTTTGGGAACTAAAAAAAGGCCGTAGCCGAGGAACCAACCAGCCGGCGCTTGTGCTAGACCCCGGTTTCGCTTGGGAAAACACGGTCGTTTTCTCCCGCCCGCGTGCGTGCGTGCATGATTAGCCGAGAAACCACAGCCGCGGCGCGCGGAACCAAACGGGCTGCACGTTCGTTCGTTTCTCAGCGTTGCACGTTGCTGGTGGTGTTGGAGTATGCTCCATTCATGTCACGTCTGGCAGTCTGACACAGTTGGCGCATGTCGTACGCTCGCACGAACATCTTCTCACAATGTGCGCCGAAGCAGAAACAGAGGGAGGCGTAGGCCGGCCTTTGATCGGTCAGTCAGTACCCACAAGCACAAATTTAGTGCTAGTGGTAATATGAAAAACAGATGGTTTTTCTTGGAAACAGAGAATAATCCTCAGGCACGCAGAATTGGGCATGGGCTATGGGCTAGATCAGATCACGGGGTTGTTTAGATGGGGCTAAACTTTTTAGCCCCATATCACATCGGATATTTGGACACTAATTTAAAGTTTTAAACGTAGATTATTAATAAAACTCATTCATAATCTTGGATTAATTCACAAGACGAATCTAATGAGCCTAATTAATTCATGATTAGCCTATGTGATGCTACAATAAACTTTTAGTAATTATAGATTAATTAGGCTTAAAAAATTCGTCCCGCGGATTAGCTCTCATTTATGAAATTAGTTTTTTATTAGTCTATGTTTAATATTTTAAATTAGTGTCTAAACATCCGATGTGTGACTAGAAAAAAAATAAGTTCATATAAACAAACACCCTAAGATCTGATTGTTGGAAGAATATTTCGCTTAGGGGTATTGGTCAACCGGAACCAGCCAAAGGCTACTGATCCTGGGTTGTCTCCTAGTACTAGCTCGCACGCTGTTGAGGCATCAACTGCTAGCTCTAATACAGAAAGTCACAGCCTGTGAAAAGTGTATAAAATATCTAATCCCTCATCATACTATTCCAAACACAAAGAAATAAAAACTCCTAACAATAAAAAAACAAAGAAATATAAATGCATCTTCACAACAATCTATATGTGAATCTATATGATTTTTTCAAGATGTTTGAGTGAATAAAAAATTGTTATATAAAAGGTTTTTTTCCTACTTCATAGCACTGTGTTTTTATTATAAGTAAATAATCGCTACCCCGACGTTTGCTGCTTTCCTAATTAAATTTTAGGAAAGCACCCTTTGTGAAGTTACAAAGTTATTTTATCGAGTTTCTTTGATATTGTTCTCTCGACGTGTCCTACACTCGTAGTATGCTCTACTTGTTCACCTGTGTCGGTTCCTACAAACCAAATAATTTTCATAAAAATTAATTCTTAGAAATTAATTCTTTATTTTTCTTCTAAACCGGATGCATCCTTCCTTTTTAACCAATCTCACAAAGATTAAAATATCCTCCATTTTCTTCGAATCAAAACACACATATTTTTTTCCAAATTTCAATACACTTATATCGCCCTTTGCCGAACTACAATATATTTGTAAGCAAATAGAAAAAGACTAAAAATAAAGTACCGATAAACACAGCTTGTTAAAAAGAGAGAAAGCGAGCGGGCAACCGTCTCCCTCTTCCTCCCGAAAACGAAAGAAGGGGAGTGAACCGCAGCGAGTGACAGGGACGGGAAGCCGGCACGTACGCAAGGACAACAGTAGGTAGTACAGGATAGGATATCGCTGAGATTAGTCCGGGCAGGCACCATCATTTTTTCCTGAAGAAACCGTAACATGGCCTTTCGTTATCTGAAAAACCGAGATGAAAGAATCATCAACGATAATGCAGGCTCCGGCAGTCATGAATCATAAACAGAAAAGCATGGTCAGGATGAGGTTGAGACGACAGTAAAACTGTTACCTCTAGCAGCGATGGACAGACGCAGACCCACTTGTAGTGGCGTAGTTTGCCGTACGAACTTTTGGCATTTTGGAACGCTTTTCGTGCGCAACGAAATCACGCTACAGGAACGCTGTAACACACCAAAACAGTTAACATCGTTATCTTTTCGCTTATAATTGTATTTATAAGCTAAAATTTAATTTTTCAAATATAAATCATCAATACAACTTGGTCAGGATGAGGTTTAGACGACGGTGAAACTGTACCTCCAACAGCGATGGACAGAGGCAGATCCACTTCTAATCATAGTTTGTCGTACGAACGTTTGGTAATTTGAAACGCTTTTCGTGCACAACAAAATCACGCTACAGGAATGCTGTAACGCATCAAACATTTAATGTACATTTTTATAAGCTAATATTTAAATTTTTAATATTAAATTTAGAGTTAACTTGGGGTTTTCTTCACCGAAATTCATTTTTTGACCTTAGCTTTTAAATTGCTAAGAATACATAAATAAAAGTTTTATTTACAAAATAGTTTTATTTATAAATGTGTCGTTTGGCTTTTTCCAAACAATCACCTTCTTACTAGTCCTCGCTTGGTTCCAAAATATAAATATTTTTGTGTTATCTAACAAGATTAATATTAAGATAAAAATTATGGTATCTCCTAATAAATAGTAAATTGACGAAGATGAAAAAATAGAAAGGGTCGTAATTGGAACATGATTGATAAAATTGGTAGTAATAGGAATAATACCACAAATGTTTATATTGATATACAAAACTTTAATACTAGTAATATGTATACTTTAAAAGTAAAGGAGTACATATATTATGATATACTCTGTCCATTTCAAAGAATATGGGATCATTGTTTGGCTTTTTCATAAAAAAACTAAATGATATATTTGCAAACGAAAAAAATGATTTGTGGATAAAACTTTTCACATGTATTCTTAGTGATCTAAAAACTAAAAACTAAGACTGAAAAATAAGCTTCGATAAAAAAAACCCAAAATAACTCAAATTTTAAGGTTGAAAATTTAAAATTTAACTTATAAGCATGAGTAGAAACAAAAATGCAAGGGTGTCAACCTATAAAAATGAATACTGAATGTCTAGCCTTATCTCTAGAAATTTATTTATTTGGAACATAGTGAGTAAAGTTTTTTTAAGCGTACTATGTCAAAATAAAAGCACTTTTGTCCTCTCTTGTTTATCCCAAATTAAAATCATCTTCAATAATAATTGTGCTAGAATATGTGAAACTAGACAATAAATATATTGAAACTAAAAAAAGTGAAAACAGTTATATTGAGATTTAATAAATTGGAAAGTATTTTATTTTTCTCTTCTGTTAGTACGTGTGGTGCAGATAAAAAAAAATTGAAGTATACAAGTTTTGAGATTGAGCTAGTGACCGGTAGGAATTTGTAGCGAAAAACTTAGCTCTGAGCTCTGAGTACTACTCTAGCCTGTGTTCGGCGCCGGAGATAAAGATAACTTTATCTCCCTTATTTTTCGCGTACACGCTTTTTAAACCGTTGACCGATATATTTTTTGCTACAATTTTTAATAGAAAAATTGTTTCAAAAAATCATATTAATATATTTCATATTTTTTAAATAATTATTAATTAATTATATACTAATTATATTATTTATTACTATGTTTTTTACGCCGAATAACTGCCCACCTACCCCCTCCAAACGAACGCGGCCTACGCACGTGAAGCTAGGAATCGCATCAAACCAGAGAATCCTGCACACTGGCTGCCGACTGCCGCGACAAAACTTGCCAATCGCAGTGGAGAGAGACGAGAAAACCACATGGAAATGACACGGACAGGCAGGCCACGTTAACCCACAGACAGGGAAGGAAGCCCAATTCCGATGCCACTTCTAAAAACCAGAGAATCTCATGCCGTTTTTTCTCCGTCATCACGAGCTGTTGATTACCGTCAGAAACCGCAGCTAGTAGGAGCAGGACTCGTCTCGTCCGATCGAATCGACTTGCATCCAACCATTCGGAAGACGCCGATAAGTACGGAAGCACATGGTGGTGGTCTCTGCGGCTCGCTGGTCTTATCATATCGATCGCGATGTCTGCCGATGATAAGCCACCTGAATTTTGACTCCCTTTTGTACCCGGCGGCCTCGTGGAAACGGATTCTCTGTCTTAACTTAACAGCATGCGCAGTTGAATCATTGACAGGTAGACTCTACCTTGCTATGGCCCAAAAGTCAGTAGCATAATTGTACAACCGTTAAGTCAGAGAAGCTTCATCGCTCTACCGTAACATGAAGTAAATGCCGATGTTTTTTCTCCTCTAGACAAACTATGTTACGGCTGCAGTTTTTGTTGTGCCGTTGTCGTGTCTCTCATGTGTGAATGTGTGGTGGGTTTAAATGAGAAAAATTATATAACTTTTGGATAATTATTTAATAGTATAAATGATTAAATAAGCTGATGTCAAGTTAAAAATTTACTTTAGAACATGAGCTGATGAACTTTTATATAAAAACTTTAAAAATATACTATTTAGAAATTCAGAAAATATACACACAAAAATCAAGAAAAAAATCGAAATAAATATGAGCAAAAGTACATAGCCTTGGAGTAGCAGTAAGAATTATACTGACATCACAGTGAAAATACCGTAAAATGTGTCTGAAACTCTGCATTTCATGCTCACTAGGGTTTTACGGGGGTATGAACAATATTGAAATGCAAGATTGCTTGAAGAGTTGAAGGCCACTCCACTCTTCTAGCTTAGTATCGACGTCTTTGCTGGACCATGGTTGGAGAGAGTTGAGTTTATCTCCTTGATGGAGCCTCTTCAACAGTGCATTGACTGCTATCTGCTCTTCAATTCTTCAGAGTTCAGACCCGATCAGCATACTTGAATACTTCATGTACTATTACCTCCATATAGCTTTTATGGTTTGCCAAGAAAGACTTTATTTCTTGTTCAACTATTATATTAGAGTTTTGTAAAGTGAACGACAGTTTTTTTAAAAAAAATAATAGGAATTTATAAAACCCAACCTCTACACCAACTTGTTGTATACAACCATAGAAAATTTGAGCATACTAGCTTAGTCCTTACACACAAGTTTACAAACAAAAGGAGCACATAGACTCCAGCACCTTGCATCAAACTAAAAGAGTGCAAAGACTCCAACACCATTCAAGACGAAAAGACCCTTCAAACAAACCAAGATACACATTACTCAGTTAACCGCTTTCTCATGTTCCACCCATCTCTACCAAAGAAGTGCATGATAGTTGCCTCTAGCAATTGGCATCCTTCCTTCATCACATCACGATCTCTTCTTTAGGTAACATGGACCATTGTCGGACCCAATATGTCCCTTGAAAATAATTTGCAAGTAAGAGTTAAAATTGGAGCTATTGAGGATCACATTATTTCTCCAAATCCACATTGCCTAAAACAATGACCCAATTCATATAAAGAGTTGTTACAATAGCCTAGACTGTAAACCTTTAGCCAAATACCAAACATATTAGCAAAACTTATAAATAAGGGTACTCCAAACAAATCTAGGCACATGAGTGATATGACAATAAAAAAGAGAGATGTATTGTCTTGTTATGGTTACGAAAACAACACTCGGTGCTGTCATTTTAATTTCTTTTTGCTAGATTGTCCTTCGTTAGAATCACTCCCTTCATTTGTTTTTTTTTTTGAAAGGAATTCTAAGTTTTCAAATTAAATTCTTCATTGGCCCTCATCCTCCTACATAATCATTTTATACATGGAGCTAACAAAAAGTACTCCAATTTTGTTAGCTTTCCAAATAAACTTGTCAAATTGGTTTGAGAGCCTAACAAGTACCACTTCAGCCACTAGGTTAAACCAAGCAACCAAAGTCTCCCCCGCCAAAGCCCTCCTGAAAGAAACATTTAACGTGTTGGATTTTAAAAAGCAGTGAACAAATATATTGAGATTTAAAAAAGTAAAGGGTATTACAGCCTTTGTGAGTTCACATTGATTCGTGCGAGGTATTGTAAAAATGACATCGTTTTGCGACAGAGGAAGTACTCCACAGCTAGCCCCTTACTTTCAGTTTCAGGTCAGCACTTAGCTCTCAAACGGCAACTCTCTCTCTCTCTCTCTCTCTCTCTAAACAAAACAAAATCAAATCAAATCGTGATAGCGTTTTGGACTAATTTGCAGGATTTTGACATTGATGTGGTAAGCAGGCAGATCAAATCGCCATGGTGAAGAAAAGGTGCAGGGTACAAGTGGCCCAGGATGAAGAAACAATTAATTATTCTTGTCATGCCTATGCGTCGTTCTTATCCTCTGAACTCGAAGCTTAATTGACTGGTGATTGTTTCAGACGAAGCTCACCATGTACTTGCACAGTGCTGCACTCCAGCTTATCAACTCGATGAAAATTTCAAAGGAATATATAATACCTACAGTGATCAACTGATCATGACGATTTTTGGCACTGTTCTTTTCATATTATTGAAATAGATTACTTGCCCTATTAAAAAACCTATTCAAAAAATAGATTACTTGATCCACGTTTTAGAATTCGTTTTCTAAAATAAAAATATTCGACTACATTGCTTAGAACTAACGTTAGACCAGTTTTAAGTTATTTGTTAAGTTTATTTATCGAAATATTTAAATCGTCGCTATCATTAAGTAGATAATCGATAGCAATAATTCACTTGGTAATCTAAATCAAACAGGCATCACACAAAGAGACCAGCTAAACAGCTGTGCGCTTGAAGCTGGTTTCAGGCCACTGTGTTCTATGCATAAACATGCTGTTGTGTGGTGTTCGTGTCCCTGGTTAATTAATGGTTATCAATTATGATCCGTCTTCGTCAGGTCGCTTTTACTCCAGGACACTGTGTTTGAATGATACATTAATTAGTAGTATCACGAGCATTTTGCCGGGGTTTTGAGTAATATGTGCGGTTTCAATCAAATTGCGTAATTTGGTTGGAAGCACGTACGTGTATGAACTCAGCAGGTAGCCAAGTTTGAGTTTGTTAAGAGAACATGAGAATGGAAGTCCTGAATAATGGCAGATGGAATGCGAATGCCATCTCATAATCAAAGTGCTTAACTCTGTTAGTTTATATTTGCATTGCTATGATATAAAAATGAAGAGACGAAATGATCAATGTGACGTTGGTATGTTACTACTTCCGTGTTATAACTTACTTCTCGTATGACATTTTGATATTTATACTCGATGTTTGATTATTCATCTTATTAAAAAAATAATGTATATATTTATATACATGTTATATTTAAAATACTTTTAGAAATAAAAAATCCCACCAAATTTGAATACGACAAAAGATTAAACTTCATATCTAAAAGCTAAAACGTATACCAAGTAAAAGAGTTTTTGGGCCTCATTTTAACCTTGTAGTTATCCTCGGCCCATATGATGGGCTGCAAGGTAGGAATAAATTCTCGTGGGCTTCGGCCCAGATACCTCTCTTCACCTGCTTGATATACGGGCCTGACAATATCCGGCCCAATTTGTTCGTGTGGGCGAGTGGTCTGCTTCGCTCGAAGCCGAAGCCCATTTCCACGGGAGCGGAGCGGAGGGCGTCCGCTTCGTCGCCGATCTCCTCTCCGCCGGCGAATCGCCCCCAAATCGGCGGCGGCTGCTCTCGCGTGCTGCGGATTCCCCGCCGCGGTCGCCGCAAATTGATGCGGTAGAAGAAGTTCCTGCTAACCTCCCGGTTCGCGATGCTGCGGAAGGTGGCCGTTGCCTTCCTCGCCTCCGCCGCCCTCTACGTCGCCTTCTCCGCCTACTCCCGCCGCGAGGTATACGTCATCCCTTGCTACGTTCAAAAAGGGTTTGTTTGATTGGGTTGATCAGTGCACAGTTTTAGCCGCTGCGCGCGGCCATCCTTGGCTTCGTAGGGAGTGGCAGCAGGGCGGAATTAGACTGGATCTTTCGTGTTCCGCTCCGGATTTGTTCTACATCCAGTTGGGTTGGTAGTTGCTCGCAGTAGCATTTTGCAACGTAATGCATGAAATTTGTGTGCTCGTATTGTATGCTAGAGAGGCTGCGTTAACTAGACGATATTGCTAGCCAGGACCCATCAATGATCAGTCGTTGAGGGGAAATGATGAGCCAGGAATGTATGTGAGTTGCTAGCATCTGACCATACGCCGATGTTCTGTTTTACTGAAAGCAGTAGCCTTATTGTACAATCAGTTGAGGCTGGTGACTATGGGCATCACGTGCTTTCACGCATTTAGAGCATGGATGTAGATTCTGAAAAATATATGTATGTGGGATGCTTTTTTATGAAAGATCTGGGACATATGTGGCCTCACTTGCCTTGCTAGTGCCTAGCGAGACAATGATTCATATTATATCATATTTATTCTTCTTTATCATCTTGTACAGAGTCTTGCGGAGGTTCAGTTACCTGTGGTTACTAACAGGGTTTACTTGGATGTGGAAATTGATGGGCAACATATAGGTATATCGTCATGACAACATATTTTGGGTGTTCGAATAAAAGAATAGTTACTTGCATTATTATTACATGTGTCACTCAGCATAAGCATGGTTGAACTAATTCTTGTGTGTTCCCCTCATTACAGGTAGAATTGTCATTGGCCTTTATGGAGATGATGTACCAAAAACAGTTGGTATCCTTACTTCCATTCTGTTTATCATCATGTTTATATTTAAATTTGAGATTATAATCCTTTGGAGACAATATTGATTTTGGAATCCTTCTGTTATGTTCGTCTGGATATTAGATCTTCCCTACAAGATGCTTTGATTTATCATTTGTGTCACTCTTTTGTTAACATAAATTCAGCAAGAATGACATATTGATTTTTCTATTCCTACATTATGCAGAAAATTTTAGGGCTCTTTGTACAGGTATTTCTTCTTCATTGGTGATCTATTCCTGTTACAGTTGAAATTCGTCGTTCAGTTCACATATTATCCATGTTTCATTTTGTTCACTGTTGCAGGTGAAAAGGGCATTGGGTCCAATGGTAAATCTCTTCACTATAAAGGAACAACATTTCATCGTATCATCCCAGGTTTTATGATTCAGGGTGGGGATATAGTTAGAGGTGATGGAAAAGGAAGCGAGTCTATATATGGGGGCACCTTCCCAGATGAGAACTTCATTGTAAAACACACACACCCAGGTCAAAATGATCCGTACTTTCCACTTTACCTTTATTTATGAGTTATATATGATCGATCAAATTGCACACTTTTCTCTCATACATGGCACCTAGATTTTTAGGTATTCTCCGGGTATTTTCTGCCTTGTTTCTGATTATCACTCTTGGTCTGCTGTCATTATGCAGGGGTTATTGCTATGGCAAACTCTGGACCTGATTCTAATGGATCTCAGTTTTACATTACCACAATCAAGACAAGCTGGTAAATTCTGTTACACTAGAAATTATAATTGATCAATCAAGATGATACAACTCCTGAAATTATAAGGACTGCAGGTTGGATCGGGAGCATGTTGTGTTTGGCAGGGTAATTCAGGGAATGGATTACGTTTACGCCATTGAGGGGGGCGCTGGCACTTACAATGGCAAGCCAAGGAAGAAGGTTGTAATCACCGACTCTGGTGAGATACCAAAGGAGAAATGGGCCGAAGAGATATAGGCCATTCGATACTTTGGTCCAAGGAGAATGGCTCGAAGAAATATTTGGTACCTCATTTTGTGCTGTACTTTTTGGGTAGCACAACAATTTTCCACCACATGCTGTTTTCACCTGTCTCCATGTGCCACAGGTAAGGTTGTACATTGTACTTGGTTCATTATCAATCGAATCCCACTTGCTGACACTGATTACCCATGTTTGCGAATTGTGCCTGTGATGAACACACATAATCTCGATTCCTCACGATGGTTAGCATGGTAGAAGAATTGTCGTTTGTAATGCTTTGTTTGGTATTTCGGTGGTCTATAGCAATACTTTGTAAATTTCAGTTTTTTTGATAAAATAGTTACGTGCTGTTATTTATGGGAACTAGATTACTGCAGAATAACTCGGTAGGCCTACTCACTCAGCCCAATCTATGAAAAATTGCACGTGTAGGTTGTTGTCTTGTATGCTATCTCAAAATATTTACAGAAGGCGAAGCTATTGAAAGGACTCTCAAAAAGTTGTGGCTACTGCTCACCAAATTTACCACGGGTGTCTTTCAGAAATAACTGGTCTGAATGATTCATTTTTTTTTTCTGTTCTTTACGACTGGAGATATATAAGGCTGTTTGGGCCCAAACGGTTGCGGTTGCGGTTTTCCTTAACCAATTGTTTTCGCTGTTTTTTTCTCTTGAAGTGGTAGTGGTGCTTTTTAGCTGAAACTGCACTTTTTCGATAGAATTTCCTTTCGTGCATGGATATCCTTTTACATTATTCCGGTGCGTTCTCGGCAGATTACAAATAATGGGTTAATGTGGATATACTATCTAAGCTTCTAAATGATACGATCATTATAAGAGCTTCAAACGGTATTTCTTAGGGGACTTGTTTGAATCAATTTATTAATTTTTAATATTTAATTTATTTATTCCTGCCCTTAAATAATTGTTATAAATCGGTTCCATCCACGAAGAACACAAGGAAGCAGGGTTTTGAACCATAGAGAAGCTTCACCAAGGTGGTGGTTGTTTGGTTTCCTGAGGGAGAAATCGAAATATCATATTTGCAAATGATAAATAATTTATAAATAAAACTTTTATATACGTATTTTTAACGTTCTAATAGTAAAGACTAAAAAAATAAAATATGATGAAAAAATTTCAAATTTAAGGTTGAAAATTCAAATTTTGGCTTATAAGCATAAGCAGAAGTAAAAAAAAACGAGGCTATAAATATTGACATCTGGACTGATCTAGATGTTTAGTTTAATCATATCTACTCATTTCAATTATTTCAGTATGTTTTACGTTGCCAGTTTTTGTCAATAAAGAAGACACGTTCAGTCCTTTTCAGAAAGCAAAACCTCGTTAAGAAAAAATGGCACAATATTTTGCTCGTTGCTATCATTTCGTTGTAGTAGCTTGATTTTTAAAGGAAGCGACGCGACGACGTTCAACCGTCCAGCAACTCCACATAAAAAATGTTATCATGTTGCTTGTGCGTGGATCTTCAATGTATGTGCGTTGGATTTACTCATCAAAGCTGACCACGACGGTTTGGACCATATGCAGGACCCTTGGTAACAAGCACATAATACCCTGGACCTTTCGATTAAATATTTCATGTTTTTTTTTTGTTTTTAAATATTTCAATGTTGGTTTAATTTAGCCTCATGCATCAAAGTAGATGGCGAGCTGTTTTGATCATGATGTGCACGAATGAATTCATGCAATGCACAGACGATCGTACACGCATTTAAGCGGGTAGCCTACCGGAATACTATCCTGTCCAATCGTCGTTCGATCGCATGTACTATGACGGATATTCCCCGATAAGCCTGGTGGTTTGGAGTAATTTCAACGCATATAAATAGGAAAAAAATAGAGTTATACATACACACATGAACTCGTATGAATTTTTTCAGGAGATTTGAGTAGATAATTTTTTTCCCTATATTTGCTCCTTACAACTTTTAGAAAAGAAATTTTTTCTTTGGTTTTCTTATTCTTTATTTATTTCTACCGACTAAATTATTTTCATATAAATTAATAATTAGGAATCAAAAACTTTATTTTTTTTCTCTATATATAAACTGGATTGACCCGCATTAAGGTGGTGCATATGGTGAACCGTTCGGGTGTACATGGACACGTCGCGAAAGAGAGAGAGAGAGAAGAGGCAAATCACGACGGATTCTGCATTATCGTCGTTCTCTTCTCTGCGCCTCTCTGCTCGCATAGGAGCGACTGGCCAGTCGACAAGATACCAAACGCTCGTAATCAGTACACTTAAAAATTCTAAATACACGAATAGATTTCATATATTACATACTTAAGTATAAATATTAAAATTTCTTTCAACATAATGTAAGTATCGAGTTTTTTTATTATCCTTGAAAAAGTATCTTGAGGTAATATATTTTTTAGTGTAAAAGACTAAAATTTTTGGTACCTTAAAGATGCTTTTTAAAGATGATAAAAAAATCCCTTTACTATAAGCTTGCCCAAGAAAACGTGCCAGGAAGAAATAAAAATTTGACCCCACCAAGTCAGCAATGCTTTGGCATTCAGTAAACACATTTACACCCGTTATTTGTCAATTTTACACATGCAAAATTCTGTATAGTATATACAACGGTATATATCGTATTAAGTTGTCCATTAGATCAGTTGATCAATATTCGACATCTTTCGCTCTCTTCCCTCTTGCATCCAACTCATAAAAATTATATATATGCCATTCTCTTGCAGACGTTGATGTCACGTTAATTAGTGTTCATGTCCTAATGTGACGGATCGATGTTGACATTTCTCACATGGCACAAAAAATCTTAGATGTCAACTAGCTTGACAGCAATGCCCATGCCACGTCCTCTGTGTGTGTTTAGGAGACAAAACAAATTTTAGGTTTGCTATTTGTCAATCGCTTAAAAACTTTCAATCTATTAATTAATTATTTTTGTTCATTAGATTTGCTTTAAGATTTGTACTTGTCCGCGTGCTACTTTGTTTGATTTTCTTCGAGTTGAATTTAACCTCTACCAAATTCGATTGATGGATTAAGTTTTTTTTTCAATCGATCGACCAATAGATGTCCCCATCAAATTTCTAATACAGCTAATGAACCCAAAGGGCCAAGAAAGTTTACAATACAAAGCCACTACACACATATCCATAATTTATTCACCTCACAAGTGTGCACAAGACTTGCACATGTAGCAGATGTGAATGTGATACAACATTTCAAATTACAGCACTAGTGCACTTATTTTCCAGTGGGCAACAATATACAAAGTTGCTCAATTATTCGCAGAAATAGATAGACCATATGCATATACATACATGCACTGGGAGTATCCATCTTAATTAAGCCAGGAGTGTTTCAGTGGGCATGACGATGTTGCTGCTGGCAGCTGACGAGGTGGCGTTGAGCATCCAGGTGTGGAAGGGGTGGAAGAGCACCTGGGCGGGGCAGTGCAGGCTGGGCAGCACGGGGCACTCCACGAAGCCGTTGGCGTCCTTGTCGACGCACAGGTAGATCTGATACAGCTGCTGCTTCCCGAACGGTCCGTCTCTGCACTGCACGCCCGGCGTCACGCCCAGCTTCTGGCTCACCGCCCACTTGATGAACTCCGTACTGTACAGCTGGTAGTCCGGCTTGATCCCTGTTCAATTGTTCATCGACCAGCCCAAACATTAATACCCTTGTTGTTTTCGCTCGTATTCATGTTTATAAGGTACAATTTTTAAATTTTTCAACCTTAAATTTAGAACTGATTTTAGAGATTTTCTCATTGTTGTTTATTTTCTAGCCTTAGCTTTTTGATCGCTAAGAACACGTATACAAACGATTTATTTATAAATTATTTTTCGTTTGTAAATACGTCATTTTGGTTATTTTTGAAATAGGCCAAAGATGGTCATGTAGCTAATTAACTTTCTGGCATTTGCACATATGTTAGATTGATTGATTCAGTTGTTGTTGTTGATATTTGTGACGCTGTGGTTTGTAGATGTAGTAGGTACATGTATGTACCTTGTTCAGAGAGTGCAGAGAGGATATCTGCGTTCTTCCTGAGCTGAAGAGCGGCCTTGAAGTAGTCCAGCTCCTTGAGACCTGAGCAGACGCCATAGCTGTTCCACGCGCTCTTCCATGTGTTCGTGCCATCGGTGCGGGGGCACTTGATGTTGCTCCAGTAGTGGTTTATGTTGTTCTCGATTGAGTCAAGCTGCAATGTTAATGTTGTTATACTATTTTCATGAGCATGCATCATGTACATTTTGAACACATGTAATTAATTTGATTTTGACGAACTGGTTGTAAGAGATGAAGCTAGCTAATATGCTGACCTTGTTAATGTCGAAAGGCTTGTCGGAGTTGCACCTGACGACGGCTTTGTTCTCCGAAGAGTCGAAGGTCATGAAGCTCTGGACAAAGAAATCTTCTGATGGGTACCCGTACTTGGGCACGCAGCAACCATACTCACTGTCTGAGCAGTATGCTCCAGGCCACTGCACGCACATACACACAAAACGGTTTTACTCACGACGGAAACGACAAGAAGATAGTTCAGTTAAAAGGACATTTATTTTCAGGGCAATTGTATCGTTCTTTAAAAGTATATCTTTATATGTCAAAATCTACGCTCATAATTTTGGTGTCCCAATATACTAAATTTTACAATAGAGAATGTGATATCTCCCGGTATACTCTTATTTTCGATATGTATTTTGCCATATGTTTTGGGTTGAGAGTCCTAAATCTTGTGACAAGTATGTACTATCTAGTTATCTGCCTGATATATCCTCCTATCTTGCAGTTGAACTTCCTTATTGGTTTTATTTACTTTTTCAAGAGAGTTTACACGACACTGAGATTAGTACGTTTCACATTAACATTTAAAAAAATCACCAGACTCTGTTATATAGTGCAAATATACCATCATTGAGAGAGTAACGGATGCTATTCCATTTTTCTAGCATGAAATTTAGAAGAAACTTTACCATCCTTTAGAATCTGCCTGGAGGTATGAAATTTTCAGTGTAAAATTTTGATATCTTCACTACTCAGCATCTAAAGGTACAAAGTTTTTACAATAGAAAATATGATACATCTAGATAACTTGATTTTGATGATATCAAAAGAAACTCCAAATTTAGTATCTTCAAATAGAAAGTAATTTATTAAGAATGATAAAATTGTCCTATCATATATCAGAGAGCATTCTGTCTGTATTGTATTGCAGCTCCTCTGCTTATTGTACAGTACAGAGTTCAAACATGTGGATATCCTTCCTTTTTGTTAAGCTTTCATTCTCTGGTCTCCGTTTTAGCAATAGCAAGAAAATAGGACTATAACAAAATCTTGCACCACTAATTAGTCCATTTATGTGTTCATGCATTTTAATATTTCTATTTCAAAAAAAAAATCGATATACTTGTTCTGAAGAAACCTTCATAATTTTACAAAAGTTTAGTCCCAAATGAATATATAAGGTTAAATGCCAGTAGTGCATCCTGTATAACGTGCATATAACTAGATCAATGTTCAATATGGTCTTGTATCCTTGAGTAAGGGAATATATAATACTAATAATCATTAACAGGAGATTGTTTTCTTCTAAAAAAGAGAAAAAACATTAATTCAAATAAGAAAGTGCAAAGAAGATGCATCATGAACAGAGCTTGAGCAAACATATATAGTCATAATTTAACTAAACTTAATGCGTATCCTTTCAAGAAGATAAATATTTGATGATTCACAGTTCATACCATGAGGATAAGATAGTAAAAATCAAAGGCCGAGTCAGCATTGGCGGTCTTGGCAGGTCCTGAAGCCACAAATAAGCAAAGAATTAAACACAGAGAAAATGTCCTCTCCATGTTACTCTCTATGCTCTATCCTACAACAAGAGAAATGTCTTTCTTGCTGGTTAGCTGCCCAGCCAACAGTGAGACTGAGAGAGTATTTATAGGCTCAGGCTGGGCAAGTGGCAAAGGAATGGGCCTTTTATTTTCTCTAGCATCTTTGTGGTTTACAAGGGAATATGCATCACAGATTTTAAGTGTTAATTTATGGAGATTTTGTTTTTGGCACTTGAAGAGGTACCCCAGGCCGGTTGCAAGGTACATGCTTTTCATGTTAACATTTTTGCGAAAATACTGTAGTAGCTTATCCTCGTCTTCTTTTTTTTCAAGTCTTAAAACAAAATATACTAAGAAGAAATTTCTTATAAATTAATAAATAAGAAATGAGTCCAGGCGAAAAGGGTGCCGACATAAACAATCTAGTTACAAGTATGCATCTAAACTGGACGAGAGCATGGATGCCAACTAGGAGCAGTGGGCTTACTCAACCTGCAGAATTAAGTTTGCAAGAGCACTGAGGGTGTATTGGTCGTGGAATGAGTAGAAATCCCCGAATAAGCCATGGGTAAGCATGGAAATGCCATTTGACCAAGGTGTTAGGCTTCCATTTGCGATAGTTACATATATCACAATTGGGGATAGATCTATGACAAGTTTTTAGAACTTGGCTTGGGTGCAAGGTGTTAAATAGTCTCACGTTAGTTATGGAAGGACAAAATACCTAAGATATAAGTGTAGAAGCCTCTCATCTAAATGGCTAGCTTTTAGGATAGGAAAGACCCTTTATGATCCTACAGTTGGTATCGGAGCCTGATTAGTCTAACATCTCTGTTTAATAGACCGTAGATGTCTATGGGACCCGTATACCTAATGGACCATGGGCCTGAGCCCGTATACGGTAAAGGGCTGACCTAGACCTACGCACAATCATGTGAGACCTCCTCAAATAGCTGGTAGCTTTTTATGAAATGCAACACAATTAATTAGTACACACCTAACTAATTAAATAGGAAACGATCACATGGAAGCTCACTATCCATGGGGAATACACAACTCATTTGCCTACAAGGCTCAATTACTAGGTTCAACGGGCACAAACTATATGAATTTGATATTGAAACCTTAGGCGCCAAGAAAATGCAAAAAAAAAAAAAATTGTATGGTTGGTAGTGTAGAACATAATTTGGATTGTTGGCCACTTAGCAGCTAGAGGATGGCCGGACAAGTGCTGCGCTATATGGCCTGCCCCTATGTCAATGTTAGGAGCAACTAATCCTGTATAGCATATAGCTTGTATAGCTCACTTTGCGTCTATGGGGGCTGTATTTTTCTCCTATATTCAAGGAAATTGACACAACCACGTGCCAGTTCATTCAAAGAAAATGTTCCAACAAGCATCCACGATGATTGATCAAATTAATGCCATCGTCAATCAATCCATCAATGCATAGACAGCTAACAGAGAGAATGAGAGAGAGATACTTGCACACCTAAAACTAATTATAATGTCCACTAAAAGAGTAATTTTAGTGAGTAAATTTCGTAAAATTATTACCTATATTTTTATTTACTGGTTATTGTTGACCATCACTATTTTAATTTTGACTATTAATAAATTTTAAATAAATAAATAATTATTATTGAAAGTTCTATTATTATATAATTCTCACGTTTCACGTTAGTAACATAACATATTTTTGACATACATATCATTTTTTTTAAGAAAAGACAAATGATCTAAGTTACCAAATAAATAGTAAAAAGTGATAATCATTTTAAATCGGAGGTAGTATCAGTTTGCAACACTTTTAGCCTAACATTTCATTAAATTGTATTAGAAATTTGAAACTCCAGTTGACACATATAGGTAGATCCAAGAGACTAAGATGTGTGTCCAACTTGTAGTAATGCCAGTAAAGATATTGCAGTTTTATTACATGTAGTGGTGTCTAATATATCTAGCAAAAAATGTATAGTTTTGACAATAATAATCAACAGACAATAGTTTTACTTTCCGGAATATGTTATCACTACTCGTGTACGAGAGTTAGCTTGGACCAGGTCCGCCTATTCAATCCGAGGAGAAATATATGCACGTGTCCACCTATTCAATCTGAGGAGAAATATATACACGTGTCTATTTCAGCCGTGTTGTTTTTGTCTCCATAAAATGTGGAAAGAAAAACACCGCTATCATTCATCTTAATTGTGTCTCTTTTCACACGAAATGGACGAATAGTCAAACTTGTATAGAAAAGTCAATAACGTCAAATATTTAGGAACGGAGAGAGTATTTTATTAGATGTATTGGTATCTAATATGCCTAGTTAAACATGTATATAGTTTTGACAATAATAATCAATAGTTTTACTTTCTGAAATTTGTTATCACTCGTTACTCGTGTACGAGAGTTAGCTTGGACCAGGTCCACCTATTCATCAATCCGAGGAGAAATATGTGCACGTGTCTATTTCAGCCGCGTCGTTTTTATCTCAATAAAATGTGGAAAGCAAAACGCCGCTACCAGTCAATGGCTAAGTCCCAGCTGCCTTAATTGTGTCTCTTTCACAGGAATAATAATGATTCCGATAGAGCACCTTGCATAAATCGGTTCAGAAGAAGAGTAATAATGCTATTAATTTTTTTATGTTAAAGTTTTTTTAATGGACAATATCGTATACAGTATGTTTTCGTCAATATGTACCGTACAATTTCGTTCATTTTTTAAGGAACAACATCGGATCGTAAAATTTTGTTCTTTTTGAGGTGTTTCACGTGCATACCCTCCAACGAGGCCACTCTCGCCAAATTGTTAGTTTAACATACACTACGTGGAATATCCATGCCCACTAGGATATTGATTATTAAGTAAACAAAGATAATATCGGTTTTCATTAAACACAAGATAGGCTCGGTTTTCATATTTAATATCGATTTTTAATTTATTACTCTTGCAAATTTGCAATACGACTCATTAACTGATAGACTCGATTGAGAGGAGCTAAAATGGGAAGGATGGGTCACTCGCCTGCTTGCCTTCACTCTATTTTAATTGATTATAGGCTGCTGGTGTCTGAATTTATAGTTTATCTAGTTCTGTCACGTGTTTTATATATATATATACACACTATGACTAAAAAATATTATACATGGGGTGATTATTTGGCTCCGATATATTTGCAGACGAATAATAGTTTGTTAGTAAAACTATTATATCTGTATTCTTAGCTATCTAAAAGTAAATATAAAAAATAAATTTTGGTTAAAAAACCTTAAAATCAGTTTTAAATGTAAGATTAAAATTTAAATTTTGACGCGGAAGAACGAGGTTCATAAAAACCGTGTATGGTGCATATGAGCAATAGTTCACTCAGATCTAGCCGGAGAAAACGATAAGAAGGCATGAGTCGAGTTGTCGTGTTCGTGAATCATGATAGCATATAGAGTGACATGTGTGACTTAACCATAGCAATTATATATTTATGTTTCGTAAGCAGGTGATAAATTAATATAGTTTTAAAAATAGCGAACTAGAATAAATCAGGTTTTAGAATACAAAGAATATTTTAGTCTTGATAGTTTATATATACATGCATGATGATGGAAATATTTTTTTTGGACGGAAGAATACGGAAAAAGGGTCCATTTAACCAAAGTAGGTAGAGTAGGCACATCCTAACTCCGTCCCAATATAACTGTATTTGTGAATTTTCGTGTCGGATGTTTAAAGATTCAATTTATTTGAAAATCAAAATATACTCATGCATAAATTGCTATTAAAGTTTTATTATAAATAAAAAAACAGATGATCAATCGTTGAATATAAACCGTGAAAAAAAGTATTTATCGTGGGAGGATGGAGTACACACCAGTAGAGAGATCGAGAGAGAGGAGGCAAGTAGCCATCGCGACGGTGATGCATGTCGATCTCGCGGATATCGAATCTGTCCTAGCCCGCTCGCTGGCGACAAGAGTGAGACAGCGCGCGTCCGCGTATCATCATATCATTGAATAGTAGTAGCAGCAAGTATCAATCTTCGCAGGCGCAGAGAGAGCGAACGCGCGCGGTTCGCGTCGTCGTCCCGGCGGGGCCGCCCGGCCGGACTTGATTGATTTTGGTGGCGTTACGTCGTCGCGTCCTCGCCCGGCCGCGTCGGCGTCGCACCGGGAGATTTTTGTCGTCGAACACCGCGGGCGCGGGCGTAGCGCGCACGACTGCTGCTCGTTGCCCGTCGTTCGTGTGCTGCGTCCGCCCATGTGCTGTGTTCGGCAACGATCGAGGAACTACTACCTGCAGAGCAAATTAACAGAGATGGATGTACTACAGCACGGGACGCCTACCGTGCGTGCGTTTTTTTTTCTTTTCTTTTTTTTTTTGCCGTCGCAGGTCTCCACTCTCCACTTGCTTAGCCTCACTGGCGAGCTCTCTCACTGTCTTCGTGTGATACCTCGCCAATGCAAACCCACACCGACGTCACGGTTGGGATAACACGACAACAAAATATATCATGCTGCATGCGTTGGCATCATCTAAGTAATAACAATAGATACTAAATGGTACTAATTGGTATCATTAATATTCGGTAACATTCGATCGTTGGCTCCAACAGCGAGACAGAGTGGAGGGGCGGGGGCAGAGCGCGAGGTAGGGGGTGGGAGGCAAGCATACACCAGAGCGTGAAGTATATGTAAGACAGTGGTTTTTATATGTCAGTCGCCGACTATTTATAGTGTTCTCACTATTATTTTTTAAAATATTCTTTTCTCGTGTTTTATAAGTATACTTTCTCAAATAAATAACTTGCATGCAACACCCCTTGTCGCCACTCGTCGCGCTGTTCGACAAGGGTTTTTGGTTTTACATATATAAAACTGTTATATTCCTCAAAACTAATGGAAAATTGTGTATTTTGATAATTAGTTTTTTTTTCATGAAAACTAATAGGAAAATATGTATGTTGATAAATAAATTTCTCGATAGTTACAGTTTTGATAAAATTGACCTCTCCCTGTACGTAGCCACATGTGTGCATCACACAACTAAACTTGTGCAAGTTAAAGGGCTACTTCATCCGGTTTAAGAATCCTCGCTGCTTCGATAAAAAATATGTGTTGTTGAGGACAAATATTTGATCAAACTTCTAAAATTATGACAAACAATTTTATAATAAATTTATAAAATATAATAAGTTTATGATATTACTTTTTGAGGAGAATCTATGTTTATCATTTGTGTTATGTTTAAACTAAGCATTTAAAAATTATCGATGGTCGGAATTTTAAAATTTTGACGAAATCTTATCCAGAAGTACAAACATTTTTGACCATAGGGAGTATTATAATATAGAAAAAAATATAAATAAATGTTAATTTATTCAAAGATCTTTTTTTAATCATATATGTATGTTGACCTTACTTTTTTAAACTTAAATATTTTAAGAGTCAATAATGGTCAAAGTTTCATCAAGCTGGAAGGAGTAGTAAGTACGTACGAGCACAACTAAGGCTTCAAATTAACTCCCTCGGGGAGAATTTATTGTACACCAAGGCGTGCACGGTAGATTATGAAATGCCCGAAGACAAAGTAAAGTAATCCCAGACTACAGGGGAGTTATTCACGAGACACACATCAACAAGGCCGCACATATTCTCTCTCCGAAAACATCACAGATCGCACGTACCCACACGCACGCACAAACGCGGGTAGCTCGAGCGAGCGAGCGAGCTCGCTATATTTCAGATTTCCATGGCGGCTTGGAGCAGCTGGTCGATGGCCTCCGCGGCGTAGGCGGAGTTGGTGTTGGTGCTGTTCTTGAGCATCCACTCCTTGAAGGTGTGGAAGAGGATCCGGTCGGAGCAGGTGTAGGGCTTCTTGGGCGCGGGGCACTCCACGAACGTCTCGCCGTCCTGCGCCACGCACACGTAGATCTGGTACAGCTGGTACGTGCGCTGCGGCCCTCGGCTGCACTGGATCAGCGGCGGCGCCCCGGTCCCCGCCTCCAGCGCCTCCTTGATCTTCTCCACGCTGTACAGCCCAAAGTCTGGCTTGATATCTGCATGCAGTAAATTAAATTAAATTAAAACAACAGGAACACACACATCACGATCGACGTACACAGTGTTCTTCGGCGAAGTATGTTTTTGAACAAAATTTGCCCTCAGGGACGGATCCAGCCTACAACATCAGCTCGTTTTTTTTTCATTTTTGAAGGGACTATCTGAGTACCATTGCTGGCGAGGCGGGCGAGGGGGTTGATCTTGTCGCGGATGGCGAGGGCAGTGTCGAAGTAGGCACTCTCGGTGAGGTTGGAGCAGACGCCGGACGTCTCCCACGCCTTCTTCCAGCTTCTCTCGCTGTTGCTACTCGGGCACCTGATGTTGTTCCAGTACTTCTTCAGCTCCGTCGTGTCCCCAAGCTGCAGTGTGCATAACATATATCCATCGCATTTACTTACTTTGCCTAGCTACACTCTATTACGACGCATATATATATATATATATATATATATATATATATATATATATATATATATATATATATATATATGATCATGCGCTAGCTAATTAAGCATATATATATATACAGCTTGCAAAGAAATTAACAAATTAAGTACTACAGATCAGAAAGAGTACTTGGTTCATGTTGAATGGAGTGTTGTCGCAGCGCGTCATGGGGGAGTTGGTCCTGGCGTTGTAGACCGTGAAGCCGGCGACGTAGAAGTCGGACGCCGGCACGACGTCGCCCTTCGGCATGCAGCACCCGGCGTTGCTCTGCGAGCAGTACGCTCCCGGCCACTGCATTTGCATCATATCCATCATCAAATGTCCGGTTAATTTCAGATCTAAGCTGAGAAATGTTAACTATGAAGAACAAGCAACTGATAATGATCATCGTCAATCAAAAAGATGCTACCGGAACATTAATCGAGTTCCTGAAATACAGACAAATAATTATTAGGTGGTCGCTTTCATGAGGTGATGGGTGCATGGTTAGCCTGAAGTACGTTGTCTGGTCAGAACGAGTCTCAAGTTTTTTTTTGTTTTTTCTTTTTGCACGGATCAGTTTGTGTCTCGAACGAACAGGTGGTCCAATGTTAAGCAAAACGTGCGTTTCAAAAATCTTTAGTTTATTTGCAGTGTCCACATCACGTCGTCCTCGAGTATTGTTCGATCAAGTCTTTCAGATTATAATTGGTATAGGCGTATAGCTGTAGATCAGGTGTTATTTCCTCTTCTGCTGCTAGAGAATTCTCTAGCTGAGATGGTAAATCTCGACGGTTTTTTTTTAAGAGAAGGAAATCTCAACGGTTATATCCTCACTCCATGTTTATAATTTAAAATGGTTAATTAATTAATTAACTGCTTCACGCATGCATGTTGCCTGCAAATGTCGGTCTCTCTAGAAAATACAAACGAGGAGGAAAAAAAATCTCAAACATAAGGTAAGTACAGAGTAACTAGTATGTAATTAAATCCATTATCTACATGCTACATATAGGGCATATATAATTAATTTATGTACATCCATACCATGAAAGTAATCTGGTAGAAGATTTTGTCGTCTTCATCAGCAATGGCAACTGGAGAGGCAGCTACTACCAGCAAGCCAACAAGGCACAGCAGCGCTATCCTGCTGGAACCCATATATCTCCTGAGCTATCTGAACAAACTCAAGAACTGGAATGGCCTGATATTATTCAGATAAGAAATCGCCACTGGGACGCGAGGAATGGAAGAGATGAAGGGCAGCACGGTGGTACTTATAGGCCGGCCAATGGGCATGCCTACCGACGATACGGCACTGATTTTTTTTTCTTTTTTTTTTGTTTCTTTTTCATGTTCTCGTTCGGACGAGTCACACTCTAGCTCGTTGTATGCTTGTGGATTTATTAGCTTCAGCCACGGTTTGAGTTTATGAAAGTATGAAACTTATATTGGAGTTTTTTTTAAGGATTTTCATCTTAGTATGTTTTCTAGATTTAGCATTTTAAATTGTTAATACCATAGATATCAAATATTTATTTATCAATTATTTTGACTGCTTCATTTATTGTTCTGCCTTATCAGTCGTAGCTTAGCTAGTCATAACATTTTATTAACCGTAATGCCTTTGGTATAATGAGTTTTCCTTTATCCTTGTCAAAATGGTACAATAACATGATAAGTGAAAATAGGATGTATTCACTCTTTCATATTATAAGAACTTTTAGCTGTCACGGCCAGAAATTCCTCACACGAATTTCTGAACTTAATTGTGTATTAAAATCCCCATCCAGGACCAGCCAGGGTAAAAAAAGACAATGTTGATTACATAACCATCGTTCTTAGAAACAACTGAAAATAACACTTATTCTAGCGGAAATGCAGCGGAAAGAAAAAGGTAGACTAGCTCCAGCGGGTACGGCTCCAGTCCACAGGTAAAGCTTCGACGGCAGATCAGCTCACTCCTGAGAGACACCTCCATCGGACTCAACTTCTAGCTCTGAAGGGGGAAAAGTTGGGCAAGGCGGAGTACAAACCACCGTACTCAACAAGTGACACGGAAAAGAGGGTAATAAAAGATGCATAGGGATTATCAAGGGCAGGCTAGGGTTAGTTGCGCTAAAGCAGCAGTTAAACAAATAACAGAGATTAAAAAGAATAAAGGTAATTGAATACAGTAAAGGATAAGTAAACAACAGTTGTAAAATACCACAACACTGTCCAACGTTACACCACGTTGCAACAGGCCCAACCACTACTCAACGTTACACCACGTTGCAGTAGTCCCGAGTGAAAACCAGTTTACTCAAGTTATTAAAGGTTCACTAATCACAGTGAAGCTGGGAGTTCGCCCGCGTGGGCACGGCTATTCGAATAGTTTATACTCTCATCAGAGGTGCACTACTGTACCCACAAGACACGACTCCACTATACTTGAACGTGCGCCGACATACCACCATGGTATACCGGAAAGGAGACCGTGATAGGACCCGTCACATAACCCTCCCTATTTAATCGCACCACACTTCAGGTTTCACCCCCTCCTTTACACCAAGTCGGGCAGTCCCCTCTTGTGCCTTGGTAGATCCGGAAGCAGCAGAGGCTTTCGTTACACCACGATTGCCCGTCCATACTCCATCACGCCTACCCTTGCCTCGGTACGTTAAATAGTTCGAAGCTATGCTTTAAATCCCACCTCACCCATTTTGACATGTGGTTAGTACTTAATTACTTCCAGGGTTTCCCGTGAACCGGTCCATGATTGCCATGGGTGCGACTCTCAAAACCATGTACCCACAGCCCACGATTATCAATATTTTAGTTGACATTAACCCGAACTGGGTAATGAATCAATATCTCCGCTATTCAGAACTAAGCATGATTTAATGTGATCCCATGAGCTACTTGTTCTAAGCACAGCTAAGCATTAACCTAGACCTAACTCTAACCAAGTTAACCCTAGTCTAGCAATGAATAAAGTTGGATAAACAACGGCATAGTAATAAGGTTTACCCGAAAATAACATACAGTAAATACTTTAATTAAAACAATGCATATTTCAATAAATAAAGCGGGGAATTTGCAATAATGGGTTCAGTATGATCAAAGATGAGTGTCACTTGCCTTGCTCTGGCCCCTGGGGAACTTCGGCGACGATCTCGAAGTAAACCGGCTCTTCGGCGGGGTCCGAATCTAAGCGACAAAGCACAAAAATAAATAAAACAGGCACAAACTCTACTGAAACAGCAAAAGAAAGTATTTTTAATGGATTCTTGACAATTTTATGAATTTAATGAAATTTGAATGGACCTAAACGGAGACTAGATGAATTACTTACGAATTTTAGAAGTTTTCTGGGTTTTTTTTAGCTAAACAGAAAAGTCCTAAATCAATTATTGCGCAATTAATGGGGTTGCTGACGTCAGCGAGGAGAGAGGAAGCGCTGACGGTTGACAGGTGGGGACCATCTGTCGGTGGGAGAGAGGGGAGAGGAGAGACTGACACGCGGGTCCCACGGGAGGAGAGAGGGAGGAGGGGCGCGGGGCAACTGACGGGTGGGTCCCGCTCGTCAGCGAGGGGGAAACAGAGAGGGGGAGGAGAGCGCGGCCGGCGGCGGGAGCTTTGGGCAGCGCGGCGGCGGCCGAGGGACGGCGGCGCGACGGCGGTGCTAGCAGACGGCGGCGGTGCCACGACGACGGCGACGCGGTGACGACCGCGCACGAATCGGCGACGCAAGGGCGCGGCTGAGAGGGGGAGCGGTGGCCGGCCAACACGACGGCGACGAGCGCGCGACGCGCGCACGACGGCGAGAGGTGGCAATGGGTGCCGGCAGTGGCGGCACGGTGACCGCGTGGTGAAGGCGGCGGCGAGGGAAACACAGCGACGGCGGAGAGGTGGCGCACGACGCCCGGCGACGGCGCGGGTGGTCCGGCGGTGACGGCGAGGACAAAGGAGAGGAGGAGAGGGAGGTGGGGACGCTCACCGGCGGAGGCGAACGCGGCAGAAGGTCGGCGACGGCGATGCGGAGGTGGTGAAGCAGACGAGCGGCGGCTGGCGACGCGCGGTGACGAGGTCGGCAAACGGCGGCGAGGCGCGACGGTAGAGAGGATGAAGGAGCGGCGAAGGGCGCGGGGTGCCCACCGGCGGCGACGGGAGCCGGAGGAAGGTTGGCGACGTCGAGGCGAAGGCGATGACGCGGCTGGACGGCGACGACGGGCGGCCGGCAGCGAGATCGAACGGCAGCGGCGAACGGCGGGGCACAGCGGCGGCTTGGGCGGAGAGGAAAAAGTGGGCGACGGCGTGGCGGCGGTGGGGATTTATAGGGTGGCGGCGCCGGCTAGGGCGGGGCGGAGGTTGGAGACCGAGTCGGGCGCGGCGAGGTCTCGGCGGTGGCCGTTGCGGCGACGGCGGTTGCGGCGACGGCGGTTGCGGCGCGGCAGCGGACTCGGACTCGGCCAACGCGGCGCGGGCGAGCTGGCGAGAGCGCGGTCGCTGATAGGTGGGCCCTACCTGTCAGTGGCGCGAGGAAGGAGTGAGGCGGCGCGGATTACGCGGGCGAGCGCGGCGCACGAGCTGGGCCGAGCGGCGGCCCAGGCGGAAGGAGGAGGCGCGCGCGGGAAGAGGCCGGCTCAGCTGGGCCGGCCTGGAGGGAGTGGTGGGCCGGCTCGGCTGGGCCGGCCCGGGAAGGAGGAGAGGAAAAAGGAAAAGGAAAAAGAAAAGGAAAGGGAGGAAAATTGGACTTCGGCCCAATTTAAGAAGGAAGGGAAAAAGAAAGGAAAAAGGAGGGAAAAAAGAAAACCCCTCTTTTGCCGAGTTTTAAATTAATTTGTTTGGCCAAATTTTATACTTCTGCAATTTGAATTTAAATCCAGATAGTCGATTTGCGAGCCTCGATTTAATTAAATTAGGTTCTTTTAGAGGAATTTTTCCTGAGTTAATTAAGCCAATTGTTATTTACGAAATTCTTTTACGATTTACGGTTTAGGACAAAACTCCGGGTGTGACATTAGCCCTACTAAAATTCATATAGATGCTAATAAATCATGAGACATATACATTGATTTATAGATAAATTTATGCAGAATCAGACAATATTACAATCTTCTAAGCTAAAATTTAAAATTTTAACCATAAATTTGGGGTTAATTTGGGTGTTTTCTCATCATAGTTTATTTTATAGGCTTTGTTTTTAGATCACTATGAACACATATATAAAAGTTTTATTTATATATTATTTTTTGTTTGTAAATATGTCGTTTGGCTTTTTCCTAAAAAGCCAAAAAATCACCCCTACAACTTTATCGAAAAGGATCGATTTACTTCCATTTTAATTAGGTATTTCAAAATTGGCAACAATATAATATGATTTTTAATACTTAATTAGTCTAGACACATTTGTCAGGCACGTGTTTAATACTCACGCAGTGTGGCCCATATGTCAGACATAAACAGTGGTCAATATGGCTATTTACAAATAAAAATGTGTTTGCTATAGCCAGTTGTAGCACTGTGAAATACCTGTGTAAAGTTGTAGCGAAGTGTTAGATTTTACCAAATAGCTACAGTTTCATAAAATTTACTCTTTTCATGAACATAAAGTATTCTTTTCACATAAATAAATAAAACAATTGTTTATAGAACAGATAAAGGATCAACATAGCGATGCTAGGCAAGACATGCAATTATGTTCTATCCAACAGATAAGGGGGATCGGTTGGCTTTTACGAGTCAAAAAGTCAAACATCGTATTTATATTATTCCCGATTAAAACTTTTATATACATGTTCCTGTTTATCTAAGAGTCAATGCTAAAAGATAAACTATGATTAAAAATTTAAATTAATGTAAAATTTAAGATCAAAAATTTTAAATTTATCTTATAAGCATAAACAAATGCGAAAAAGATAAAGATTAACCGGGATCTTCATGTACATGATGCTACACCACAAGCCTTCAATTTGGTGGATCACACATGTACAGTGCATGTACTGTACATGATTATTGGTGTCTATCACATATACATGGGCCGGGGGGCAGATTCAGCACGTACATAGCCTAGCTAACACGTCCGCGCTGACCTAAGCCGCGTTCGTCACCCCTCCATTAGGGGTTAGGGGTTGTTTAGATGGGGCTATATTTTTTAGCCCCATGTCACATTGGATGTTTGGACGCTAATTTGAAGTATTAAATATAGACTAATAAAAAACTAATTTCATAAATAAGAGCTAATCCGTGAGACGAATTTTTTGAGTCTAATTAATCCATAAATAGCAAATGTTTACTGTAGCATCACATAGACTAATCATGGATTCATTAGGCTATTAGATTCGTCTCGCAAATTAATTAAGATTATGCATGAGTTTTATTTATAGACTACGTTTACTATTTATAATAAGTGTCTAAACATCTGATGTGACTAGGGGCTAAAGTTTAGCCCCTAGAAACAAATACCCCTTAGTTAACTTATCTGCCTCGTTTTCCGTATACATGTTTCCCGAAAATATATTAATCTATTTTATATTATTTTAATAATTAATAATTAATTAATCATATACTAATGTTTTTCTTACCGGGACTGTTAGCTAGCGTTTTCCAAACCGCTCAATGGCGGGACGGCAGCCACGACCACCCACCGTCCGTCCAAATCGATCCACGAGCAACAGCGATGCACCACCGCCCGCGCCTCGCCATCAACCGAGTTTGATGAGTAAGCCACGCTCGCGGACGCGGCGTCGATGCTCCGCCTCCGCTCCCCATGGCCCCCAACCCTTTTGAGATTTTTTCTTTTGAACATTTTTAATAAATATTTTTATTACTAAATCTTAAAGATAAATATTTTTATTTACTCGGAGTTGTCTATATTCTAAGTGTCCCTGGCCGGCCCATATAACATTGTTGGACATTGTTGGTCCCAAAATGTTGAAATTTAAGAGACCTATTTTTTTCTTATTATCTTGACTATAACCTAAGCCTGATTTTCCCGTGTTTACCTCGAGGCTCTCTCGAATATTATCCATGTTATCCTTAAATATTAAATATGTAGGATTTCCAGCTATCAATCTAAAAGATAAAACTAAAAATAAACTACGACAAATATACTCTAAAATTAATTTCAAATTTAAGGTTAAAAAAAATCGTGCCCGACATGACATGCATCACACACGTAGCCATGTACAGTGCACGATTATTGCAGTGGCTATCAAAATCATCATACATGGAGCTGAACAGCACATGTGCCCCCCTAGCACATTTCCCAAATGGGATCCTCTATCAAAAGTCAAAGATGAACAGTATCTTGACTTTTAGGATATTTTCAGCGGTCCAATTCATAAACATGCATTTGAAATTGATCGCTACATTACCAATAAACTATGCTATAGAACAAGACTGATTTGAGCGTGTACTTCAGAATCCGAATTGTACGTTTCCTAGCAGCGACGCGCCACCGGACGGGCCGGCTGCCAGCCCATTTAAAAGAATTTAGCCCAATAGTAGTTTCGGCCCATATGGAAAGCCCGCCACGTCGAAGCCTGAGGGCCCGCGACGACGGGTGCCTTTCTCCAAGACGAAAGCGCGGCCCAAAGTAGTTAGGCTTCTTCGTCGTCTTCTCTGACGACCGCGACCGCCGGCCGGGAAGACCTCCAAACCCTAGACCGCCGGCGACGACGCG
Organism: Oryza brachyantha; assembly: GCF_000231095.2. Lineage (NCBI taxonomy): Eukaryota > Viridiplantae > Streptophyta > Magnoliopsida > Poales > Poaceae > Oryza > Oryza brachyantha. The sequence continues at coordinate 13,983,905 of NC_023171.2, forward strand.
ATGGCACGCTACGACCGCGCGATCACCGTGTTCTCCCCCGACGGCCACCTCTTCCAGGTCGAGTACGCGCTCGAGGCCGTCCGCAAGGGCAACGCCGCCGTCGGCGTCCGCGGCACCGACACCGTCGTCCTCGGCGTCGAGAAGAAGTCCACCCCCAAGCTCCAGGACTCCAGGTACGCCGCTCCTTCTCCCCTTCCCCTTCCTCTTCCCCTCGCACCTTCCGAGTTGTGTAGGCTCGCAGATCTCACATCTCAGCCGAGGGATTCGCAGGTCGGTGCGGAAGATCGCGAGCCTGGACACGCACATCGCGCTGGCGTGCGCGGGGCTCAAGGCGGACGCCAGGGTGCTCATCAACCGCGCGCGGGTCGAGTGCCAGAGCCACCGCCTCACCGTCGAGGACCCCGTCACCGTCGAGTACATCACGCGCTACATCGCCGGACTGCAGCAGAAGTACACCCAGAGCGGTGGGGTCCGCCCCTTCGGCCTCTCCACCCTCATCGTCGGATTCGACCCCTACACCGACAAGCCCGCCCTGTACCAGACCGATCCATCCGGTACCTTCTCCGCTTGGAAGGCCAACGCCACGGGGAGGAACTCCAACTCCATGAGGGAGTTCCTGGAGAAGAATTACAAGGACACCTCCGGCAAAGAGACTATCAAGCTTGCAATCCGTGCTCTCCTGGAGGTATATTTGTTGCTCTTGCTTCCTCAGCAGTTTGTTTAACACGCTAGAGTAATATACTTGCTTGATCCATTTTAAAAATTGCGTCATTTCTGGTTAATGAATACTATAGTATACAAAACAGAACATGCTTGACACGGTTTAGTGATAACCAAGGTAGAATGGTATAAATAGCAGCCATAAGAAACCTGGTCCTGATTTTCTTGACTTGCTCATCTGTCAACGGTTGATGTCATGGTTAAATCGATTATGTTTGAACAAATTGATCCTGCCAGTCACTTAGTCCTACAAGTAAATTGATTCTGCCAGTCACTTAGTCCTACAAGTAGCACTTTTTTAGTGGTATATGATGAATTGTGTGGTTCTTTAAGGGGAAAATGCACCTAAAATGCCTCTGGCAATACAAAATCAAGAAACCGTGTGCAAGCTTGTATATACCATATCCATCTCACTGTCTTTGTGGCACCGCGCTAGTTTCTGAATATTTATGGACCCAAATTGATGTGTTTTACTTTCCAGTCAACATGAAGAGTTCTCCTTAAATGTTGTTGGTAAAAATATCTGGTGCAAGTGGATCTGTGGAGTGTGGACAAGACACTGGTAAAGTTATGCTAAAGCATAGGTGTTAACGATTTCAACCATTCTATTATAAGATTAGGAACATAAGAAAACTACAAATTAAAGAGTTTCTAATGAATCCTGAGTCCTGAACGTTCTGAAACTCTAGGTCTATTGTGCAATTATTAGCTTGCCCTCACATCCTTCGGTTTCTGTGTTGACTCCAAGAATGTATATAAGCATACCATCAGATTTAGCAAACTGGGGGGTTTCAGGGCCTGTTGATTGTCCTTTAAATTTCAGAATGTCTGGTGCTTTCATTTTTTTTCATCCATTATATTTATATCCAATTTAGGTTGCGTTTGAGTCTTATTAGCTCTATATTGTCATGTCCTCTCATGGTGCGTGCTGTGTGACCTTGTGTCCATGTGAGCATTACATATTTTTCACTAGCTCAACTCATTGGTCTTTAACTCGTGCCACTAGACTAAATTGGTATTTGTTTGCAGTTGAATTACTAGAATGCTATTCAGCTACATTTGTTTGGTTCTCTTCTGTTGGTCTGCTCAGTTCTGTTTTTGTCAAGCAATTACTGATGAACTGAAAAGCATTGCAGGTTGTCGAGAGTGGTGGAAAGAATATTGAGATTGCAGTGATGACAAAGAAGGATGGTCTTCGCCAACTCGAGGAGGCTGAAATCGATGAATATGTTGCTGAGATTGAGGCAGAGAAGGCTGCAGCTGAGGCTGCAAAGAAGGGTGCCCCAAAGGAAACCTAATTCTTCAATGTACTGAATTTTCATTCCATCAAAATTTGTAGTGCATTACTTGTATTCCACAGCACAGTTTTTAATTGTTCTAGAGGAATGTTAGATTGTTCAGTGAGAGTGAGTGCTTCTATTGATTAGCACCCCAGGATCCCTTAGACTCAAATGCCTTGTGATGTACTCGTTTTCTATATACCTTCTTTTGAACAAAAGGCTTCATAGGCTGTGAATCCATACTTCACAAGTCTTAAGGTTAGCTGACAAATCTTGTGCAGCTCGGGTTGTTCACCATAGAGATTATGATTTCCTCAACGTGAAATTATTGGTAAGAGATAAAGAGTTATCTGCACCCTCAAACTCGATGTAAATTTTTTGTTCAGATGCACGCAGAAGACAAGGCCTGCAAAACAGATTAGGTCCTTTCCTAACCGCATGACTGTATATGGGTTATGAAGCTGCTGCAAGAAATACTAGTTGTCATGCAACAAGCCTTCCATTTTTACATGCAGAGCTATGAGATCATCTTCATCCCGTGGCAAAACTGATTTTCTTGTCAGGTTTCAGAATGCATCCCAAGTAGGTACAACTGATTTTGTTGTCAGATTTCAGAATGCATCCAAGGTACTCTGTACATGATAACAATGAGTTGCATCACCCACCTTTTCCTTTCCTTCTTTTCATTGAAGACAAGGAGTAGGACGCTTCAGGATCGGCTGCTATAAGAACATTATAATGTCAAAGATGATGCATTTCATACATATGCAGCACTAGAAGTTCTCTTTAGGCATGGAGGCTGCCAAGGTGCAGTCGTTCTTGTGCCTCCTATTACTACTGTTCATGCCACTCTTCGTTATTCCTAGTAAGTCAATATCTTGAAACAAAATAAGGGAATGATGGATTGATGAAAAACCAAATCCTTCATGTGTTGATCTAAAAGAATAAACAGAATTATTTACTGAAGAACTAAACCAAAACTGAATGAAAGTTCCTTTATTTTTTGCAGGCTATGGGAAAATGGATGTCTGCGAGGAGTGGACGAGGGACATATACAGGATGCTGTTTCTGTGCAGCAGCGAGAAATGCAACCAGTACTGCGTCACCGAAGGCGCCACCAGGGGAAGATGCGGCTTCCTCATCGTCAGATCCTTCTGCTACTGCTCCAAAGAATGCGACTGAATCTTGCCTCAAATTCTCAAGCCTGTGATAAGAACTAACTGATGAATAAGAGCACGAGCTTCAGATCTTGCCTCAACATCTGAATAGACTAAAAATGCTTTAATTTGTTGATGTAGCCTGAATGTCGTTCAGTAAGATGGATGGTGCATCAAATTCGTGCTACCAATTCATTTCAGGTTGTTAGTCCTCTTATCTATCTGCACTCAATTTCTGTCTTAAGATTTATTGCTTCAGATTGTACGGCGATCGTCAGGGTAGTGTTTTCTGCAGCTCATGCCACTTAGTAGTATATCTGGACCCTGATTAATTTTTGGTGTAGTAACTAGGTGCATGGTTGGTTTCAATGCTCATTGGTTCAGCAGCATCAGGACCCTGTTTCTGTTGACCAATTTATTGACAATGACAGTATGTGGTTAGGTCGTTGCTCTACCTGTTTAAGGCATAAGGCAGACAAAGTCATTTGTAAATGATTTGCATTACTTTCTCTGTGCCTTGTGGGCTGTCACTTCTGTGTGCCTTTTCAGCGGTGCTGTGATGATTCACCGTTTGAATTGGGCACATATTTATTTATGCCCGCAGCTTACGTACCTACCTGCCAAATACTACTATTAAAAACAGTCTTCCATTGTACTCGTGCTTGCTAATGTCACCTGGAACAAATTATAATCTCACCTGATAATGCTGGTTTTGCTTTCTTGGTGTGTCACTTCTTCAGCCATGGCTGATAACGCTGCTGCTTTCTGCATCTCGTCATCCCTGCACTCAAGAGTCAATGGACAAGTTGCAATATTTGCAGAGAGCCACACTCTGCAATTTCTATCCAAAGTAGAGCAAACCTGAATCTGAAAGCAAGAACCTGAATTTGCCAATGCATATCTTGTCCTGCCTTCTGAATATTCATTCTATCAGCTTCAGCTTCAGATTAAGGAAACAGCCAACATAACTGCTCCTACTGTGCTTCGTCAGGCAAACGACTTTCTTGATTTCTTTCATCCAGCACATCACCGGAACATCGTCACCATCATCAGCTGCTGCAACAACACGATTTCTTGTACGAAAATAAACCAACCTGACGTGCTGAAACTGAAATACACAAACGGATCTCGAATTCTGAGATTTTTTTTTTGGGAAGATACAACCCCTGTATTGATGTATATACATACACGTAGCTTGCACACAAACACTAGGAAGGCGTCAGCGGCCGACTTCTTTCTGTGGGCACTGCACATGGCCTCTGTTTAGCAAGCATTTGACAACGGCAGTTATACTCAAAATCCTAACGCCACTGTTTTTGATTTTTCTTATGCTTACAAACCAAAATTTAAATTTTTAATCTTAAATTTACATTTGATTTTAGGTCTTTTTTCACCGAAATTTATTTTCCAGTCTTGGTTTTTAAATCACTGAGAATACGTATATAAAAGTTTTATTTATAGATTATTTTTTGTTTGCAAATATGACATTTGACATTTTTCATACAAATACCAAACAATCACCCTCTAAAACTTCTCAAATTATTAGATTATTATTGTTAGCCAAACATTCACTTTCTCATAACCTGTAGAGCCTGCTTTTCCTTATAAGTTACAAAGTACAGCAGGTTACGATGGGTTTGAGCCCTTGGATCTTGATCGGACGGTGGAAGCAATCCTGATTAGCACTATGCGTACTGTGATCAGGGCATCGAAGACCAGAGTAATTAGCAACATAAATCGCATGCAATCGCGATTTGATCAGCATCAGCTGATGCACCGGTCGCCGTTACACAATCGCATTGACGTGACCGGATGCTGTCACTCTAGCTGCTCGCTTTTTTTTTCTTTCCTCTCGAAGCAATCAAGCAAATGAGCAAAAATCAGGCTTAACATTGGTCAGTTTGGTCCTAACCAACTCTGTTCTGCACCAAGTTTTACATAATTACATGCATGTGGATATGCATACGCTGATGCTGCTAATGGGTAGCTGGGCTGTATCCAAACAGCTACAGCAATATTACTACACTTTTTGAACAAAATTCTTCCAAAAAGTAATAATATATACTTTTGAACACGTTGGAAGCAACTAGAGTTGACCAGATGAGGAGACAGTGGGGAAGGAGGTGTGACGCAGTAATGGCATTATTTTTTTATTTAGCACTGAATCAACTGCTAATTAATCACCTGCCAGATCAGGAAAAGGAGATCAGGAGAGAGCCCACGGTTTCGGATAAGACTGGAGGCGCAGGTGGGTCCCATGCTCGCCATGTCATGTGGGCCCACCACGGCCGGGGCCCACAGGAGAGGACACGGACAGAAAGGGAAAGTGGCGGTGGTGAGCAGCCAGCGCCAACCACCCCAATCTAGGCTCCTCCAATGGCCCCTTGGTTATTAACTGGTACCTGGGGAAAACAATGGCATCATGATAGTATTTGCTGATCATCTAGCTAAGCTAGCAAGGAGAATCTAAGAAATTTCATCACAGAAAACCAATCTAATAGGTTGGTGTGTAAAAGCTTTTGTGTATTTATAAAACGGAATCACATGAAACCAATAATTAATATACCGTGGTTATGCTTATAAATTCTTGGAATTTTGCATATAATTGTATATTGTAATAGCAAATAAACTGGTATCTGACTTTTGCATATAATTGTGTCGGATAGATCGTTAACCAGTTGCTCCAGTGGTAGTACAACCAATGTATGTGTACAGTTGTGCTCCCTCTGGGTTAGACATAATTTCTACAGCAGGGCCAAATCTTGAAAGATAAATTATTATAGTTAAATCAGCCAGAGGTTGATCAATTACCAAACTCCAAAATCTTCCAAACCTATCATACTCAATGCACTCCATCAGGCAAACACACAGACAATCACTCACGTTAAGTCGAAGCAACCATCAATCCCTACTCCACAAACACACATGTCAACATGTAACTGGACAAGACTAAAAAAGAAAATGGAATTCAAAGAGACAAATTAAGAGCAAATAAACTAATCAAATTAGCAGACACCACATATGTATGTAATTAGGTGTGCCACACAACTGACACAAGTAGCCAAACCTCTCATTATGCCTTGAGATTTCCGTCCAAGATTCGGTTTGCAAGTAGCTAGGGACATATGATTGCACAGAGTGAGCAAATAGGCAACTTTACGGCCGTGACAAGGTAGCTTAGGCAACTAACTGCAAATGCAAACGGAGATAAGGTTGTTGCACACGACCACATTGGAGCTGATGGAGATGCAGCCCTCCGGAGTCGCTTTCCTGCGGCACCGGTCGGTGCTAGGGTTCCATGTAGGAGAAGATAAGGAGAGGCAGCTAGCAACCTCCGTGCTACGTGTGCGCACACTTGGACATGCACTTACCTAGCTAGTTACGTACTACTCTCTTTGTATTTTAACAGATGACACTATTGATTTTTTTTAATATTTTTAGTCATTTGTCTTATTAAATAGTGCAAATATTTAAAATTTAAGTTATAATTAAAATATATTTGGTAATAAATTCAATCATGATAAAACAAATGATAATTACATAAGTTTTTTAAATAAAATGAATAGTTAAATGTGTGTCAAAAATTTAACGGTGTCATCTATTTAAATACGAAGATAACAGTTTGGTGCTACCTTCGTTCTCAAATAGATACATTATATTAGATGTGTATAGTCATACGACCTTGAAACCTGACATGATATGGATAGATTTGTTTTGAAAAAAATGCTTTCATATAGTTAGATTCTTAATAACTTCTAGCATAAGGAAGTGTAGTTAGAAAAAATAGCGGTGAAACATGCACAGTAGAAGTTCTCACTTTGTTGTTTAAAATGATAAGTAAGAAAGAGTGGAGATAATGGTACAAAATGTCTGTTAATAATGCGGAGTGGGGATGCCACGATGTTGATAAATAAATAAATAGTATAAGATGATACACTTGCCCTGATGTACAAGGTTTGCCCTGATGTACAAGGTTTTTCAGATTTGCTGAATTTGAAGTTTTCTATTTAAGAAGCTCTGAAAAATCATGTTAAAATTCGTGTGAGCATTCTAAGAAAAAGCACAGGGGAGGTGACCCCATGTTTACTCTTTTGGCTTCAAAAGACAACCATTACATCAGGGCTACAGGAGGGTGACAGTAGAAAAAGCCAAACAACATATTTCTAAATAAAAAATAATTTATATACATATTCTTAGCGATCTAAAAAATAAGACTAAAAATAAACTTTAGTGAAAAAGTTAAAAATTAACTGAAAATTTAAGATTAAAAATTTAAATTCCAGCTTATAAGCATAGATATAAGCGAAAAGATATGGATGCAGGTGACATATGCAAGTAAGTGTATCAATGCTACCTTGAGGACAGTGAAATGAAATGAAAAGTATGGGTCCAATTGCAGGTGAAATAGGAGAAATCATATAATTAAGGAAGGAGTTGTATTTAATTTGACTCCAAATCCATTCTTCTGAAATAGAAGTGAAACAGTAGATTTCTACTTTCTACGCACGAGGACCAAAATAAAAGAATTTAGCTCTTCCGTAGAATTGCTCTTTCAAAAATATGACCAACCTAAAAAAAATATGAATTTGTATTAAAAAGAAACAGGCACCCATATTCGCTTCGATGTGACTCACATCGTATTTTTCTCTAAAGATGTGTTCAAGCAATGCTCCAACTAACATTCTTTTCAGTATTTATTAAAGCCAAATAGCTAATGATAAATCCAACTTTAAAAAAAAATCAAACGGTCACAGACTCCGGCCCTGTCTAGTTTCGAAAAGAAAATTTTTAGGTGTCATGTGGTCGTTATACCGGATGTTGAAAGTTATTTTCGAATATAAATAAAAAACAAATTTCATAGCTCATCTGAAAACCGCGATACGAATCTTTTGAGCCTAATTAATTTATCATTAGCATGTATGTGTTACTATAATACTTATGGATAATCATAGATTAAGTAAGCTTAAAAGATTTGTCTCGTGATTTCTTCTTTAATTATGCAATTAGTTTTTTATCTATATTTAATGTTCTATTTAGATATTAAAAATACAGTGTAATGTTTTTTTAAAAAAAATTGGGGCTAAACGGGTCCTCACAACAATTGAAGCTCCTGTCAATCACACACGGGTGATTGATGTGGTTACTCCACTTGGGTTTACAAGTGCCTCTGTTGGGTGGTACACATCGCACACAAAAACAGTGGAAAGAGAGTTGGTGCTATTTACTGTAGATGAGATATTTTTATGGCCTCTGCCAAACAAGCACAAAGTGGTGCCAAGCATGCCCACATCACTACTGAACTTTTGACCCTTTTTGCCCTTTGCAGGGCTGAGTAGATATTATAGATAGATATTTTCAAGAGCCTCAAGTTTCCAAAAGTCCACTCTAATGAGCAGAGAATTCCTTGTACAAATTGCACTGTTTTTATACAGTGTTTTTGCTAACTAGCCCGTGAATGTATATGCTGTCCGCACACAATACACAGTAATTAACTAACAAATATCACCAATAATTCTATCAAAAAATATGCACGTACTAATATTATTTGACCTATGTATAAAGTTTCATGTTTAAGTTCATTATATTTTATCCTAAAAAAACCGGATAGATTGTCAAGTATAAATCTAAGAATTTTATCTTCTCTGTATATATAACTTTATACATATGTGTAATACTATTAGTACATATTTTTTTAAGAATTTAGCTGATGTAGTATTTATTACTAACCGTCTCAAAATAAGTTTAATTTTTAGTTTTTGAATATAACACTTGACTATTCATCTTATTTAATTTTTTATAATTAATATTTTTATTATCATTAGATGACAAAATAGAAATATAAATAGTACTTTAAACATAATTTTAAAAAAAATAATAAATTTTTTTCAATGAAACGAATGTTCACGTAAACCAAGAACACTTTTTTTAAGACAGTGCGAGTGGTTGATGTACTATGCGTATAGGTAAGGGACAGTTTGTTTGGACTCCACTTTAGTCTATTTTAGCCTCTAAAATACCAAACAGTAGGTAAGGACTAGAACTAACTAGGTCCATAAGTCCTTAGGGAAGGTATAAAAGGAACTAAAGGCCTATAGCACACCTACTCTACTACTTTAGACATATAGTTATGTGTGTATGGTGTATACTATTGAGTAGGTTATTTAATACGATTTTAGTCTCTTTAGTCTCTCCAAATAAACATGATATGACTATTTTAATCTTAGAACTAATTTTTAGTTCTAGGACTTATGAAAACAACGGCACCTAAAGCTCGTGTGCATATGGCACGTTTCCCAGCAAACCAGTGATCTTGATGTGGATTTGCGCAGAGAATTTCCGTCTCCCCCTCGAGATAATATCAGTATGTGATAAGGTCTAGTCGCGATGTGCAAGTACGATTACTGAATGTATGTAGGCTGTTAGTGACGTTGGTTCTGAATTTCTGAACATTGGAAAAGATAGCTTTGGTGCGTTGAAAATTATAACAATCGGTCAGTTTCCAACCAAGACAATTTGTGCATATCAGGCTAGGCACTCCACTCTGGCACTTTAGAAATATCTATCACTTGCGTCATGTTGCTGGTAAGTTATTATCCTAACTGAAAACTAGGTGAAGGCGATGATGTGTACTTGGTGCCTATTGGGTGCATATCCTTGGCAGGGCTCCTGTTGTTCAGTTAAAAAAATCTTAATTAGCTACCTAAACATTGTGCGTGTGTTCCTTTTTTAATGAAACATTTTACAAGTTGATAAGAAACTCTGCACACGGCATATATACACACACACGGTATGTACTTTTATTTTAGGATAATGGATAGAGTATATTAAATCACGAGTTGTACTACATCTTCAGCCTCTGATCCATGACCTTGGTGTGAACTTCTGAAACTTCTTTTTAAAAAGTTGAAACTTGTGATGGGTGTCGATTCAAAACAGCCTTAATAAGCATGGTTTTTGAAATGGATCTGTTTGGTTTTATCAATATGATTCAACTGTACCTTCTTCTTTGCAAGGGGTGCAAAACTTGAAGAATTGAACACATGAAGCCGGGAATGAATGGGTAGATGAGTGAATGATTGGCAGCCAACAACCCAATCAAGGTAAGGATCTGCCAAATCCATGCACCCAGGTTTCATCCCTCTGTGAAAGGAACAGTGCCACTCTCTGACAGAGCAAACAGCAGGAATGTCCTTGTCTCCCTTCCCAGAACTGAAGGCCATGTGACCTGGACTTTTTTTTTTTTTTTTGCCATCTCTCCAAGCAGCTGCATCCATCCATGGCCATATATGGCCCCCATTCTCATTGCTATGCAACCTTCGTATATATCCATTTCCCCCATTGGTTGGCTCCACCCTGCACACATCTCTTCTCTCTTTTTTTTTTTAAGTATGTATCGCCACTATTGTTTTGTCATTTCGTTTTGTATAGTTGTTGTTGTTCTGTCAATCTGTCATGACACTTTTGTATCTGTTCATGTTAATCAACTGTGTTGTACATCACTTTGTCCTCCATGCCATCCACATCATTTTCCATGCAATAGGCATTCTTTACTTTACACATCCTCTAGAGAACCAGACTTCTTTTTTCCTGATTTTCACCGGAACTGAACTGATTTATCCCCCCCCCCCCCCCCACCACAAAAAAAACTCTCAAAACACATATAAAATTCCTACGATTCGAGAAAGCTTAAGACTGTAGTTTACATGTGAATTCAGATGCATTAAAATTTGGAACAGGAAAGAAACAGTTGTACCAGCAAATGGGCCGAGGAATGAAGAAATAACTCCAAGCAACAACCGCAACAAACACCAAATAACAAACACATCACATTAATCGATCGAAGGGTGTGTACTGGATGGTTGGAAAAGCGTTGTTGGTACCTACCCAAAGAGAGAGAGAATCCCTGTGTCACCATCCTCACACTTGCACACAGGTTGGGAGATGAATTATTATTGTCTCCATTAATCTTTGCAACCACCAGGATACAGTGGTCTAGGAACTTAGGCCATGCTATCAGAAAACAAAATTTGAGTTCTAGTGTTCTGTAAATAAAAATGGGAGAAATATTCCTGATAGAAATTGGTGATGGCTCTAGCTCACTTGTTCTTGTCGTAATGAACAGCCTGATCGACTAACGCTTGACACGGATGCGCATGAAAACACTTCATTAGTTTGTTGTTTTGCGTCACAATAGCGACTCGATCCGACGGCTATGTTCTATCCCATAATGAAATTGTTTTTTTTTTCAGTCTTGGGTGATTTGTTCGGCTTTTTCAAGAAAAAAACCAAACAACATATTAATGAAAAATGATTTTTTAATAAAACTTTTATATATATATATATATGTTCTTATCGATACAAAAGCTAAAACAGGAAAATAAAGTATGATGAAAAACCCTAAAATTAACTCTAAATTTAAGGTTAAAAATTCAAATTTTGTCTTATGAGCAGAAGCGAAAAGACGTGGTGTTTGATGCTAAACTTCAAATGTTACTAAGGCCATGTTTGATGTAGCTTGGTTATATTATAATTTAGATTATTGAGTCAATTAATATAATTAATATGAATTATTATAAGTTACAGTAGAATAACTGTGAGTTATTTTTTTTATCGGTAGCTTGGTAGGTTGGTAAGGAAGTCGCTCTTAACTTTTTTTATATGTTGTTTATTCTTTTGTGAATTTATACAAATAAACTTGTTGCCTCGAGCCTAATGCGCAGCCGCCTCCCACCGTGTGCGTCGCTCCCACAGGTGCTGATTGGACTAGAGTTAAAGGGCTACGTTACATGTTAAGTAATAATAAATTATGTAATTAATTTTAATTATCTAAAAAAGTATACTTTTGAATGAACTTATCAGATTACAGTAATATAAGGTCTAGATTATGATAATATATCACGATAATTCATCTGTTTATTTTAGCATATTTCTAAAGACTAAACTATAATAATTTTAAGCTGAATCCAACTGACCTAAATTAATTATATATCAGGAGATATGCAAATAGAGTCCAAGTCTATAAAATATTTCATACATGGATCCCGTTCATGAGAACGACGATATAGTTTATTATGGACCAACTACTGAATACTAAATTAATTACCATGACGAGCGCGTAGATGTCCCAGCGAATTTATTTTGCAGAAGACAACAATTAACTGAAGGACAGAAAGATAAATGTGGAATAAACAAGTACTAGTGACTAGTGAGCCTGAAGAATTAACTAACTGAGAAGCAGGGCAAGATCAGATCGTCTGAATTTGATGCCAGCTTCTGATGCTTACCCATTGGAACTTGCCCAAAATTGGCTTCCTTGAGTGATGTAACAGTAGGTAGGCGAAAGAAAAGGACTCCTCTCTTGCACGAATTGTTTATCTTTATATCAGGGCAAAATATATTTAGTCTCCAAACACTGAAAGCCGCCATGTGGATTATTTTTTCGTTTGGTTTTATGTATGCACCGGAATCATATATATACCAGCAACCCAGAAAAAAAAATGTAAAACATTTTGTGATATTAGAGCTGCACGTGGTTTTTTCTTTCTTTTTTGCAAGGACGAAGAAGTAATCTCATGCTTTAAGATTCGGACGTGCATGTGTCATTTGTTTTAAAGAGTGACACAGAGATTTTTCAAGTTGTGGAAGCAATTGCTATCATCGCCATGCAGCTAGCTATAAGTAGAATCAGAAACATCTTATTTGCAGAAATAAAAAATGGCACGCGTGTTTCTTTTATAAAAATAAAGAAAAGATGTGACAAAATCCTTGCCAATAGCTCTTTCCATGAAAGCAACCAGTGCTCATCTAGTTGCATCAAATATTTTTGTTTTATCTTTTCGTTCCATTAATATGATCAGTCAGTAGATACATGACTCCCGTTCACTGTTTCAAGGTCGTAGGAATATAAATGTTGGATATGTGTGTGATTTTTATAGGGTGATGTCTGTGATCATTGACAAATCTTCCTAACTTGCTTTGACCCAATACAACCACAATTCATGCCAAGCACAAAATTATTGAGTCACAAAATAAGAAGGAACACGTGGAGATTTCAGTATCAATCGAATTGGTACCCTTGTGTCGCAGTAGCGCTCTATCTCAACTCAGATTATGCTAGTATTATTAAGAACCTTTTTTGCATTGGTAATTGCTTTGGTTCCTTTGGATGTTATGCGTGAACTTCGCGTGGTTTCACCAGAATTTAGGGGGTGATGTATAAATAAAAAATAATTTATGGATAAAACCTTTCATATGTGTTTTAGTGATATAAAAGGCAAGGCTAAAAATAAAGTACGATAAAAAGAATCTCAAAATCTACTCTAAATTTAAGATTTAAAAAATAAATTTGGGTTATAAAAATAATTAAACAGAAGCGAAAAGATGGAGCCGTTAGATTCTGACTTAAAAAAAACTATTTCCTCTATCTAGGCCATGTTCGGTGGATGGAGCTTTGGGTAGGTTATCCGGCGCAGAAAACGTAATTATAAATTAATATATAATTAATTAGTTATTAATTATTAAAAATATAAATAGATTAATATGATATTTTAAAACAGCTTTTCTACAGAAAATTTTCATAAAAAATAATTCTTAAGTTTAGGAAGTGGGCGCCGAAAAAAAGGAGAATCTGGATAAGCAAGCCTACTGCCAACGCGGGCCTAGTAGTTTTTCTTTGGAAGCAAACCATACCAGACGGTGCAATGTTTTATACCGATATAACAGAAAAAAGTTACAACGATGACAATGATCGGAAAAGAAAACATACCACCGCGTACTCCCTACTCCTACACAATCACAAAGGATGAACTAGCATCAACTATAAAGATTTCTTACTATTATTGATAATCTTATAATTATCGCAGATGAAAATGCTAAGGCCTAAGGGAGTGTATAATAATTTCGGTAGATTGATCCTTCAAAAAAATAATTTCGGTAGATTTTCAACTGTGACATATCCATTAATTGTTTCTGCTGAAACAGCAAAAGAACCCCCAGCTCATAGATATTCTGTATTATTCTTCATGTTCAAATTTTTTTTAAAAATGCCTTTTTTTCAATAGAAGATCGACCTGTGTGCTGTAGTAAGATCAGAGTACACAGGAAAAGAAACAGTCGATCGATGGATGACCAGATCATGATCCGATGTCAATTCAAGTTGTCAACCAAGCAAAAGAGGCAGATCAAAGAAACAGGTAGCAGGCACTGGAGAGCTCGCATTAACTCAAGAGAGAGAGAGAGAGAGAGATCGCAGCTGGTGTGTGGGAAGATGCTGCCGGATTGGCTCTTCATTAATCATGGGGAGAGGGCCCGGTTAATTAAGGTTCTTGTTTAATGCAAGATAATTAATCTAATCTGGAACTGTCCCCAAGCTCTAACTACCCATCAGTCATCAGCATGATGGTCTGATTGATTAAAGCGAGCTGATCCTAGTAGCTAGCAGCAGCAGCAGCAGCATGGAGCTAGCTACTATAGGAGTATCCAATTGGAGCCAGGGAGATGTGTCCATGTCGGCAATTAACAAATGGGATTGGCTACCAACCACGGCGAGGCAGGCGAGCTCGATCGGCTCCAGCTTCGTCCTCACCGTCACCGGCCGGCCGGCCGGGCGGCGGCGCCGCTAGGCGCTAGAGCCATATTTATGCCGGCAGGCGGCTCACCGGCCGTCCGTCCTGTGCATTCACTCCAGTCTGCCGTACTACGCGTGTGGCCGGCCTTGCTAGCTGCGGTTCGCCGTCGTCGTCGAGAAGCGCCGGCCTGGCGCCGTCGCTGTAGCTCACCGGTTCGGTTGGACGTCGGTCGATCGGCTCTCCTCTCGTCAAGTTTGTTGCTCACTTGCGACAGTGTTGGGTGTTGACATCGAGTCTGTCTCGTTTAATTCCTCCCTGAGCCGCGTCGGTTGGGAGTTCCTCCCTTTGACCCAGAATACACGTATTCCATTTTGTATTATAAGTTTATGTCTGATTAAATCTTTTTTAAACTTTGATTAAATTTATAAAAATATATCAGTATTTTTATATAAAATAAATATACTGTAAAAATATATTTAATAGTAGATTTAATTAATCTAATTTGATATTAAGGATGGTTGTATATTTTTCTATAGATCTGATCAAATCTAAAAAAATTAGTTATTACAAAATAATTGATAATATGAAGCAGAGGTCGTAGAACGATTTCTATAGTTCAGTATTTATTATTCTCGAAATAGATTTAGCAGGTAAAGTCAGATTTAATGGAAGGTAAATAAAAGATGAAATAGTATAAAATAGGTCCAGCGGATTCCACTCTATTTTTATGACAAATTCTTATGCCATAAAGCTAAAAGCTGTAGTTTCTTTACAAAAGGGAGTATAATATAGCAATTCCTCCGTTTATAATTCTCATCTTAATAAATCATAATCATATTATATTAGATTTTCTTTATATTATGTTATCTCACTGATCACATCCATTTACTATTTTATTTTACATAGCTTATTTAATAGCTGTCCCATCATCTAGAAATTGCTATATTTTACAATAGAGCGCGTAATATCACTTACTGCTACAACGCTACTAGGTTAATTAATTAGGGTTTCGATGAGTTCAAGCCTTTGCATTGATTACCAGTTACCATCGTGTTCAAGGTAGTAGTAACAAACTTAACTAGTGCATATTTATTAGCCTTTTTCCACTGTTGATAGATACTACTACTGGTTTTTACCTATCTTGATAGGCATCGATCAGTAATTCGGTATAGTTTGTGCTTTTGGTGGGGAATGACAGGGATAAGAGCAGGGGATAGAAATTTTAATTTTACCAGAGTATATCCTCTCCATCTTATGATGCAGCAGCAGCTCATCGACACCCGGGGTGATCTTTTGGCCCGGAGTGATCTTTTGGCTTTACTAGAACACCGAACGATATATTTACAAATAAAAATAATTTATAAATATTTTTTTATACTTATCCAAGGTAATTAAAAATTTAAAGTTGAACAATAAACTGGGATAAAAAACTTCAAAGTAAACTTTAAACTTAGAGTTAAAAATTTAAATTTTAGTTTTATAAGCAGAAGCGAAAAGATGCTAATGATATATACTTACTTCAATCTACAAATTTTTTAACCTCTCCATGGCAAAGTCAGAATTGTCGTTTCTAACCCTGACATGAAGCACTTAATTAGGTAGAACGGCAGCATAGGTCGCAGTAATTAAGTAAAGGTTTGCATCACAACGCACCGGTAGCTAGCTGGTGCGTGCCTGACCCTTCCCCTATCGCGAGCGCCACACGAGCAGCAAAACCCACGGATCACATTCATATATACGACGGCAGCTGGCAGCCGGCAGCAGCAGCCAACCGCGTGCGGGATACCAGCGACGGCGATGCGCGTCTATTTATTTGTTTACTCCATTCTTCCCTTTTCACTCGACACGGTTGACTGGTGTGGTTATATATATATTTAACCACAAAAATAAGAATTATATAATTTTGGCTTAAAATTTTAAGTTGAATGTTTATATTAAGATTTCCTAAGATTCATTCTCTAGCTATGATAATAATGGTTTCACTTGTATTGACACAGAGGTGGTTATAATTATAATACTAGGTTAGAGATATGGGGTCGGGATGGAAAAATGGTTGACTGTATGTATGCAAGAAAAGTTTTGTAAGTCGACGGTGATAAGTGAACATGAGCTAGCAGCGAGACATCATCAAAGTTAGGGGGTTGACGAAGGACGGTGAGTAGAACTAACGACTAGGACACATGATACATATTAGGTCAATAAGGTTAGACGATGGGTCTAATGAGTACGGAACCGAAGGAGATATGAAAAAGGAATGCAAAGAAAGCATTGGTGCCGGCAAGAGAAAGGAGGGTGAGTGTGCAAGCAGGGAGGTACAATAATAGTCATGAATCTAGGAGGTAAGTTCTTGTTGTGTGTAAAGAGAGGAGGAGAGCCATCACAAATCTTTGATGCATCTAGACTGTCTAAATGTTATTGGAATTTTTTTTTTTTTTAGTGACCAAAAAACTAGAGAACTTTTAAATTTTCATATCTAGATGAACATAACTAATGCAGTTATATTTAAGATGCATTAAATACATGTAATATTTAGGTGTTTTTACATTACTATCTACAACCGTCAGTATATCTAATTTAGACTATTTATTTTTACTAATAATATCATAATATTTATTTATCCTACTGCATCAACTACTAGAATTTTTATTAACCATTGAGATTCTTCCACTGATGATAATCCTAATAGAAAAATACTACACGTAAATAGCACTATAGTCTATCCCAGTAAATATTATCTTTTGTCGAATGGACTTATATACATGTAATACTTTTAGAAGCAATTTAATTACAGAATAAATAAACATTTAAAATAGATTTAATAGATAGTTTAAACATATGAGATAGATGTAAAGCAATCTTTTAGTAATGTGAGGAAGAGAGGCTATCTATTATTGTAAAAATCTGTTGACTGGGGCCGCGTTCGGCTACCACCATTTCTAATTTCTTTGTTTTTTACGTGCATGCTTCCAAACTGCTAAACGATGTATTTTTTATAAAAAATTTCTATAGAAAAGTTACTTTAAAAACCATATTAATCTATTTTATAATTAATAATTAATTAATCATGTACTAATCTATTATTATGTTTTCTGCGCCGGACAACGAACCCTCAATTATCCCCTTACCGAACGCGGCCTAGGTCTACTCTAATAATGATAGTCACTCCATATTTATATTTAATGTTATTGACCTTTATATTTACTTTTACAATTCATCTTATTTCAAAAGTTTACAAATTATTAATTATTTTACTGGAATATGACTTATTACTAAAATTAATTTAAGCCTGGCTTATAATTATATATATATACATATATATGTGTGTGTAAAAAAATGAATAGTATAACATAGATACAGCAGGTCAAATAAAAAAAGAGAAAGGAGTATATTTATGGCGTACTAGCAGCGAAGGTTGTGGGGGCAGCAGGTTTGCAGTAGTGAGAATACATAAAAAAAAACGGTGCTTCGCTTTCTTCTGGTAGGCCAAGCCAGGCCCCGAGAGAAGAAGAGGAAAGAGGAGAGGAGACGCGCCGAGTTGGAGTTGAGTTTGGTTGGTTGGTTGCCCCAAGCCAAGAATGGACGATTCCCAAAAGGCATGGCCTTATACCTAACAAGCCTCGTTTTTTAATGCTCTTCTTTTGTCCTTTTTATCCAGCTCTCCCAAGCTTAGCTACCTTCCTTCTACGCTTTGTTACCCTTCCATTACCAACAGTGATGACAAAAAAAGATGCTAGTAAATATTAAAATCCTCTCTTCTCTACTAAGAATGTTAGGCCAGGTTATTTTATGATTCTAGACAACATATACTAGTCACTCTAGTTGATATATAAAATAAATAAATAAATAAATGTTTAATTCTATTAAGTACTTCCTATGTCCTTCAAAATAAATATATTAGAGGTTAATAATAGTTAAAGTTTTAAAAGGTTCAACCCTAAACTGGTCGAAAACTAAGTGAATTGTGGGATTGAAACCATACAATTTTACTGTAAATTCTATTCTGATATGATGTTTGAACTGCGGAAAATTTTATGATATTAGTATAGTAATTCACAAAAGACGATACAGTTGAAAGGGAAGAAATTGTGGTTTCCAAGTGGGGTCCCGATCACTGTTTGAAAAGAGCCGAGGAAAACGATGCAACCATTTCTCCCCGTGTACATGGAAGCAGGAACAGTATATGCAGTACATTCCAGCGAAAAGGAGGCATCAAAGCACACCAATCTTGTGTTGTGTGCAGCCAAAGCAGGTCGTAAAGCGTGGTCTAACTCACGGGGCACTTTTATCAAAAACTGCAGGATTAGGCGATGGTCACATGCGATGTTAAGTTAAATCACCATAATTAAGATCTGGTTCGATGGCCCAGCCTTGAAAGCGTCCCATGAGACACTGAATCTAAGCTAAGCTTAGCCTCTCCGAGAATTTTAAGATTAAGTTACAGTGAGCTGACTGAATAATTGAGTAGTAGCATCAAGTATTATTTGTCATGATTAGTCAACATAGTAATTACAGCAGAGACAAAATGGAGCAGCAGCAAGAGAGAGAGCAGAGATCTTTGGGCAAGACAGACAGGGGCAAGCACAAGCACTTCCATCTTATCTCTCTTTCACCCAGTGTTTTCACCTAGAGAGCTGACAAAACAAAGAAAATTAGAGAGGATTCTGGAGGATGTTTCATTTCATTTCCAAGCTTCTGAAGTCGAGCATGGCGGTCCTGAGTCCCAGGAAGCTGCTGCACTTGCAGTCTGTGCTCTTGGGGAGCCCCAGGCTGCAGCTGAAGCAGACGCCGGCCTCCCTCTTCACCGGCTTCATCATGGTCTCCTCTTGCAACGACGGGAGGCTGATGCAGAGATCCAGGTTGAGGTCAGGGCACTTGAGCGGCTTCCCCTGGCCCCAATCGGCCGCCTGCTCCTGTGTCACCTTCGGCTGATCCTCTCGCCGGAACACGGCGGCCTTGTCGTCCCTCGCCGCCGCCGCCACCGCCGCCGCGGCCGCCGCCTCGAACGATATGGTTATGTTGGACGCGTTGTCGTTGATCGGCCGGTGTGTCACCGGGTCGATCCCCCGGCTCAGCAGCTTCCTTCTGATGTGCGTGTTCCAGTAGTTCTTGATCTCGTTGTCCGTCCTCCCAGGCAACCTCCCGGCTATCAGCGACCATCTGTATCAAACATACAGGAGCAGCAGCAGCAGCAACAACCGTTTTAGCAATCAGAACAGTATAAAAGAACGAGTTTTTTTTTTAATGATCTAAAACTCATACTTTTTTTTGCGGGGAATCTAAACTCATACAACTCATACGCATGCATGGAAACACTATCATTGAGAATTTGAGATGATGGATGATCTTGAAGGGACGTACTTGTTGCCCAGGAGGCTGTGGAGCTTGATGATCAGCTCGTCCTCCTCCTCGGTGAAGTTGCCACGCTTGAGGTCAGGCCGGAGGTAGTTGATCCACCGGAGCCGGCAGCTCTTGCCGCAGCGGAGGAGGCCGGCGGCCTTGGGCAGCGACCGCCAGCAACCCTCGCCGTGCGCCTTGATGTAGGCAATGAGCCGATCGTCTTCCTCCTTGGTCCACGCTCCCTTGTTGGTGTGTGCCTTCTCGCAGCACGGCGACCTCCCCATGACGACGACGACGAGCTACTGAACAAGCTTTCTTGATTCTTTCCTTCCTTCTGCTGCTCTCCCTGTCTCGGTGGGTTGTTTCAGTGGAAGTTGTTGTTGCTGCTGCTGCTGCTGCTGCTGCGCAGCAATGGGTGGGTGGATTTTTATAGGCACTTGACTCGATTGGGGAGGTCTTCTAGAGGCTGAGTTGGTGGGAAAAAGGTTAGGCTGGTAGGCCTCCTCTTCCTCCTCCTGCTTGCACAGGTCATGGCCTCATCACTGGCACTGGATTACCAGTTTTATTTACGAAGGCACAGCCACAGCGCACAGGACACACAGGCAGCAACCGTGGAGCCTGCTGCCTGATAAAAACCTTCAAGGTAGGTGTAAAGTGAGGTAAGCGGCCAGCGCCAACCGTGGGCTTCGGCGATGATGGTGTTGACGCTGCCAGCAGCCTGATGGCTGACGCCTACCTCCATCCATCCCTTTGGCGCTCTCGGTTTTAACAGCTAACTAACTGCATCCTCTCCACCACGCCACCACCATTGGTGCCTCCTTCCCTCCATGGTCTCTCTGCTTTGCTCCTAATTAGGTTTAGCTACTTCCTTTTTTTCTCTGATGCTGCCCACTTGCCTGAGCTGCTGCTGCTACCTCCTGTGTCGAAGATTCAGTGCAGTCTGGGTGTCCTACATGAGCAGAACAGAATATCAGATGAGTCCATGGAGGTTGTTTCCATTCTCCGACAGAATTATGTCAACATGAAAATGATCTGTGCTGTATTACCACGCACATAGTAGTAGAGTGGTTGTATACGGGTCATCCTTGTATTTTAAAAAAATAAAATGCTCTGATCTCACCAGCTCTAAAATTCTAGCGTTTCTCGTTTAACAAAGGAAAATATTTTGGTTCACCAGTACAAACCCATGAGCTTATTAAAAACAGGATGAGGTCCTAAACAACTGAAACCCTGATCATAGACTTTTTCCCTGTTTGTTCTTCAATAAATTATGATAAACCGGAATAGGTATGTCACAGTAGCACTGCATAAATCAATATTATTTGCCACCCACCTTATTTCTTTATTTTCTCTAGAATAATTCTGCTTCCAGAATCATAGCTATTGTCATGATCCCATCAAATTAATTTCATGTGGAACTTTCTGTTTTATACTCTAATATAAGTTGGTTCATCTGTTTGGTCAACCCTAGATTAAAAATTCACCAAACTCATCAGTCCTGCACCTGCTTCATATTTCTTTCTGTAACAAGGCAGATCATGGATATCATATTTATATGAGATCATTATTTATATAGACAAAACTGCATGGTGATAGATTAAAATTATCTTTGATCCCTAATAGGAATATCAACTATGACCTGGACCCCCTCCACTTCTTTAACATGTGTTTTTCAGTTGCTTATCAGGAAGATACGCAAGTTAGCAGAGTACAGAACGTTCACAGATTAATATGTACTGGTCTACTAAAGGCCGTGGACATCAAGAGGCAGATGAAATTATGACTTGGTTAGATACTTCAATGGACCCATAAATGCTACTAGTTAGGAGGAACTTACATATCCATGACAAAATCCAGATGGACTTGCATATTATTTGTATACCTAATATATTCTTGTGGATGGTTACCAAACTATGGACCATAGTTGGTTGGGTGCAAGGAGAGGAAATATCCGAAACCATTAGCTTCAGTTGGGGCCAGAATGATTGGGACTTCACACTCCACAATGGTCCTCAATATGATAGGAAATGTTGAAGTTCCTGATATCACCACCTTCATTTCTTAGCTGGCATCGAGTGATTACAACCCTCGATCCAATTCCAATACTGTTCTTTTTAGTGTATGAGTAGACTGAATTGGCATCTGTGCGATGTTTTCTGCTGATTCAAGATCATATGGGGGGAACTTAGGCAAAACTAAGAAATATTTCACTTTTTAACGAACTAGCATGCTAGACTCACTTCAAATTAGTTCAATTTTATTCAGAACTATAATTAACGATGGGTTTACTTTGATTTTTTCTGGAAATCAAACTGCAGGTTTTACTTCCAATGGCAATTTCACATATTCTGTAATGTAATTAACATGAACTCTTTAGCTTGTACTTTTAACATTTATAAAGGTTTTTATAAATTATATTTCAAAGTGAATTCTTCATTTTAATTTAGATCCACCAGCAACCAACAGTGTAGGTTTATTTCTTCCCCTCATTGACATCGTAATTTCTATGCCTTAAGAGCTAAGAGCAGACATGGATGCTCTTTTGCACTTTGTTTTATAATATAGTAGAATAGACAGGTGTTGTGTATCACTTTTCACGAAAAGGCTAATGTTAAATCTGTAACAAGTCATTTATATGAAAATTCATTTCATCAATGCGCAGAAAGGGTCGTCTGTCAATTTTCTGTTCATGCAAACCACAAATCAACTAAGAGCATTAGTCACCAAACTACTTAATTGCATAGTTATCAATCACTAATCATCATTATTGTTTCTAAATAGCAATAAGATAATTGGCCATAAATCAAGTTCAGTGTCCTGTCAGTTTGTTATCCACCAGTTTAATACACTCTTAAATAGGCTCCCAGTTTGGTGCATTAAATTTAATCAAGTAAACCATTTTGGTTGTACCCTAATCACCACCTCACCCAAGCTTAGGGGCGCAATCACTGAAAAATAACGTATTAGCCTCAGTTCTTTAGTTGTTAAATGGTAGGCACTAGTTCTAGAAAGCATGAAGGCAGATAGAAAGAGGAGGGTAGGGAAATGGTTTGTAGCTGAGGTGTGGTGTCGGTTATGTGCAGTTGTTCTACCTTCCACTTCTTAGCCACACACTTGTGGTGGAAGCCTCCTCCTCCAGGCTGGTCTGTTCTGAGTTAGGGGGAAGGGAAAGAAGGCAAGGAGAGAGGTAGGTCTAGGTCGCTCTTTTGTTGTTTTCTCTTCAAGGGGGGGCATGGGCAATTAGCTATCCCCACCACATGCACCAGCACAACAACACCTATCTATAACTCCTCTCCCCAACTCCCTCTTTGTTTCCCCAAACTACATGCCCCTTATATGCCTGCATAAAGCTCCAAACTCCCAGTGCCATCGTCCTTTTCACCCATAATCTTCTCTCTAACTACCAGTCCTTGCATTCTTCCATGCAATTGGCTATTAGCAGATTAGGTGTGGTGTTGGTCTCCTGGACTTCAAGCCAAATTCATCAGCCAGTAGTTTCCAATGGTTGACCATAAATTCAGATTTTACTGAGTTTATTGTTGATTGCGAACTAATTTAAATTTAATAATGTTAAAAATACAAGAAAAAGGTATAGCAGCTATAAATATTGTTCTGCCTGCACTCTGCAAGACACTTTGACTGTCTTCAAAGTTAAACGAGTGGGAAAAAATACTTCTTTTTCATTGCAACGAGTACATGGAAAAGATCAAGACTTGTGTGAACTTGGACTCATGAAAGAAGCAATGGTTGTAGGAAGAAGTCAGAAGTCCATGTATCCTAAATTCCGAAACTCATTTAGCTTTTAGAGATTTGATTTTAAAAAAGGAGTTAGACACATCTCCATCCTGTTATCAACTATTCCGCTGCCCATGGAACAAATTTGTAATTACGTACAGCTCTTTGCTGGTACCAACAAATGGTATGTGAAACTAGAAGGCAAATTGCAGCATAAGACCATGGTTTTATAACTCCAACTTAGCATAAAAATAATACTATAACTAAATAAAGCTGAAAAAGCAACAAAACAATAATTGATTTACAAATTTAGCTAGACAATGTTTGGTCAGGTTGATCCATCAGCTAATACAAATAGCAGCCATCATTTCCTTTCTAGTGAATCAGTTTGTCCTTTTTTAACTACTGCTAGCCCAGCTCATTTTCGGCTTAGTATAGATGTATCTTCCATGAAACAAATAAAATATATAGCATTTCCTCAGTTGCTGGGTATGATTGGTGGCTAAATAATGGATTGGCCCAGGAATACCCAAAGGAAATCCTGGGGAATGCACATGCACTTAAAAGGAAAAATGTACTATATGTTAGTACAGCACCGAAAACTTTGACTATTTTATCAAATGAGATGCTGAGAAATACGTAATTTCTACAGTACGTAAATGTTTGATCATCCAACTGAGCAAGAACACCCCCATTATAGTATAATACTAGTGAAGCCAACATAAAGGCAATTGCTATATGTTTGGCATAAATATTGAACATAATTTCCTAAGAAACTTCTCCGGTGAAACATCCTTTTGTACATCTGCCTCCTTGAACAGTTTCGCCCTCGTTATTACTGACAATTTTCCCAGGTTCAGCTATATAGCTGATCATGGACTTCCAGCGCCTGCAGCTCCTCCCAAGTCTCAACCATTATATGTAGATTCAATCCAGAGGCAAGTGTAAATTTGTACTCATCTTATAATACAGAAAGAGCACAGGTGACAATTGGCTTGTTGAAACTATACTGAAGCGCTTTTATGTCTAAGGTATGCATGCCAGTATGTCATGTGCCTAAGAGGGCAAATATTATAGCTCCAGAATCCAGACACTCCTCAGCATTTCAGCTGTCCTCTATAAACATAAAAGGAATGCATGGAATATGGAGCCTCACAGACATTTAGCACATTTATTAAGGCATATTTTACCATTTATTTTAAGGGATTGCAATAACGTTACGGAAATGTGGTTGATACTGAGGGGGGAGAGGGAGGTTTAATGGAGAATTGGGTGTTCTGTTCCTATTTACAATCTGTATCGGTGTTACTGAGTCGAGTTTGATTGTTTATTCTCCAAAAGAATTGCTCCTTGTAATAAGTATTCTATTCAGAAATGGAAGATGAAGGCATGGTAGTAGTACTGAAAACCAGAAAAGCCTACAAAGTCAAAAAATGCCCATGACAAACTTAACTCTTAATATGCATTTAGCAGTTGGCTTTCATTTCCACTTAGCATCATATGTGACTTTTCATTTGTATCACATGGGCCATGTCAACGTACAACTCCAAGAAAAGACAATAAATGCAACTTGGTTGGTCACAGGCACGAGTACATGACTCCAGAGCTACCACTGTATCACAAAATGGGTTCTACAGAACAGGGACAATTTTGTACACATCGATACAGACGGACATATTAGGGGTGCTATTATACCCTAGGACAGCAAATATACATAGGCATTAGGCAACCACCGAGTACCAACTTCATCAGATATAAGAACATAATTTTGAACACAGTAACTGATTAAGCATTTCTGGAACTCAAATGTAGACTACTTACATTATGCAGAGACAAATCTCCTCAAAGCAATCATTAGAGCTGGGAAGTCGCTAGGATGATTTCTGCTCCTCATTCATACAGGTGATCTTGCACGCGATCAATCCACACCCTACGAACAACAAAAGCAAAGCGTTAACACATTGCCCATGTCACTGCACCACCGCATGAACGGAGTCGCCTTACCCACTCACATTGGCGCTTGCACGAGCGCACACAGCCGCTTTCTCCCCGCACGCCCATCGCCGCCGTAGCTTGATGTACACCACCAGGATGATGGGCGCGTATCCTTAAGCCTCAGCCGTGTCATGCCTCGCTGCGCTGCGGCATTTCGTCGAACAACAGACGGGCCATCCTCACCCCTGCTGCCCCCGGCTCACCAGGGGAGATGACGAATACATCCACACCCACCGCGCCGCCACAATGAACTGCCCCTGACATCCCCGCGCCGGCCCGGCGACTGCCGCCACCGCCGCCGCCGCCGCCGCGGCGGCGAGCACCGCAGCCACGAGAGAACAGGTTGGGATGGGCTAAGAAGGCTGCAGTAAATGGGCCAAAATCCTATTATAAAAAGTAAATGGGCCTCGACTTCTCACTTTATGGGCCGACACTGTCCGGCCCGTCAAACCGGCCCGGGAAGCTTCCAACGGCTAGTTTTTGCAAACGGCTACTTGGGCAACGGTCGGGCAGCGAGCTGTTGGATTCATATATCTCCTGTGGAAGGGAATCCAATGTCGTAGTGTACAAACCGCTCCGCCGCCTCCTCCTCTAGCTCCGCCGCCGCCGCCGCCGCCGCTGCCTCCTCTGTTCTCGGGTCGACGACGATGATGCAGCAGCAGCAGCAGGAGACGTGGCACGCCGCCGCGGCGGTGGGGCTCCGGCCGACCAAGTCGGCCCCCTGCTCACCCATCAAGCCGGCGGCGGCGGCGGCGCCAGCGGCGGCCATGCTCCGGGCCAACTCCGACTCCTTCCACGTCGCCCACAAGGTCCCCGTCGGCGACACGCCGTACGTGCGTGCCAAGCGCGTCCAGGTACGTGCTGAGCGAGTTTTGAATCTGCTTGCGTTGGATGGATTTGATGGTGGGGCTGACGGATTTGGCGTTTTCTGCAGCTGGTGGACAAGGATCCGGAGAAGGCCATCGCGCTGTTCTGGGCGGCGATCAACGCCGGCGACCGCGTGGACAGCGCGCTCAAGGACATGGCCATCGTGATGAAGCAGCAGAACCGCGCGGAGGAGGCCATCGAGGCAATCAAGTCGCTGCGCAGCCGCTGCTCCGACCAGGCGCAGGAGTCGCTCGACAACATCCTCCTCGACCTCTACAAGGTTCGTCAAGTCAAACCCCCCTCTTCCCTCTTCTCTTCTCCGGCAATACGCGCAGCAGCTGATACGTGTCGATGAATCTGAGCAGAGATGCGGGCGGCTGGACGACCAGATCTCGTTGCTCAAGCACAAGCTGCAGCTCATCCACCAGGGCCTCGCCTTCAACGGCAAGCGCACCAAGACGGCGCGGTCGCAGGGGCGCAAGTTCCAGGTCACCCTGGAGCAAGAGGCAACCAGACTTCTTGTAAGATCCCACACACATTTCTCATCTCATGGATGGATTGATCTGCGAAGAATTCAAATTGGCGGTCGAGCTGATCGATCTTGTTGTTGCCATTGATGTGCAGGGCAATCTGGGGTGGGCGCTGATGCAGAAGGATAACTACACGGAGGCGGAGGGGGCGTACCGGCGGGCGCTGCTCATCGGGCCGGACAACAACAAGATGTGCAACCTGGGCATCTGCCTCATGAAGCAGGGCCGCGTGCTGGAGGCCAAGGACGTGCTCAAGCAGGTGCGGCCGGCGGGGGTCGACGGCCTCCGCGGCGCCGACTCGCACCTCAAGGCCTACGAGCGCGCGCAGGAGATGCTCCGGGACCTCGAGGCCAAGCTCGTCGGCCGCCCGCGCGCCGACCTGCTCGACAAGAGCTGGCTCTTCGACGCGCTGATGCTCGGCTCCTCCTCCAGTATCTGGCAGCCGCAGCCGTGCATCGACCACATGCTGCCCCCGGCCCCGATGCCGCGCGACCAGTTCGCCGACGAGAACGCCGGCGCCGGCGCAAACAAGAAGGTGGCGGCCGCGGCCGCGCACGCGCTGCAGCCCAACATCCTCAGGGTGGACGCGCAGCCGTTCTACTCGCTGCGCATGCCGCCGCTGGCGACCAAGCCACAGAACGTGCAGCAGCCGCAACAGAAGCCGCCGACGCCGCAGCCGCAGGTGCACGATCCAATGGGCAACCTGAAGAGGACACGGTCCGGCAACGCCATGGACAAGGCCACAGCATCAGCCGGGCCAGGGGGGAAAGAACCGAGCAACGACGAGAACAACGGCAGGAGAAAGTCACTCACCGCCGAGGAAAGATGGCCGGAGCTGCCCGACCACAGCGCGTTCGACGAGGCCCTTGTTGCGGCCGTCCTGGCCCCGGTCCTCGATGACTCCGCCGCCACCGCAGAATTGAACGGCAACTGCAAACCGGCGCTGGCGCCGGCGAGCTGCTGCGACACGAGCCCGGCGATGAAGGAGAAGATCGGGAAGAGGCTCAGGATCTTCCAAGACATCACACAGACACTGAACACTTTCTGATTTCGTTCTTGATTTTTCCTTTTCTTTGTTACTCACAACAGCCAAGGCTTGATGAGGACCATGGCGACGCCGCGAAGGAGATGTGCTTGTTCTCCTGGAAGATTCCATGTCGCCGCTAAGTTAAATTAGGATCCTGATTGGGTTTAGTCTGCTGATGATTCTTGATTTGATTTTTAACACACCCTAATAACAGCTGATCAATCATTCACATTCTTCAGCTTTTGACACTTTGCCAGAAGGCTTTCTTGTAACAGAACACGATTGGATTTGCATATCTTGTTCTAATTCAGTTTGTTAACAGTTGAATAACAGAGTGTCGTTTGTTTATGCTGCCTGTCCACTCAGTTTCTGAATTGATATCTTCCCTATTGCTGATAACTGAAGTTATAACTGCAACCCAAAATTTTCACCCAATCCCCTGTAGTCAACTTCCCTCTGCAACCGCCACTAACATGTGGGCCCAGGAGGCGCCAGACCCACACGTCAGCGACAATGCTCTCTGCAGTTGACTGCAGAGGATCCGGTTCTGCATCGGTAGGACCGTGTCTGATTTTGTAGAGAGAATACAGTTTAGAAAGAGCCTGCAATTTTGTTATCAGTCATCACTACTCCATCGGTTTCAAAATAGCAATTTTATTTATCACTCGTCCATCTATAATAACTAAAGCAAAAAAAACTAGTAGGTTGACCCGCGCAGATGCGCGGCTAGATTTTAAGTCATCTTATGGACAATGTTTATCTTGGATTTCTCTACGTAACAAAAAAAACCTTTTTTTAATTTAAGAAGCTAGTGTAATTTTTTTAAGAGTATAAGTCCCTATCTATATCTACTTTCCTTAAGCATAATATAGATTTTTTATTCGATTCCAAATTCCAAGATAACTCATTAGAATTATTAATAAGATGGTCATGATATATTAGCAATATTTATATTGCCCCTTTTTATTCGCTTTATTACTTCTATTCTAGATCCTATCGTTTTACTTCTATTTTTTTGTTTTTAAAATTCCAAAACATATGTTTGTTACTTATCTTAATTGTTGTCTATTTCAGTATAACTCTATTTAATATTTATCTATTTGTTTTGATATTTAAGCATATATTAATATTGACATAATGTGGCGTAAATTTGGAACCATAACTATGTCAGAGCTTATGAACTACCACCACTTGAACTCACTCAACACTATTGTTGGTTGATGCTCTCTTATCTATCCACTGTAATGGTTGCTATCTTGTTGTCATCTTCTTGAGTTTGCTCTCCACTTTAGACATTAATATCATCAAGCTTGCTTTCTACTATCATATCCTCAAGTTTGTTCCATGGCTATTGCACTCTTTATGCTTACTTGTGGTCATCACCTTGTTTGATTCTGCCTGATACACAATAGCAGCGGTGATTGTTATGATCTAACGGTATAAACCTTACGATCTAGATGTATTATAATCTAACGGTGTCGATTTTTCTTTTTTATAGCGACATTTCGATCTAGATATATTATGATCTAATGGTTTAGAACTTATGATCTAGATGTATTATGATCTAACATTATAGATTTTTTCTTCTTATAGCAGATCTAAACTTTACAATCAAGATATATGATTTTTGTTTCTTTCCCTAGTTATTTTTAAAAACTCTGAGTAGGATGTGTCCAGCATTTTTTTACTGGTAAAAAATAAAAAATAATATTTTTTATTCAATAAAAAATCAAAGGGTGTAGAACTTAGAGAACTTGGTTGAAAATTGCTAATAGGGTTTAGCGTGCCTCCATCTTTCGTTATAGTCAAAATACGACTCATCTTATTTAACTTTTATAATGTTAAATATAATTTAATATTCTCAAATATAAGCTTCTTGGTGCAACGAATACTTCTCAAACTAATTGTATGTTGACTGCAATTTACTATTCTAAATCGATGCGTAATTTATTTTTAACACTTATTTTATAATTTATTTTAATTTGTATAATTAAATTAACTTGACCGATGCAATGCACGTGTTTTTGTTCATAAAGTCCAAGTAGAGATATAATTAACAACAAAAATTAAATAATCAAATAAAGTAGAACTCGGATAACTTGCAAGTGTCTCTCTATCTTTTTTTTCATTATCGAAAGACCACCTATCTTATTTAGTTACCTTATGATGTTGAGCATAATTTATTATTAGCTTTCGGATGTAACTTACACGTCTCAAATCAATTATATATTGACCATAATTTACTATTGTTGATTTAATATGCAATTTATTTTTTTGAATATTATTAATTTACATAATTAAAATAAACTTGACCTGGTGCAACTCATCGACATATTTCTAGTATATGTATACAATCAATAGTGACCCATCACAATACATTCATTACATAATAATAATGCTTGGAACTTTTACTAATATTTAATCGGATGACTTTTGCTAAAAAATCATCAAATGATTGATTGATCAATCAATCAAATGACGTGATATTTATTTTTCGTTTGCTGGCCTGTATGGCTGGTACTTCTTTTATCCGTTGCCTTACTTTGGTTGAGTCAAAAACATACAACAATACCAATTGAAAATAGTAATTTATTATACGTCAGATTGTATGGAAGTACTGTTCGGATTTTTCTTAAAATCTAGACAAAGCAGGTCTTCAATCGGACAACAAAGAAACACCCAGACAAATCGGTAATAAGAGTTTGATTAAGGCTCTATGTCTTCAATCGGACAACAAATGAACACCCGGCCAAAATATCAGCCATTAAAATTTAAACATAATCTGATCCGATGGTCCAAATATTTATTTTTTTTCTTCAATTAATGTGGTAATTTCTAGCTATATAGAAAAAGATATGAACATAATAATTAATTGTCAGGCCGATTTGTTTATTATATTCTCGTATCGCTGCAAAGTTCAAGCATTACTTGTTTAGTTATTTCCATCAATTTGAATCTGTCATGATCTATAGGTATAGAATTTATTTATTCCTCCGGTTAATATACGGTGACTCCTTGATCTTTGTTGTATAGTAAATTATAAATCAATATCGATCAGAGTTTGATTGTGTCTCTGTACCTTCAACCGGACAAACAGAGATATACGGTAATGTCCTTCCTTTTTTTGCTGCCAGGCAACGATCGCTGCTTGGTGTAGGCCCAGTTGCGCTAATACGTGGATGATGACGTATTCATACTCGGATAAATAGTCCTAGATACCAGAATACTCATCTCAATACAATTGTCTCCTACTTCATCTATTCAAGATATTTTTGGTTTTTTTTCATAAACTTAAATGCAATGATTGCATCAAAGATAAACTTATTATTGGACAAACAAGAATAAGCAAAAATAATCTTATTTTCGGAACGAGTATTTCCCAATGCAAATACTAGACGGTCAGGCTTAAAGTTGAACTTACAGAAAGTATGAGTTGTGAAGTGGTTCCTTGGTCCATGCACCGTTAAATCCAGATCTTTCAGGATATGCCCTTCCCTGAAAGAAAAAAATAATCCTGGCCGTGTGATGATACAAATGATTATCATGTGCTTACATTTCAAATGGAGAATAAAATGGTCACCAGATAGAGTTATAATACCTTGTCAGTCAATCACATTTGATAAAAGATGTCTCTTGTGGTGCACCTAACCAGAAAAACAAGAAAGAGTAATCAAAATGTATACCTCAGTCAAAAATATGACCAAG
This sequence comes from Oryza brachyantha, assembly GCF_000231095.2. NCBI lineage: Eukaryota > Viridiplantae > Streptophyta > Magnoliopsida > Poales > Poaceae > Oryza > Oryza brachyantha. Next base: position 14,015,825 of record NC_023171.2, read on the forward strand.
CAGATAAAATAATAGAATAGAGTAGATGCTCAAGATTTCCACAAAGCCTACTGCAAAGGTAAACCGTAAATTTGAGAATTGGTAGCCTTCAATATGACATGCAGAAAGGCCAATAGACTGGCCAATCACCTCACGCAGTCAATCATGATCAAAACACAACCTGAAGAATAAATATTCTGCTCTCAGAAGAACAGGCCCTGAACAAATGTGTATGTTGGATTTTGATGGTTCGTGTAAACCAACCACTACTGTAACATGCTGATCATTAAGGAACATGAACAGTACAGGTACAACAATACTTCAACTAGAGGGCATATGCTTCTTGTGGATTACTTCACCAATCAAAATATAAAAACTAGGTAAAGATTCCAAGTTCTCAACAAGAATGTATCCATATTCAGAGAAGTGTTTAGTAATAAACTTTGTTTGCATCAGGAAGTCGTCCTTCTCAGGGACAAGCAGCTGAGTCCTGATTACAGTACAAATCAGTTGCATAGTGTACAAGGTAGTAACTTCAGTTATAATGCATCCATATACAAGGAAATGCAATTTCATTTACCCACCTTCCAGGAACAAATCCAATGGTTGGACCTCCAGCCAGTAAACCATTCCAGCAAGCTGAGCGGTAAAATTCCCAGTTAGTTCATGAAAATATATTCCGTTTCTACCATTCAGAACCATGCAAAAGCAATGATGTAATCGCAAATTATTCCCTCTGCTAGTTTTTTAAGCCACCCGTGCTTGTCAAGATTCAAGCTTTGTATATATTTCACCAAAATTGTCCGATGCTATATTTGTATTGGATGTAATTATGTACTATCGCAATTTTCTAGATCAATGTTTAACTTTCTACACCCTATAAGGACAAATGAATCATAAAATTCAATAAGGTACTAACATGCAAAAATTCATATCTAATCAATCTCAGAAATTTTATTACTCCTTTGGCTATATAGACACAAGAAACACAATGGAGAATCCCAGGGTACCTTTGTAATAGGCTCTATCAGCACACGTAATATTCGGATAAGTGATAACTGTAACTCAATTTCTTAAAGAAACAGTGAAGATGATAAGTAAAAGGCCACCGCAGATAAGTGATAACCAGATAAGTGATAACCGTAACTCAATTTCTTAAAGAAACAGTGAAGATGATAAGTAAAAGGCTTGGCAACCAATAGTGTTCTGAACAGAAGAACGAACTATGCAATAAGAGTTTTACTCTCATCCTTCCTTTTGTATCTCGAGGTATCTCGAGGTACCAAATCGTTTCTCACTATTGGATCTAGCTAAGTAGGATGTGCACTGTTGGATTCAACAATCAGAAACGATTTGATAATGCGAGGTACCGGTACCTCGAGATACAAAAGGAAGGATGGGAGTAAAACTCATGCAATAAAGTGGTGTAATAACAAGTGAAGGCGGAAGAGACCACTGTTACTATGTTCTATAGCTACTGGCCTACTGTAGGAGTCAGATGTCCTGTGATAAAAATAGAGCTTAACTTGCAATAAGGAACAAGATCAGTAACACTTCAATTAATTCGCTTAAAATGGTCAGCATCATGTGAGCATTGCCTACAGCATTTCACAAGGGCAGACAAGTATTAAAATTTATATAGCTGCAGGCACATTGATTTAACAAAGTACAAACCAAGGAGATCAATGGCAATCTTAGTCCAGCATTGGAACCATGAGTGTACTCTTCCTCATGCCTAATTGAACCATTTGCGCCCCCAGTTTTTTGTTTTGCATCATATGTGCCAGCATCGTGCCATCTGAAAGTACAGAAGACAGTCTCCACGTGAAAAAGAGAAGGGCAAAAGAACTATCTAACAAGTAAAATAGACATAGTAACTTCATGGGGGATACATAACAAATGACTGAGAAGACAACAATCATACAACTAAAGATCAAAATACTTTTGTACTGCTAGGGAATGGGTTACATTCATAACTTCCCAATGGAGAACAGTTCACCTATTTTCACCATTTCTCCGTAGACAATATTTGAAGCCTCTCCTCCTAGTAGGATGTGGTGGACTGGTGGCACTCCGAACCAAGAAGGCAGTTCAATTGCTTGCAAATCTGTGTGGCCCCCTTGCTACCTTTGGTAATGCACCACCTCCAAGAGTTCAGAAGTATGTCCTGGAGGAATGTAGGAAATGCAATCTGTCCGGGCCGGAAAGAACAAGGTTGCTCCCCTAGAACCTGTTGAGATGGAATTCCTACTGGAATATCCTAGGAACCACACTAGGAGAGTTAGCAGGATGAGGAGATACAGAGCTCTTGGGAATTCAAAAATGGTATAGTTGCATACCATCTCTATGTGGTAAGCGACATGTTTCCTAACAGTATGAATGCTGTATCCCATTTTTTTTCTGGTAATTGGGGGAGCAGAGGTTTCAGTTGAGATATGAGTATGACCACACCCAAGCTGGCACTCTCACTGAAATCGTGAATGTTCAGAATGTTAATGCTGAATGAATTGAACCATTAATCAACCTTGCTGGAATAAAACTGCACTGTTGTGTGATTCTGCAAGGACAAATATGGCTGCCATGTAGGCTAAGAAAACACACAGATTAATCACTGACGAATTAACCCACTAGCTACTCCTTGCTACAGACACCCAAGCACTGACGAACTCCTCGTCCAGTTCGTTCCAACACCCTATCGATCCATCGATCACCATCAAACCCCGCACGAGTAAATGGACCAAATCAGAGAAGACACGAGAGGGCCAGAGGGGTGAGGACTGAGGATCGTTTACGGACGCGAGAGGGCGAAGCCCTTGGGGAAGATGAGGGCGGGGAGGTCGCCGACCTGGCTCAGGTACTCCGCGTCCACCGCCGGAGCCACATGGCCAGCCGCGCGGCAGACGCCGCCGCCGGCGACTCGGGCGGAGGAGACTGGAGACAACGCGAGAAGGGCGTGGTCTCCGAGGAGTTGAACCGTCGAAGACTTGAGAGAGTAGACAACGTGATGGGCTGTCCTTGCCAATTGGGCTAGCCCATTGATGGGCCCACTTGAGTCGGGGCCGAAATACATAGGCCCATTCAGAATCAAGCCCAATAAACCCTGGCTGCTGTGGATATGGGCCAAAAGGCTATAACAGCTCCCAATAATGCATCGAGTCTTAGAGATTTTTTTTCCCTTTTTCAGATTTCTTATGGACAAACTGACAGCCTTTACACTCACTCTATCTAAAGTCGGGCGCCATGATTCGTGCAGGATGACGTACCGTCCTAACAATGATGTTCCAGCGATCCAAGCTCGTACGGGACATGACCCTTGCACGATCAGATCGTCCCGGCCATGTACTCTTCTTTGTTTTCTTTTCTTTTCTTTTTTTTTCCCCTCAAATCAACCAAAGCAAGTGCTGCAAATGCTATAGTAAAGCAAAACGAACAAACTACTGCAATCAAGGGTTGAGCACGGGTGGCATTTAACTTTTTGTCACTTTTAAAAATAACACATAATATATTTGTCACCCGCTGTCTATGAACACGTGGGCCCTCATGTGTCTATAACATGTGGGTCTAATGACAAATATGTTTATGATATTTTTAAGAATGACAAAAAGTTAATTAAGTGCATTCTTTCGAGAGCTCAGCGTTCACCCAAAAAAGGGGGGGGGGGGGGGGCAAACAAAGCAGCAGCGTCTGCGTGCGTGACTGCGTCAGCCTCCATTGGAGGAAAAAAGGCAGTTCAAATAAAAAGCCGGGCCGTGCAATCGCATGCATGCGCCGGCGACAAATTCTCGAATTCGAGCCCACCCACCGCGAGTAACTGCCGGCGATTGTAATCACGGGGAGAGCATTGAATAATTGTGATGTTTCTCAACTGCTGGGAATAGGAGTATCGTTTGCTCTATGGTTATTGTTGCTAAAATTTAAATTTTAGAAACTTAGTTTTAAAGCTGATTTTGTGTTTTTACAGTATTTTTCTGTAATGTTTGTTTTAAAATGATAAGTTTTATTTAAAAACTATTCTTAATCCTTCATAATTGTTATGGGAAATGGAGCAGTGGGTTGGAATTAAATATTAGCTTAAAAACTTTAAAATGGATTATACTCGTAATTATTAAAGCAGCATTACTATTTTTTTTAAAAAAATAGCCTACGTTTGATGAGCTGCAGAACAGACGATCCGGGCGTGAAGCGAAGCGAGGCCTCGGCGCAGCGCAACGTTCCTTTCGAAGCGCTTTTCCGAAGAGAAAAAAAGAGAGAGAGAGAGAAGAACGAATGCTCAAAAACAGCAACGAGCCAACGGGGCCGCGAGAGGACCTGACCTCACTGCCCCAAAAAAGCCGCAAAAACCCGCGCAACCCGCTCCAAAGGCGTGCCGAAACCGGCCGCCCGACCGAAATCCCAAATCCCACGCAGCGCGACCGACGCGGCCGCGGCACCGGCACCGGCACCGGCACGGCCGCAGCAGCACGACCGTTGGTGGTGTGCAAGCCCCACGCTGCCCTCGCACGCGTCGCCTTCGCGGCGGCACGGTGCGAGGGCAGTTTGGGGAATCGTGGTGGGGAAGAAGACCCATGCACACTGCCCGAGATCTCATGCCATGCTCTGTTTTTACTCCTCCACTCCACTCCTCGCTCTCTCTCTTCCTTCTCCCGCTGCACACGCGTGCGAAAGGGGTCGGATCGAACGCCGCTCTGCCGTCGTCTTCCATCTCTATCCGAAGCGGAAGCGGAAGAGGGAGGGACGGGGTGATGGGGTTGTGCCAGTCGAGGCTGGAGAGGCAGGAGGCGGTGTCGAGGTGCAAGGCGAGGAGGCGGTACACCAAGCAGCTGGTGCAGGCGAGGAGGGACATGGCGGCGGCGCACGCGCTGTACCTGCGGGCGCTGCGGGCCACGGGCGCCGCGCTGCTGCAGTTCGCCAGCGCTGAGGCGGACCACCCGCACCCGCACCACGGCTCCGCGCCGCCGCCGCATCCGCCCTCCCCTCCGCCGCCCCCGTCCCCGCCTCCGCCGCCGCCCCCCCCGCCGCCGCCGCTCAGCCCGACGCCGACCACCACGTCGTGGACGACCAACTCCTCCTCGATCAGCGCGTCGCCGATCCTGCCCCCGCCGCCGCCGCCGCCAATGCCGTCCAGCTGGGACTTCTGGGACCCCTTCGCCCCGTCCTCCTCCCGCTCCCCCACCGACGACGCCGAGTGGGACGACGCCGCCACAACCATCGACGCCCCCAACGCGGCCCCCGTCGTCACCGTCGCGGCGGCTGCGGCCCCGCCCCCTTCCATCGTCACCGCCACCACCACCACCTCCACGGCCAGCGAGCTCACCGTCGTCGCCGTGCCCCGCGGCGGCGCGGGGAAGAAGGACCTGGCCGAGATTGCCACCGAGCTCGACGAGTACTTCCTCAAGGCGGCCGACGCCGGCGCCCGCGTCGCCGCGCTGCTCGAGGCCCCTAACTGCGAGCCACCTGAGACCAACCACAGCTTCCCAGGCAAGACAATCCCCAAATCACTCGCTCGATTCATCTCCATCTTGCTCACATTTCACTTATTTCTGATAAATTATTTGTTGCATGCAACTGAATCGACTAATGCTGCAGGGAAGGTTCTGAATTACAGCAAGAACTTGCGGCCGATGGGATGGTCATGGGGCGGAACCGGCTACAGTAAAGGCAGCAGTGGTTTCTCGAGGTTTGGAAGAGGAGACGAAGGGATGGGCAATGGCGGAAGTAGTGGAATTCTTAGCCATTCATCCACCGTAGAGAAGCTCTACGCCTGGGAGAAGAAGCTGTTTCTTGAGGTCAAGGTAATAATAATTTCTTTTGATCTTTAACTTTATTGACAGCGGTCTGAACTTTTGCTTTCTCACTACTAATTAAGAAGTAGTAGTAGTAAGAACGGACATGATGGTCGAAATGTTCCGCACAGTTGGAGTAGATCTCAGTGGATGAGTGGTTTGGGCTTTTGAGGAGCCGTCCTTTTTTCAGTTTGATTATTATGCTGTGACGGGAGATACTAACATGATTCCATGGGGTGGCAATTAGTTTTGTCTGAACAAAAGCAGCTTGTGGGCACAAGTACTAGTGATGCGTAATGCACATGTATGCTGCATTACTGCTAGCTTTATTGTTCCATGTAGCAATATTTTTTCCCTGTGCGTCAGGGTTCAGTAGCTTCTGTAAGTATGATATGCGCTATGCTTTTGGAGTGCATCTAAGTACAAGGAGCATCCTAATTTTGTTACTACCATGGAAGGCTTTGCTGAATGGAGAAAACTAAAATCATGTGCAAGTATGTTTTTCAAATTATTGATCTCACTGAGTGTACTCCTGGATCAAATAACTTGGGATTTGTCTTAATTTCTTTGTCATGGTAAATATAGTTTTTTTTCTTTAAATTATGTTTGTTCAATGTAGGTAATCATGAAAGCCGACCTTATATTACTTTGAAGATAGAATTCTTCTTTTTATTTTGGTAGAATTAATTACTTAACAGAGATTCCTTTGCACTTTCTCTGACTGCGAATTAGCGCAGAGTTACGAGGGGTTTAAGCAGGAACATGATAAGAAGATAGGGCTGTTGAGGAAGCAGGAGGTGAAGGGTGTGGACTACTTGAAGATGGAGAAGAACAAGATGGAGGTCGAGAGCCTGGATTCCAAAATGCTTGTTGCCACGCAGTCCATCGAGACCACCACTTCTGAGATAATGAGGCTGAGAGAATCCGAGCTATTTCCTCAGCTTCTTGAGCTGGTTGCTGGGTCAGTACAATGATTCATTCACCTCTCTATTAGTCTTGGACTATTCACATGTTCTTTACTTCCACTTGCAGCTGTCGTTTTGCCTGTTTGCATATGAGCATGGTTGTGTGATGTAGACTGGCACATATGGGCCATACTACGGTTTTGCCATGCTCGACTGTAGTAGTGTAGTGTCACTGGTTATTTACTCTTTGCATCTACCATCTTAGCTCACGTCCCCATTGCATTTTTCTTTCTCTTCATGTAAAGGTACCTTTGCCACTGTACGAGTTACCTTTCACTGATATGATTCAGCTTTGAAGTAGTGGAGTTTGGAGGGAGCAATGCAGTAGTGTAGTAGCTGGTGGGATCTCCACGTTTTGACTATTCTGACTGAATCTCCTGTACATTGATTTGGTCAGACTTGGCCTGTCCATAGGATCTCCTAGTCATCATTGCCCATCTATAGCTGACATCTTTGTGTAATGGTGACGGAAGTTACTTATACATGCCTGTTGTTGTTTGTCATATGGCTGACTTCAAGTAGTGTTGCTGACTAGCTCATTGTTTCTGGGAGAACACTAGTTGTCCATAAAAGAACAGAAAGGTTATTGAGCTACTAGTCAGTGTCCCTTTAGATCTCCATTTCAGAGGGAGTCACTGATTATATCCTCTTTTACATGACTGCATAATCGGCAGCATGCATTTAAATTTTGGAATATTTTGTTTCAATTTTAACAATTTAGCTGCAAATATACCTCCTTGCATAGTCTTCTCTTCAGTGATAAGATGGGAAAAGCTACACAAAGTTTGGTTGAATACATTGTAGCCCCACCCAATTGAAGTGAACTGCTGTAAACATAACCCAGCAATACCCACCTAGTAATGTTACTGCAATATGCTTCAAATTCTAGCATACGAAAATACCAGCTGACACCCCTGCTTCAGCTGAAGTGGTTTCCCTGTAAATAAGTATTCTCAGAGTCCACATACTATCAGACTATCAGTTGCATTAATTATTCTCTGGATATACATTTCCTTTGTTCAGCACAATGGCTATGTCTTTTTTCCATTCTCATGTATTTGTTTTTTTTATGCATGAATTCCAGCTTGATGAGCATGTGGAGGGGCATGTATGAGTGTCATCAAGTACAAACTCACATGGTGCAGCAGCTTGAGTATCTCAATAATTCCTTGAGCACTAACCCGACTTCCAATGTCCACCGGCAAGCAGCTCTACAGCTTGAGATCGAGGTCGACAGATGGTACTCAGCATTTTGCAGTCTGGTTAAGTCCCAGAGAGACTATGTCTACTCATTGACCGGATGGCTTCGCCTCTCCTTGTTCCAAAGCTACCATGATCCACACAGTAAAGGTCATCAGAACTCCGATATCTACAGCTTGTGCGAGGAATGGCAGCTAGCCATTGATCGAATCCCCGACAAGGTGGCCTCGGAAGGGATCAAAACTCTCCTGACAGTGATACATGCCGTGGTTGTACAACAGGCTGAGGAGCAAAAGCAAAAAAAGAGGTCCGAGTCTGCATTCAAGGAACTGGAGAAGAAGACAGAGGAACTAAGATCCCTAGAGTCCAAGTATGGGCCATACTCTGGTGCTGAAGGCGGCTTCGGGGATATGTCTCGGAAGTCGCCAGTATCAGACAAGAGGGCGAAGGTGGAGGCTCTGAGATGTCGGGCAGACGAGGAGAAGAGCAAGTATGAGAAGAGCATCGGGGTCACAAGAGCAATGACCCTGAACAACCTTCAGACGGGCTTCCCCAACGTTTTTCAGGCGATGACGGGATTCGCCAGCGTTTGCATGGAAGCGTTTGAGTCGGTGTACAACTTCAAGAGTTCAGACCGGATCCTTGATGCGAAGAGGCTACTGACCTGAGACGTCGTCGTCTCGTGCTGTGCTGGTACTTGGTAGGTCACTGTATAAAGTGTATACAGTTCTAGACTTCTTGTAGAATAGCAGGTGGAAGAGTTTTTAACTTTAGAAACCGTCTCTGTGTTATCACCTTCTGTCTTAAGGTACTAAGATAGTTTAGGCAGGCACAGGAATGCCTCGAGTTCATTTACTTGCTGTGAACGAACTTGAAGCCTTGTTCTTCATCTTTTTGGCTAGCTCTGAGGCGATTGTCCATTCTTGGATTCGGGATGTGAAATCTGGCAAATTCAAGAATCATATTGTTTAGTAGATGAGAACAGATGACACAGTATTTCGCATACTGCAGTCACTTGCATTAATTAAGACGCCCAATTGCATATTCACGCAATCACGCGTACTGGAATAGAATTTTGGCAAGTGCAGTCACTTGGCTTTTTGAGCAAGCCGATGAAGTTTCAACTCTGCCAGAATTTAGTGTTCATCTGTATTGAAGGATAACAGGTCATTACATCTCGCATCTAACTCCATTTTCGATGTCAGTAATATGGCTATGTCTACCACGTTTTTCTCAACACAACTTTGAAAAATTAACGGAACATCTCAACAAGGTCAAACGGGTGTCTGGACACAAAGAAGGAAGTATCTACAGAACTCAACCACAGGTATTGGCCAATCTGTGTTTGTAGCAACAACATTCAAATGTATCATATCCTGTACCTCGCAAAGCTCAAGCATTTCACCTATTTCCTCACGATATCTATGAAGTTCTCCACTGCATCTCGACTTGAATCTGACCATTTTTGGAGTCTATGAGGTGGTACTTTTCATTGATACGCTTGTTGCTGATCACATCTGCAAGGCTTATATCAATGTAGCCCAAGGTTTCCTGAATAAATTAAAATATCCATCAGCAAGTCTTCTGATATTCATCATGCACAAGTCGAAAAAGTAAAATCATGGCATGGGGCAGAATTTCCAAGCACAAAAGACATACCTTGCCATGTATCAAACCTTTCTTTGGAGCTTTACTTAGAACTTCAACATGTAGTTTATCGTTTACAGGAGGTTCCTCACATACAAACTCGAATTCGTCCTCCCACCGTGGATCCCTGTTTTTCTTGATTACCTAAGAGAGGTAGAATTTCGTTGAGGATGGACAAACAATTTCCGTTGAGATGCTGGAGTGAATAATATTTACAAGATAAATACCTTTGTTTTCTTCTCTTCACCTTTGAAAATTATCTTTGCATATGGGTTTGTGTGGTGCTTTCCTTCAAGATCTTGAGCTTCATGAACAACAACAAAAAGCAATCCACCACCAGCTGGAGTACCATCAGGAGCTTTCTCGACCGCATCAGCACTGTCAACGCCATCTTTCTCCATATCATCTTCCTTGAAAGGCTTATATGTCACCTCCAAGGTGAGTTGTCCACGGGACTTCTCATTTTGTACATCATTAGGGTCCATCGTCTTGAGCAAGTTAAGAGTTATGACTTTAGTCTCATCTGGGGGAAGTTCTTTCAACAGAATCCCGTTCATGCCCATTTTTTCATGTTTGCCAACCTGAATACATCAAAAGAAACAACCTTGTATTCTTTGGTAAAATAAAAACCGGGAAAAAAATAGTGGAAGCAATCCATACCTGCTCCCAATCAAATACATTAATTTCCAGTGCCTGAGTTTCAGGATCTGTCACAACAAATTTGAAATCCTCATTCCACTCTGGATTAAGATTGCTGCGCTTTACTGTTGTTTTCTTGGATGGAAGCTTGTCATCTGACATCTTAAGTTTCACATACGGGTCTGATTTACCCAACAGATCCTTCTTTCGAAGATTTTGAGCTCTCAAAACTTTCACAAGTAGAATTCCAACAGGCTTCTTAGAAGCTCTGTAAATATGTGGAAACCATTAACATGACATCTCAAAGTTGTATAAAAACAATGAGTAGACTAAGTGATAATAATGGTACTTTGAGGGATCCAATATAGGAACTTCCAGTGTCTTTGGCCAGAGATACATGCTCGCAACTTGCTTTTTGATGGTCTCCTGCGAATGCACAAACGGGAGTGGTCAAAATATTCTACTCGTACTGAATGGAGTGAGGCAATCCAGTTTTGCGCAATGTGGCACATCCACTGTAATAACTAAGATACCGCAGAATAATATCAAGTCCAGGCTATAGCGTCTGAAATTATCATAAACCAGAAAATTCTTACTTTGGGTACGTAAGAATGTGTATGGATCTAAGTCTAAATACGTGTAGACCAATAGCAGAAGCAAGCTGCAGTACCACATTACAAGTTCGCTGTGAATGTTAAAAGAATTGTAGTAGTTCAATAATAACACGCCTCACCTATTTCTAGCAAACTAATGAAAATTTCAACACCATAGACAGACAAACTTTCACATAAGAAACCCCAAATTAGGAGTCAGGAATACCTGAACAAATCTGTAAAGACCAGGAATAGCCATTAAATCTGCTCCAAGAAGTTTCAGCCCAAAGTCAACATGTGGCTGCCAAACCAACATAACTAGTAAGAAGTAATCAGCAGATTGATAAAATTACAAGTAAATACAAGTGATCAGATATCAGACCTTCTCCATGAGAGAAACAAGAATTTTTGCAAAGCAAGGAAATACAGGCACCAATGGCTTCAGAGTAATACGAGGTGAAGCAAAGACTTGCAGATCTACAATCTAAAATAATTTCACATTGAAAGTGAATAGTTTAATTAGCTGAATTCTATAGCATAACGATACCGATTACTATTTCAGATCATGAGAAAAAAATTAATACCTGGACAGTTGCTTTCAACCCATAAGCCTTTACAACAACAGTGACATTGGGATTTGCAGCCCACTTAAGAGATGGTTCCATTATCAACTCTTGCTCTTCTGTGACATACACCTTCATTCCTGGAGGGGCAAGTAGGGTCACATTGATTCTGTGCAATGCCATGGTATGAAGAGAGCTAATAGAGCATCGCTAACAAACAAATAGGGTGTATAAACTTATGAGTGTTTGGTGATGTACATGTGACAAGTTCACAATAACAAACAAATAGGATGTATAAACCTATGAGTGTTTAATTCATAGAGCCAATCATTAAAAAAAAGCATACTAACTTAGCAGGAACAAAGTAGTAGAATGTGTTCATATTCTACATCTCCAGAGATGCAAACTATAAAATATTTTGGGGCTGATTTGACTACACTTGAACATAAAACAACTTGAGATTAGCACAACTGTTTGCACAACATACTGAAAGTCAGATACATGGCTTGTTTTGAATAGTCTAGTTCAAGAAATGAAGGAAGGACTCAAAAACATGTAAAATACAGATGCATGTGTGTAAACATACAAAGAAAAGGAGAACTAACCTTGAAAGGTGGGTGGTAAGCTACCCAAAGTAAGTGATTCGAACTCAATAGATTCTAGTTTATACTTCTGTCTGTTCTCTTCAATGATTGGCTTTGCAATATCCTGTGCAGTTCTGCAGATCGCCTACAGGATGAATGCACAATAAAAGTTCTATTATCAATCAGAGATCCATTTCATTATTGGTGACTTGGTGCAGTCTACAATATAAGAGTACCTTGTTGAGATAGGGCCACATCATCTCCAAAAATCTATTCAGCCAATCGACCTAACAACGAATAGGAGGAATATGAGAATGATGTTGTTTGAGTGCATGAATTTTTCTTCAGCGGGTGATTGATAGTTTAAGGAGTGGGTAAGCATACTCTATCATAGTCAGGATTCTTGACCCACAAAGGAATTTCAGGAAGAATGGCGTCCATTGATGTTGACTCATATTCCACAAGTGGGCGAACTTTGACATCCTGAGAGACAATCAGAGGAAGATATTACCCCCATGCAGTACACCAGTACGGACACTACACCAAGAAAGTCTCAAATGTGTGATATTGCAGTACATATGGCACCAATGCAAATGTTCATGCATATATATAGTTTAAATAGGTCACCATACACCACATGAAAGACAGTCTTTCTTTGGAGATGATGAAAGAGAGCATTTAAACCCCAAATAAAACAATAGAAACTCATAAGGGCATATGTAGCAGTCTGCAGTTGTTAATTAGGAATTTAGAAAGAACAAAAGTTTCTGTCAATGGTTCTCTGCCCCAAGTTATTCTTCATAACAGCAAGAGCAAGATTGTTCCAAACCATTTTGATTGGATAATATTAATAAAACAGCACCACACATTCTCACAACACAAGAATCTATTATATGACAATATGAAGAGAATCAACGAAATAGAAATGTGCACCTTGACATCAGTTGGCTGGAAGTAGATGAAGAGGTAGTACCCGATGACAATACCAGCCGAAAATCCAAAGCCAAACCCAGAGAAACCAAGCACCGTACTGACTACACCCATCTCAAACTTGTTTTGGTACCTCCAAATTATTGCAGCTTTCAACCTAAAGTTGCAAAACATGTCAGAAGATGAAACAAAAGGTGTAATTCAGGTAAATCAATCTGTTGAAACACTTCATTCGGCTGAATCATGAGAGAACAACGAGCGAGCTAACCTCCTTGGCCCTATCACTAACTAGTTCCTCCTTTTCTTTTCTTTTTGCAAATACTTTATTCAGCAGTTCAGCTTCTTGTGTGAGAGTCTGAGAGAGCATGAAAACATTTCCAGCATAAATAAAATTCAGAGCAAATCAGATTTGAACTAATTCCACATGCAACATGGAGCAACTTCCAACATTAGAAACTGGAGGGATCCATCAATTAAGATTTTTCTCCACTATACGACAATATGAAAGTAAACATCAACGGCAGATCACCAAAAACAAAACACGTTGAAAGTTCTTTTATACAAAAAAAAAAGTGAAAACGACATGCAAGAGACTGATACAAACAAAGTTAAGCACAGCTACGCCAATTGGTTTGGTAACAAGAAGATATAAGCTTATAGTAAAGAGAATACTTGTAGACTATAAAAATGACGCTCAGGTTTCAGAACAGGTATAGGCTGGCACCACCCAAATTTGCAATTGGTCACACTAAATAATTACGCGAGGAGACAAAAGTCGGATTGAAGTGGTGGAGGAAAAAGAACCTCAAAGGTGTGCTTTACAAATTATTTGTTGCTTCGAGGTGGGATTGGTGCTTTAATCTTTGCTTTTGGGGTGGGCTTCGAATTATATCAAATCTGCAATGCACCAAATTGAAGATATCAACAAACTATAATGGTAGAATTTGCTTGTGAAAAATAATAAAATTCGAGAGGAATTTTTCTCCTGTTCGGTTAAATCGAAATAACCGAAAACATGAAACAAACTGCACCATTTTTTTACGGCTTGATTCATAAATTTGCAGTGCTCATATACTGCTCAAACAACACATCCATACTTACACCATATGAAAGGTAATTCGAAATGGAAGCAAAATAGTTCGCCGAATTCACTCATTTCCTACATGTTTGCCGTAGATTGACATGATTTGATCACTACGTCAAATCAACGTAACAGCCAACATATGAAAAAGGCGCACGAAAATGTACTGAAAAAAAATGGTCATCGCATTTAAACACTCCCGCATCAACCCAATCCGTTCCTACGATTTCATTCCACGGATCAAAAACAATAGTACAGGCCGTGAAAAAAATTAGAGAAACAACTTTAGCGGCAACCGGACAAACACCCAGCAAACTCAAAAAAAAAAGTCCAATCCTAGAGACAAAAATCCAAGGGCGGGAGCCGAAACCCGAACAACGAGCAAAAACATAGATCGCGCCCACCGCGAAAACGACGACCGATCCGGTCGATCCGGGGAGACGACGTTGATTACGCGAAGGAGTAGGAGTAGGAGGAGGAGACGAACCAGACTCCACGGGGCCGCTCCTCGCCTAGTCTCCCTCGATTTCACGCCATGGAATGCGGAGCTGTCCGCGATCCGGGCGTGCCGCGAAGAGAGAGAGAAGCCTTCCCTCGCACGGTTCCGAGTGCTCGGAATCGGATTCGTCGAGGCGAGGCGGGGCGCGGGGAGGGGAAGGGGAAGGGGAAGGGGAGGGGATCGAAATCGAATGGATTTTTGGCAGGGATAGAGGTGGGGGAGGGGAGGGGAGGGGAGGGAGGCACGTTGCGCCGCGATCCAAGGTGGGGTTAGCGATGAAATGGAGAGGGATGATTTTGTGTGAAGTGTGACACCGACTTGTGGGGACCCGGGCTGGTCCACCGTTCACCTCTTTATTTTTTTTTCAATTAGACACTTGACTTTTTTCGCTTATGGTACTACTTATAAACTGGAAGTTAATTTTTTTATCTGATTGATTTTAAATTTTTTATATAGTTTTTTTTAGTTTTAATAGATGTATATAAAAATTTATTCATGAATTATTTTTTATATGTAATAAAAAAAGTCAAACTGGTCATCCCACGCACACATCCATGAATATTGTCAGAAGAAGTTATGCATATAGTACGAATCCAATGTCATATCACGTCTACTTCCTTTTGACCTCTAGTTTATTTATTATTGTAAAAGGAATTAGCCATACCAAATCTTATAAATAAACTACATCCACCGTGTGTACCCTAACAATATAGAGAGGGTAAAAGTGATCTGATTAATTGCATGGTCTTGATTAAGGGTTTGAAATTATATCTTCGCTGGCACGGGCTACAATCGGAGTTCGGATCCATGGCAAGTTGGCACTTGACAGGTGCCCAAGTGCCAACCGACAAACAAGAGCACTGCACACGTCCCTTCCCTGCGTTCCATCCTGGCCAACAGATGTCTGCATTGCATGGGCTAGTGGCTCGCACTCGCAGTCTACCACCGTCCACGGGTTGTCCGGTTCATCACACGACCCGACGAGATGAGTCAAAATCGGGGCGTTGTTTTCGCCACTGTAGAACAAACGACAACGCGTTGATCGGCCGTTGCAACAGATCGAGCCATAACGACGTGGATGCTTCTCGGTATCCAATGTTTTCAATTTTCTTCGTCGGATCCTTGGCTTTTTTTGCATGGGACAACATCGTTTTGGCTTTTTCGAAAGAAAAAAACAGAACAATATATTTAAAAATAAAAAATAGTTTATAAATAAAACTTATATATATATATGCATTTTTAATAAGTAATCTAAAGCAAATACTGAAATATAAACTATGATTAAAAAATCTAAAATTAACTCTAAATGTAGGTATTAAAATTTAAATTTTATTTTATAAACATGAGCATATGAGAAAATACGATAGTGGCTCCCGTATGACAAAATAGCTCTCGCTGTCTGCTCCGTGGAATCACGCAAAAACCTCCTTGAAGCCGTCAAGTGTCGGCAATGGTGGATAAGCCCCTTGGAATCGTTGGACGAGCTTCAGGCCCATTTCTCCGATGAAAACGACGTCAGATTCGAACTGTCTGAGCGTACTTGTACTGGATCTAAACGCTTGGCAGGAGTACACAACCATAGTACTGTTCCCTTTCGAAGCAACTGACAATGGTACTACCTTCTTTTCTCGGTGAGAATGAAATGTGTTTACCTCTTCGCAGTCGCCTTTTTCAAGACCTATCAATATTATGGGGTGTTTAGTTGGAAAAAATTTGAATGTCACGTTAGAGGTTTGACCGGATATCGAAAGTGGTTTCCGACACGAATAAAAAAGCAAATTTTACGGTGCACTTGAAAACCACGAGATGAATCTTTTGAACATAACTAATCTATCATTAGTACATGTGGGTTATAGTACTTATGGCTAATCCTGGACTAATAAGGCTTAAAAGATTTATCTCATGATTTCTCCATAAATATGTAATTAGTTTTTTATTTCATCTATATATTAATGTTCTATTTATGTGTCCAAAGATTCGATGTGATGTTTTTGGAAAAAAAACATTTGAAAACTAAGGCCCTGTTTGGTTTAGGTGACTAATTCATTAGGCACTCCATTTTAGTTACTTTAGTCCCTAAAAACCCAAACAGGATGGACTAAAAGGGATTAAAATTATATTAGTCTATTAGTCCCTTCCATAGGTACTTATTAGGACTAAAACTTCCTTTCACACCTGCTCTCTAACTAAATTTTCTATATATGATGCAATTTTAGTCTCTTTTAGTCCCTCTAATCAAACAGTAGGGACTAATAATTTTAGTTCAGGGACTAAATTTTAGTCCTAAGACTAAAGAACCAAACACCAGCCAGGTAGGGCAAACTCCTGTACCCAATCCCCTCTCTCTGATTCCTGATTATTATCTCTCCTAGTACAGGGTCGAGGACAGTCCCCATTCCTCGAGTAGTTATTTTATATTTTAACAGGTGATATCATTGATTTTCTTTTATATATTTCACAATTCGTTTTATTTAATTTTTTTATAAATATATAAAAATATAAGTTATAATTACAATAGTAATAAATATAATCACAATATAATTACGTAAGGTTTTCTCTGAATAAGACAAATTGTCAAACATATGTCAAAAAGTGAACAAAATAATTTATTAAAAGTTGGAATGAAATACTTCATTTGTCCTAGAAATTTTATCTTCTTCTATATCATCCTCCGACTATGACTTTATATTTCAACCGATTAACACATTAGAGTTTGCTAAAGTAGAGAGAAAAATATATACTATGGTTCAAGAAACGGAGGGAAACATTTCTTGGAGTTTGATATAGTAGATATATTATAGTATATTTATCTCAATGTTGGTATGCGTAGGATGGATTATAGATTCATCCCATCTTGTCGCGTGTGCTCATGCTTATAAACTAAAATTTAAATTTTTAACCTTAAATTTAGAGCTGATTCTGAGGGGGTTTCATCGAAGTTTGTTTTTCAACATTGGTTCTTAGATCGCTAAAAATATGTAGCTAAAATTTTTATTAATAAATTATTTTGTATTTATAAATATAATGTTTGGCTATTTAAAAAAAACAATCGCCCCACTATCAACCCAGTGTTTCTAACCTCCAAAAGGGCCACGAGAAGATGGCCGAGTGGGCTAAAAGAGGGGGGAAGTCTGTTTTCCAAAGCAGTTTGTTGGGCCGAACACGCCCCCGCGCAGGCGCAGGCGCAGGCACTAAAGGGCGGCAGGAGGGTGAATAGACGGCGAGGTATCCCGTATGTATCCCTCGCTTGCACCACCAACAACGTTGCCGTGGACCTGCACCACCAAGTAAAAAAACGAGCATCCTAACAGCTTATTTAAATTTAGTCATATATATCTTTATTTAAATAATTATCTAAAACAGTTTTATGTTTTATATCTCTTTGTACTCTACCAGATGACTCACATATATAACCTCTCTTTGGAGGATGAAAAGAGATCATCCAAATATAAAGTTTCTTTCTTAATACGGATGACATCCAAAAATAAATAATAGAATGGCTGCTTTGTTGGAGCTCAGATTATAGTCTTTATCCTCTATTTTTCAGGATGAAGAATGAGATAAATGAGCTATTGGGATGGTCTAAGGCCATATTTAGTTTTTCAAAACTTTTTTAAAAACATCACATCGAATCTTTTGACACTTAAATAAAGCATTAAACATAGATAAAAATAAAAAATAATTGCACAGTTATAGAGAAAATCGTGAGAAGAATCTTTTAAGTCTAATTAGTGTATAATTAGTCATAAGTGCTACAGTACCAACATGTGCTAATGCCATATTAATTAGGCTCAAAAAATTCATCCCGTGGTTTTCAGGCGAGCTGTGAATTTCGGTTTTTCATTCGTGTCTAAAAACCTCTTCCAACATCTTATCAGACATTTAACGTGATCATTTTATCAAAAAATTTTGGCAACTATACGAGGGCTAAGCCTTTGCTTTGGCTTTCTCCTCCAACCACGTGCCAGCCCTGCCCCCGCGGCGTCGGCGATCCCCGATCGATCGGACGGCCCCCTCCCCTCGGCCGGCCGCCGCCCCGCCTCGGCCGCCGCGCCACCTGTCGGCCTGCAGAAAAACCAAACAAATCGTCAGCGCCGAGAAGACCAGAGGAGGGAAAGGTGACCGCGCACGCATCACGGTACGTACCGTGAGAAACGTACGTTTTGCCTTGCCTACCACGCGAGTACGCGACGGAGGTGTCCGTTACAACGCCAGCGAACTTTACCCAACGGCTCTCTTTGCATTTAACGACACGGCTCTCGGCTATTTATACTCCGGAGAGAAGAGACCCTCCCGTTCTCACAGAAATTTCATTTATGCTAGATGGTGTCTTGACATGATGCTATAGGCTCAGCTTTGTTCATCTTCTTTCCTTCAACTAACCTTTTTTTTCCTTTTCCTTTTTTATATAGAAATACTAAGCTGCTTCGATCTCGATCTGTTTTGGTCGATTGAGATCACCAAGCAAGTATCTTCTTTGTTTCTTTCTTTTTTTTTATCTTCTTCTTTCGATTCGATACAACTCTGCCAATTTTTGCTGGTTGGAGTTTTATTTAATTACCTTTTGTTAGTATAGTCTTGAAGAGTTTCGATTCGATTTACTCTCCGAGATTATCTGAACTACTCGCACAAATCAGGTCGTTTCATTCATATTTCTAGCTAACTCTACTCAAGAGCCAGAAATTTGTTAGATTTTGGTCTATGTCGATGGAGAGCGCTTTTAGATCGATGAACTCGTCAGCAAAGTCGCCTTCTTTCATGGCGTCCAAGCAGTATTACAGCATCAAGGACCAGCCAACCAAGACACTTCCGTCCCTGCAACCGCCGGCGCCGCCGCAGCCTCCGCTGTTGCCGCTGCCGGTGAGCCTCCATGCTCCGCCGCAGCACGTCGCCTGGCCGGCGGGCCGGCTGGTGCAACGTGCCAAGAAGCCGCGGCAGGCCGCCGCCGCCGCCGCAGCAGCGCCGAGCCCCAAGAAGACGTCGCCCATCCCTGTGGCGGCGCCGGTGAGTGAGCAAGAGGCGGCGGGATGGACGACGACGGACTCGCTGTACTCGGTGTCGCCGCCACCGAGCTGCGTCCCGATGCCGACGTCGCTGCTGGTCGGTGCTGCGGCCGGGAGGAAGGCGCCGACCGCGTGCGCCGTGGAGGTGGCCGGTGGCGGTGGCGGCGGCGGGGGTGTGGACGTCGGCGCCACCGACGAGCTCCGGCGGCTACTCCGGCTTTAGCCATGCATCTCAATATGCCATCGAGGTGTGTTCTTTGTTCTGCAGTTGGTGCAGCGTGTAACGTGCCCGAAATAACCATGAGCACGATGTTTGTGTTGTGTCACCGTCTTCCTGAAAACCAGAAGATTTATTGTTCATCTTTTGTTGATTAGCTCTGAATGCAAACCTGTTCAGTATTCATAGGTGAAAAGGTTGCAAGAAGGACAATTTGGGTTCTGGGTTTGGCAGATCTCGGGTGTGTCCGGTTTAGTGCCCAAACATACCCCAAAAAAATGGTAATGACAAAACTCTTTTGGGGTCATTTGGTTGGTTGCCATTGGCATGTCCATCTACATAAGCGAAAGTTCTTATCTAAAATGCAACCATAACATGCTAAACTATCTAATACATTTTAGCCGTCGGATTCACTATTTAGCGGTTCGAGGGGATGGTTGCTTGTCTTTTTATGAATAATGCATATTTATAAATAAAAATAATTTTAAATAAAAATTTTATGTACATAGTTTTTTTAGCTCGGGATTATTATAATCTAGATTATTGGGAGTAAGCTTAAAGAAACATACAACTTTTGAAAAGTAGTTTATTATAATCTAGAGCTCAATTTATTATAATATGAAAAGTAGTTTATTATAATCTAGAGCTCAATTTATTATAATATGATAAACTCATTTAGGTGAGCTTTTTCTAGCTTATTGGGTGAAAAATTACCCACCATGTTACCTCACTCTCTTTAGACTTATAAACCCAACAATCTAGGCTATAATAATCTAGAAAATAAACAACTCGCAACTTAGACCCTGTTTGGATCCACATGGACCCTGTTTGGATCCACAGGGGCTTTTTCTAGTCCCTGTCACATCGAATGTTTGGACACTAATTATAAGTATTAAATATAGACTATTAATAAAACTCATTTCGTACTCTGGACTATTTTGCGAGACGAATCTATTGAGCCTAATTAGTTCATAATTAGCGAATATGATGCTACAGTAAACATTTGCTAATCGTGGCTTAATTATGCTTAAGAATTTTATCAAATGAAATAGCATTTATTTATGTAATTAATTTTGTTATCAGTCTATATTTAATACTTCTAATTTTGATAATGGACTAAAAAAGTCTCTGGATCCAAACAGTCACTTATTCTACTACATATTATAACAATCTAGGTTATAATAATCTGACTCAATAATTTAGATTATAATAATCTTAAGCTGACAGGGTCTAAGTCTAGCAATCTAAAAGTCAATGTTAAAAACTAAATATTGGTGAAAAAAATAAAAGTCAAATTTGGCTTATAAGCATAAGAATAAATGAAAAAAAAGTGGTGATATTCCCTACAAGATAGAGACAAAAGTGGGTGAATTAATATTATTGGATCGTGGTTAAAAAAACATTCATGTGGTTTCTAGAGAAAAAATATACTAGAAGAAAAAGAAACATTCATGAGATTTATAGAGAATAAGCTGCTAGAATAAAGATGAAAGAAAAAAAAGAGAGAAGATACTAGAAAAAATGAAAGAAAAAAAACTAAAAATAACCTTATAGAAGCAAATAGATAAAGGTGGTATGTGCATATAATTTTATGATTTGTCACTTTATTAAAAGTTATTTTATAAATAAGTCATTAACCTTTAGTAAAAATTTATGAAGAGTATCAAAACATTTAAAATATATATTTACACAATTGTGTGCGTATGTGAATTAATTACTCTACATATAACATATTATGAAAACGACGAGATCTTCGTCGGGCGGCGGGGAACTTCGGTGGTCATGTCTATGCATAGACTATAAAGTATGCACACTTACGTGAAAATAAGGGAAAGATAAGAGATTTATGCAAAAAAAAAGACAATTTAAGGCAACAACTTACAAATATATATACTTGCGATAAATATTAATCCATTTATTCTTACCAACACAAAGACACTCATATATTTTTGTCTAACCCAGGTTTTACATAACTATGAGTTGTGTCGTTACCGCCGTAGGCCGGTAGAGCAGTTATCGCGATGAAAATCATGGAATCCGTGACAGATCTGTTTTCAAAATTTTAAATTCAAACTCCGCTGTCCGTGCAAATTCTTTGTGGTTTTCGGTACTCATACCGGGCAGTTTTAGACGATTATCGCGCAATTTAGGCGCAAAAATGTGGTTTGTTTGGTATGAGGAAAGTAAAAATGAGAAAAAACCTTAAAAGTATGAAAAATATGGAAAAAATATAAATAAATACTATAATGTATTTGGTAAGTGTACCAATATCAGCTTTTAATAGAAAAATGTGGCATGACCTCTGCTAATTGATATTAAAATAAGTATAAATAACAATTCCCAATAAATATACAACACATTTGAAATTAAGAATGCATGTACCATAATAAGATATCAATTGATAGAATGCTTATAGTATCTACTATACAAATATTATAGTGCACATGATAAAATAATAAACCAGAGGCAGTATCATGCGTGGGGCAGCTTGGGCTGGAGCCCCACGCCTAGCCCAAAAATCGCATTGGAAAATTACTATTTTTTAGTTAAAACTTATTCAAAAGATATATATTTCATTGTTAAGCCATAAGCTTAATAAATTTCTGGTTCCGTCCCTGGATACAACCAAATATTATCTATGACACGTATAGAGATATACTGTATGTGTGGAGGGTCACAAATATCCATGATAACACGTCTCATATACCAGTGGTCTTCTAAAATTTATAAACAACTATGGACAATTTATGATAGTCTCCTCAAACATTTATTCAATTTTCTCTATTTAGTCGGTTTTGATTTAGAATTTGAATTTGAACTGTTATTTTTAGAGAACTTTATCACTGAACTACTTTACAAATACATATCTATTCCAAGAACCTTCTATGTTTTAATCTACAAATATTTTCAATTTTTTGAATTTGGTTCAAATTCACATGGTGCTACCACCGTTAACTGATGTTGTGTCCCCACAGAGACACCAGTTACCGTGGTAAACACGACAGTTGCGCAATAATAAAAATCCTAGTATAGGAAATATTTTCACGAGCAATTAGAAGCCTAGGAGAGATGGACTGCCGCTCCTACTTACCACGTCCTACATCTTACATAATAGGAGGGTTAGAGTTGTGTGAATTATGAATGAGAATTCAAACCCTAGAAAGTCATGAATCAGAGAGGCCTAAAAAAGTCCCGGAGGAGAATCCTTATTGCCACATCAAGGATTTGGGGCTGATTGCAAAAAGATATTTGAATAGAAAATTAGATCTGGTTGTCCATCCTTCACGCAATGAAAAAAAGTGGAGTTGGTGGACTGAACCTCGACGCCAAACAATTTTTTTGTCCAAAATATATTTGTATAGCGCAATGAAAAAAAAAGTAGAGTTAGTGGACTGAACCTCGACGCCAAACAATTTTTTGTTTTGTGTGAGGCCGCCGATTCAGCTATTTGCATGGCTCAGCATAGCAAACCCAATCCAACTCCAGCCCCCCAAAGCGTGGGGTTCAAAGGCCCGCGCCACCAGACCCGGCAGGAGAGATGCACGTGTACCCTATTTTATGTGGCTCCTGTATAACTAAAATTGGCGGTACGGTACTATTCCTGCGGCCGAGGGGCAACGATTCAAACAATTCCCTCATCTCAAAAGAGAACAGAAACAATCCAATTCGCAAAGTTGAGAATGGATGCGATCCAAACAAGACAAGAAGTCCCTCGTCCCAAAAGAACAAGCAAGTAGCGTCAGATTTCGTATTTCGCAGTTCCTTCACCTTAAGATAAAGTGCACGTGGAGGATACCATAAAGCAAGGTCACGTTAGGAATTAATCACTTCCGAATTCTGGTTTCGATTATCAAGCATGCATGAAGCAAGGTGTTCTAAACGTGTATACCTTAAAAAAAAAGTGGCAGATGATCAAATTATCCCTTCAAAGAAAACAGAAACATCTTTATTAAATCCGGTGAAAGAATTGGCAACCACAAGGAAAATGCAGTAAAACCTTCCTTGTCAATGGGGACAGCCGTATCACGAGTGATCAATCGTTACGCGCTACAACCAGAAACCATCCCCTATCCACATTCTCCATTAATTTCTGTCAAAAAAAAAACCCAAGCATACATATACAATGCAGTCTCCTCTCTGAAATGATAATGTAGCCTATTAGTATACAGTACTGAAGTTCCAAACCGGGAAGAATCAGCTCTTGCAGAATGCACGAAGGGTCTCGTCGAGGGCATTCCTGTCGTAATCGCCAGTGAAAACACAGCTTCCTAGAGGTCCTTTCAGGAGGATGAGCCTCAACAATCCATCAGCAACCTTCTTATCGACCTGATACAGTCATTCAAGAATTCAATAAGGCTGTTTTTGAATATGGGAGAAAACAACTTGAGATGTCCAAGCTCACAGGCTTACAGCTCTGCTATACCAATGCATAAACGGCACAAAATAGGATATCCAACGATTTGTTTGGTGACAAAAGGTGACCCACTTTGTAAAACGTCAAGGTGTGAAAGTACTTACAGCCATAATACTTTTGAATTTCTCAACTGTCATGGCCTCTGGAGGTGTAATTGGAAGCTTGGCTTGATCTAGTATGTCAATTGTCCGTTTTTTGATTGAGTCATCTATCCAACCTAGGCGGTAAGACATGTCAGCTGCCATAACCTAGAGTGGTGGCATCATAGAAACAGAATCAAAATATAAGTAATGAAATGATGCAAAATCATGAAATTCAGGTTTTATAAAAATATTCAGGTGTTCTTACTGTTCCAGCTGCAACAGCCTCCCCATGGAGCCATGCTCCATAGCCAATTCCTGTTTCTATAGCCTGGCAATCCAATAAAGTGATCAGGAAATATTGTGTGCTTCATAAAACAAACTGTTGAGGTATGGCTATTTAGTTTCTAGCACCCAAATATTTGAATTGAGAATACTTTATTCTTCTCAAACATATGGCCACAATACCATGTCACTCTATATTACACACAGTCAAATCAAAGTTACTAGTTTTTGCACCCATATATTTGAATAGTGATTTTTAGTTTATTTAGTTTTTCATTTCATATTTTGATGCCACACATAACTCAAAATATGTAGTTCGAATAAATGAAAATGATACAACAAAGTTGTTGTGAACAAACTCTTTTCTGATTATTACAGTCATGAACTTTTAGGATAAAGCAACATAGTTTGGGAAGGTGTTATATACTATTTCGAACATGTCCCTGACTGAAACAACGATTTCAAGGCCTCTTGTCATTTTATAATGTGCCAGTGTCACTTATGGAGCACAGGATAACCCCATCAGCATTTAAGCAGAAGAAACAAATCTGTACTTTTACCAGCCTAGCAACTCATACGAGCATTAAACATGCAATGCATTATAATGTTTATCGACATTACTTCAGAATAAAATAAACCTTAGTTAATTATAATACATACATGGCCAAATGTATGACCGAGGTTAAGTGTTGCTCGAAGACCGCTTTCCTTCTCATCCTGAGCAACCACTTCAGCTTTGTTTTCACATGACCTCTTAATAGCATAGGCCAGAGCACTTGGTTCTCTACAAGTAGGAATTACAATTGATAAGTGGGGAAAAGCTATTATGCATATTTCAGCATTATCCTTCTATGCATGATAATGTATAGCTGAACTAGACTGTGCAAATATTCTTCCTAATTAGAGTTCATAATTCTCTGAGCTAACACGGTAATGTAAGAATAGGGTAACTCTATTGATCTATGTTTGCCTATTGAGCAACCTAAAACAACAGAAGGAAGCAGACAGGAAAATTAAACAACTGAGCTAGGAATGACATGTACAACAATGATGTTTCTAAGTTAGCAGGGTAACACAACACCTGAGATACTCTATCCAGTCAAGCCATTAACACACGACATGATGCATATTTAACTTAATGGCAATTCAAGGATAAAAAAACTTCCCAAATTTGTCACAAACACATGTGTTTTTATATGGTTACTTAAACTCAATAATGAGCAAATTCAACAAATATAAACAAAACATAAAACATGCTTCAAAAATTAGGGATGCACCCAGAACCAAATGTTCTAATATGAGAGGATAAGGAAGCTCAACTAGCTTAACTACATAAAAGTTCAAACAAACCACAAGCAAGTCGCACACTTTTATATGTTGGTTATTAAATTGAAAAAAAAAGTTAGACAACATGGAATTCCAAAAGTGCCAAATACCTTGCTAACAATGCTGACATGTTTTTCTCTTGCCACTCAAAGAATGGTGCGTCTCTTATGAGACCATACTTCACCACCTCAGCAATGCCTGAAGCCAGTTCCCTGTCAGGCAATGTGTTCAGTGTATCGGTGTCTATCAACACACACTGTGGCTGGTAGAACGCCCCAATTAAGTTCTTCCCCAGTGGGTGGTTAATGCCGGTCTTCCCTCCAACGGATGAATCAACCTAAAGAAATCAATGCAGCTGGCCGTTAGCATCAAGCTAGATGTACCCAACTGTAGTAAAGCTCTAGATCAAGCTTAGGACCTGGGCCATCAGAGTAGTGGGTATCTGTATGAAATTGACACCACGCAGGAATGCAGCAGCTGCAAAACCACACATATCCCCAATAACACCACCTCCCAGCGCAACAAATGTGCATCGGCGGTCCAGCCGGGACTCGACTGCCTTGTCGAATACCTTCATCAGTGTGTCCTGCAAACCACAAGCAGTTGAACACATGTAGTCTCTCAGAACGCTGTAGTCTGAACCAAGCACGCACCATGTCCTTATACTTCTCGCCGTCGGGCAGGATCACGCTCTCCACCGACACATTTGGGTTGTCATGCGTGAGTGCCCAGGTCACCTTCTCCAGGTAGAGCGGCGCGACGGTTGTGTTGGTCACCACCAGAACCCTCTTCCCATGCACATGCCTGCGCAGCAAACAACACGCATCAGGGATCACAAAATGGCCACACTCAATTCAGCAGCCGCTCAAAACCTTTCTGATTTCGCGTACCTCTGAAGCAGGTCAGGCTCGTCGAGCAGGCCGGCGCCGATGTAGATCGGGTAGCTCCGGTCGCCGAGGTCGACGTCGACCACCGTGGAGACTCTCGACGCCGACGGCGGCTGCATAGCGGGAGCCGCGCTTGCGACGACGACACGGCTCCGGAGGGCCCTCGCCGCGGAAGCGCGGAGAGGGGCGCAGGGGGCGCGAGACGGCGAGGGCAGGGAGCACCCAGCCGGATTCGCGCGTGCGGCGCGGCGGGCGGACGGCGCAGCCGCAGCGCAGGAGGAGGACGCGGCAGCGGCGAGCAGAGAGGATGCCGCGGCCGCCATGGGGTGGGTGGCGGAGCTGGGCAACGAAGGCGAAGGCGACGGCGGCGGGAGGCGGGCGGTGGCGATGTGCGACGGAGCGGGCGATTTGAGGCGGGCGGAGAGTGGAGTTGGTGGGAGAGGAAGCCGAGGGGAGGAGGTGTGGATTCCATACTGACCGTTGGATCGAGAGTTTGGACGGCTGAGATGGAGCGGGGGTTGGTGGGTGGGATGGCGCGGCCATGGGGTGGAAGGTGGTTGACGTGGCGGGGATGGTTGGAGGAGGCCGGAGAGTTGCCGGTGGCGGCTTGCGCTTTCGCTGACATGAGGGCCCGGTCAAATCTGATCACTTACGCAGAGAAGTCCAATCAGCCTTCACGCAGAAATAGAATTAAATCATTTCAATAATTTCATATAATTAAATCATTTCAATAAAATTTTGCCAAAAAGTTTTTTTCCTCCCTTAAGATAAGTTTTCTGTACTAATTCATATAATTAATCATTTCAATAATTTCATAGAAAAACACATGGTTAGAAATAGAATACAATCAATTCAGACAATGATTAGATATCCTTACTGTATCAAAACTAAAAATAATTATATTTTAAAATGGATGTAGGACTGTGTTTCAGGTTGTCGACCAATATGTATTGCTGTTGTATCATACGGCGATGCTAATATTAAATAAGCTCAGCAGCAACAATTATCGATACAGATCCAAATCCTACCGCTAAAATAAATATCTGAATTTCGTATAAATTATGTTTAGAAAAAAAATTACGTTTAGAAAACTAAGGGTGAAAAACTAAAGTTACGTAGAAAAAAATGGGGGCGTTCCGAGAATCGAACTCGGGACCTCTCGCACCCAAAGCGAGAATCATACCACTAGACCAAACGCCCTTGTATATTTTAATCTAGAAACTAAAATATACTAATTTCTAAATGAAATTTCCAACCCTCTCCCTCCAAAATTTCACGGTTCCATCTGCTGCCGAAATCTTCTTCCCTCCCAATCCCCCCCTGCTCGCTTGCTCCACTCCTCATCTTCTCTGGATCCGATCCGGTTCCTCTGTGCAATCGGCAGGGCGCAGCGGATTCCAGTGTTGCTCGGTTGCTCCACGCGGCGCCTCGCCTCGCCTCTGCGTCATCCATGGCGGCCGCAGGCGACGACCTGGACCTCCTACTCTCCCTGGACGCGGACGGCAGCGAGGCCGTCCTCGAGACCCCTCCCTCCTCCCCGCGCCGCGCCGCCGCCCCGCCCGACGCGGCTGCCGCCGCCTTCACCCCTCCGAGGCCCGTGCGCCCCGGAGGCACCGACATGTCCGTGTTCCGCGACGCCGTCAAGGATTACCTCGATGCCGCCCCCGCCTCTGTTCCCAAGGGGAAGAAGCCCCCCAAATCCACCGAGACCATCGTCGACGCCTCCTCCGGGCTCCGCATCAGGAACCTGACGGCCTCGCCGCTCGAGATCACCAACCGCTTCGCCGACATCCGATTCGTCCGCATCTCCGCCATCAAGTACTGATTTTTTTCCCCTCTCTTTTGGGCTCCAGCCCGCACGCTTCGGTTTCTTGGGTGTTGGTGCTAATCGATTCGTGCGTGCGCAGGAACTTGGCCGGAGGCGACAGCTTCTCCGGCTGCTGGGCGACGGCGGGGGTGGTGCTCGACAAGGGCGCGCCGCGGGTGAGCGCGCAGGGGAAGGAGTACAGCATCTGGAAGATGGGCGCGCTCGACGACTCCGAGGTGTCGGTGTTCCTCTTCGGGGACGCCCACGCCCACCACTCCGGCGCCGCCGTCGGCGCGGTGTTCGCGCTGTTCAACGGCAATGTCCGCATGGACAATGGGGTAGCATCTAATTCCTCCATTGCCTTTTCGTTTCATTTTTGATCTGAAGAACGATTTTTTGTGCTCATCAGAGTGATGCTGGTCTGCATGTTTCGCAGGGGAGAGGGTTCTCCGTGAGCGTGGCCTCCGTGGGGCAGATGATGAAGATGGGAGTCTCTGCGGATTTTGGGATCTGCAAGGGGAAGAGGAAAGATGGGATGGGCTGCACCATGGCCATTAACAAGTATGCAACGATGACAACTTGTCTGAAAATATGAACCTGTTGGTTTATACTATCTGCTTTACCTATAGTTCTAAGGAAGATGTAGAAACTACAGACCGCAGACAGAAATGTGAAATGTTTTTCTGGATGGATTGGGTATTAACAAAATTTTAATATACACAATTAAGCTAATTTCATTTCACCTGGGTGGGTTATCCTCTTGTTATTTCAGATGCATTTTCATCCATGAAAGCAAATTGCAACTGAACACCCATTTTTATCATAGATTTCTATTAACATGTGGTTATACTTAGCATTTTACACTTGCCCAAGCGAAATAATTTTACATCTGAACCCCAAATTGGATATGCATGCTTGGTTTTCATGGATGTAGCTCTGGACCTTACTGAATATGTTACTGTACATTTTCAGGCGTAAAGGATCATACTGCAAATTTCATTCATCGGTAAGGACATTGTAATTTCCAGCATCTTGAAACTCAAAATGGATGAACATGTCACATGATGCATTTCGCTTATTCCCTGTTGGCAGAAAACCTCACAGAAGTACTCTACTGGAAGAGTAGAGCTTAAGGGTGGGTAAGTGACTTAGTAAAACCCCAAAGGATTGTATCCTTTTCCCTTAATGCAGTACTACTAAGATATCTTTGTTGAGCCTTGCATGATTCTGTACATTTTTCAGAAACTTCAAATTTGCTTCCAAACTTCGTTCAGAAGGGATTTACATGGTCAATCCTCCCCCAGAACGATCCAATTCAAGAAATCCATTGCAACCAGTAAAAGTGATGTCAATAGACGGGCTAAAAAGAGCTTTGAGGTATAAAGTACTGTCCCAGCTGCCACCTTTGCATAATGTTCTGTCTGTTCACGTTTTTCCTGTTTTTTCTCCTGACAAAAATTGACCTCTTAACTCACAGAAGTTAACCTCAATGGTGAATGAAACAACGTTGAAATATGGAAACTCACAAAAGTTAACCTCAATGGTGAATGAAACAATTGTTCTCCTAGACAAAATAAACAGACTTCAATTGTCGCTAAAATCTGTTGGAGGTCATGTCTGGCATGAAATGGTATCTAAATAGAACTGTTCTAGGAAATAACTTTTGAATTATGATACCTAGAAGAATCCCCAAATGAATAGTTTAGAATGATGGCTGATTAGCAGTTATCAATTACCATGCTAAATATGTTATGTTTTAATTCTGGTTCTAAAATGGTATATAAACAGACTTGTTTCAGGAAATAACTTTGGCCTGGAACTATGGTACCTAGAAGAATCACCAAATGAATAGTTTAAAATGACGGCAGTCACCATCTAAGTAATGTTATGCATGGATTCTGCCTTTGTTTTGCAGTAATGCAGATCGAGTGACTACTAAGAACCAGTCTCAGGGTATAAGATTCCTTTCCCATGTGACAGGTAGAACAAATCTGCCTTTTCCCATTCCAGTTATTATAATTAAACGAAAGTAGCACCAACTAAATGAAAGATAAATGCTATGGTTGCTTTGCACTCCAAACTGATTTTCTCCTGCATTTGATCAGGTAATGTGGAATCAAATTTGTCCAGCAATGGTTCCACCAATCCACAGACATCGAGTTCCATCTCAAACAAAAGGTTGGGCCACAAACTCACCATGTGTCCCTTGGTCTGCTTATTGTAGTCTTTATGCTCTCCTCAACCAGTGATATTAAACTGAGCAAGCTTCATTATATGTAGACCTGCATCTTGTAGCACCAAAGTAATACCCAAACCTGGATTGCATAAGCAAGAGCAAGATACCAAGAAAATGAAGATGGCTTGCTCTCCAAAGAAAACAATTGAGCTTGACGTTGTAAGCTCAGACGATGAGATCAGTATAGTGCTGAGACGCTGATAGCCTAGTTTCATTGTCGAACGATATACAGTGGATTCCACTGGTTGTACATTGTACTCAAGCAACGAGTTACATTGTCGAGTGATATACAGTGGATTACACTAGCTGTACAACATGTCTGTATTTTAGAGCCTCTTTTTCAGCATGGTTGTACATGGAGTGAAATTCATTGGACGCTCTGAAATACTCCATCCGGGCAGAATTAATTGATGTTTAGGACAAGGAAATTACAAAGAAAACAAGGTAAAATACTTGTCTGAAACGTCAAACAAACACGATGGGAGGGAGTACTATGGAAAGGAATTATTGAAATGCTCCTTTTATGTTCTCTCTGATTGTTTAAGGTATGACTGATAAGTCGTGCAAAAATGAATGAAGCAACAAAAATAATTCATGGTTAAAACTTTTGTATGTGTTATTAGTGGTTTAAAAGCCAATTTGATAAAACAACCGCAAACTCAATTCGAAAATTAAGTTTCAATACTTAAAATTTGGTATGACTAATAACCTAATATGACAAATTGTCTTTTCAAGACAAATTTGGACCAGATGCATTGGGGCAGGTCATCCAAATGTAGAACTCCCTAGGATCCCAGTCAAGTCAAAACATGCTGAGACCCACCTGGAAAGCTGAACTGAACCGGGGTGTCGCCTAATTCAGAATGAGCACTGAAGGCAACAACACCAGAATATGGCAAAACTTTAAAGCAGAATAACCAGCAAATCTCCTATCATTCCAGAGTGCACAAAAGAGAATGGAGCAAACTCATAGTCTACCTGTTACAACTTCAAACAGTTCAGGTAGAGACATTTCATAACTTCAAGATGCTTTCGTTTCCTGCTGGTTATTCGCATGAGACTGTTCTTGCTTCTAGGGGTGCTTCACTCGAAGACCCACTGGTTCTCCCTCCTGATCTCCTCCTCTTCCTCGGGGGTGAAGTCGTTCTCGATGTTGAATGTCTCGCGGATCTGCTCTGGTGTCTTCCCCTTGATCATGTCAGACACTGCTTGGCATATCAGATCCAGCAGCCCCTTGATGTTGAGGTAGTTGGCAGCCTGTCAACATGAATAGGCAAATGAATTTGAAGGGTATTTTGGCTTTGTACATTAACAATTAAAAGCAACCAAGATGGATACAACAGAAGCATCAGTGAGCACAAAATAAGGTGAAAAATATATTCCACTAGCTAAGTAATGGAGAGGACTAAAGGGCTCATAATTTAGTTTGACATGCATAGCAATATGGTACATTACATCCAGTTGAGAACTGAATACCTTTAATACGATGCAGAAGAATCATTCCCAATTATTTTGTACAAAATAAAAAAGATAGGTAATTACTAAAATACTATCAACAGAAATACACTACTACATAGTACATACCAATAATATGCACATGTTTTCTACGTATATATCACCACAGAGTACATGCCAATAAACTGCATATGGAACAAGCATGGCAAATAACAACTCTATCAAGTGGCAAAACAAACACCAATTTAACCATTTTTAAATATGTTAGACCCACATTTAAAATATTTGGATATATAGCAAGACATTTTCTAAACAAAAGAGACCTAAAAAGCTCAGATTCACAATAGGTGTATGAGCCAAACAAATCTAAGTAAACTGAAACGTCTACACCATCCAACCAACTCGTGTTACCATAACCAGTTTGAACTTGTATTAACATCTCGACATTTTGCTATGAGCCAAACAAAACTAAGAAAACCAAAACATCTACACCATCTAACTAGTTTGAACTTGTCTTAACATATGAATATTTTGCTTTAAGTACAGAGTTATGAACACATCCTTCTACTTCCAAGCATGTCACAACTCACAACAACCAATCCTGCTAATAGGAGTGAACACGTTTCAACCTTTCTGGAATTTCAAATGCCTAAGTTGCAAATATAGATTTATGATTGCAACATACTTAAAAAAAGTGGACATCAACAAGCTATAAATTGAAAAAGGTGGGACATCAACAAGCTACAAATGAACTTGGAAGCATCAAAACATATTAAAACCACCTCCTATAACATGGTACTATAGATGATTAACAGTAACCAAGACCCTTCAAATACCATAATTAGTCACCACCTCCTATAACACAATAAAATTAAATTATCCAAACAAAAAGAAGTTCTAATCACTCTAGCAACTCCTCCAAAGGTAAATAGCTTCATCCTAGGCAAACAATTAGTATCAAGTAGAATATGAAGCAAAATCATGATAACAACACATCATTTGAAAACCCTAAATTGCCAACTGAATGAAAAAAAAAGGTTAAATACAAAACCTCTAATATCTAGCCATGATATCCGCAAACCTAACATATGCACTTCCAAGCTCATAAACCATAATGTCACTTACAAGTGTTACACCGGTAGCATCACATATTATTACTATTTATATAAAAACATGAAGTCGTTCCCAATTTTTTCTCTATTTCTTTTCTTTCTTGGCATTAGCCAAAATTTCCATTGAACTATCGACTAGCAATCAGATGATCATCACCCTTTAATAGATCCACATAACCACAAAACATGCACAATTTAGCCCTCATCACATCACACAGTTGATACAGATGAAATAAAGCTGAAGGGAGTAAGGAGTGCACGGTAAAATTCTCACCAGGATGAGATCGAAGAGTGTGGTCTGGTCGACCTTGACGAACTCGGCATCAAACGTCTTGAGCTCTTCCTTGATGGCCTTGCTCAACCCGGTGTCTGCCTCCACGGCAGTACCGGAGGCCCGCCCGTCGGCGGCCACGCCTCTACGCGCCTCAACATGCTTGTTGCAGTACTCGATTACCTTGCACAGGATCTTGGCTGTCACACCCGGAGTTTTATCTTAAACCTTAATTCGTAAATAATAATTGGTTTAATTAACTCATAAAAAATCTCCCTACAGAAATTAATTTAATTAAATCGAAGTTCCAAATCGATTAACATGATTTAAACTCAAATTACAGAAGTATAAAATTTTGCCCAAAAATTAATTTAAAATTCGGTAAAAGTGGGGCTTTCCTTTTTTTCCTCTTTTTTCTTTCTTGTTCCATTCCTCTCCAA
The DNA here is from genome assembly GCF_000231095.2 of Oryza brachyantha. Taxonomy (NCBI): domain Eukaryota; kingdom Viridiplantae; phylum Streptophyta; class Magnoliopsida; order Poales; family Poaceae; genus Oryza; species Oryza brachyantha. The sequence goes on from NC_023171.2 coordinate 14,049,821, forward strand.
ATTGGGTCGAAGTCTAATTTTCCTCCTTCCTTCTTCTTTTTCCTTTCTTTTCTTTTCCTCTCCTCCTTCACGGGCCGGCCCAGCCAAGCCGGCCCATCTCCCCGCTCGGCCGCCCCCTCTCCGCACGCGCGCCTTCCTCCCTCTGCCTGGGCCGTCGGCCTAGCTCGCCCGCGCTCGCGTCCGCACCGCGCCGAAGTCCGCCTCTCCTCCCCGCGCCGGAACCGAGCCGGACTACGCGCCACCGCCGCCCGCAATGGCCGCCGCCGAGACCACGCCGTGGCCGACCCGGTCTCCAACGGCCGTCCCGCCCTAGCCGGCGCCTCCTCCCCTATAAATCCCCCTCTCCCGCGCGCCGCCGCCCATTTTTCTGAGCCGACGTCGCACCCGAACTCGCCGCCGCCGCGCCCGATCTCCTCCACGGTCGCCGATCGAACCCGCCGCCGGCCGTCATCTCGCGTTCCACCTTGTCGCCGACTCGCTGCACCCGCTCTCGCCGCTGGTAAGCCGCCGTCGTCCTCCTCACCCTCCCTTTTTCCTCTCCGCGCGCTGTCGCCAAGGTTGCCGCCGTCGCCGCACGCGTGTGCGCGCCGGTCACTGCCGTCGCCTCTCCGCTTGCCGTCACCCTCGCCTCGCCGTTGCTGAAGCGACCCCACCGCCGCCGGAGCGTCGCCGGGTCCGGCACGCTGTCGCTGCCTTCTCCCCGAGCCGACGCCGTCCTTCGTCGCCCTCCTCTTGGTGCGGCCGCATTCTTCGTCGCCACCGCCGGTCGCGCCGTTGCCGCCGCCGAGCCACGCCGTCGCCGCCCTCTGCCGTTCGCCGTCCTCTGCGCCCGAGCACCGCCGCATTTCCCCGCCCGGCCAAAGCCGTTTTCCCCCTCCAGAGCTAGAAGTTGAGTTCGATGGAGGCGATTCTCAGGAGTGAGCTGGTCTGCCGTCGAAGCTTTGCCTGTGGACTGGAGCTGTACCTGCTGGAGCTAGTCTACTTTTTTTTCCGCTGCATTTTCGTTAGAATAAGTGTCATTTTCAGTTGTTTCTAAGAACGATGGTTATGTAATCAACATTGTCTATTTGTGTACCATGGCTGGTCCTGGACAGGGATTTTAATACACAATTAAGTTTAGAAATTCATGTGAGAAATTTCTGGGCGTGACATTGGCGGAGACGTTTGGGAGCGGGATGCCGTTGTCAGTGCACTTATCCTCAATCATGTGCCTAATGGTTTGTGACTCCATCGCCACAATCTCCGCCACCTCAAACACCTCACCTTCGCAGCTACGGAGGGTGATTGATTTCGCCTTCGACACAGCCGCGTCAGCCATCGATGATAGATCTGATGGAACAAACCCTAGAAATGATAGGGTGAATTGGAGTGGGCTGCCTTAGGGGAGAAAGGGGGGCTTTTATGCTCGAAATCAGCAGGGGATAGGAAGGCTCTAGAAGCGGTAGCCGGTCATATCAACTTGGGAAGTGTGTAGAAGTGGTAACCGATGTAGTGTCTACAATATCTCCTGTTATCGTGATATCTGGTCTCCCCGAAACTGCGGGCAAGTAGTAACTTCCCCGGTTTTGTGATAATCACGTTGGAACAATAAATGTGTTGCATTGGGTCTAATAAATTCCCTCTTTACAGTAATGAGAATACTTCTATCAAATTTGATTATACACCTCCTTTGCATTTAAATCGAGGATTCATCCTCTTAATGTGCGTAATATTAAGTTTGGCAATCCCGTATTTGTAGATGGGAGGGTTTAATGTTGCTTCTAAAATAGAGTATAGGGAAATTTTACTATGGCTCGGACATCCTGACTTAGCAAAATTAGCTGGGGGACACCAAGAAAAGTCAAGTTTTCCCTTTGGGGGAAGACACTACCGAAAGCTGAAAATTAGTGTAGACACTGCTTGCCGATGTGCACAGAGAAGAGAATTTTTTATGCGAATAAACGGAAATACCCTTGTCCGATTTAGTTAGGAGAGTTGGGGCAACTAAATCAGGAAAGAGGCATTTTGGTCCATTCGCGTTAAAATTTCCCTTCTCCCTCTGCACATTGACAAACAGTGTCCTACAACTAATTTCTAGCTTTCGGTAATGTCTCCCCCCCTAAAAAAAACATGGCTTTTGAGTTGTCCTCCAACTAATTTCACGCAGTCAGGATGTGCAAAATTTCCCTAGAATATATGATCAAATCCCTCGATTATTTGTGGGTTAATGTGTGTGTACGTGGCTCTCTTCGATGGTAAAACAATAAAGGGCATGATTCTGCTAGATGTTTTGTTAGGTAAGATTGGTCATTTGGCTATGTTAACTCTCCCTCACATAGTCACATTTGTATGTGACTTCTAGCTTTATTTTTTTCCCATATGTAAAGATATAGATTATGTTAATTCAGAAAGGGCAATTGAATTACATGCATATTCCGTATGGACAATGCAGAGGTTGTGCTAAGCGCACCAACGACTACCTACCTTCAACGAGCCATACATAATTTGGCAATTGGTTGTGTGTTTAGCTTGATTCTATATCCAAATATGCATCAAAATTATATAATCCATTATCTAAAAAAATATGCATCAAAATTGTGTGCCTACCACTTTTTAAGGGGTAAAAGATATGTTCTTCCATGTACTTATTGTATCATAAAAAATAAAAGGAGATGGGACACACACTCTTCCTATTTAAGGCCTAGCTACTAGCCATGGGTGTATTCCGTGAAATGCAAGAAAAGCAGTACTTGTGCAGTCCGTTCGTAAAGGTAGCATGGTATTACCAACATGCCATTTTGTAGATAAAGAAAATAATGGGTTGTGCCAATGACCCATGTTGCATGCAAACAAAGCCAAAATATAATGCATTACGGTTGTTTCATAATACAAACCTTGCGAGATCGCATGAGATGGCAAAAGAGGACTATAACAAGCAACATGGGTCAAGTCACTAGCATAGTCCTATGAAAAAAAGCCAAAACACATTGTGTTGCCACAACTTTCCAAAACAATCCAAACATAATACGAGATTATGTGAGGTGACAAGCGGGAGAACCATGATTGAAATTGTGGGTTGACTCACCAACACATGTTCCATGAAAAAACAAAAAAAACCCCAACTCACCGACACACGTTCTGTATAAAAAGTGGTCTATTGTGTTGAACATGAACCTTCTTAGGAATCCATCCCAATCAGCCATAGCAAATCATTTTTTGTTTTCCTAGGGGTGAGGACCGGATAGTTGCTTTCTTTATCCTTATTCCCAGATATCTTGATCCCCAAAATGCATTATTTTGCAATGGTTTTACATAGGAAATCAAACAAAATTATGTGAGATTACTGGGGAGGCCATATGATCCTTGGAATTTTAACATAAAAATATGAAAACCGTGGAATGCATCATCATTGTAACCGCCACTCATTTGTGGAGCCCAAACTCTCATCCCTTCACACTTTTTAGTTTCTACCGTTGATTGTTTGATATGGTTATATATATAATGTAATTATAGTTTTATAAAAGAACATCACTAAGATTTACAATTATGTATCTTTGGGCCTTTGTGTTTTTGACACAAATCCATTAATTAAAAAGATTTGTGGAAAACACAATTATTCTTTTATACAAACTTAGACATCTTCTAATGCACATCGAATCAACGGACCATCAAACGCTACAACTCCAGGCATGCCTTAAGTTTTGAGCACCTTTAGGTCCTTTACGGTTGTGTCTACTAGCATTATGAATGATCTAAGCCATTGATTTATTAGGATATAATGGTACTTTTCCTCACTATTATTTTGGTTCCTTTTATCTTATTTGTGTTTCTTTCGAGCCGAGTCACATATCCAACTCCAAAGATAAAGGTGGCCATTTTATCTCTTGCCTTTGTTCTTCCATGCAAGATCCCCTCAATCAATTGACATAAACAACACATGCATTCGAATAGCTAGCTACATGTTTAATTATATTCTAAGTTTGTGTTCAATGAAAGTGATTGCATGCTCATCGGGTTGTTGATCTCGGTTCCATTAGATACAAGAGAAAATTTATGTTGTCGTCAATAAAGGTTTGCTTGAAATTCCACTAGAGAGATGATGGACCATCTAGCTATGTTACCTCCCTCTCACTCTTATATGGAGACTGATGTTTTTAAAACCTTTCCAAGATGTAAAGATACAAACTATATCAAATAATCACATGCCAATTGATAACTGCACACTCATTTTATATGGATGATACACTAGTTGTGCTAAACACACCACATCCAACAACCTCCTTCGATACTTCACGAGCTATCAATAATATGTCAACATTGCATATGAGAGGAAACTATAAGCCAAATCATCAACATGCATACTGTGCAAAAAAAAGCCAAAATGCATTGTGTTGCAAGTTGCAACAGTTTCACAAACAAACACAACAACATGAGATGATAAGAGAGAGGATCTTGATAGAAAGTGTGGGCTAAGTCGCCTAACCCATATTCCATAAATGCCAAAACATATTGCTTTACACAGTAGTTCTGCAAAGCAAACCAAAATAGTGATACAAGACTACGTAAGATGACGAGCAAAGATGCAGATGGCTTTGGAGATTCAGTAAAAAAGATTAAAATTGTAGACCACATCATCATAACCCCCGTTCACTTAGCGAAGCCTAAATGCTCATCCCTTCATGTTTTAGTTAATATTGATTGCTTAGTATAGTTATATAGATAATATAATTATTTTTTTAGAAAAAACAGGCATATAGAGTTATCTCAACTTCATTTATCGTGAAACATTTGCAATTGTTTATCTTTAGGTTTTGTGTCTTTGACACAAATCCACTAACAGCAGGGTTGTATAAAACACAATTCTAATTTGAAACAACCTAATGCACACCAATTCTCAACAGATTATCAAGTGCTCTAACTCCCAAGGCTCCAAGCATGTCTTAAGTTGTCATCAAACTGATATCAAAAGAGTAACTACATCTCAGTCTCTCAGATTATAAAGGGAAAAAAAGAAAAAAAAGAGAGAGAAACAGCAAGAGACTGAAAGAAAATGTGCAAAAACCAAGAAGCGTGGTTTTTGCACTTTGCACTTGGCACGGTGCATCTTTTCAGTCAAAAGCAGAAGGCTTCGGCTCTGGCGCCGCCTCGCCGGCTCGCCGACGAGAAGGAGTCGACCCGGAGGTGGTGGCGGAACGCCGAGATGAACTCCTCCGCCCGCTTGTTCACCTCCTCCGCCGCATTCCCATCCGCTTCCTCCTCCTGCTGCGGCTCCGGCGGCGGCGTCTCCGCTCCGCTCTTCACCACCGCCAGCGCCATGCAGCAGTCAGCGTCGGCGATGGGCGCCAGCGCCGGCTCCACCGCCAGCGTCGTCGCTCCCGTCCCCTCGGCGCCCTCCCGCCTCTTGCTCCTCCTCCTCTTCACCTTCTTGGCGCCCTCCTCCCGGCCGCACCGCGCGTCGTCGTCCTGGCCGGCGACGGCGGCCGACGCCGACGTCGCCGCCGCCCGCATCGGCTGCAGGGACGCCACGACGATGGAGGCGATGATGACGTGGAGCAGCAGGAACAGCACGGGCGACGGCGCCGTGGCGAGCAGCGACGCCGGCCACCACCGCGCCACGAGCACGGCGGGCACCAGGTTCTTGACGCCCGACACGAACAGCGCCGCCGCCGCCGCGGCCAGCGCCGCCTCCACGAGCTCCTCCTCCCTCCTCACCTTCTTCCCCTCCGCCATCGATCGATCTCCCCTGCCACCAGCAGCTAGCTCGCTCACTCTCTCCCTCCCTCCCTTCCGCCACTCCTCTCCACCACTCTCCCGCCTCTGCTCCACTCGGCTATATGTATAGCAGCTAGCTAGCTAGCTACTCCTAGGCAGTCCTAGCTATAGTAGCTTTAGCTGGCCGGACACCGAAAAGCTCGAGCTAATCGATGGCGGCAGCGGGTGTCGCGCCTGCCGCGCCGACAGCAGTGCAGCTCGTGCGAGTGGCTGTCGGGGGAATTTTCTCCGACAATGGCAAACCACCATTTTTCGTCTCTGCAGAGTCACTCGAGTTACACAGCAGAAACAACAAAATTGTCTCAGAATCTTGCTTAGTTGCTGATAAAAATTGTCTCACCGTAATGCAATCGGAGAAATAGATCGGGGTTAAATTAACTTGAGCGATGGTCTGTTTTCCATTAGATTAAGGGCTATTTGAACAAGAAGGATGCGAAAATACGAGAGTAAGAAAAAGAAAATGTAAAGAGAGAATATCATGCTCGTCAAATTCTAATACTAGGAATTAAAAACAACCTCATACTTATTTTCCTTCTAAATTTTCGTAGGATTGTTCAATGTATAGTAATTCTGAAGGAAATGGTATAGTTTAATCCTTTGTTTCAAATAGTTCTATAGGAATTTTCCCTTCGGAATTAAAATCCTCTGAATTTATTGTGTTTTGACTATACGAATTAAAGGGACCTAACTATACATTAGCTTCTAATCTACTAAACAGGGAGACAAATGCAAGAGGGTGTTTTGTTTTGTGTGACCCAGGGAAGAAAAGCTAGGGAAGCACGCCTGGGGCTCGTGCGGTTTCGTTTGTACCGTCGGCGTGCTGCTGGGCTTGTGGACAGAATCATGGGGTTTTCCTCGGCTGCTAGCTCGCGGTGAGGGCATTCCTAAACTTAGGATGGTTTCTACAGTATTAAATAAGTTATCACGTAGGATAAAAAATAATGTGATAAGTGAATAAATAAGTAAAGAGAATGAAACCATGTCTTGCATGAGACATGGTTTCTACACAACATCCAAGATATCATGTAAGATAAGTAGCATTAAACTTAAGTGTGGAATAGTGATGTTTGCATTGTAAGAGTAGTGTCTAGTACTAGTTTCTTAATGATAAAAAGTTTATAAAAACCATATCTAGTGTTATGGGTTGAAAATGCCCTGAGTGAGGCACTCATGTCAGCAGAAAGTAAATCATGGGCTATAATGACATTCAGTTTAAAAACTCCTACTGCTCCTGTTAATCTTGCTATATTTTGATATGAGAAAGTGTTACTCATCTTCGGGCTCTTGATGCAAAGCCTAGAGCCTGAAGTCGACTTCAGCTTATTCTGTAGCCAAGAGAGATCAGAGATGCCTCTTCTACCAATCGTGCCTTGTTTGCTTGAACGGGGGTCTGCAGTTAACAAAAGATTTGTTTCTCAACAAGGATAGGTGTAAAGAATACCGGCGCCTGTCTTCTCGCTTTTATTTAGGCTTATTAGTTAAAATTTAAAATTTTAACCTTAGATTTGAAGTTAATTTAAGGGTTTTTTATTATAGTTTATTTTCTAAGCTTTTTTTATATAGCTATGACATGGATATAAAAGTTTTATTCATAAATTATGGATATAAAAGTTTTATTTATAAATTATTGTTCGTTTATAAATATGTCATTTGACTTTTACTTTAAAAAGAAAAAGATGAACCCCTTGCCATTCTCATTCTGTTCCAAAACATGGTTATCTCATCTTATTTATCCTAAAGTAATTTCATCTTTTAACAATCATTACATATAGCTTCTGAAAGCAGAGGAAAGATACATTAGAACTAAATAAAGCGCAAAAACAATTACATTACGATTCAATATAATATATTCTTTTGCTTTTACATAAGATGTGCGGGATGGGTCATGGGCGTGAAAGTGAATTCATGTGGACAGTGACACCTTGCTTGTTCACGCTGAAGTCCTAACGTGCTCTCATGGTCACGTTAGCAAGCATCCGAGTCGCAGACAAAATCCAAAAGGAAGGCTAATGCTAGCAAACCACGGACTATAATTTTTCCCTTTGTCATGAGCAGCACTGTTATACTTACCAATCACAATCTCCCAGCATTACGTTGACATGAGCAGATGAGCTCCAATCTATCTACTATATTAAGATGGTGTTTAGATTGAGAAAATTTTTGGAAGAAGTGTCACATCAAATGTTTGACCGGATATCAGAAATGATTTTCGGACACGAATGAAAAAACGAATTTCACGGCTAGCCTAGAAACCGCGAGACGAATCTTTTGAGCCTAATTAATCCGTCATTAGCACATGTTAGTTAATGTAGCACTTATGGCTAATCATGGATTAATTAGGCTCAAAAGATTCGTCTTAAGATTTCTTCCATAACTATGCAATTAGTTTTTTAGTTTATCTATATTTAATGCTTTATTTAGGTGTCCAAAAATTCGATGCGATGGTTTTAAATTTTTTTTTTAAAACTAAACAAGGCCTAAAACCTACGGGAATTAGAGCCCTCCCAGCCGCGCGCCGCGTCGTCTTGCACGATCAGCCGACCGACCTGCATGCCTGAATATGCCGTTTTTCTTCCTCCCTTTATGTGCATAAGTATACCCATAAAATATAGGACCTTTCTCTATTTATCCTTCGTATTTTTATATGATACTGTTAACTTTTATATTTATATTTGATTATTTGTCTTATTAAAAAAATATATAATTATTAATTATTTTGCTATAATTTAATTTATTACGATAGAAACTTTACGTATGACTTGTAATTTTGCATTTTTGAAAAAAAATAACACCAATAGTCAAACGTAAATCCAAAAGTTAACAACGTCATATAAAAAATATAAGGCAAATATGTTTTAATTACTATTGCGAAGAAGGATCAATATGTTAAAAAGAAGATGAAGTATTTTTTAAAAAACTAGGGTGCCAAGGGATATGTGTTGTCAGCCCAATAGCACCACAGGTTCCGCGGGCAAGACACGCCTTTCCTCTAGTGTAGTAAAAGGCAACGGAGCATCTACTTACTTTTCACACGTTCCCTTCTAAGAAAGCACCACATAGGGGTTTCTCATTTCTCAAGGTCCAAACCATCCCAAACAGCAGAAAAAAAAGGAAGCAGCTCATCAAAGTTCTAAATCATGGCCCTTATAAAGAGCACTAGAAAGAAACACCAGTGAAAATAGCTTTTCTCAACAACTTCAATAGCTTCAAATGTCAAAATCACCGCAAAACAGCCAATGATAATCATGTGCTATTAAAGCACCTCTCCACAGTAAAATCTAGAAAAGAAAAATGGACATCGGACAACAACAGTAGTTTGATCTCTTAACAGTTGACACATTATTCCAACGAATTTGGGCTTATTTTCCAGCCTCAGCCTCAACAAGCTTGTCGATGAGATTAGCAGCATCCTCCACTGTCGCAATTGACTGCGCACTTGATTCCTCCACGCTGATATGGAAAGCCTCTTCGAGACCCATAACGATCTCAACCTACAAAACAGATTCACATGGAAGTTTAGATCACTCGGACAGTAAAATCACATGAAAGTTTAGATTCACTTCGGAGAAGGGAATGAGGATGGGTCATCTAAATGGTAGAAATATGAGCATGTGACTTTATAAACTTCATAAACTAGTCAACAGGATACTGCTGCTTAAAACTGTCCCAAAGAATCAGAGAAAATCTAGTATGTCAGGGGGAAAACTACTGCCAGATGAAAAATGCATTTCCAGAGAATTTTGCTACATGCAAGCCACCCTCAAAGGGTACTCATATAATATGGACAAGGAACAGCCGCGTGTTGTTTTGCTAACTAACACGAAAACATTAAGCAATTTCAGGGTATGTAGGTTAATGCCAAATGGCTGAAACCAATAGAACTTTGCATATCCAATTGGCTCACCGTGTCCAAGGAATCAGCACCAAGATCAGTGAACTTAGAGGCACCAGTAACCTGAGTGCCTTCAGGAAGCACGAGCTGCTTCTTTACAATATCACAAACCTTCTCCACTGTTTCCTTTTTGGCCTGTTCAAATGCATATTTTGAAGCACCAAATGGTAAAAATTCAATAAAGGAATCAAAAGTTGCAATGCAATGAAGGAAACAAAAGTAATGCATGCTGCTGTTCTTGTGTATCTGTGTCGGGAGCGGAGGATTCACTAGCTTAAGTGTGTTGCAACTACACTAGCAGCCCACTTATGCCAGCCAATCAAAGCATGGCAAAATGCACGACACCCTACACTAACTAAATTATCTTCAAGAAAAATTACTGCAATGTGCAGAAACAAATGCTCAATACCATCAATCTAAATAATCTGCTGAAGTGACAGCATCAAACCAGTATAACTTTTGATCAATCACAGAAGCAGAAACTCATTTACTTCAGATAAAATAACTGGGACATGAAATATGATGTAATAAATTTGCAATACCACCAAAATCAGGATGCCATGATTAATTCTGTAATAAAAAGCCACAAAAAGATGGTACTTACAGCACAGATAACTGCAAGTCTTTGTGTTACTGGCTGCATACGGAAGGCCACATTGTCCTTCCTTAAACCAGCAAAAGATACCGAGCCAACATTGATTGCCTGTGAGCCACCGAACATAACTTCTTTAATGCCAGCAAAAACTAAGCAAATCAAGAAATAGCATAATCAATTTGCAGGAGAAACTAGGAACAATGTAAATTCACACAAAACAAACTAATGGCATGACTACCAAATATCAGTCCAAGCTTACTCAGCGTCTCAGCCAACAAGTAAGCAGCTTGGCTCTGAAACACTGTCAGTTTAAGACTAATATCTTGTGAAGAAATAAACAGAAATGATAGGGACCAATTTCAAAAGTTGGTTTTCAAAGCAATACATAGGCCAACTTGATTGAATGACTGAACTCTTAGTTTTCAGTAAATTCCAACAGGGCAAGCTCATATAAAAGGATTGCACGGCATCACACTTCTCCCTGTGTTTTAGGAGTCCAGCTTGGCATTTTCATGTTCACCATAGGTCGGATTAGATATTAGCAATAAAAGTTATAGTCATGCATTTCAATTTTCATATGAAGGACATTAGTAGCACGTTGGTGACTGATGAGCATGTCGAGGTGAGATTGGTGAATCATTTCCCTGGTTCATCCCACCTTGATAGAGCCATTACAATTGTCATAAAGTATTGCACCAATAAGTTGTCATCTTGAACGCATAATTTTCTTCCGAGATAATCATCCATTATTTTCAGTTATGAACTATGGATAAATATAAAGGTAGTAAAACATGAGCAACAGTGTTGGCAATTCACAATTTCAAATGGTAGGCTAGTGTCGCATGTCCCACAAGAATTGTACTACAATATTTTTGGCCATGGGACTATCAGAGACAGTAACACGGAGACTGGTAGGCTCCAAAGACCAAAACCCCAACTTCGCGTATGACATATTTCATTGGGTGGAAATGTCCACACACATGTATACGTGAGTTGTCCACCACGAACACTAGACGCCAGAAACCCAGAGGAGATCATACCAACCATAGACCCGAACCCCAGATCTACCGAGATCTGCCCCCACAAGCGATCCGGTCGCCAACCAAAAACACACATGCACCCGCACAACGGGCGATCCAAGGACGGGCAGACAAACAGCTCAGCCCCACCCACCGGAGAGCGCAACCTCAAGCCGCGATCCCCAGCACCAAAACCCCCCCGAGCAGCACGCTTAAACCCTATCGAAAGACAGACCGACCGCGGATCGGGGGCGAGCCGAGAGGGAAAGGGGGGGGGAGATCCGCTGTGGTACCTTGACGGGCCTCGCGAAGGAGACGGCGGATCCGGTGGTGATGGCGGCCATGGGCGTCGTAGGAGAGGCGGCGGGTGGCGGCGGGAGCAGAGGAGAGAGAGAGAGCGGGGGGAGTGAGGTGCGCGTGGGGAGAGATGGAATGGAGGTGGCGAGGCTGCTCATTATAACGCGGGTGGGGACAGGAGGGGCATCGGGCGTATCGACCGTGGGCGGAGGTCACGAGGCCCCGCCGCCGCCCCGTGAGGCCGTGACGCCGCCCACAATTTCTCCTCCCCACGGTCGCCCGGTGGGTCCCACTTGTCAGAGACCCAATCAGTACGACAACGGCCAACGGGTTTGTTGGTTCGCCTGTGGTTAATAAAAATAAATCATATATATAAGAGCTGTTATAATGTGTATATATATATATATATATATGATCTCGGTGATATGAAAATAGATAATTCAATATAGAAAACCTAAAATTGACTTTATATTAAGTTTTAAATTTTAGCAGACTCGTCCTTTCGCTTCAACTTATACTTATAATTCAAAATTTAAATCACTAAGTATTCGTATGTAAAAAATTTATTTATAAATTATTTTTTATTTGAAAATATATCATTTTTTTTCGCTGAAATGGCTAAAAAATCATCCCATAGGTTTTTCTTTATAATTATAAGCTAAATAGTGAAACGATGGAGTTGAGAGCCCATCTAGTCCATTGTGTTGTCACCGGTTATAAGCAGAAGTGATAATTTAAATTTTGATGCATAATTTTAAAATTGATATTGATGCTTTTCATCGTGGATTATTTTACCATATTTATCTTTATATTGCTAAAAACAAGTACGGTATTATAAGAGTTTTACTAAAAAATTATATTATTTTTTAAGTTAGACGCTTTTGCACCACTGCATCCGCTCCGACGGTGTCTGACCTAAACAGAACGCTTCGAGAAGGGGACCGTGCGTGCGTGCGTCGTGCTACGCTGCTTGCGCAAATCGACGAAGAAATCGTGGTTGGTAGCACGTTGGTGTTGACGCTTGACTCGATCGTTTGCTGCATCTCCCCCCGCCTGCATCTGTTGCGTGTTGCCGATTGAGGGGTGGGTGATAACTTAACTGTCTACCAGTCGTCCAACTGTTCCTCGACGAGAATATAAAGACGAGCCACATGGGCTGCAACGAAGAAACATCACAAGACGGTTTTATGACCAGCGTGGTACTCCCATAGTGGAGTAGTAATTCTGTAGACGTGCACAGTGTACTTGCTGCCCAGTTTCCTACACGATTTTATGAACAACAACGGTGTCATTCATTCCAGTAACCTGCCACTTGCCAGCGAGGAGTCAAGGACAAACGGCAGGCAGCATCGTTGAAACAAGGCGTTTCTGAACAACAACAACATGGGAATTGAAGGGCCCGACCGGTGTCATGCCAGCAGTTGCCAGTTTGGCGCTTACGTTGCGTTCTTTTCTAAAGCTTATTCACGTATTAAACGGCTAGATGATGTGTGGTTTTTTTTACAAAAAAAAAACTATATTAAAGTTCACTACCACAACTTTTTAAAGTAGTTTTTTAAATTTGCGGTATTCTATCACTTATATATTATTAAACAGGTAAAAACCAGGTATTTTTTATCTTTCATGTCTTGAAGAAAATCCAGCCTCGGTACCACTACCATCAACTTAACTCGCTCGTTTTTCATATGCATGTTTTCCGAACTACTAAACGGTGTATATTTTGCAAAAAAGAATTCTATAGGAAAGTTATTTTAAAAAATCATATTAATCTATATTATATTTTTATAATTAATATTAATTAATTATGTATTAATCTATTACTACGTTTTCAACGTCGGATAAGTTACTTACCACCTCTCGAACAAATGCGACCCAAGAGGAGTCAAGGACAAACGGCAGCAACATCCAGACATCGAGGCCCATGCAGGCCCAGACGGTTCTCATTTTGGGCCGTTTCCCTTCGTCGTGGACCCAAAACTGGCTTTCGGCCCAAACTGCCTCAATCTCGCTGCCCGCTTCGGCCTTCCGCACCAAACGGGAATGCGGCCCACCTGCGACTCGTACGTGGACCGAACGGGAATAACGGCCTCCGTGAGGCCCATGTCTGATGGGCCCGAAATGCAATGTGGCAGTAATGCGGCCTGCATGTGTCTTTGCGCGTGACTTGCGGCCCATAAGGCCTCCGTGCGGTTCTACTAGGTGTAGGCCGCTGTTAGGGGACATGGATAATGCTTACTCGTGCCGAAGATGGTTTCAATATATATTCTTTCGTTTTATGTTTGTAGGTTTTCTAACGGCTAAACGACGTGTTTTTAAATAAAATTATTGAAAAACCACCATATTAGAAATATCTTATTATTATATATTTTAATTATTTTAATAAAATTAATGGAGCATAAACTAATCGTTTTTCACGTTAGTTAGTGACCCAACTACTTAAAGCGGGTTTACTTTAATGAACCAACTTGCAAGCCGAACTGGGTTACCATTAGGTTTCCGTTACTACGGTTACCGTCCAGGCTGGGCTCTCCACCAGGGCACACCTTCAGCATACCACGGTTTTGCCATAAGAAATTGATCGAAATTTTAAAAAATTAAGGAAATTTGTGGAGAAAATATATAATGTAGATATTGATTTGTAATGATGTTTGGTGAAAAAATTAATTTAAAAACTAAATTTAGCAAGTGATTTCACTTCAGTACCTCCACCTATAATAAGCAAGTGATTCCACTTCAGGACCATTCATACATTTCCAACCAATCCGGCATCATAGCCGTCAATTTCAGAGCAAGTTCACTAGTATAGCCAAATACTAGCTCCAATTTATATATAGTTAATCTAATAGTCAATTTATATAATAGGTACCTACAAAACATTAATACATGGTCCCACATGTTATCTCTTTTCTCTCTTTTCTCTTATCTCTTTAAAATATTTTTATAGCTTGTTTATAGCGTGTTATTATACCAGCTCTAACACAGAGAACAGTCAACACGTTCGACTGCTTGTCACGAGGATATACACGACTTCAGATGTCAACCCTTTTTCGGATTAAAGATTAAGAGAAACCGAGCCTGTCAAAATCTCCCGCTGTTACAAACACCCCATCTACAAAATTTGTCGCTCCGTTTTACGCTATTCCTTCCTTCTTCCTCTGGTTGCACCAAATGTTCATATTCTTTTGTCAAGTCATGGTCAATGGCTGAAATATGCTCTTCTCAGTCCACAGTTCCAACTCAGACTGCTGTCACCTATAACGCGGTGAAAAAGAAATATGCAGAAAAAATGCGGATACCAGGTCTCCAGGCTCATGATACGTGATGTAACAATCGCTGCAGCATTAGTATATTTTCTCCCTTTTTTCAGTTGGATCAAAGCAAGAAATGTTATGGCTGTCGTGTTTACTTTTTTTTTACTGCCTTCCATGTTCAGCCAGCTTGCTGTTTCAGAACAAATTAATCTTCGAAATCAAGGGGCAGCTCAGCAGCTGACAGCGAAGTCCTGTTCCCTTTAGCTTTTTAATGGTACATGGATGTGCTACGTTTCACTGGTATAAAACTTTTACCCCCACACATATACATTAATACAATATATATTCTCAAGTTACTAAAATCTTACACTAAAAATTTAATATTTGATATGTATTTTAATATATGTAGATACTGACCTTTTTATACATTTGGTCATTGTCCTATAGAAAAAATATACGCACGCGCACACATATATATAAATAACAGTAATAATTTTGAATTTTACAGTCTCATCTTCTTGCTCCTCGTAACTTTAACTCAAAATTTAAATTTTCAACATTAATTTTGAAGTTAATTCTGAGGATGTTCTATCGTACTTTACTTTTTATTATTTGCTTTTATACCGTGAAATTATTTTTTATTTGTAAATATCTCATTTCGTTTTTTCATTAAAACCCCAAATAATGACTAACTTAATTACGAATGGTTTAGCGTATACTGCTTCGTCTTTTTAGATTACAGTCGTCTAAAAAGGTGAAAAGATATATTTTTCTCAGTGGCAGCATATATAGACTGCATGCCATCAGCAGCGAGCATATGACAACAAAATTTTTACTTCTCTGCGAGGAAATATGGTAGCAAGCGCGCGTGGCGAGGTCATGGATGACGACGAGCTCCTTGGTCGCATGGAGCAAGGGATCGCCGACCTGTGGGCATCACCGGCAGTCCGCGGCGGCGACGGCGACGACGAGGCCTTCACCATCGTGCGCCTGCCGTCGCACGTCCACGCGCTGAACAAGACCCTGTACGAGCCGCGCGTGGTGTCCGTCGGCCCGTACCACCTCGGCAGCGACAGCACCCGCGGCATGCAGGGACACAAGTGGCGCTTCCTCCGCGACTTCCTCCTCCGGGACAGCCCCGCCGGCGCCGGTGACCGCCTCGACGCCTGCGTGCTCGAGGCACGCGCGATGGAGGAGCGGGCGCGGCGCTGCTACGGCGAGCCGCTGGAGATGGGGAGCGACGAGTTCGTGCAGATGCTGGTGCTCGACGGCTGCTTCGTCCTTGAGTTCTTGCTCAAGTGGAGCGAGAGCGACGCGGCGGCGGAGCTCGACGCGTACATGCAGTGGACGTGGATCTACGTCTACTACGATCTCCTCCTCGTGGAGAATCAGATCCCGTTCTTCGTCGTCGCCAAGCTATTCAGCCTCGCCATGGGCAAAGATCTCGGCGGCGGCGGCGGCGCGGCAGGCATGGGAGACGACGCGGTGGACCAGCGTCTTCTTGACCTCATCTATAACTTCTTCAGCCTGCACGAGCCGCTGTGCCAGGTCCCGGCGCCGAGCCAGCTCACCGTGCACCACCTGCTCCATCTCCAGTACCAGAGGATGGTCATAGCGCCGGAGAGGAAGGGGACGCTTCGCCGGAGGCCGACGTCGTCGCGGCTGACGAGCCGGCTGAGCGCGAGCCTGTACAACATCCGGACGGGCATCAGCGCGTCGGTGCGTGCCAGGATGATCGGCTCAACGACGACGACGCCGCTGGCGATCCCGTGCGTGACGGAGCTGCAGGAGTTCGGGGTGGCGTTCCGGGAGAAGGCCTCGCCGGTGAGCCAGTTCGACGTGATGTTCCGCGGCGGGACGATGGAGATCCCGCGGCTGGCGCTCAACGCCGGCGCGAGGATCCTCCTGGCCAACCTGCTCGCCCTGGAGCAGACGACGCGGGACTGGAAGGAGGGCATCGTCACCAGCTACCTCGTGCTGATGAACGCGCTGGTGAACACCGCCGCCGACGTCGCCGTGCTCCAGCGCCGGGGAGTCCTGGACAACATGCTCTCCAACGAGGACGCCGCGGCGGCGTTCTTCAACCGGCTCGGCGGCTGCGCGCTGTTCGACCCCAGGGGGCACCACTACGCGCGGCTCTTCGCCGACGCCAACGAGTACTGCAACCACCGGTGGAACCGGTACATCGCCGTGCTGAAGCGCGACCACCTCCGGACGCCCTGCTCCATCATCTCCCTGCTCGCCGCCGCCACCTTGCTCTGCATCTCGGTCATGTCAGCCGGCTTCCTCATTTGCCGCTATCGCCATGCTTGTTCTTAGGCTGCATTCTAGTAGCAAGATTATTCGTCGACTTTTACACGCACGTTTTTCAAATTACTCAATGGCGAGCCAAGGAGATGATTACTGAACCAAGTAGGAGTATAAATTAGCTGACATATTGTTTGGTACTGCTTCGGATATGATATTTCTTAAATCTAAATATTGTACTCAATGAAACTTTCCTTGTATAAAAAAAGTGTATTTTTCCATCCTTGAGAACGTAACACTTCTTTCCATGTAAATTTTAATATCTTTAAATATCTAAGATAAGATATTAAAAAATATTAAATTTTACATAGAAAACAATGGTATCTCGTGACACCTCTTAAGGATGGTAAAATTGTTCATAAAAAAAATCTTTTTAAATGCTTGATCATTAGAGATCATGCATAATAACCATCCTTAATTTACACAGTAAACTCAACGGGAGATTTTGCTCTGTACATAAACAATTACCGTGCGTTCGTGCCCATTATCAAACTCAATATGAGATTAGCTTCTCCACGTATCTTGGGTACAGATAATCCACCATCATGCCGTACGCTCTCTCAGTTGGGTGGTAGCTGTCCCAGAAGACATACTTCCGGTCATCGGCGCACGTCGTCGCCGTCAGCTCGGTGCAGGGAAGCGCCACCACGAGGTCTCCGGCGCCGCAGCAGCCTCTCGCCGACACGTCAAACCCTGCAGGCAGCAGCAACGAGCATCTTCTCAGGTGATCGACGACGAACCGGAGAAGGGAGAACGGGTTCTTGGAAGCGGAGGCGACGATCGAGTCGAGGTTCACCGTATTTGCCGGGGTCGGTGATCATGTCCTCCAGGACGCCGTAGATGTCGACGTAGCCGATGCTCCGGCACTGCAGCGTCCTCTGGAGGGAGACGATCTCCTGCTCCAGCCTGGCGTTGAACAGCCGCGCCGCGCGGTTGCGGGCCGCGTCGCACGCCCCGCCGCCGGCGATGCCCCGCTGCGACGGCACGCACCCGATCGGCGGCATCCCCAGGACCGCGATCCTCCTCGCCCCTTCCCGGTGAAGTTGCTGCATGCAAAGTGCAAACCAGTATCAACAAGCATGAAATCAGATTGTGTGTGAATTTTGGGTGAAAAAAAATCTCACCTTGATGAAATCGGAGGCTAGCTGGTTGAGGAAATCGACGTAGGCTGCAACATCGAATTGCAGTGATCTGACGGGGGCGAGGTAGTAGTTGTTGGCGATGTCGTCGGTGCCGGCGCAGACGAGGAACAGGCTCTCGGACACGATCCTCGCGGCGTCGCCGGTGATCCCGGCGAGCCTCTCCTTGTACTCGACGAACATGTTCAGCTCCTCCTGCATCGGCAGGACGGCCTGAAAAGAAAAGATCGAGCATTGCAACAGCAGCATCTCGCACTTCAATGGCGATGATGTGTGGAGAGATGGGGCTGAGTCGTGAGGTGTTACCACGAGAGTGGAGGTGAGGGGATCGTAGCCGGTGCCGGCCGAGGCGAAGCTGACGCCGGTGAGGAGGTCGTCGTCGGTGAGGTCGGTGCCGAGGTAGGCAGGCACCAGGTCTTTCAAGCCCAGCCGTGACGCTGCACAAGCAAGCAGCCATGGACGGTGAGACTCCGGTGAGGTGATCCTTACCTACATTGGAGTGGACGGAGAGTCAGGCTGACCTAGGAAGTCCGGCGGTATGCGGCCGTTGGAGAAGCGGCCGGTGGGGACGCCGCCGTCGAGGTCCTTGCCGTAGGGCCTGAAGTTGGACTTGGTGAGCGTCAGCACGGCGTTGTTGTTGCCGGTGTCGACGATGGAGTCGCCGAACACCAGAACGGCCGGCACCCGCGGCCGGCCACGCCCGGCGCCAACTGTGCCACTGACCGTCGTCGCGGCGACCTGCCATGGCGAGACGCAGAGCGCTGCCACCAACAGCAGCTGCAGCTTGACGCTGCCGTGCTCCATCCGAGTGTGCTTGCTTAGCCACTGTCATCTGTAGCACTGGTTGGCCTTTTCTTTGCTGAGTTTATCAGCCACTAATGATGGAGGATTCATCATTGGAGTTGGATTCCTTTTCGTCTGATACGACAAGCCGGCGTCCGCAACAGGGCATGGAGATTTTCTGGACGATCTGGTCGGTGAACTCCAGCCACTAACCGCATAAAAATTTAATTATAGAAATTTGACAGGAATTAATTCAATGCTCGTGAAAATATTCTCATAAAATAACTCCATTCCAAGGAGGCTTCACTGCTCAGAGCTTCATCCAACAACTACAGTCTACGTGCAAAGAATTAGACAAACTTGAGAGCATGGTGTGCAGCTCAGTACACATCACACCATGTTCAAGATACAGAGGAGCAACAGATATCCTGTAGAGAAGGAGCATGACATCCTAGCTGTTCCAGATTCAGAGAAGGAGAAACATTGGAACAAGCTATGCAAAGATAAATTAGAAGCAGCTAGGTAGGTTGGCAGCTGAATTAGGATTAGATAGCCAGAAACAGTCGATTGGGATAACAGCTCATAAGTCATAACCTGTGGCACTCTGCCATTTTCTATTCGTCAGTAATGTATGGAATGAAGGTACATGATTTCATTTTTCGCAGAATACTCATCAACAATGTTCAAGCTGCTGGCTAGAGATGTGCAAAATTCTGTCCACAGGCAGGGAACATAATACTACATTGCCCAGAAAAAAACAAAAACTAAAGTGCCAGTAAAAGAAATTTAGAGTAAAGATGATGAGAATGATGTATCAATATAATGTTTTAAAACCACATCCCACAATCTCAGTGCGAAAGTCAGAAACCAAACGCAAGAGAAACATCCGACTTTTCAGTTATATTCATTCACAAATCTGAACACAACTTAGAAGAAAAAAAAATGAAACCTTCCTTAATTGACTTATTGGCGACCATATAATTCTGACTCCATGACCAGAAGCCATTTTCTTAAAGGGTAGCAGCTGAAGACCAAAAAAGGAACAAAGATGATGAGTGCGGTGCGACAGGCACCAGAAGCTTAATGAAAACCTGGATGGTGACTCCTCATCGCATTCAACATTAGTACTCCAGGATGAGGCAGAAAACAAAAATTACAGATCTGTTGTATATAAGAATAAACCCCAAATCATAGGATATCTTAATACCCGCGGAAAATTGATCAGTGGCCATTTTATATTTTACTATGGACACTCTACTAAGGCAACTGAAATGTATTGATGATGTGATCACTTTGATAACCATGCAGCTCTTGAATAGGAAATACTTCTGCATGATGCCTTGGTATTCTAACCCATTTGAGTTAACTACTACTTTACCAAGTGCAGCCGTACAAGATTGCGGTTTCATGTTTGTAGTAGGAAGAGCCCATAGGCTGGAGCGAAAGAAGAAAGAAATAATGTCATGTTCATTTATGTGCAAACTTACAGCTTGACCACTCCCTTGTCATAGCTCATATAGTTTGTGTTACAGAAAGAATATTCTCAGGTTTTCAGCTATCACTCTTTGGTACAATGGTGACAGGGTTTTAAGCTATATTATAACAATAAGAGGTACAGAAACAACGTAAAACAATGATGTTAGATATATAATTAGCAACACTACTGATACAGTATAATGGCTTATGGAATTTGGGGGGAAATAACAGCCAATTGAACGGCAAACCAGCTCCGAAACGTGAGTAGCTGAGTAGACAGGAAATTTATGCAGAGGATAATGAACATGGAAGGCATTACTGGATGATTGAAAAGCTCATGACCAGTTATCACCCTAGCAAGCAATTACAACTGAAATCAGTAAAGAAGGGCATCAAACATTAACAAGAGATGTTCAAGTTTAAAAATCCATAAAGTAAGCCACATGTCTGACGATTCCAAGTACAACAGCAGCACATCTTTGAGATAATTGGAATCCATCATGCTTGACTACATATATGGGAACAAAATGACTGGTGAGATAGTTCAAATAATCAGCACATATATGTTATGCCATCAAATTCTATTCAATACCCGTTTAGTGCTGCAAGATCTTGAACAATCATGTATGAGCGCATTATTTGTTCCTACAATTACATGGGCTATAGCGGCATGACGATACATGAATGACAAAATAGCTTACCAAAGAACTAATCCTCATCATCTTCTTCGGAGCTCCCAACATCGCTGCTGTACTCATCACTGCTAGAACTAATGTTAATGTCAAGATCAACATGCCGGACTTGAATTGGTTCTTGGGCCTTCGGCACCATTGCTGGCACAGCAACAGACATCTGTGGCACACTGGCCCGTGGCTCCTCACCCTTGACACCAGCCAGAATGCCATCCGGTGGTAGAGTGATCGGGTCCCCAGGTTTCCATCCAGGCGGCGGCAACGGAATATCGAGTGGCCCGTTCGGCCACCCAGGCAGCACATTAGGTGGTAGCATATGTGGCATCATGTGTGGCCTCGCCTCCTCCCGGGGTGGTGTAGGCTCAAAGAGTGGAGTAGCCTCTCCCTCTGATGCGGTCCTCTCCTTTGCCTCCAGGGATTTCTTGGGCACCCCAACATCCAAATCAGCAAACTGATACAGCTGCGACATCCTCATCTCATTTTCCTGAGGAGCAGGCGGCAACGCCCCACGCAGAGGTAGCCCAGCACCATGCTCAGGCGGCGCGAAGGTCGTGTAGCTTATGCGGTGGGCGTACGTCAGGACGTCGTCCAGATCGAGCTTGGAGTGGAGCGATGAGCCGAAGTCGCCGTCTGACACCGGCTCGGGGCCGTCCGCGGCCGCTGCGCCGCGTGGGCGCTTGGGGTCGCGGCGGTAGTCGGCGTAGTCGTCGACGAGTCGGTCGAGCACCTGGTGTGCCTCGCGCAGCTTCTTCGTGAAGGCGAGGATCGAGGTGTCCTTGGCGCGCGCCTCACGGGCGAGCCGGGCGCGCGCGTCCTGCAGGTCGAGGGTCTCCTGCAGCTCGGCGACGGCCTCGAAGAGCTGCGTCTGCAGCGTGTTGAGCAGCGACAGCGCCTCCTTGGTGGAGGAGACCGGGGTCGGGAGCGGCGGCGGCGGCGCGGAGGACGAGGAGGGGAGGAAAGTGGGGAGCGACCCCCGATACGCGGAGATCCACGCGGCGCGGTTGGGCGAGAGCTCGAAGAGGTTGGAGGCGAGCGTGGAGATCAGCTGGAGGAGCGACTGCGCCCGCGGGAGCGGCGGCAGGAGCGGCAGCAGCGACGGCGAGGTGGTTAGGGTTGGGGCAGCCGCAGCGCCCGCCCCCGCCCCCGCCCCCGCGCCAGCGCTCGCGCTAGGGTTTCCGTGTGGCGGGGAGGAGGTGGGATTCACCACCGCCGGGTTCGGCGGGAGCGACGGCGACGAGGCGGTCAGCCCCAGCCGCGCCGGGGAGGGGAGGTGCGACTGCATCATCGCGGCGGCGGCGGCGGAGTCGGGGGATGCAAGAATCAACCGGACGCGACGTCGAAGCTACTAGGCATCACAATTTCATTTAGCTAAATGGGCTCGTGGGCCTTCATATTTTGTGGGCTATGCTTCAGTGGTGTTGGGTTTCTAGGCCCACTAAAGCCCATTAATTCCGCCATAAAATCCCTCTCCTACTGCTCCGCTCACTTGGCTGCTTCTGCTTCCTCTTCCCAATATTTTGGCGGGAGATTGCCACCGCGCCGCCTCCACTTCCCGCGCAATCGCAAGAGGCCATGGACGGCGGCTCCTCCTCGCCGGCGAGGCCTCCAAGGGCCGGGTCGTCCGCGACGGAGATGGAGGAGTACCAGAACTGGAAAAAGAACGCGCCGGTGCTCTACGACCTCGTCATCTCCCAGCCGCTCGAGTGGCCATCGCTCACCGTGCAGTGTTTCCCCTCCTCCCAGTCGCCGGAGTCCACCCGCTCCCACCGGCTCGTCCTCGGCACCCACACATCCGACGGGTCCCTCAACCACCTCATGCTCGCTGACGCCGTCCTCCCGCTCCCGCCCCGCTTGGCGGCCGCGGCGGCGGCTGCGGGCGGCGCCGTCCCGGCCCCGTCCGTGTCCATCTCCCGCTCGGTGCCGCACAAGGGCGAGGTTAACCGCGCCCGCTGCATGCCGCAGAGGCCGTACACGGTGGCTACCAAGAGTTGCGTCGACGAGGTGCATGTGTATCATCTTGGCGACGGCGGCGAGAAGGGCGGCGCCGATGTGGTGCTTAAGGGGCATGAGGCGGAGGGCTATGGGCTGGCGTGGAGTCCAATGAAGGAGGGGTTGCTGTTGAGTGGCTCGTATGACAAGAAGATTTGCCTCTGGGATCTAGCTGCTGGGAGTGGAGCTCCGTCTCTAGATGCGCGGCATGTGTTTGAGGTAATGCGCCGCTGAATCCCCTCCCCTCATTGCATTTTGCGTTAAACATTACAGCTGTTAAATGTTTTCATAATACTATGAGTAGAGCAGCTATTTGTTAAATTGTAATCTAATTCATTCAGTAACAAGCATAGCTCATTTGATCTGCTAGATGATATCTCAGTTTATGCTGCCATATTGAAATTAACTTATTACAAGGTTGAACCAATATTATAACTGAAATAATGGTACAATTCCAGATCAGATAATTTCACTGCCTAGAGAAAGTACGTAGAGCCATTGAATAATTAGTCCTGAAGAGAACATTTTTTCCCATCCCCATAGCTTCATTTGAAGGTAAAACAATCATCTTTTGGTGCTTGGAGCAATTAAATCATCACATGGACATAACACCCAGTTTTTCAAACCAAAAAACACTGAGTTTTTAGTTCAAGTGTTCTAGAAGACACTAGATACTTGTTCGATTAGCAAACAACGTGAAATTGGCATGTTTTAAATGTAACTGTAGAAATAGTTTTTTTTATCATCCTTGAGAGGTACTCCCTTTGTATTTAATAGATGAGCCATTGATTTTTTGCCACATATTTCACTATTCATCTTATTCAAAAAAGTTATGCAAAAATATAAGTTAAATTTAAACAAGTTTAGTAATAATTCCAATCACAACAAAAATATATGATAACTATATAAGTTTTTTGATTAAGAAGAATGGTCAAACGTGTGCCAAAAAAAAGTCAACTAACACCTGTTAAAATATGGAGGGACTATTAAAACTAGGAGATACATCTACCGTGCAATACCTCTAAAGGATACTAGTAATAAACTCTTGTTTTCCAGAACAAGTATCTAGAATGTAGATAAGAAATACTCCCTCCGTTTTATATTGTAAGACGTTTTGGCTATGCCTAGATTCATCTATATATCAATGTATATTGTTTATATATAATGTCTTGATTCATTAGTATTCATATGAATCTAGACAATGTTAGAAAGTCTTATATTGGGAAACGGAGGTAGTAAATAGGAAACCTGCCAAGACAAATTGTAGTATTTCCGTAAAAGTAATATTGAACAGAAGCAGCTCATGTAACAATGTTGTTCAATTCCTCTTTCCAATCTTCTTTCCAAAAAAAAAAATCCTCTTTCCAATCCACCAGCAGTTCTCAACAAACATTTTATGGGCATTGTGATCTTCAATATTCTAATTTCATTAGATGTTATTGATGACATATTGTATTGTTGCTTCTTTCTTCTTTTCACTGGTCTAAGTGCTTAAGTCAGATCATTTGTCCAAAATATTCTGTCGGAAATGTACCCTAGGACTTGCACGAGTGTTATGTGATTTGTCCAACATAACAATTCCACTCCATTGTAGCAGCATGCTTAACAAAGATGTTGAATATATAGTTCGTGCCACTGCTATCCATTTTCTTTTGATAGCTACTTATATCATATTCATGCTTTTGCAGGGTCATGACGATGTTGTTGAAGATGTTGCATGGCACCTGAAAGATGATAACCTATTTGGATCTGTTGGGGATGACTGCAAGTTGATGATGTGGGACTTGCGTACTAACAAACCAGGACAATCAATTGTTGCGCACCAAAAAGAAGTAAGCATGCTTTCATCATGAGTTGCAGAACTAATGATTTTCTGGGCTGATGAGCACATCATTTTCATTGACCTTAACCTTTCCTTTATGCACATTGGTGTGGCTTATGATGCATGTCTTATAAGGCTGTAGGAATACTCTTAACCTTTTCTTTTATCTGCTGGCTCCATTATCACTGTTGTGCTTCAATATAAATCATGCACAAGGTTCAGCATATGTTACTCCCCGTTGTAGTACAGACTATGCTGATGTTTGTTCTGGTTTTACAGTTTATTCGTGTAAAACTATTTTGCTGTTCATAATTCACATTGTTGATTTCTCAGGTCAACTCCTTGTCCTTCAATCCTTTTAACGAGTGGATCTTGGCTTCAGCATCCGGAGATGCAACTATTAAGCTGTTTGACTTGCGAAAACTGTCAAGAAGCTTGCATGTATTCGACAGCCATGAGTACGATTTTTTTTGCTATGGCCTGCTTTCTTCAGTCATTCCTTTTATTTTACATTATCATGCCCCTCGCCAGTCCCTCTTCTCTGCTACTTTGCAACTATTAAGCTGTTTGACTTGAGGCATGCAAATAACCAAATCGTCAAAGAACATCTTAAGCATTTACATAAAAACGGTTAGTATATTTTTTTCTTATGTGCCCATTATATTGCGATACTCACAGTGAGTGCTATGTTAGACTTCTTGATTGCTATTTCCCTTGCACAGTTACAGTAGTTGATATCATGTCATCTGTGACATTTGAATCCATGTCTTAGAAAATAATAAGCACTGGTCGTGGCATTTGAATCCATGTCTTAGAAAATTATAAGCATTGGTCGATATGAATGAGGCCAGTGTCAGAGTTCCCAAACACATCGCCCTACTTATTGTGATTTCAGTAGCTGTAGCTGACCTATAATGATATAGTAGAGCTGAATAATCTTTTAAAGGTGTGAACTTTTGAGCTGATCTGCACCTCTTACTCTCAACATTTTTCAGAGAAGTTATCAAAATCAACATAAAACACTGGCAATCAGTTTGTTGGTTACACTACATGTGATTCTCCAGTTTAACTGACTTATGCAACTTAATTGAATTTCTGCTATGCTTTGCTCCCGTAGAGGAGAGGTTTTTCAGGTTGAGTGGAATCCTAATTTGGAGACTGTGTTAGCATCTTCTGCTTCAGATAAAAGGGTGATGATATGGGACGTTAGTAGGTAAGTTTATTCAACTAAGCTCCATTTCGCAGTTGGTATTTTAAGTTATACTCTGTTATTTACTGGTGCCTCATTCCAAGTTGAAACAGAA
The DNA here is from genome assembly GCF_000231095.2 of Oryza brachyantha. Classification (NCBI taxonomy): domain Eukaryota; kingdom Viridiplantae; phylum Streptophyta; class Magnoliopsida; order Poales; family Poaceae; genus Oryza; species Oryza brachyantha. The sequence continues at coordinate 14,076,138 of NC_023171.2, forward strand.
AAAAGAATTAAACGAAAATATAGTACGACAACAGTTCTAATGAATTCTGTAGTAAATTGTTACACACGTCTGCAGTTACTACTAGTTAAAGGCTACACATCTAGTTATTCTGTAGGTGAATTACCTTTGGGAACTTTATCTTTAGAGCTTAACTTTACTAGTTCAGGTGATTTGCTACTTTTTCCCGCGTTCATCAACATTAAAATCCTCATCGTTTGTCATGCTTTGTATGTCCCACCCCACTGACATGATAGATTCCTGCCCAACTGAAACTAAAGCCACCATTCTCACTGGACTACATTTGCTTTTTGTGCTGTGCCTTTCCTGGTTCTCACTGCCCTGTGTCACCTTTCAGGATCGGAGATGAGCAGGCAGAGGAAGATGCAAACGATGGTCCACCGGAGCTGCTATTCGTGCATGGAGGGCACACAGCTAAGATATCAGAATTGTCGTGGAACCCCACCCAGAAATGGGTCATTGCCAGCGTGGCGGAAGATAACATCCTGCAGATCTGGGAGATGGCAGAAAGCATATACTGTGATGATAATTATCTGCATGACAATGATGATTCGTGTCAAGCCACATAAGGATTTTTGCGAGTTCCCTATTGTGTTCTGTTGTGACTTTGGATGGTTGGACGGATGATATATGCATTTAACTATTTAAGTGTTAGATCATGGGTTGATGGATGATTTATGCAGTTAACCTCTAGGCTTTGAGATGCGGTTGTTTAATCAGCTTTCGTTTTCGCTTGACACCTTCAGGCTTCAAGGATGGAACATCTTGAGGTATAGTGTCTTCTACTTCACTTCCGTCCAAAAATACTTTATTTTAGCTTATTTCATTTATCCTTGAAAGATTCCATTTCTTAAACAATTATTGCATTGAGTTAGTAAATCTATGGATAAATACATTAAATTTTTTAAAAGTTAAGGGTATTCTAGTATTTGTGAATTTATATTGATTTGTATAATGTAGGCTAAAATTAAAGTCTTTCACAGAGGTCATTGATCTTGCCTGCATGCCGTCACACCGATATTTTTGTTTTTGTCTATGTTTATAAGCTAAAATTTAAATTTTTAACCTTAAATTTAGAGTTAATTTTGGTTTTTTCATTGCATTTTATTTTTTAGTCTTGACTTTTAGATTTTTGGGCCAGTGTTTTACGTGATCACGTGGTGCTTTTTCTGTGCTTCCTCAATTTCTCTAAGGGCTTATTTATATAAAATTTATATATACGTGTTTTAGTGATATAAAATATAAGTTTGAAAAATAAACTGCAGTAAAACCTCTTCTAAATCAGCTTTACTTTTAGATTAAAAATTTAAATTTTAGCTTACAAAAATAAGCATAAATGAAAAAGACACGAGGTGTCGACCATGGTCCCTTGTTTGCTCCTGTAGGGCAACAGGGCATGTTCAGGTCCTGTGCAAGTCCAACGATAAGACAAACTGTATGCCGAAAATAATGACCTGTCATGCACACGGTCTTTTCTTGCAGCATGGTTTACTGCCTTTTCCCTTAAAAATCAACTCTTTGAATTGAAATTTTATTTTTATAAAAATAGACAATCTACATGATATGATAGCATGATATCAAAGGATATAGGCAGGCAGCGGGCCAGGGGGGTGAGGGCCCCGTTCGTTCCCTATTCCAAATAATTAAGATTCCCTCGTTTTCTAGACACTGGGCATGTGCATTTTAAACTATTAAATGACGTATTTTTTATAAAAATTTTTTATAAAAAATTATTTAAAACATTCAGATTAATTCGTTTTTTAATTTTTTATAGTTAGTAATTAATTAATTATAGACTACTAATATATTACTTTCACCGGTTAACCAGCAGCGTTACGTACAGTGCCGTACTATACGAGCGGAGCGGGACGACGGCTTTGGTCGCCACTTCCCCCGCCGGCGCTGCATCTGCATCTGCCCCGTGTGGTCAGCTCAGGATCACCCCCCGCCACTCCACGCCATCACACCCTACGCTTTCTTATAGCTGTCCGTCTCGCTGTGCCCATCCTTCCATCTTCCAGGCCTCATGCAGCCAGCTAGCTGCGCTCTCGACCTGTACTCGATCTCCTTGCCTGCAATGTGTCTGTGTCCATACAATACTCAAGATGCATGCCCATGGTGGACTAGTGTAGCCAGCGGGGAGTAGAAGTAGTGGCGGTGACTATAGCGATGGTGGGGCTATTTGTTTCGTAGCTATAACAATATGTCTCGCCACTCATAGCTTAGGCTCCGTTTAGTTTGTAAATTTTTTTTATAAAAACATCATATCAGATATATAGATATACATTTAAAGTATTAAACGTAGTCTAATTATAAAATAAATTATAGATTCCGCTAAGAAACTTTTGAGCCTAATTAATCCATCATCAGCACATATTGGTTACTGTAGCACTTATGGGTAATCACGTACCAATTGGTCTCAAAAGATTCGTCTCTTCATAACTGTATAATTAGTTTTAATATTTATATATATTTAATGCTCTACTTAAATGTCTAAAAATTCGATGTAATGTTTTTAGAATAGTCAGGCGGTAGCACGGAGCGATTAGTACCGGCCGTGGCAACGCCGCGCTTTAACTGGCAGGGCAAACCCAAACCCGGACGGGACGGGGGGCCAAATCGAGGGAAGCAGGATGGATAAATTTGATTTGCCACGCCCCCAGCCAACCACCTCCGCGGGCTCTGCTTTGCTTTGCTCTCCCACTATCATTTCATGTGCTACTCCTTGCCTATGAACTGCCCCTCTGCCTCTGCTTGGAGTAGAAGAAGTACTCGTGAGTAAAGTATGGAGTACATTATTGCCACCACACTTGCTACCGCCATACACCTCCTGGCCGGGCTGCCCACATTGATCACTGGCTCTTGCTGTGTAGTGCTGGGGTGTAGGCAACCCAACAACCCCAGTTTACTAGAGTTTTTTTCTATCCATTTCTGGCCCTTGCTCGTTGCCAACTCCGGACTTTTGTATGTGTTACTACTGGTTAGAGCATCACCAATGTATATGGAATATTTGGTCTATATAGATCAAAATCAAAAAGATGGTATTTTGCTATTTTAATTTACACAATGTATAAAGATAGTAATGGTCATAAGGTAGGACCCATAAATCTCATCTAATAGTCCTAGCTCTCTCACAAAAGAGAAGAGAGAGGAAAGATATAATAAATTTTAGTCTATATGGGTAGTTCTTATAGCTAAAGGTAGCTCATCCTATTTCACTCCATAATATTCCCTTCCACAATGTTAAAGTAGTCTACATAGAGCTATAAGGATCACTCTGGATATACACTGTGGATGCGCTATATGTACAATATTTTGTGTGAAACAAGACCGTGTATATATTTCACGTGTTAGATTCTTAAGTCTAAACATACTTACGTCATCTTCATTTTTCGACGCCAAGCTACTCTCGGTTGGCCAACATTGTAACGACATGCACTATGCAAGCCACTTAATAGGAGTGGTCTTGCGTGCCACGTGGGATGAGACCACTCTTCCTATAACGCAGACCACTTGTGGTGGGACTCACTAAAATTTTATGTTTCAGCCCATCCTGTTATGTATATACAGATTTATGCACTTTAGCACCTGCAATATAAAAAGTCACTATATTTATATCCTTCCCATCCCTCCCCTTGACGCCCATCTGCTTCGGCGTCCATCTTCCCTCCGACGTCCATCTCCCCCACTCACTCCGACATCTGCGGTGGCCCTCCACGCCCCTCTCCCCCCTCCGGTGTCCTCCGCCCGTGCCCCTGTCCCCTTCGACAGATCTAGCGATGGCGGCGATGGATCTAGTGCGGGCGCCGACACGGGCAGAAGATCTAGTGGACGGCAGTGCATGGAGACCGGCGGTGATGGTCCTATGACGGCGGATCCGACGGGTACTTACTATTGAACCCCTCCAAGCCCTCGCCTAAGCCTTTTCCCTGCCAAACCCTGACGAGGCATCCATGCGCTCTGTAGGACGCGAGTGGCTCCGCAAGGGTGCGGTCCATGACTGGCTGGCACTGTTGCACCGACGTGGTGGGTTGTGGCCACTCGGCACGTTGGCACACTATGCATGCCCTAACAGAGTATCTGCGTCCTACTCTTCAAGCTCTCTGTAGTGAATTGAATTTGCACATTATTGTTTCTTTGGAAAATCCCACAGATCTTTCTTTTACTACCTAGTTACCCGTGCGTTTGTAATAGGTTATTGAAAATAGAAAAAATAAATCTGGTTAAAAATATTTTTAATTGATTGTCTTGTTTTTTCTGTGTTTAAAATTACAAAAAGTTCAATCTAAACCACAAAATAAAAAAAATCATGATTAGAAAATTAAGGAATTGTAGAGCTTCATAAACACAACTAAAAAATAGCAAGTAGAGCATTCATATATATTGTGCTGGTTACTAGTCCACATATCAATGATAACGGTGATGGTCATGACGATAGACCCACCATACCACTGTTGTCTTTAATAGTATAGATAACATTTCAAGGACTATGAACAGTACGTCATGGCATCACTTCTTAAACTTCTAAACTCACCTTATAATTCTCAAAATTATATCACCTCTAATGAACCTTTAACTTTTAGATGAAAAAATTGATCATTTGTTGAAATTAACTCTTTTCGGCCATAAAGTTTTCATCCCAAATTCTTTTTCCTCGAGCCTATATCCCTCACTCAGCCCTAAAGTGCTAGAGGCTTTAGACAAAGCTTGGGCAAGGCTCTCGTTTTGCTTTTTAGAAGAAAAGGTGAAAACACGTTTTTGCAAACGAAAAATAATTTGCAGATAAAATTTTTATACACATGTTCATAGCGACTCAAAAGCGAAAGTTATAAAAAATCACAAAATCAAGTTTAAAAATTCAAATTCTGACTTATAATCAGTTATGACTGTGAAATGATGAGAGCACCGGTCTCCCAATGTGTCATGAAGCGCTTCGTGTTGGGGCCGCCGTTGTGCATATGCTTGAGCGAGAGGGACATGTCGCCGTTATGCTCCACGAGGCGGCTGGATGGGAGAGAAGGAATGGAAAAGAGAAAGAGGAAAAACCAATGGGTGGCGCCATCATTTTTTTTTTTCAATTTTGCTTAACTCAGCTGTCATGTATATGACATAGAACCATTCTAAACTAAATTAGAAGACAATTCATCCGAATCGAAGAGTTATGGGTGCTAAATATTTACTATACTCACTTTAAAAGTAATTCCAACTCCTGTAATTATCAGGGGGTAATTCGTAATTTTGCGCTTCTTTTACTAGCACGGTAAAAACATTAAGAAAAATTACCAAACCAAACACACCATTTAAAAGTAATTCGAACTCCTGTAATTGCCATGGGGTAATTCGTAGTTTTGTGTTTCTTTTACTAGCACGGTAAAAACATTTTAAAAAAATCACCAAAACAAACACACCAGGTATACCTGTATTCCCAAAATTTTATAGGTCTAAAAATACCAGGCCTTCTGCCAAGCTGGGCCCGGCCCGGCCCGGTTGGGACAGGTCTAGTAGTAGTACAAGCTGTACGAGTAGCCGTACCCCGGATTGCACTGCACTGCGGCGCAGTGGAATCGCCCTGTGCGATGAGAAAGTGAGACAAGGCCAGCAGCAGCGACTGACACCGGCTGGCCCACGATAGCATACTCGCGGTCATGCTCATCAGAGCGAGTATAATAGCAGGCTTTATGAGCATGCACAGTAGCAGACTACAAGTTAGCTATAAGTATATTTTAAGGTTTTATTTTTTTCGGTTTAAAATTATTATAATCTAGATTATTAAGTCAGATTATTATAAGTTAGATTGTTATAACCCGTAGTACAATAAGCTGTGAGTTGTTCATATAGTAGAATAAACTGTGAGTTGTTTCTTTCCTAGATTATTATAGACTAGATTATTGGGTTTGCAAGTCTAAAAAGGGAGTGGGTGGCATGGTGGATTTTTCACCCAATAAGATAGAAAAAGCTCATCTAAATGAGCTTATAAGATTATAATAAGTTGGACTCCAGATTATAATAAGCTACTTCAATAAGTTGTCTATTTTTTTCAGCTTACTCCCAATAATTTGGATTATAATAATCCCAAGCTAAAAGAAACATGGCCTAAGAAAATAAAAAAGAGAGAAGAACAGTGAGCTACAGATTTATAGCTAGCTGCATCACGAACTCCAAGACACAATATGTGTATGACATGTGTGACACAGTAATATGTATTTTGTAGATAACTGTTGTATGAATTGACTATTAGATTGACTATAGATATATTGGAGTTAGTAGTTGGCTATACTATTGAACTTGCTCTAGCCGGCTAAATGCTATGGTGGAGGAGAGAGAGGAGAAGGTGGCTATAAATTTATAGCCGGCTCTAACACAAGAACCAAGAAACTCTGTGAGAGAAATAAGTGAACCATATATTAATTATAAACAACTACTAGCTCTGTTTTATAATGTAAGTCTTTCTAGCTTTTCTTAGATTTATATGGATGCTAATGAATCTAGACATATATAAATTATATACATTTACCGATTGATAAATTTAGACAAGACTACCAATATTATATGAAACGGAGGTACTACATAAGTGAGGCGAGGAAAAACTACGGAGATCCAGCTCATCCCACACGCTTGGATTTGCTGCAGCTCTCACCAATTATTAATTAAACCTCCTCTAGTACCAGTATTGTGCAGCTTTGCTTTGCTGTGGTTCAGATCATATCAGCAGGTGAGAAGCTGCATTGCATCGCATGCAGCTTGAAGAGTTGTTGACAGGAAGGTTGTTGCAACAGAGTGGAGAGAAAGGTTGTACAACGATTACATGTAAAATTATTTCTGGAGAGAAAGGTTGTACAACGATTACATGTAAAATTATTTCTTATTTATAAATATGTTTGCTTGGTATTTTCATATAGGGCCTACGTCGCAGAAAAAAAAAAAGTCACCAACCAAAGGGCCGGAATGACTGACTGGCTTATAGTAGTATCTCCCAATGGTAGCGTAGCAGCATCAAATTGTGATTAACGAATGGGGCCCAGGAACACGTGAAGATCAGCAGGGTGTCTCGTAATCTACTGGGCCATCTGTGGCCGCCGTAGAGGAGGGCCACACCGGACCTCAGCTCGGCCGGCCATCCACGTAGAGCTTCACTGGAGAGAGGCGCCCAACACAATAATTTGACCACTCACTCACAATCACTCACTCAGTCACAGTCAACAGTAGTCTCAGTGGGTCTTGGTCACTGCTGCGCAGCCAACAGTAGTTCCGCTCTCGCACGACGCAAGGAGGAAGGGGGGCATGCACACGTGTCAGCTCCCCATTGGGCTCTGACACACTGGGGGGAGTGTGGCTGTGCTGGTGGGGCCCACCCTTCCCAGGCTCAGCTATACTACTACTAGTAGTGAATATAAAAACCACCTCTCCTCTCTTCTCTTCTTCCCCCTCTCTCTGTGTGTGTATGTGTCACACTCAGCTGAGCTGAGCTCGCTTGCTTGTTGGCTCAAAAGAGGTAAAGAAACCGACCGCGGCGAGATCCTCCGGTGGGCGGCGGCATGGCGATGGAGGACAACGAGGACATGTGGGCGAACACGTCCAGCCCCAGCGCGTCGCCGCCGGGGCCGACGGCGGGGGAGGGGGGGTTCATCTCCACAGCGCTCAGCCTCAACTCGACGCACCTCCACGGCCTCCTCTCCTCGTCCTTCGTCGCCGCCGACCCCCCGTCCCACGCCGGCAGCAACAACGACGACAGCAGCGGCTACCGCAATGCCGCGCCGACGTCGTCCTTCTTCTCCCCCGCCTCGTACCACTACCACGGCCACCCCCTCGCTCCTCCCCCCGCGCCGCTCGACGCCGCCCGCCGCGCGTTCGAGCTCAACATGTGCGCCGCCGGCGCCGGCGCCCCCGCCGCCGGGGACCGCCGCAAGAAGCGGATGATCAAGAACCGCGAGTCCGCGGCGAGGTCCCGCGCGCGCAAGCAGGCCCGCGTCAACAACCTGGAGGCCGAGGTGGAGCAGCTCAAGCAGGAGAACAAGATGCTCCGCGTCAAGTACGAGCAGGTCGGTAGGCAAGCTAGCGACCCATCCATTCCATCCATGGACGCAGCTACCTAACTCATCAATTATATCGATCACTGACCCTCCGTCTACCTTGTTTCTTGCTCCGACCCATCCGCCGGCGGTAGCTGAGGAAGACGGTGGAGGTACCCGTGCCGGTGAGGAGGACTCTGCAGAGGGTGCTCTCCGCGCCATTCTGATCCCTCCTCTTCTTCTTGCTCCTCCAGACACCAGAGGAGACAGAGCATTCATGGTCTCCTCCTCCTGCTGCTGCTATCTGATGATCTTGCACTTGTTTTTTTGAGATGGTGGCAGATAATTAGTAGAGAATAGCGATAAGCGAGTACTTAATTACTGCCACCACCCACCACCACCACTTCTCACATAGCTTGCGTTGCTGTGATGCTTAATTAGCAGGTAATCCAGCCATGTACATTCAGGTGGACCTTAGCTACTACTGCTGGGTTATTACTACTTAATTAGACAAGTGGCAGCGTTAAGCTGAAGCTTTAGTTAGCTTTGCAACACTTGGCTTAATTAATCTGTGCAGTGGCAGTTGCTGGCATGTTGCATTATTGTCAAGTCTCCCAGGGGGAGGCCATAGCTGCTGCAGTGCTTGCCTTGCTCTGTTTTGGTGTGTTAGGCTTTCTATGGTGGTAGTTGTAGTAGTAGTAATGGCCTACAGCTTGTCTCATGGTATCAGGCAGAAAGATGAGCTGCTTGTACAAATTTGGTAACTATTGCTTCATGGAACAATGACATTTTGGGCCTGAGGAAAAGGGAAAGAAGAGTCCTCTTCCATAGCTATATGTTTCGTATGGGTTCATGTCGATGGGTTGGAGATTGGGGTTTTCTTCTGATCTCCCTTTTGTTGTGCAATGTGATCTTGATGTGTTAGCTGCCATGTCGCTTTCGTTTCATCTACCTGATTACTGAAATGTTAAACCCCCGGCATTTTTCAGGGTCGTGTTGTTACGCCGATGAACTAATTTCCGTAAAATTCATGTGTTTCGAAGAAACCCGAGTTCCACCGATACCTGGTTCTCCATCGAGATCATGGTTGTAGAAATTTCGCATGAACCATTTTAATAGTAAAATTTTCTCACATCGATCGAACATTCCAACCCTAAAAATCACGATTCTAGAAACGACGAGTTGTTTGTGTGGAATGAATGTAATGATGTACGCAGATGTTTGACTAACTGCAGTCCTATGATTATAATGAGCTTTCTTGCTGCAATTCCAGTGCTTAGATAAGACAGTGACGTTGGACTGAATTTTTGCTGTGACATTTCTATCTAATAAACCACCCGTTGTTTGTCTCTCCTGGGCCCCAGTGGTCAGTGGCTTGAAAAGCCTCCAAGGACAAGATTCTGAAGGCGTCATCTTCGTATCTCCTAGATCAGGATATGTGGCCACGCTACAAAGGATAGTGAAGTGAAAAACACAAGTGCTTCAAAAAAAAAAAGTGAAAAACACAAAGCTAGCTAGTGGTATTTTAAAATATGAGCTGCCAGTTAGTGCTTGAGTGAGTGGATGAATATCAGAATATACACTATACTTAGTTACAGTTACAGTTGCACGTACTAATCTGTTTAACCTACAAATCTCTATAACTCAATTTAATTGTGTGTTACTCTGTTCCTAAAAACTTTAATTTTTGTTTCTATGTCAATCGTTTGACCATCAGTCTTGTTTAAAAATTATTAAAAAAATTTAAAAAATTAGTCACGTATAATAATACTACTCATATTTTATCATCTAATAACAATAAAAATATTAATCTAAAAAAATTAAATAAAATAAAGAGCCAAACATTGTATTTAAAAACTAAAAATAAACTTATTTTGAAACAGGTGGAGTAGAAATTACCGTTAGAACATTATTTCTGGCCCTGATACATGACACCAAGAGCTTAATAACTAAAGCAGCCAAACAATATTGGATATTTTTATAACATTGCAAAACCAAGCAACAGTGGCATGTGAAATTGGTCACAGTAGCTTGTACTGCCAACAGAAACGAGTGGGTATCAAATAAAAAGACGGAGGTGAAGCGAATGACATCATTCAAGTTAGCCTAGATTCACGCCAAAGTGGGACGTACTGTGGTGATCATTGAAGCGCCCGCTGGATGAACGGCTACCTTACGCCTGATTAAAAATGTTACAGTACCAGCAACTTGGACTGAAAATGCCATGTGACAGCGTCTCATGACAGCGTTTCATTTATCACCCACGCACTAATAAAAAAATATAATATCATAAATTTTATCAAATACTAATACGACGATTCTTTAGAAATAAACTTATTTTAGATAAAGAAGAGAGGGAAAATATGATGGTATTTGAAACGGAGGGAAGTACTGTTAAAAGGTGTTATTTTAGATAAACTTGATTAATTCTAGGTGCAGACAATTAGTACAATCTGCTACTATTAAAAGGTGTTCACATTTATATACTGCAGGAGGACTTGGCGTCCTAGACTCCCTAGCTAGTTGTCTACCCATAGGTGAGCATCAAATTTGTTTCGACACAAGTATACTAGGACTGTAGGAGTACTCGGTATGTACTCGAGAAAAAAAATTTCTTTTATGATGATGGCTAGAGAGAATACGGTACCGACAGTAGTTGATAAAAAACATATTGATCTGGCGTACGAAATACACGTGAAGGTCTGAAAGATTTGCTTAACTTCAGTATATGTGTTAAATTTTAATAAGGTGTGGGTGTGACGGTTAGTTTTATCCTACAAATAATAATATGAATAATAAAAATAAGCCGATCGGCTACGACCAGATGGATAATTGATGACCTAATCGATTATCAAAGACTAGACAAGTTGCATTGGATTTCTAGCCAGAGAAAACGAAAGGGATTTGAGCTTACTGTCTATAGTTTCTTATGGAATCAGTGGACATGAACTCATTGTCTACTTCAAAGTAAGTATATACCAGCGGTATATGGAAGGGTGTGTTAAAAATTTTAGGATAAAATTGAAAAGGGTTTAAGTAAGAGCATCTCCAACAACGTACCTAATAGGTTTCCAAAATAATTTTTTTATCTGTGTTGAAAACAGATGTCCAATGAAAATCTAATCTCGTTCAGTAGTCCCAATCATAGCTCAAAAGTAGCTCAAATCTGAAGATACAATCGGCGTTTCCAATCTCATTGAGCGGAGTCTGTTGCGCGAAATATTTCGCTCCTGAAGAGTCGCATGTTATTTTTTTCTGCACCCATGCCGATCCCGCGCCATTCGCTCCACAACGCTGAGGGAGAAAAAACATCGTGCGCAGGGGGCGGCGCTGTCGTACACAGGGGACGGCTGAATTAAGAAATAGAAGAGAACGATCTTAACTAATTTGGTTGATCAACTATTTTTAGGTCCACTATTTTTTAAGAAGACCTTCAATACATGATTTTTCGAATATAATGTTTATGATTTTTAGAACATAATGTTTAGTTCTCTATTTGAGATGCTCTGGGTTTAGGTCCACAATTAATCTAATGATAATAAGATGTTCTGTGATACTGCTTATCAGCATATGGACCTAGCAGCATGTACTGTAAGGCACTTGTAACTTAATTGTAAGTGGGCAGTAACACCTCATGTGGCCAGCGGCATGGGAGACGTCTTCGGCGCGTGTATGATGAAGCCTCCGGGTAAGCAATGGAGAAAATGGGGATGTCAAGATCGGGGTGTAACGAATATGGCCTAAAAATTATGAAAGTACGACCTACGAAATATAAGAGAGAGATAAAATTGCCCCTTTACAATTAGAAAATGTACCGAACATGCATCATGCCGTTCGGACAGGGTCCTTAATTGAACACTGAACATTACTTGAATCGCACTGCCCTGAACGCTGTTGCGCCACGTTGCCGGCTATGTTTACGTTTATAAGTTAAAATTTAAATTATCGACCTTAAATTTAAAATTAAATTTTTATATGTTCTTATCGAATTATTTTAGCCTTAGCTTTTAAATTGTTAAGTATATATAAATAAAAGTTTTATTCATACATTATTTTTTGTTTGCAAATTTATCTCTTGACTTTTTTATAAAAAAAAAATCAATCAGTTACTCCGGTGTCTTACGAGTATGTTGTTACTCTTTAATAGTATGAATGTATTTATGGAGGCAATAACATCGTGTGTAATATAAAAAGAAAAAAAAGAAGGAAAGAAAGAAAATATTAATTTCATATGCTTGGTCCTGTAGCAGGCCAGAGCTGGCAGGCAGTAGCTAGTCAAGGGCTGAAGGCTGCGGTCGATGGTGCAGGACGTGCAGTGCACACGGGGCGAGAGAGCGGCTACAGCTCGCCGCGCGTGCGTACGTACGACGGCGCTGTTGGCTTTGCCCGGTGAGCGGTGGGTGTGTCCCGTCGGTCGATCCGCCGGCGATGCACTGTGCAGCAGCGGCGACGCCCATCACAAGCAGATCGAACATGCAGCGCGCGTACCGTACGTACTGCTCCAACCAACGTGTCGATCCGACGATCGCTCGCCGACGCGACGTCAATGTGCTCTCGATCGATCTCGATCCGGATGTGGAGATCAGGAGGCCGGAGAGAGGGGTAGCGTCGTGTGTGTGGTTGTGTCATGGAGGAGGAGGAGGAGGGGGAGGGGGTCACGCAGCAAGGATCATCGGGGGGGCGGGCAGCCTTTGGGCGGCCGGCCGGCTCGTTTTCCGCTTTGACGTACGATGGCGGAGGACGGCGGTGTCGGCCGCTGATACGCCGCGGAGGGCGAGAGATACGTGCAGGGCCAGGGCAGAGCACGCGGGCAGAGGCAGCTGCTGCGTGCATGGAGGCACGCGTCGGGTACACGTACGTAACACTTACACGATCGGTCCATTCGCTCGCGCGATCGCCTCCGCTTACGCTTTGCCCTGACAAAATTTTACTCACTCACTCACCCTTACTAGCTGGGCGATGCTGGGACCAGGATCCTCCACAGGACCCACAGACCAGTGATCTCGGTATCTTATTATAGCATTTTCTAACCAGTCGTCCGAATTTAATTTTATATATGGTTATTTGGATGACCATACAAAATAGATTATCTGTTCATATTAGTTATCGCTCCGACAAAATATATTACATCATCCATCTATATTTTATTAATAATTTACAATCATCTTCTTATGTTGTTACTGTTATCTACCCTTCTAATTGGATGCTGAGATATATAAGGAGGAGAGAATATCCATATTCGAAGTTTCTCTTTCCAATATAGATGATACTATTTTTTACGATGAGATAGATTATTTGCTAAGTAACATTTTTTTCTCACATACTCTATTTCATAATGGAGGATGAGATGAAATATCTGTTACGGATGCTCTTAGAGAATCTTATTTCGGAAAACTACACCTATGGCCGTTGCCTAACCAGAATAACCTCATTTTTCGTAAAATAAATTTATTTTTAACTAAGTTAATGACTGCGTCGACATAGATGTTAAATTATGGATTTTTATCGGTACATTTTCTAAACCGTTAAACATATTCAGAAATTATTTTATATAAAGTACATAATCTACCTTTCGTAAAGAAAGTTTTTACTTTTTTAGTTAATTTAGTCATTTATATGATTAAATATCTATCACAAAATTAGATAATCATTTGATTCTTTAATATTCGCTATCTCAACCACCACAGTTGTCCCACGAAAAATTCATCTCTACGACAATTAGTGTGTTGGAGTTTACAAGGGTGGAGAACAAATATATTGGAGTTTGAAAAAATGAGGGGCAAGTACGATGGAATATACTAAAGTGAGAAACGATTACATTAGAGTTTAAAATTGGAGCATTTTAGTGTTTTTATTAGTGTATGTTACTATCTCTGTCCCAAAATAATATTATTTTTTATCCTCTTGTTTGTCCCAAATAAGTTTATCTCTGAGTAATTATCGTATAAGAGTTTATAAAAGTAGAAAACAAATGCATGGGAACTAGATAAATTATGGAGTAATTGCATGAGGAATTGATAACGTAAAGGATACTCTTTTATTTTATTTTTATTGGTAGATGTGAGATATGTGAAAAGTAAAAATATTCTACGATAGAGGAACTAGATCAGAACATATGATGTATTTGGGATAGAGGTTGTATATAGTTTGGGTCCGTTTCACCGAGTTTAACTCCCTGTGAACTAGAGTTTAGAGTGAAGCTATGGATTGAGGAGCGGTCCGAGCCCTACTTCACCTCTCTATTTCAATTTATCCATACTGCATTAGCCCGTTTTGCTTACATTTTAGGTGAAGTTGAACTATTTGATTCGTGTTATACTTATAAGTTCAAATTTTAAATTTTAGCATTAAGTTTAGAGTTGATTTAGGAGTTTATCTTAGTTTATTTTTAATGCTTTTATATCGCTAAAAACACGTGTAAAATTTTTACTTATAATACTTTTTTATTTGTAAATATGTTTTCTTAAAAAAAAAAGAGTAAACGATGACAACCGTTATATCTGTGAACTCCGTGCTTCTACACGATTTGACCGTTGATTGGTTGGTCGTATGTGAGCACGAGCAAAGCCGTAGACGAGCCAAACTACGGCAAGGTTGCATGCTTTCATTTAACGAGTGTCAAGTCAGTTTTTCTATGCTTAATTGACGTTCGATCGGGCGTTATGCATGCCCTCTACAGCAGTGTCAAAAAGCTACTCCCGATTTTTTTTTACATCATTGATTTTTTATCGACCCTTCATCTTTTTCAAAAAAAATTATGTAATTAATTATTTTATAATGATTTGATTTATTATTAAAGTAATTTTAAGTATGATTTATAATTTTGTATATTTGATAAAATTTTTAAATAAGAGAAGGTCAAACGTAAATAAAAAAGTTAACGGCGTGAAAAAAAAATGAAAATCGGAGGTAGTACCGTATCTTCGTCCTTAAGGGTGTGTTTGGTTTGGGGATGAGTTAGAATGGGTTAGACCCATTCTTGTTTTTTTGGGTTAGAGCGGTTTCATTTTTCTGTTTGGATGAAGGGTTAGAGCGAGTATGTTTTCTGTTTGGTTAGAGAGATGAAAATGGATGGAATGAACCTATCCTGTGTTTGGATGGATGAATTTTGGTAGGACAAGTAGGTAGAGTAACCTCCTCATATGCAAAGGTAAGATTACCTTCTCATAACAAATATGTGAAGTTACCAATTGAGTTTACAAACTGAGAATAGTTATGTGCATGCATTAATACATCAATTCTTCACACATAAATAGTATTTTTAAAACATTGACAAGCCAATTAATCCACGTTCTAAGTAATATAAGGATAATAATGACAAATTATTTTTCTTTTGCCAATATGTGTTTTGGCTATCAACAAGCAACAAATGACACGGTTGAACAATCGATCAAACTTTGAAATAGATGAAATTCGCACGAAATATTAACCGCTTGTTGTACGGTACTGCCGATTTACAGATGTTGGAGTGATGAGAGGATGCATCATATTCATCTAGAAAGACCTGTACATCAATGAAGGGCAGCAAGAAGTGCTCGTCGGGTGCCTCAGCTTCATCTTCCTCCTCGGCAGCCTCGACACGTCATCGGCCGGAAATGGACCATCGGCCTCGCCGCTGCCGTCTTCCTCCGATAGCGAGGATGAGGCGCAGGAGGTGAAGAGGAGAGGAGGGAGGGGAGCACCTGATGCCAGCGCCAATCTATTCCCTGTCGCCGCCGCAGCCTCCTCTCCTCCCCCTGTCGCTGTTGAGCCGCCTACGAGGAAGAAACGCCGAGGGGGAGAAAAATCGCGAGCGGAGGAGGGAGATGCGGTCTATGCACCGGTGATTTTTCCGGAGAGTTCACCCTTGCGTGGGCCCTCTTCACGCGCGCCCGCGCACGCTGCTGGGTCGGCTCGGTCCGGCAAATTTTGCCGGATCATCCCACCCCGAATCTGGTTAGAATATTCCCTCCTAGGTCCGACCCACTCCTTCCGACTCCCAAACCAAACAAGGGCAAAACCGGGTTGGCTTTATCCCAACCCATGAAATCTTCCCAACCAAACACATACTAAACGTAAAGCGTTTTATCTAAATTTATTTATTCCTAAAATCCCTTACGTTGTTCGTGGTACGATGACGAAGTTCTCGTGTTTTACCACCAAGCCCGGTCGATTGGTCCGCCGCAGAATATGATTACTGCTGGTCGATGGCGCCGGAACCAAATTTATCCATAAAGAAACCTCTGTGATTAACATGGAATAGATATGATACTACTATTGCTAGATTACTAATTAAATAAGAAGATAGTACTGGTTATGTGGGTGCTGGCCAGAGAACAAATTCGACAGAAAAAATTGTCACGTCTTGTCGTGTTATCCAGGTACGGGGGGGCATCTATCCCTGTGGTTCCATCATCTCGTGGCCAAGCACCGGCACAAGCCCCGGTAACCAATGAAGGCAGGCAGCCAGGAATCACTCCGGGCAAAAGTAACAACCAACCAAGCAACGGGATCATCATTTGAAAAATCAAATCGTAAAGGTTCGCAATCAAAAGCTTGGGCGAACGCCGGTGCGGTATCTTGCATCATATTTTTGGTAAGAGCACTCCAAAGATTTGACAATTTAGACTCTGGCCAACTCTCCCCCTCTCTCTCTTGCGTGCTCGTTTTTCTAAATACTAAACGATCTATCTTTTTGTAAAAAGTTTTTTACATAGAGGTTTATCTTACACTTCTAAAAGTAGATTTTTTTCTCTGTAGAAGTTAATTTTATTGTTTATATTAGTAAATAGCTATCACAAAATCAGATAATGTTTAATTAATAATCTTCAAAAGAACAATTTATTGAATTGAACTTGAATTCTTGAAAAATCACACCGAATTTCACTCAGCATACTCTCATCCCGCATTCAAACCTTAAAATTTTGTAGATAATCGGTTTCAATTCGAAAACGTAAACCCTGGTTAAAGAGCCATCGTCCACAGCCAGTCACACGAGCTCTTTTGCGTTGCCACCTACTGGAGTAGCAGTGGTTGCTTCACACGGCAGGCACGTGCTCCTGTCATGCCTCACCTGTTCGTTGTTTCCAACTGAATTTCGGTAAAATCAGTGAGAAATCTCGGAAGAATTCGTGAAAGCAGATGGATTTATACTGTATACTTGTATTTCATCTGCAAACACGAGCAATCAGATGGCAACAGGAATGTATTTGAAAGGAACTCATCTAGCTGTGTCCATCTGGTGAAAACCATGGAGACAGCTTCTAGGATTCAGACTGCCTTTCGTATTCCAGAGTGAATCACATGCTGATTGCACAAGCATGCTAGAGCTTCAAAGAGAATAAAAGGCGAGACAAAAAAAATATTCCGGTAACCTCTCTGCTTCAGTAGCCCAAATCATCGTGCATGCAACCAAAAAATGACGGGGTAATCCCAAAATAAACCCCACAGAACATCCACAACAGTGAAGAGGACATCGTCTTATGATGAAAAGGCACCGACCGTTTCTTTATCTGACAAAACTATACAGACCAAAAAAAGGATTTATATTCTGGAGACTGTTTCCTATTTTTGGTGTATTTGCCCCCTTCCAATGCCTTTAATACGCCTTTCCCAGCAGCCAACATGTCTGACCTAAATAAACAAAATCTTCTTACTCTGAAATGACCCACTGTACACCCATGATGCATCACGAAACCTACGCCCGTGATCAAATAAGCCCCCTTCTAATCAGCTCTCCAGGATAGCAAGCAGCTGTATTTTACCATCTCAACCTGCATTTGACCAGAAGAAATGCTTCAGTTAGTACCTAATCTCCACAGATGTTACGTCTACACATAGCTGTCATGAAAAAGCGAAGCCAGGAGTGTGAATGGTGGAACCAACCTGATTTGCAGGTTGGGGGCTTAATGAAGTAACCACTCTGGCCAATCATTGCGCCTTCGGACAGTATTTCCCTGTTTATTCCATGATAGTAAAAAATACAAATACAAGTCAGATGAGAAATCAACACCCTAACTGGACGAAACAATGAAAACAAACTGTATATCCAACGATGCAGGTGTGTGCACAAACCTGCACTTCTACTAGCTCTGACCCACGAACAGCATCTAGTATATAGTTGGTGTCTACAAAGTATGTAAATCTCCTCATCTACAAAAGAACACAAGAGAGCTGTGATGAATAGAACTGTAACATCATTTGCATATAGTACTATGCATTGCTCCAGAAAATGGTGTCAAAGACAAACAAAGTTACCACACTAGGACGTCAAAAATAGTTGCAGCTCAGTTAAAATTATGTGTGCAGCATAATTAACAAAACAACAAAAGAAATGCAAGGTGCATTTTTCTTTTTGACGACAGGATCAAAATATGGTCAACTGCCTAGTCCCAACACCTGTAACTGTCAAGCATTCACAATTGGAGATCTATGTGAGCCACCCAAGTGGAAGTATCTATTATGCAGTCCTCACTAGAAGTCACAGCTATCAAGCATATCCATGTATCCACAATCATACGTCAAGTAATGTTTAAATCCTATGTGAATATCCCTATTTTCACTTGTTCAACTCTGGAGCTATTTATGTGTTGATGCCATGACTAGAAACAGAATAATGTCTCAAAACAGATGTTTCAGTCTATGCAGATAACACAATTAGTAATATTAAGCATTTCAAAACTAGACAATCACTATTTGTCTGATTTGTTGCTAACTTCCAGCAGATACTGCACATGTAACATACATGGGTACAAGTCGTTGCAACTGTGAAACAATGGAATTGTCTGTGCTTTCTCAATGAATATTACAGTAGCTTGAGACATGTCAAGTACAATCCCAAAACATATGATACAAGAACATATGCAATTGTGTTATGAACTGCAATCTATCTCACAGTATGATGGCAATATGCATACATATGTTGGTGGTTTGATAGGCTAATGATTACAACCAAGTTCTTCCAGACCAGAAAAACATTGTGTTCGACAAAACTTAGCAACCCATGTCAGTCTACCAGAGAAGCAGATGTCAAAATAATTTGAGTTTTTCCTTTAACAGTTTCAAATGTGAAAATTATGAAAATTTTCATCCAAAACTACGATTGAGATTTTTTAACATTAATACATTAAATTTTGTACTTTCATAGCTATCTTTAATTGCCTTCTGCCAAGAAAGCATAACCATCCTCATTTTACTACATATTCACATATCTTGTGAACATCGAGAAGTGAGAACCACCCTCCCTAGCAGCAACAGCATGAATTGTGTGGAAACAGGAAATAATATGCCTTCTAGAAAAACACATCAAACTGCAGGGATTAGAGTTCCGCAATAATACAATTTTCTATCCAGCATTCTAACAGTAGCATAATGGGGCAGTTCTGAAAACTATGTAGAAAACAAACATTAGTTATATCAGTGTTCAGTGCATGGGGGGGAAGATAAGGACCCATATCAACAATACAAACTTAACACAGGGACAAGAATAAAATAATAAATGAGAAAACTAACCCTGTTAAATTGCGTGATTAGTTCAATGGGTACCCATCCTTGATCATTCATGTGTCTCCTCAAGTATGTGTCATGACACAGATTATTAGTGCTAGCAAAAGACAAGATGAGAAAAAAAGACAATCAGCACCAAAAAATGGCATGAATACCCATACCCAAATAAAAAGAAGCACATTCACTACCTAAAATAGAATTCTATCTGCGTACGGATATCCTTTTGGAGATTCTGGTCATCTTGGGGAACCCATATTGGCTGCATTGGCGGCCGGACAAGGTGCATGTTCTGGAATTGCTCCACTGGTGGGAGGTAGATAGGGTAACCTTGCATATCAGCTGTACATCACCACACAAACCACATTACAACAAAAAGGATGGAAGTTGTCCAAAGAAGTGAAGGATGGATTTCAGGCTCACCAGTGTAAGCAAAGTGTGGAACATATGGCACAAAAGGCTGCGGCACCATAAAATGTGCAGGGGGTGGCGGCGGCGGTGGTCGAGGAAAAGGTCCAGACTGGTAGATGCCTGGCTGTTGTTGCTGAGGTGGCTGGGGTAGCATCGGCTGCCGAGGGTAGTTTCTAGGAGAGAAACTACCCCCTCTCTCATGGTCGCGACGATTACGATTACCACCACGACCACCAAAACCATTGTTACTGCTACTACCGTTTCGGCCATTATTGTTCCAGAAGCTCCCTCCGACAGCGCCATTTCTATTGCCCCCATCACCACTGCCACCAGCATAATGGTTGCTGCCACCACTGCGTCCGTTATTGTTCCAGCTGTTATTGACAGATGCCCTTCTGCTGCTGTCATGGGCACTGCTACTGGCGCCACTGCTATTGAAAATATTGTTCAGGTTTGCAACACCACCTCCATTGGTGCTGTTGCCATGACCAGACCTACTGTTGGTACCGCTTCCCCCACCAACAAGGCCTCCATCGTTCGACTTCCCATCAGCACCGTCGCTAGTGTTTCCATCACGGCTGCTAATACTACCAGCACTGTTGCCACCACCGCCAGCGTGCCGAGCTAGATTTGGCTGGTCAGCGTTGCCGTTCTGTTGCGAGGTGACCACGGCGGTAGCATTGGGAGGTGGAGATGAAGAGGTAGGGTTTGAGACACCGGAGATCGGATTAGCAGCTGGATGCGGTTGCATAGATGGCGCAATCAAATCCTCCTGATCGCATACATAGATTCATCAAAACACACAAAAGCATCAGTCCGTGCTGCATAACTAAAGCGAGAGAGATTTTCTAGATTCTAGGTGATCACGAGATTCAATACCGATGCGGAGGGGGCGGAGCCATCGGAGAGCGACTTGAGCGAGTCCGACGACGCCGACTTGGGCAACGCGCGCGCCGCCGACTCCGCGAGCGCCGGCCACGACCCGGGGCCCCCACCCATGATACCGCCCCCGCCCCCACCGGTAGCAGCCGCCGCCGCCGCGGCAGCGTGGAGCGGCGCCGGGACGTTCCACGCCGTCTTCCTCCCCGCCGCATTGCCGGGATCGGCGCCCTCCGCCTGCCCCGCTGGATCCCGCCGATTCGCCTGATGCGGAGGCGGCGCGCGGTCGGGCTCCGTCGCCGTGATCCCCGCCGCCGGAGCGGGGGCGGCCCCCGCGTCAGCAGCCGACGCCGGCTGCGTCGGAGCGGCGGCGCCACCAGCGGCCGGCGACATCGGAGCGCGAGGCGACGGCGGGGAGGGGGTGGGGGGGGGGGGGAGAGTGCGCTTCGGATTCCAGGTGGGGTTGGGTTTTGGGGTCGCGACGAAACGTGAAAAAAAAACGGAGGCGACGAGGAGGAAGCCGGAGAGAGAGAGAGCGCAGCGGCGGTGGAGAGGGTAGCAACGGAAATTTGAGGAGATCGCGGGGGTAATTTGGGGAAAGTTTTTCGTGCGGGGCGACGGGAACTGTTACAACTTGCAACGAAACGGCGCCAGCTGCTTCGCTGTTCCATGCCCATGCCCAGCACCTGCACGTATAATAATACATTTTGAACAAAATTCAGAGAGGACCAGCGGTACCGTTTTCACAAATTTCGAGCAAAATTTCGTTTAAACCGAAAGACTAAAGACTTTATTTTTTAAATATCTATTTAGTATTATAAATATAAATTAATTGATATAAAATTAAGTACCTATTTTACAATATGATATGATAAATGTTTTGTATGGAAGTTTTCTAAAACCGACGTCAAACAGTTTATAGGGATACGGTAAGCATATGCAAAAATCAAGGAAGAATCAGATTATAAGTTGGTTTGACGACCGTTTTCTCCGCTGTAAATTTAATTTATAATTAATTACGTCCAGTAAAACCTTTTACCTCCGGCCCGATTTTCTCCGGGACAGTAACGGATTCGATGATGGGCAGTTTCACCGAATCGTTTTGACCCAATGCTGCCTCAAATGGTAGGATTTTTTTTTTCCTTTCACCGCTGCCTCTGCACATTGATTGCCACGTCGACCGGACCGAGCACTTGCGTCACGGGTGAGGTCAGCTCGCTGCAACAAAGCGGTCATGGCCCCACCAGTCAGTGAGAGAGATGGGTAAGCGTGCCAGGTCAACCAGTCAACAGCCAAAAGTGTTCCTTCGTATAGTACTCGTTGTGGCACTAGGGCATGCATGTAGAAATAGTGTAAACCGGAATAAATATAGGTGTCACCGAAACGTGACAGGACAAACTTGACGTAGCGCACGTTTGACTCGACCCTTGATGTGCGCGCGTATAGGATGCACGGCTTCTTACAAAATTATCTCCAAATCACGAGTTCTCTCACAAACAACATTTAAATTGTAACGCAAATACAGTACCTAGAATTCAAAAAAAATGAAATATATGTCAAAAGTCGGACGAATCTCAATTAGACAAAAGCTTTATTAAGCAGCTTTTCTTAATTTTTAGGATTTAAAGCTTCCAAATTAAACAGGAGCATGTCCGGTTGGGTGCGTGCGTGCGGTCGGTCGAGAGGGTCCGGTCAAAAGTCGATCTGATACGAATTGGCTTTGTTGCGGTGGGCCCCATTTGGCATATGCTAGTAGAGATATAAGTTTATACGGCCTTAATCTGTTTTAGTTAATGACGTTTTTGCGGGGTGTGGGGCCCACTCGACGCCGTCTTATCGCAGCAGATGGGGGTTTTGATTTGACCGGTCGTCGTGCGATATCCTCCGTCGAGGTAGGACGTGCACGGCCGAGATCCATCCTGCATGTATTCCTTTAGTCAACAGAAAAAATATTATTATTTGTCATCCGTTATAAATAAACCAATATAAAATTAAAAGACTATAACTTTTGTTTTGTTAAATCTCAATGTAATTATTCAAGATGAAATACTACTGTATTTGATTTTGCTTAACGGTTCGTGCACGATCCGATGGTCAAACAATTCAGTACATACTTATACGACTCTTTCAAACAAGCTTAGAGCCTGTTTAGAGTAGCTTTAGATTCTGAGAAGTAGTTGTTTGATAGTTAGCTTCTAAGAATCTGGAAAAACTATTAAATCCAGCTTCTTCAGCTTCTGGATTCTTAGTTAATTTTTTAGAATCTGTAACTCCAGATTCTTAGAAACTGTGGACCATTTGGGACAGTTTATGACAGAAACAACTTTTTTATGAGAAGCTTCTCAAACAGACCATAAGAATAAGAATAATATAGTAAAAAAAACTAAAACGACTAGGTTTCTCAGGTTGTGAGCAGTACGTGTTTTGGATTTTACAAGTTCACGTAACAATGTTGTTTGGTTTCGTTTGGAGTCTCCTATCTAAACCGCCGAAGATTACGTGAGAGGTTATAATAACTGTCACAAGCCTCTCTAAACCGCACTCTAGAGAAGAGAAGACTATACCATAAAGAGTGTGCCACTGTGTCGGCGTTTCACAAGGTCAACTCTCTACCACCATCGTTGTCGGCGATCTTGCGTGCGTGCGATCGATGCAAACGACGAGCTCGATCCATATATCCTCTTGCGTCGCTCGTTGACCCTCATGACTTTTGTCGTCGTTGACTTTGTTGTTGTTAATAAATGGACGGTCACGCCTTCCAATAAATTCTTGGACGAATCGATCCAAACGCCGTCTTCTCTACCCATTGTTTATCATCGCAGCAAAAAAAACAAATGGTTTTCATTTTTTTTTTCAGCGCTGCCAGCATGGGAGAATCTGGTTCTTTCTTTGACCATTCAAAAAGATGTAAGCAGTATACAAAATACATTGTTGCTTAGCTACTCTCATCACCCGGATCGAAAAGCTACATACACACATACATGTATACCATGATCATCGAGATGATTGCTAATCTTTGTATATCATCGCTGATTAACTGTCATGGGTCGTTCAACGCTTGCACCTAACTCACTCATCGCTCACCTAACTCGCAAAAAATCATGACAGCGATCCAAGACGACATCGATTCCTTACACTTCCTCCCCCTCTAAGTATCATAAAATTAACCAGCTAGTCGCTCTGATTGAGTCTAGTAGACCACATAATCGCCGTACACTGCGATTGCATCCAGGTCAGAGCCTCAGAGTTGGTGTTCATCTCCAAAAATCAAAATCAAGAAGAAGGCAACGTTACTTTTGATGATGAAAGATTATATGATTTCTTATAGCTATTTAATGATATAAATAATAAAATTAATTAATATAAAAATAAAAATATATTTTTGAACAGTGAGTGATAAACTTTTACGTAGAAACATTTTTAAAAATATATTATTTAGTAATTTAAAAAGTGTGTATACAAAAGCCGACGAATAATCCGGGAAAAAATCAATACAAAAGAACTCAGCCTAGAGGAATAAGGCCGCGTTCGGTGGGTATAGATAAGTTAACTTATGTCATAGCACGCAAAACGTAGTAATAGATTAGTATATGATTAATTAATTATTAATTATTAAAAAAATATAAAATAGATTAATATGATTTTTAAAACAACTTTCTTATATAAAATTTTTACAAAAAATATATCATTTAGCAGTTTAAGAAACGTGCGCGTGGAAAATGAGAGGCGGAGGTGGCCGAACGGGGCCTATGGTGAGCAGGAACATTGTGGGCCTCGTGGCCCACTGCTTGCTGGGCTGGGCCCAACACGTATGCACCTGGTAGGACTATCACCGCACGTGCTTGACTCAACCCAAGTAGTCCTCTCGCAATCAATCACATCCGTGAGCACGCCATAAATTGGTATTTACTCTACGTGGTTAGCTGCCCCTTCACTAATTAACTGTAGAAAATACACGGTGCCAAATTACCACATGTAAATATAATGTAGTGATAAAAGAGGACAAAAGCGTCGTGTGCGCCGCGACAGCAACAGGACGGACACACACGCCCAACTAAAAAAAAAAAAAATCCGCGCGCCGCAACGTGACGAACTCGTCGCTGCAGCACTGCGCGGGGCGGTGGTCCCCGCCGCCGGAAAACGGCAGCGGCCATGGCGACCTCGCCGGAGACGGCAGCGGCCCCGACGTGGATCGATCAAATCGGCACGCCTCGTGGCTGCAAGAAACGATGAGAATTTCTTCGGATCTGGACAAGGATGTAGCGATCATTTTGCAGCTAAGGACACAGGAGCTAATTGCATGAGCACCAAAACGTCGCTGTGCCATGGACAGGATTCCGAATCGTGTCGTGTTCACGTCGACGTACAAGAAGCACGGTATTGTAGAACCCAAACGAATTGGCAGGGGAAAAAAAATCAAACCGTTTATAAATTTGGTAATTAGTGGGCTCGAGAGAAAGAAATGTACTGGAAGCAGTGAATCGTAAGGAAAGAATCCCCGCCAAATATCTTGTTTCTCCTTCCCGGCAAGAATGCTATCCTCTCTTGCCTATTTAAACCTCGCCTCTTGCGTTGTCGTCTTCGCGGGAGGAAGAGGAAGAAGAAGAGGGAGGAGTAGTAGGAGACAATAATGGCGTCGAAGGAGGAGGTGGCGGTGGAGACGGCGGAGGGGGGAGCGCCGGCGAAGGCGCCGTACTGGGACCCGCCGCCGGCGCCGCTGCTGGACACGAGCGAGCTGGGTAAGTGGTCGCTGTACAGGGCGCTGATCGCGGAGTTCATGGCGACGCTCATCTTCCTGTACGTGAGCATCGCGACCGTCATCGGGTACAAGAACCAGAAGGCGACGGTGGACACGTGCACCGGCGTCGGGTACCTCGGCGTGGCGTGGTCGTTCGGCGCCACCATCTTCGTCCTCGTCTACTGCACCGGCGGCGTGTCGGGGGGCCACATCAACCCGGCGGTGACCCTGGGCCTCTTCTTCGGGAGGAAGCTGTCGCTGGTCCGCACGGTGCTCTACGTCGTGGCGCAGTGCCTCGGCGCCATCTGCGGCGCCGGCATCGTCAAGGGCATCATGAAGCACCCCTACAACTCCCTCGGCGGCGGCGCCAACACGGTCAGCGACGGCTACACCGCCGCCGGCGCCCTCGGCGCGGAGATCGTCGGCACCTTCATCCTCGTCTACACCGTCTTCTCCGCCACCGACCCCAAGCGCACCGCCCGCGACTCCTTCATCCCCGTACGCGCATCCATCCATCCATCGACACCTAGCTACGACGTGGTGACGCCATGAATGAACCGTGTTGATCGATGTGCAGGTGTTGGTGCCGCTGCCGATAGGGTTCGCCGTGTTCGTGGTGCACCTGGCGACGATACCGATCACCGGGACGGGCATCAACCCGGCGAGGAGCCTCGGCGCCGCCGTGCTCTACAACCAGCCCAAAGCTTGGAACGACCACGTAACAATATATATATAATTAATCAACGAGCACCACTTTGATCAATCAATTCTTTTCTAGCCTAATGATAGTTACTTTGCTGGTTTTTGCAGTGGATCTTCTGGGTGGGGCCGGTGATCGGGGCGTTCGTGGCGGCGGTGTACCACAAGCTCGTGCTGCGCGGCGAGGCCGCCAAGGCGCTCAGCTCGTTCAGGAGCACCAGCGTCACGGCGTGACAGACGACGACGACGACGACGACGGTGTCCACGAGAGATCTTGTTTGTTTAAATTTAATTTTAAATACCATGTCGATCGTGTGATTAATCAAATTTAGATGCATGCGTGCATGCGCCATGCAGTAGAAGATATGTATGATTGATCTTGCGTAGTGCGTCTGTTCTTCGTGTTTGGGAGTGTGATATGATCGAGACGACCGTTGGTTAAAATAAGTGGATCGAGTGCCGGTGTATATGCACGGTACGCCCTTGCTATCTTGTAACATTTGGATTTTTCGGTATTAGCAGAAATATTATATATAAGCTTGTTGCTGCAAATTTCGTCGCTGAAATTAATTTATCGTCGTAATTTCATCCGGTAAATGTACATGATAGCTCTGCACACTCCATTATTGAATCATGACAAGTCTGTTCTGCAAAAAGAAGAAACAGAGAGTAAATTAACATGAGGTTCAAACAATATTGTCCAATTGGATGAAAAATCTACGTTGTCCAAAAACACCTGGTCGTTCCTACGTACCACGACTGGAAACATTCCACATGCATGCCTGTGACGAAAAACACAGTATTACTCAGCTAGTAGTATATTTGAAAGGGATTTTCTCGGCTAGAGTCCTAAGAAAATTGCACCACATAAACTATATCATCGTGTCACTCAATTGAGCTCCACCTCTCATGTGCAATCCAGCTAAGACTACTACCCGAATCCTGTGTAGTTGTTATCTTAACTCCAAGTTAAACGGCCAAATGAGCCTCAACATTTTTGTTGTTGTTGTGTGGTGTGTGCTTGTTGATAGAGACTGGATAAAACATTTCCATTGAAAAAAATGACGTGCGAAGGGTTAAGATTTGCAATGATCTGTAGCATATTTTTCCGCTGGTGCTATAGCAAATCCTCTTAGAGCCCTGTTCGGTAGAGGTGAGGGGTGGGTTAGTTATCCGGCACGGAAAACATAGTAATATTAGTATATGATTAATTAATTATTAATTATTAAAAAAATATAAAATAGATTAATATAATTTTTTAAAACAACTTTCCTATAGAAAATTTTCAAAAAAATACATCGTTTAGCAGTTTGGGAAGCGTGCACGTGGAAAACGAGAGTGATAAGATATCCAGTGGGGGCTGCCGAACACGGCATAGGTTGTATCACAAATCAAACATGTACCCCTCCGTTCCATATTATAAAACTTTTTAGGTTTGTTTAGATCTATGCATATATTAATGTGTATGATTTGTATATACGTCTAGATTTATTAGCACATATATGAATCTAGATAAGTTTTAAAAGTCTTATATAGTGGAACGAAGAAAATAGTTTAAGAGTGTGTTTTTGTTGCAACTGCGAAAATGTAATTACAATTGCACTACTGGATCTCGTTTCCTTGTCCCATTGTCTAGCTCGATCATCATGCATCCTTGCAACGCTAGCTTTACTGTCGAGTGGTCATCCAATTAAGCAACTTTTGATCCATTGTGGAAGGGGATCAGGTGTTGGGAGAGGGATCAACGCAATCCCCTGCCGGAGGGATTTCGGTAATGAAATGCTTTACTCCATGTGCCAAACAAGCCAAAAATGTCACTAGCCTTCACACTGGAGTAGTGTGCTTGGCTAGAATTGGGCATGCCTTCTATGTGGAGCTGTCCCAAAGTGATTTTAGTGAAGCACACATGTATGGCTTTTCGGCTTAGTGGATTAATGGGTATGTTTACTGAGCTCACAAATGATGCTTTTTTATGTAAAAGTTTCTACTCCATCATCCATCTGTTTTATATTGTCACGTTTTGACTTTGCATATACTCATCTATTAATCAATGTATATTATTTATACATATGTCTATATTATTTATACATATGTCTAGATTCATTATGATCCATATAAACCTGAACAATGCTTGAAAGACTTATATTATGAAAGAGATAATATATATAAGAATTTGTTAGATAATTTTAATCAAATTTCAAGTTTATACTAGTTAATTTGGCTGTTATATATACTCGAATAATGTTTCCAAATAGTTCAGACATTCAACTACTCAGCACAAAACGGCACGCAATGTATTTCAGCTCGATTCTTTCGTTGAGAAAAAGAAACAACCTCATCTTTTTAGAGCAGAACAACTTATTGATGATTAAAAAATAATTTATGAGTAAAATTTTTATATGTGTGTTCTGAGCGATATATAAACAAAGGTCAAAAAATAAATTACGATAAAAAAACACCAAAATCAACTTCATACTTAGGTTTGAAAATATAATTTTTGACACAAGCATATGCATAAAGCAAAAGGACAAGATTCATTCGGATTGCTTTGTTGAAATGTCCTAGCTACTGGATTTGCTTGCAGGGAGCTACTGCCCTGGCGATGTACAAGTGCACAGTAAAATAGAAGCTTCCTTTCCCCAATAAAAGATAGAAGCTTCCTTAGAGACTTTGACGAACAGTAACGGTACCAGAGTACATAACCATTGGCATCTCCTTATGTCAATGTAGTTGGGCTGGATTGGACCGTGATCTCACTCAGTTTGGGCCTATTGGGCCATGTGCAATATGATGCCAAAATTACCATTTCATAACTCTCAAAGGGATTATTAACATTTATCCCTTGTATAAACAAAGGTTAAAAATAAAAATGCTGAACGAAATTATCAAACAATACGTATTTGACCAATCGAATATAAAGTCAACTCTGATTCATGCGCAGATGGATCGACACATCTCTGTCTCTCTCTCTCTCACTCTCCAGCCAATCCAATGAATGGTCAAGGTCAACCATCAAACACATTCTTGATCAATTTTACATCGTGCGACTACTCAATCAATCACCAGCTAATCCACATGGCGATGACCAGAGCGAGGCAAGAAGCCGGCGTCGTCAACGCCCGCAGCCGTCGTCCGGAGCCGACGGGCGGCGGCGGCGCCATGAAGGCCCGTGGGGGTGGCGGTGGCGGCGGAGGAGGAGGCAGCGGCTCGCCGACGGCGACGGAGAACTTCATGCCGCCGAGGCAGTGGCCGCTGACGTTGCAGATGAAGTAGTAGCTCCCCGGCGCGGCGAGCTCCACGACGTCGCGCCCCGACGCCCACCGCTGCATGGTCTGGTTCGCCCCCGGGTCGCACGTCCGGAACGCGTCCAGGTTCACCCGGAGCACGTCGTGCTGCCGCTGCACGTAGCTGAACACTGCACGGGCGCGCGTGCACAGCATCAAGCAACGGCGAGGGAGAGATGGGCATCGTCGGGAACCGAGCCAGAGGTAGACGACGAACGGAGAAACGAACCAACTAACCTAGCGTGTCGCCGGCGGTGAAGTTGTACTTCTGGGACCATGCGAGGTAGCTGGGGCCGATGGTCCACCCTTCGGAGTCACCAACCGTGTACTCCGTCGCGCCGGCGAGACCAGCCGCCGCCGCCGCCGCTACGACAAGTGCCAGGACGGCAGCCGAAGAAGACGCATCTCTGGCCACCATGGTCGATCGATCGGGTTTGGAGGAGAAGAGAGGAATTTGGGTCTGGTGCGTGTGTTCTTGCATTTGGGAACTTAAATGCTTACCGAAAATTCAATGCTTTCTTGGGGTTGTTGCGTTGCATCCGCTCGCCAGGTTGGCTTGGACTTCCAACTTCGCAGTGATACTGACACCAGCAGACGACTCTGATTTGATAATCTCTACTGGCGTGTGCTGTGTACCAGGTCAAACCTGAATATAATGATTGATCAAGTAATTGTTCGTCGTGTAGAGATTATCCTGAAATTATTAGTACACGGCATGGAGCCAAGCCAAACCTAAAATATAAATTCTAATTGATTCAGTGTCATCTTCAAGGTGTTTAGAAGAAAAAAAAGCAAGCAACATATTTATAAACAAAAAATAATTTACGAATAAGACTTATATAAACATGTTCATGGCAAGCCAAAAACCAAAGCTGGAAAATAAAATTCGGTGAAAAAAGATCTCAAAATCAACTTCAAATTGCAGGCTCTTTGGTCTAGTTTATTTAGCTCTTTATACATGGTGATGTTTTTCCTAACACGGTGTTTCCGATGACAACAGCCGTGAACATAAATTAGTGTTTTTTCAGGTATCCTGATTCCTGAACTGTTAAGTGAGTCTTGGAAACGAACGCTGAAATTTTAGCTACTCTCTGACGATTAGTTCTTTCCGCCAACACTCTTTCATACGAGTTTGAGAGACGAAAGCTTGTTCTTAGTTTCAAGTAGGTTTCTTGACAATCGTAACATTGTCTGATACGCAAAGATGCAATTACACATGAATTTTTAGTGAGGGAAATGGTGCACACACCATGGATGGAAATCGAAAGGGATTGCACAGTTAAAAGAAGATAAATTAGACGCCTTTTGCTCTATTTAGTCTAGCTTCAGTTCTTTATGGTGATGTTTTTTCTTGGCCTGACGTTTCCGATAACCATGAATTGGTGTTTTTTTCAGTTATCCCGAACTCTCAAGTGAGTTCTTCAAAACGAACTCTGAAATTTTAGCTACTTTCTGACGTGTAGCCCTTTCCCCCCCGCAAAACACACTTTCAGACGAGTTTCAGAGACGAAAACCTGTTCTTCTTCGTTTCAAGTAGGCTTCTGAACAATCCTAACATTCTCTCAAGGTAAGATGACACCAATAGAATTATAGGACAACACAGAGGTAAACCTGACACACGTGGATGCAATTACACATGAAATCGTGCACACACCATGGATGGAAATCAAAATGGATTGCACAGTTTAAGAAGAGAAATGAGATGGCTAAGTAAAGTGACAAGTGCTGGGCCTGCAGGCAGGATTTAGTGTCCATGTTCAACGGGGAGACTGAATGGGCGTCTGAAGATATTGCCTATGGATCACCATCGCCGCCGTAGCTTGGAGAGGTTCATTCTCATCGCAGCTTCTACCGCCCGGCGCCAGCCACCGCCGGCCATGAGTCTGAACTGGTGTTGTGCGTCAGCACTCCAGCAGCACTGATTTTTTTTTTTTTTGCACATCATTAGTCGTCAGATAACTTTGATTGCCCAATTTTGGGACCCTACTGGCTGATTCTGGTGTCGATTGGGATCGCTGGCTGATCAATGTATGGAGGACATCCACACTAGAGTTTACAAAAGGTAACAGAAACAAGTCCGGATTTCGGACCAGATCGATCGGCTCGATTCCTGACTCAAGTCAGTTTTAAAAGAAAAGACGGCGCCTTTTTGGGTATCATCGTATTTTTATCAGTTTATTCATTTTTTTTTGCGAAATTCGGAGATACTGCTAGTTATCGGTTTTTTTATGTGTTATCTGGATTGTCAATCCTTATAGGCCCTAGGCCCTGGACATGATTAATTAATTATTAATTATTAAAAAAATATATAATTGATTAATATGATTTTTTAAAACAACTTTCCTATAGAAAATTTTTGTAAAAACTACACTTTTTAGCAGTTCGGAAAGCGTGCATACGAAAAACAAGAGAGGCTTAGTTAACCAGTGTGTATGCGGCCCTAATCTTTTGCCTTTTTGGCTGAAAATAAACAAATGGTATATTTACATACAAATATTTTATAAACGTATTCTTAACCATCTGAAAGCAAGGTTAAAAAAAATACGATAAGAAAAACTAAAATTGATTTCAAATTTAAGATGAAAAATTTTAATTTTAATTTATAAACAAAAGTAATCGAAAATATGACGATGCACGATTACATGACTGCTCAGGCAGGACCAGTTTTGGTCAACAAGATGATCCGAGCAGCACAGACATCTCACATCTGGATGGTGAACATGCGTCTCAATCCGAGTAAACATTCACTCATGGCAAAGTGAATGAATTTAATGAATGAATGGTTCCTGTCATAGCATATCCCTGAAAACTGAAAAGATCATTTTTTTTAATTTGTATGTCAGTTTCTGATTGGTGTCAAACCTACAAATTGAGGTACTTTGTGAATACACACCCTCCAAAATTTCAACACAACTCCATGAAAAGTAATAGGTTGATTGCTTAACTTTTCTAGGAAAGCCAAATGACATATTTACAAATATGTCATTTGTAAATAATTTTAAAATAATTTTTTAAATAAAATTTTTATATACGTATTCTTAGCGACCTAAAAGCTAAAACCGAAAAATAAACTTTGGTAACCCCAAAATCATCTCTAAATTTAAAATTAAAAATTCAAATTTTTGTAACCATAACTAAAATCTATTACGTATTACTCCCTCCATATTTTTATATATGACACCGTTGACTTTTAAGATCATGTTTGACCATTCGTATTATTCAAAATTTATATCCAAATATACAAAATTATAATGCATAATTAAAGTTTCTATAATAATAAATCATATTATAACAAAATAATTAATAATTATATAATTTTAATGATCAAACGTGAACCTAAAAGTCAACGGTGTCATATAGAAAAATATGGAGCGAGTATATGTTTCTAAGGAGACAGTACTTTGGTTAACGGTCACTCACTCCAGTTCCATTATCCCTGTCGTTTTAAACAAAAGTGTGTCTAAACTTTTCAAACTTTATTTATTAATACTTTTAAAATAATTAGTTTGAAAACAAGATGATAACATGTTACATGTATGTACGAGTCATAAACGGTACTTTAATAAAAACAACATTTGTTTATTTTTTATGGTTTAATAAAAAAATCATATTCAACAATAAAAACCATGTGTTGTTTAAAATGATAAAATTATCAGGAAGGAGACATCAATGGGCATCTAGAATCCAATTGTTTTACTCCTAGTATAATTTGCTGTACACGATTTGCCCTGCTGTACAGCAACAAATCCTTTCCTGGTGCTTCATGGATGCCCGGAAGGAAAATTTTTCGAATTTTTAATTTTATTTATTAAATATTTTACAAATTTAATTTTGTGTTTCAAAAATTCACAGAACTAACCTCCTGCGCCCTCTAGAAGGGCGGAATGCTGACGTGGCAAACGGCCACCCGGCCGAGAGGGATGGCCGGCAATGGCACGTCAGGCCTTTTTACATTTAGTCCTTTTCCACCGTCTGTAAGGGTGGCAAGGGGGTAAATACAAAATTGCCATGCCGTCTCGGGAACTTTTTGCAATTGAACCACGTTTTGATCCATATATGTATAACATATATATTAGTTGATCACAAGTGCTCTCTTGCCTTAGTGGTCATCATCGCCTTCTTCTAACTAGAAAATCAGAGGTCGAATTCGCACTAGAGCATAATTATTCCTATTTTTGCCAACTAAAAAGCAAAAATCAAAGAAAAATATGCTACAATAGGGTTAAGCAATTACATATGTTATACATATATGTATCAAACCACGATTCGATCGTGAAAAGTTCCTAGGACACACATGGACATTTTACATTTAGGGCGGAAAGAGGTTAATTGCAAAATTGTCCGGCGTGCCGTTGACGGCTGTCCCTCCGAGCCGGGTGGCCGTTTGACACGTCATCATTCCGTCCTCCTAAAGAGCGGCAGGAGGTTTGTTATGTGAATTTTTGAAACGCAAAATTAAATTTGTAAAATAGTAATAAATAAAATTCAAAATTCAAAAAATTCCCCGGAAGGAGACAGTTCAATCTGGGCCGGCTGTCTCCAGCTGATGGGGTGGAGCCCATCGTGCGGGGCCCACTTGCAGCGCCAGCCCACCACCCCGGACGGCATGCCACGCGGCACGCTGCCATTGGTTTCCATGGGCCCCAGCGCAACCAACGGTCAAGCGACCCACGCCGAGACGGCCGCGCCCGAGCCTGACACACGGGTCCCACACGGCAGTGTCACCGGAACGTCTCCCCGTTCGAGCCGGATCCGACCGACCGAGCCGGACCGTGGGGGCCAACAGGTCAGTGGCACGGAGCGTCTCTCCGGCGTCGAGCCCGATCCGACCGGCCGAGCCGGTTCCCGCTCGCTATAAAGCCGCCCACCCGTTTCTTCTTCCTCCATTCCGGCCGCATCGGCATCGGCATAGGAATCGGCATCGGCGGCGACCCCGAACTCAACCAAAAACCCACAAAATATTTCCGTCTCTTTCTCTTGCTCCGCGAGCTCGCGAGCGATCGACTCGAGGGTCTCTCTCTCTGGCCATGGCGTCGTGCGCTGCGCCGCAGCTCGCGTGCGGGCTGTTCGGTGGTGTCTTCACGGCGGCGGAGCTGGCGGCTGCCGACCAGCTCGTGCAGCTCAGCTGCAGCAGCGGAGGGGACGAGGCGGATGCGTCGCCGTCCTTCTCCTCCACGCCGTCCTCCCCGCGGTCGGTGAACACCTGCGCGGCCACCGCCGCGGCGGACGAGGAGTTCGAGGGGCGCCTGCGGGCGGGCGAGACGATGGAGCTGGACATGCGGGCGAGGAAGCGGTACCGGCTACTCTCCGAGCTCTACGCCGCCACGGCGACCAAGCGCGGCACCGCCTCCTGCAGGAAGAGGAAGAGGGACGGGTCGCCGGAGGCGGAGGCGGAGATCGCCATGCGGTAAGGTGGAGAGGTACCTCCCTCCGTCCGCCGTGCTAGCAAGCTTAGCTTTGGGATCGCCGGTGAGCGAAGGAGGAGGAGGAGAAGGGCTTTTGTGTAATTACCACGAAATCCGGGGTTTTTGCCTTTTAGGTTTAGCTTTTATCGGAGGGGAGGGAGAAAGACGACAAGGACTTGTTTACAGCTTGTACAGGAAGGAGACGAGTTGGTCGCGGCGGGCGTGCGTGCGTGCGTACGTGCCACCACCACTCCCGTTTGAAATTTGAAATTCGAATTTTGAACTTGCTGGGCCAGCTAGTACGCACAGCCAGATTTGCTACTAGTAGTTGCTGCCTGGAATAGCTCCCAAGTTTTTCAGATCTTGAAATGCTCCACCACGCGTACTTGTTCTACGTATAATTGCGTCTCTGCAATTTGTCCACTGCAATTGTTTTTTTTTTGTCTCTCTCTCTCTCTTGAACTCGGGATCTGTACTCGCAGTCTGAAATACAAAAATGCAAAGAACATTCCAGATCTACTACTACAAGGTTCAGTTCATCGCTGTATTGCAGGCATGGCTAGCTAGCTTCGCAGAGATGCTACTACTAACTGGGAAGCATAAGCGGCAAGTGACCCCACCTTTGCATCCAGTGTAGAATTTGAAAATGCAGGTGTGGGCGCTTTTCAAGTTCAAATTGGGTTTGGCAGCTCTCAAAATTTGCGAGATCATCGATCGGTCAGGATATATCAGGAAGAAGATGTAGCTAGCTTCAATTCATAATCAATAGGTTGTCACGACTCACGAGCCGGCAACATGTAACGCTCGATCGATCATGGCGGCTTTGGAGTTTGGAAGTTTGAATTGGCAACATGATATTAGGTGGTGTTTGGGACAAAATAAGTCTCTTATCCTATTTAATATTTGGACGTTTATTATAAATAGTAAATATAGACTAATAATAAAACTCATCCATAATTTTAGACTAATTCGTTATACGAATCTATTGAGCCTAATTAATCGGTGATTAGCCTATGTGATGCTACAGTAAGCATGCTCTAATTATGTATTAATTAGGCTTAAAAAATTCGTCTCACGAATTACCACTCATTTATAAAATTAGTTTTTTTATTAATCTGTGTTTAATTGAACATCCGATGTGACGTGAATTTAGTCTCATCTAAACAACCTCTTAGTCATGTACGATACTCGTAGTATAGTTTTGGGCAGTAGTGCCAGTACAGCTGAGAGCTGTATTTGTACCACTTTTGTAGTCTACTGCCCACCCATTTCAAAATAAAACTATTTATTTATCAGACTCATCGTTTTAACCAATCATAACAATTTTCTTATTTTAAACTAATCATTATTTATTTCAAAACAAATCTATTTTTCCAAAATTAACTATTATTTTAAATAAATCAAACAGTAAACACGAGAACCGAAGAGTTAAAACTTACCGTGGGACGGAGGGGGAGTAGGCAGGATATTTCCATTCTATTAAGCATGCCACGTCCATAGTATCCCATTACTACTCTCAAGAGGAGTACTACTAAATATCTGCCGTCGGGAAAATCGTTCACCCAGAAATATATTCAGATCAGCTAATTTAATTGGTTTATTGCAGACAAGAGGAAAACTTACTGGTAGCTAGGATTGTTCAGTTCGGCAAGCTAAACCATTCCTGGAAAAAGTACACGTAGGAATTCCAACAACTAGCATCTTTGGTCCGGTCCATGATATCAAACCCTTCTACAATAAATTAAAGTGTCAAATCACATTGTAAATCAAGGAAAGTTTAACTATCGCAGAATGTCGACTGCAAATCAGCTTTGTTAGAAAATATAGGCACACATAGATTATAGATTGTAGATACAGATTTAACGGGGAAACACTTCCAAGAAAAAAACGATGTGCACATACTGACAATAACCGTTATGAAAAAGTAATTACAATGCAGTGGAATAAAATACGTCTTCACATATATACTTTCATTGTAGCTTAGGAGAAATAAAGAAAGTCTCGTAATAGAAAACGACCGAAAGAATCCTACTAGAAAATTAATCTGACTACTAATAGGAAACGATTAAAAACATTCTTTTATAAAACTAATCCGAATATTATTCTAGTCAAATTCGGATTGCATAATTAACAAGTTTAATATTTGAATATATAGATTATTGATTAACAAAAAGCATTTATACCATGTGGTTAGCACAGACCGACCATGTGTTGAATTATCTGCCTAACATAAACAACGACCGTGACTTGAACGTAAGCGCAAAATCTGGTCCCTTCTTTAGAACCAGTTAGTGTTTCTTTAGACACAACTGATTAATACCCTAAAGTGTTCTAAAGCAATGCAGGGTTTGGCATTTCTTGCATGTATCTATATGTGTATGCATGCATGATGATATCTATGGTTTCTTCCAGGAAAGAGACGGCGCTGTTCGTGTCTAAATCGATCGATCTCTGGTCAAATTTCACATTTTCTATAGGAATTTTCAGTACAAAAGCCATGTCATCCTGAGGCTGTATGTAAAATTAACTACTCCGTACAACATAGAAGTATATTATATTTGTTCAGTTAGTTGTTGTCTTTTCCGATTTTATCTTTGACGCTTGGTTGTGAAACATATGTACGGATAAGTTCGCGATATGTATCTAAATTGAGCAACGATTTTTTAATTTATTAGACTATGATCAAAATGTAGCATTGAAAGCTCACTTTTCAGGAGGTAAATATATATGTTATCTCCCTTGCACGCATATTCGTACTGCTATAAAAGTTACCCAAATTATGATGTACCGTATTGAATTGGGATGAACACTCATAGGATTTGGAAGGTTAACCGTGATTATGTAATTCGGCAAACTTTTATAATACGTACAGATTAGATGCATGCAAATGTATATGACACTATTAGAAAATATAGTAGAGTAAACTTGCTATATATATTCACTCATTACTATATATTATATAGTTATTGCATCACATCTATAGTATGTACCAAATTGTTGATGTGCCGGCCATGTGATTTTCTATGGGGTTAATTTACCCCTTTGTGATAAATCTTTATTCTAGTTGGGGTGACATGTCCACTTTTGACCGAGTTGAGTAATTTAAACATGATAGTAAGGGTGGTTTTATCATTTCAATTTAAGGACATAGACTCATAATTAAAAAAACATCCCTACGTGAACACATTGTATAAATATTGCTGAATGCTTTAGCCCTACTCATAGGATTAGAGTGTGATGTGATGTACAATCAATACTACTTTAAAATTTAAAGAATCAAATATAGTATAACGCAATATAAGTCGGCCTACCCAACAGATTGGGTTAAATCAGGCTAGGCTTCATATATGGATCAACCATGCATCCGAGTATAGCCCATACGCAAAGCATATGTGAGTGATGTATTGATAACATGCATCGGACATTTATGAAACTTGAGGGATGCATTTATTATATATATATATATATATAAGTGTACTAACAATTAGTTATCATGACTATAGGTGAGCTAGTGAATGTTGTTTGACTCCTAAATAAACCCCTCTCAACAATACTTAATTAAGTCATACAAACCCTCGTACATCTTTGTCCACCGAACAAATGTGATGTGAAAATGTCCAACCCGCTCACTTGCATGCAGTTAAGTATTGCCCAGTGATTCCCCTCTCTCACAATATTCGTGGTGCTCTCACCATTAACACATACTGTATATAAGTAGATGAACACTAATGTCGTGTTAAATGTTTTCATATGTTTCAATTTATACCGTATCAAAATCAGATACAACTCTTAAATATGATGGGATACACCAAGTACTGTGAGGTATATATACAGTGATAATTAATTTACAATGTGAAAAAAAGATAATCCCAAAATGGCCAGATCAGATCAAATTAAATTGGGGTAAGGTGATCACTATGCCAGCTATATACTCTCTACAAGAAATTAAAGCAAAAACTGTCCTCTCAAAAAAAAAGAAGAGAAATCCTGAGGCTTTAAAAGCTAAGGGGAAAAGGGAAAAAAAAACAAGCCAAGCTAGAGAGAGAGAGGAAGCCAAAGAAAGAGAGGAAGAGAGAGAAGGCGAAAATTAGCCGAGACGCGTCCATGAAAACCCTACGCCGTGAGGCGGAGAAGCCGGAGCCGGAGCCGGCGAAGAAGAAGAAGGAGGAGGAGGTGGTGGTGGCGCCGGCGCCGGCGTGGGCGGGGGGGTCGTTCACGGCGCGCGAGCTCGACGCGGCGCAGCAGCTCGTCCTCCTGAGCGGGAGCAGCACGTCCACCGGGACGGCTCCGGCTTCGGACACGACCCCGTCGGCGGCGGGGCCCGCGGCCTCGGGATCTTCCTCCTCCTCCGTGAACGCCCCGCCCCCGGCGCCAGCCACGCCGGCGGCTCCGGTGGGCCTCTCGGCCGCCGCCGAGCGCACCGTCGGGCAGCGGGAGGTGGACTGGGAGCAGCCGAGGGGGCGTCGCTACCGCCTGATCGCCGAGATCTACGAGGTGACGGAGGAAATCGAGTAGTGCAACGAGAAGGAGTAGACGAGGTAGCGGCAACTGCAAGGGGACAGGGGAGAGGAGGGAGGAGAGGGACCTTTCTGTAATTAGCCATGATTCCTAGGGGGTAGCTCGAGAAGTCTGTTCTTTTGCTCGCCGTGATCTCCTCTCTCTCGAGTCTCGATTGCTAGATGGTTCGTAGCTTCGAGCTTGATCAACTGTATCAAAAATCTCTCTTTGGGCGTAATAATATCTGCGATTTGCAAGCTTGCGCTTAGCTCTGAATCTCTGATTGATTTCTGATGGATCGATCTGGGCGGTTTCTTGGTTCTACTTGATCGAGTTGTGTTCTTGGCTGCTGGCCTTCTGCGGATCGATCGATGATTCGATGCTTTCACGGAAGAATCATGGGTGAGGAGGATTAGATGGAGTAATATCCCATGGCGACTGATCTAAATATATCGTTAATTAGATAGCTAGCTCCATGGATTTGGTTACTATTGCTCCCGTAGTTCTGCGCGGAGCGCGAGCTATCTCGGCCGGCCGGTGATCGATCGATTCGATCGACAGAGCAGATGAGCATGCAGTTTATCTACTCCCGTCGAGGCGGATGCCTGCTATAGAATGATTCGCTCGACGGAGTAACGGATCATGGTGTAGATCGATGAGCATGCAGTTCATCTTGATGATTTCGGAGCAGCTGTGAAAAATACTGTTGATTTTCTCTGCTGTGTCGACGAGCGGACATGACGGACGACAGGACGAGAATGTAGGAGAGGACGAGGAAAGTTCTAGAATCTTCCTAGTATGCACACACGGAGTACTGTTCGGCTATATATCCTCCCTTTCTTGCACCTGATCAGCACCGCCTGCAAGGCTGCATTTTGGGGATCAAATTAGTATCTTTGTGTCCACCGTGGTGATGAGTAGTAATTAATTAAGCTTAGAAGAAATAATGGCGGAGCTAGGTAGATGGAAAGCTCTAGAAGCTTCCAGATGCACAAGCTTCCCCCTATCGATCCCAGTTGATCGACCGATCCGTCACCGAGGTACTGCGATCGATATGATCTACCATCTTATATACATATTCTCCCTTCTGCATGCAGGTTGGGCTGATCGATGTATATTATATCATCGTCTCCGCGCTTGTTTGCTAAATACTCCAAGTTGATCAGTGAGTTTTCCGGAGCAGCTAGAGTAGTGAGCAGCACTTTACTCTTTGATTAATTCCATGGTTACTGCAACTCTGCAAGTGTCATTTACTCATTTTTACCGTTGATTTACCTTGTAGCTGTTGTGTGAAACTTCTCTGATCTGATTGTTTATGCCTGGAACTGAAGATCACCACGCAATGATGTTAGCTAGCTTGCGCTATTAAGCAGCAGGACATATATGGCATTATGGCTTGGTTTTGTGATACAGCGGGATAAAGATACATAGCAGTTACTCCTATATATTGTAGCATTAATTAATTTGCAGTTAAGCAAAATAAATTGGTTTTGGTAACTATGTGGCTGGTTAGCTAACAGTTAACTGAGCAAGCAAAATGTTGTTGATTCGGCAACGAGTTAACTAGCTAACCAAACACTGAAATAATGGTCAGATCAATGTGTGCGTCTTCACCTAATTGATGAATAAATCCTGAATCATGGTTTGCCTAACCACATTAAACAGGTCATGTTGGCCAAACTCAAAAGGTTTCTACTGAACCGCCTACTGCCAGACGATTTTCTCGTTCCCATTCTAGCCGTCCGGTTTATTTCCGAGGATTCTCAATTGAGATTCAGAATTATTTCAAGAACGTAAAAATTAATCCTTCAGATCGAAAAGGCAGGACCATCTGAAACTAACATCACTTGGTTAATACATGAGTTACTAGTGGGAATTCGATAGCTAGATTGCTGTTAATACAGTACCAGTAGAAAGACTGTCCGGGCTAAGTACAGATTAGTACTTAGTATTAGTAGTAACAGGCATGCAACATGTCGCCTTGTTGCCTTGGCTTAATTATCTACTCCATAAAAGCAGCTAGCCGACCTCCAGGTGTGGGCATCTTGGCCTTCCACGTCGGCAGTCACCTCGCAACCTTATCCACCGGCCGGGCCAGAGGTTGAAGACGATAGGCATATAGATGTAGGAATCTGAGTTACCGACATTGATCATGGTGTCCTAGATATTTTCATGTAAAGTGAACAACGATATGTACTAGAAAGCACCGGAACAATTTTCATGGATATCGGTAGTACTCCAATAATTCCTCTTCACCACAGCAGACATATATACATATATGCTTGGTACGATGGATAAGTTGATTGTATTATTTGGCATCAAATTAATCTCTGTTGTCTATTTATAGTCTCCTCTTATTAATTAATAAGTGCAAAACTTTGTCATAGTTTAAGTGGGCCGACTCATCAACCACTCAATTAGTCCATAAAAATGTTCATCAGTTAGCCCATACTATTCACAGAATAGATTTATCCAAATGTCGAAATGTCGATAAATTATTAAATATAGTAGTAAAATGATATTGGACACACCGAGTTGCCTTCTCATCAAAACCATTTCCCTATGGGCCTTTTTTATTCATTCTTTTACGATTAAAACTTAGTTGATCACGAAATTATTGTGAAAATTAACTATCAATAATTACACTTCCCTCATGCCCTTGTGTTTTGCTTGTTACACGGCTGTTGTTGCGCACAATGAATTTCTAAACTCTGATTCTACAGTAATATATGTTGATACACAAATCTCATGTCTGAACAAAAACAAGTCTCATCTAATAATTTATTATTGGACTAAGCTTACTTAGTGAGCTAGCCTAATA
Organism: Oryza brachyantha; assembly: GCF_000231095.2. NCBI lineage: Eukaryota > Viridiplantae > Streptophyta > Magnoliopsida > Poales > Poaceae > Oryza > Oryza brachyantha. The sequence continues at coordinate 14,118,380 of NC_023171.2, forward strand.
TATTCTCCTTGATTATCGAGGCACTGCTACAGAACCAGATCGAGATAGGTTACAGATTATCTAAGATGGACCGGAATGTTCTGTCTTAGAAAACATCGTCTTTGATAGGTTAAAAAACACCGTTTAAGCCATGGTAGCAGGGAACAACCGGTCAAAGTTGCGTGGTTATATGTGATGGGTCAAAATAATGACCCATTAAAGGGCATCTTTAACGTGTGGTAATTATCACCCATCATATATAACTCCAGTTATCTGACGACCCTTCTGTAGAAGGTAAAGACATCAATGACGAATTCAATTTTTTTTTAACTCGTCAAAGGTGGCATGCAACGCCTTACATAGCTAGTTTGTCTCCTCCTTCTCCTTCTCCTCTCGCTCTCACCACTCAATAATGAAACCTAGTTAATACCACCACCCTTCTTCTCACCAAACCATCTCTCTTTGTGCTAAGAAGAATCATCCTCCTTCCATGGAAGGGCGGTGGAGGAGGGGTTGAAGAGCAAGCAGTTGCCTCTCATGGACCTGCAGTGGCAGGTGAGATCATCTACCACCTCAATGCAGATGGCATCACCTCGTCCGTCTTGTCCGAGAGTTGCCACCCCCTCTGAACTCCCATCGTCCCTAGCACTGTTCATTGGCTCCTCTGTCCCTCCTTTCCCAAGCACTGGTCATTGTACGTCCAAGACCCACCGTCCCATCCTTATTGAGCATTTGCCGTTGACTCCTCTGCCCTAGACTGAGAGCCGCTGATGCCTTCGTCCTCAAGCACCGGCTGCAGCCTTCTCAAGCACCCACTGCCTTCGTTCCAATCCATCTGTCGCCATCGCTTCTACCCCCCACCAAGCATCAACTGCTAGATCCGGTCCCCTCGAGGTCAAGGTCTCTAGATCTGCCACCGGTCTCTTTGTAGTGTAGTTGTCTGAAGCACGTGCATCTACGACTACGTGATGGTCCTCGTCGCTCTCATTGCCATCATGCGTCGGTTGTTGCCTTCCGCTCTCCTCTCCGAGCTATGGATCATCTTTTCCTCGTGTCATTTGCCCCCGAGTGTCGATATCTATCACCTACGCTGAGAGTGTTGGTTGCTAGCTTCCTCCACCCTCTTTTCCTCGAGTGTTGGTGGATTTGGTGGAGTTGATGGGTTGATCTGGCCATCCCTTACCATGAGGACTAGCGGATCTAGTGGTGGTAGCGTAGCTAGTAGTTAGTTCCGGCCTTCCAGCCTTGAGGAACGATGGATCTGGTCACTATAGTGAATGGATGAACGTTCGATATTGCCTCCTCCAAGTTTGCTAGTTTTCTTTTTCCTAGAGAATTAATTGAGCTTTTTTTTTGCAAAAAACTGCCATGAGGTAGCATTGTGAATTGACATGGGTACATTTTTCCCGTGTTCATGGTTTTATTGTCAAGATGGAGATTGTTCATTGTTTTTAGGGTTTTTCCATGTTTGCTACCTATGTTCGGTTGTGTCTAGTTGTAAGAGTATTTGCTTTGTGGTAAGATGAGGGCTTGAGCTCCACTTTTTCTTTTTTTTAGATGATTTTTCACAACTATGATTGGTTAGTATATCAACATATTAGAGGTGTCTATTACCACGAACAGGTGGTGTACTCACCTGTGATGGTTGTTAGTCACCACCCATCATAGATGTTTATCACTATTGATGGGCCTGCACCAGTCAGAGATGAGGTGGAGTCATGAGTGGCCAATTAATTGTGATGAGGGGTCTGCCTATCACTGATAAGGGTCTGAGCCGATCACATAAGAGCTTGTCTAGAGTAGTGTTGTTGGTTATATATACTTGCCACGCAAACACATGCTCAATTGCCAACTCCTGGTGTTGAGCAACATGTTCTTGCTACATGAAGCAACAACTAATATTAGGGTGACGAGAGGACGGTAATGGTGGCTACTGATGGACCGAAATACATAGTAAAATATTGGAACAAGTTAGATGTATAGTTTACTTTGGTTGCAACATACAAATGTAAAGCTATACCTATGACTACTACAATTGGGAACTTAAATTTCATTGTAAGAGTTTTTGTAAGATTTTTTAAGCACATGTTTTTTTCACAAACACCCAAAAATCTTGAGCGTCAATATATTAGAAGAAAGGATTTTTAAGCACTAGTAGTAGTGCTCTAAATATCCTAGAGAAAAGGAAGAATGCATATACATGAACAACACTCTAGGTAGTGGCAAATAGATGAAAGTGTATGATACATTTGTTTAAGGAAATTCCTCTAGAGTGTATGATACATTTGTTTAAGGAAATCCCTCTAATTTATGTTATCAATAATGTGTAGATGCTATCCAAGTACTTCTGATTAACACATCTATAATTGGCGTACATGCATACACAGAAAACCAGTAAACATGACTATGACAACTATACCACAAGAACCCATCATGTGCTTTGTTTTTTGTTTTCTAGAATCATTTTAAAGTTTTTACATCATGGATATAGTAGACAAACATATGGGCCCTTCAAGTAATTGATGAATGTATTGTTGTTGTCATCGTCGTTATCATTCTCAGCAAAAACATCAAATGTTTTAATACAATAACACGGTTGTCAATTAGTCATTAATTGTGGAAGGAGAAAGTAGATTTACAATGATGTTTGTAAATTAGTTGAACCTATGATGCCTTGGTATATATCAAAAGCACTTGTTGAAGAAAAACCAAAGAATATTCATTTAAGCAAGCATGCATTCGTCCCAAGTGGCAAATTGTGTGTCCAGATATGGACTCTATAATTATAGATTTATAATGCCTATAGATATTTGTTGATTGCATTCGTTACTGTACTTCTTTATAGAGATGGATATAGATGGGAGCGTACAAGTATATATGCGTTGAAAACTAGTAATTGTGACTATGATGAATGAACCGGCCATAACAAGAAGTCATGTGCTATATAATTTATTTCTAGAATCATTTTAAAGTTTCGGTTACAATATCTTTTGTTATTACTACCTTTCATAAATAATTTCTTTGATAACACAGCATATATAAACTTACCTAAGGGTATACAAACAAACCGACTTTGAGTTGGACCCGATCAACATACTAGCCGCTTCTATAAAAATATATAACAAGAAGTACGGTGCAATACCATTTATTTCTAAAATCGCTTTAAAGTTTTGGTTTCGATACTTTTTGCTATTACTACTTTAATAAATAATTTCTTTGATAGCACATCCTATATAAATTCACCTAAGGGTATACAAACAAGCCGATTTTGGGTTGAACCCGATTAACATAATAGCCGCTTCTATAAAAAATAGGTGCAATATCATTTATTTCTAGCTTCACTTTAAAGTTTCGGTTTCGATACCTTTTACTATTACTACTTCAATAAATAATTTCTTTGATAGCACAGCCTGTATAAATTCACTAGAGGGTATAAAGTTAAGACAAGCCGATTAATATACCAGCCGCTCCTATAAAAATACATTTAAAAAGACAGCCTAAATAGTAGACAAAAAAGAAAAGAGGGGAAATGAGAGGCAAAGGAGGAGAGGAAGAGAGGAAGAGAGAGAAGGCCAAAATCAGCCGACGCCACGTCGACGGCAACCCGGAGAAAACCCTACGGCGCAAGGCCGGGGCGATGGCGAAGAAGAAGCCGACGGCGCCGGCGCCCGTGGCAGGGGCCTTCACCGTGCGCGAGCTCGCCGCGGCCAAGCGGCTCATCCTCCTCAGCGGGAGCAGCACGTCCTCCTCGCTGGGCGCCCGCTCCGGCGCGGTCGCCGCGGCGTCTTCGGGCTCCTCCGTGAACGCCCCGCAGGCCGTGCCGCCCCGTCCTCCCGCCGAGGACTACCTCAGCGACGAGGAGCTGGAAGACGAGTCCCAGGAGGTGCCCGGGATCCAGAGAAGGACGCGGCTCTACCGCCTCGTGTCCGAGATCTACCAGGTGACGGAGCCAATGGAAGAAGAACCAGCAGACGACGAGAGCGGAAGGAAGGAGACGGCGACGAAGACGAAGAAGTAGAGGGGAGAGGGACCTCGTTGTAATTACCCATAATTCGCAGGGGTAGCTCGAGCAGGGTGTGTGAACGTGTGCTTGTTGCTTGCAGTATTCTATACTTATCTCGCTAGGAGATCTAGCTAGGCGTGATCTTGAGCCAGATCAAACAGAAATAATTTCGCTTTGCAATAATTATACTTGAGGATATGATTTAGATTTGCTCGTAGTTAATCATGCTCGCATGTGTCTTCAGTCTCTGATCGATTTCGGCCAATACTGTTGCATATGGTTCTTATATATGGATTTATGGTTAATTCTCTGAATAATCTATGGAAGTCAAAGGGGATCTGAATATTTAGTTCCATGAATACAATAAGGCTAGCTAGATTGCTTATGATTTTGTGTGTTGGCGATGCGCAAGAATTAGCGATTCCGAGGCGCATGCGGATGCTATTTTGTTGGTTGAAATTGGGGATTGTATATAGTTATCTAATTTGGGCAAGAATTATGCTTCAGGAGTCCAATTTTGGGCACACAACTGGTCATTATGGTAAGAAATGTGTATTACCTTCAATAAAGCGGAACGATGTAGGAAAATGGAAGATTCTCGAAGGTTCCACATGTACTCAGGGATTGGTCAGCCCGATCATCACATCGGCTCTTTCTTCATGCAACATGATATATGGGATGAAAAATGTTGGCTCTGAAGCACAGTAGAAATGGAGGACATCATAGTTCATTAGAAAATTCTAGAAGCTTCCATGTGTATTATCGAATCGACGAGCTGGACAAGCCCGCCCTACTCCAATTTTCTTGCAGATTCGGGTGTCACTTTCCCTATTTAAGCATCAAGAAATTGCTAGCTAGCTTGTTATCGATCTGATCACAAAGGCGTGGTTTGTATATATATAGTTTTGGGGTAAACTTATCTTATTCAGGTTGAACTGACCAAATCCCTGGATGATTTAATTTGGCGCATGTGTTTCCTAGTGTGGTTATTTCAGTGATTGATACAAACCGTTGTCCGATTTTTCTCTTTTTTTATCGTGGAGTAACCAATGATGATTAAGCGTGCATGAGTATAGTGCGGTCATTTTCAGTTGATCTCAAAGTTGATGCGTTGTTTTGATCTACAGCCAGCAAGCTTAACATAACCGATCGATCAATATATCGACCAGGTCAAAATATGCAATAAACAATTAAGTGAATTAACCATATTGATTGGCAATATATATGTAGGAGCCGAAACTAATCCTATGAGACCAGGTCTCTGTTCAGGCTCTGTTTAAAGCACGAAAGTAAATATGACACGACCAACCTTGTTGCTATTGTCTATTTGTTTTTGATAACCGTATTTCTTTCGGTTATAGAGTAATCTGGAAAAAAGAAGAGTCAAATACAGATACAGGAAGACAAGGCAAAAAAAAAAGTGTGGCCTTGGAAAAGTTTGTTTAGGTACCTAGCCTTTTGTTGCTCTAATACTTAACAGTCAAGCAATGTAGTTTGTTTCTGCTTAGTGAGAAAACAAAGCTGGCCAGCAGGATGAAGAAATGGAGTTGCTAGCTTAGCTTTCTTTGTGCTTGGACAGGTCAGCTGATCTATCAAACAACTCAGAAACTGCAGGATATGCCAAAAATGTTTCTGCTGCGGGCTAGCGTTAGGCTGAGCACTTAAGCAGTTTTTTTTTGTTGCTTAGCAGCGAGTTTTCTGAATGCTGAAATGATTCATTGTTTCTTAAGAAAACAGTAGGCCTCTGTTAGTATTCATCATTAACTGAAGGAGTAAATAGTGAAAGGAACAAGAAGATCTACAAAGAGGTTCTGTAGGGGGTCAGAAAAACTACCTATAAGATTTTACAACAACGAACCCAGCACTGAAATTCAGAAAGACCATAATTATCCCCTTTGAAACGTACAAATTTCACGGGAGATGGTCTAATTCTCTTAGTAATCAAAAAAATTTACCGTGTTCCTCAAATATCTGGTATTTCCTCCGTTTTACATTATAAGATTTTTTAGATTTAACTAGATTAATCCATACATTAATGTATATATTGTGTATATATGTTTAGATTCATTAGCACATAATTGAACTCTAGGCCAGGCTAGAAATTAAGCCTTATAATACGGAACATAAGGAATATTTTTTAAAATGAGCAATTTTACGGTCGTTGAGTAGGTATCGAGAGGTATCAAAATTATATAGAAAAAAGTGATATCTCCTGTTATCTTTTTTAAGTACCGTAAAATTGCTCTTAAATTTTTTTTTGATGTATTGGCTGTAGACGGTAAAGTAACTATAACTCGGATCCCTGTCGGCACAACGGGAGCTGGCTCATCGCCGGGTCCCCAGCTGCAGAGCATTATTGGGTCAGTACAACTGTTGTACAATGGCGTTTCAGATGGCAATCTGTCCCCAAAGGCAGCGAAGCAGCATGTGGTCACAACTTGTGACAAATCAACGGGGGAGTCACTCGTGTAATCCTACGTTATGAAAGACTTTGTGTTGATTCGCTGTCACAGTTTGTTGACTAAAGGCTGCGTTCTACTGGGATTTAGATTAACCAATCGTAAAACAAACAACCTGATTAGTATATATAGTTAATTAGGACTTATTTGGTCTTTTAAAGCAAATTCATATGCACTTATTATAAAAAACATACCGTTTATCAGTTTGAAACTGTGCTAGCGAAAACGAGTAGCTAAGCCTAGAAAGCTGAAAAGAACGGGCCATAGATGTGCCATGTTTTATTAGACAAATATTTAATTGGTTGATATAAATGTGGTAAAGCACACCAATTTAATTCACGGGCATATACTCTGCCCGGCCTAGAAAAAATGAATTTCTTGCTATTAATGTAGATATAGCCTTCATAGCTAAATATTGTTTTTTTTAGGAGGAGGGAGTGCGTTGTACTCCGTCCGGCCTAGAAAAAACGAATTTCTGGCTATTAATGTAGATATAACCTTCGTAGCTAGAAATTATTTATTTTTTCTAGGAGAAGGGACTATGTTGTATGCGTATTTTTGGGCTAAGCCTTGTGATGCTTGTGGAGTTTATGAGGCTTACTATATCTTTGACAAATTGGTTGTGGTGAAGCAAAGCAACATATTTCCAAGACCATGCGCAAAATGTAAAGCAACATATTTCCAAGACCATGCGCAAAATGTTAGATATCAATATTGACGGTTACGTTGGCTTAAAACCGGGAGACATTAACCAAACTAGGAGGAAGTCCTGCAATACCCTAAAAACTAGCTCTAGAGGTGAAGGACTCCTCTCGCTTTTAAGTTGATGTAACTTCTTAATTTTTAATATGAGACTATTCCAACAGATGATATATCTTAATGTTCTGCGTTTATATGTTTTTTTCCTTATAATTGTGTATGCATGGTACGGCTAGCTGACCGATTAATTTGATGAGAACTTGGTCAAGTCTAGCTCAAACTTACCAATTATTCCTTTAAAAAAAATGAAGAAATAGAAGAAACACTGGATCCTGGATTGTTGGGAGTAGGTACATGGAGATTCTTGTCGGCTCTACCTGTCTGTCTGATAAAAGGAGGCCAAGGAACTTGCTCCACATCACTCATCAGTGTATACTACTGAGCTTGCTCCACATCACTCATCAGCATATACCACTACTATTTACATATGAAGGAAAACTTTGCAGTACTTCTGATGAAATGTCATCCATTGAATTTGCACTGGTATGGTCACACATACATTGAAAAGAGTCATTACTGTCTGCAGCTAAGAGGAAATAGGAGCAGCAGGAGACAGCCCACGCATAAAGACAAAGGGCGCACAGACTTTGAATGAGCCCGTATTTTCTTTTTTCCATTACCAAATTATCACTATCATCTTGTTCAGCATGCAAACGGGGTAGTACAGTATGGATATTCAGAAATGAATTGTCAACAAAGGGGAAAGGCACAATGCTTGACTGCAGGGGAAAATCAAAACAGGTGGCACTCAGGCAGTTGTCCCCGAACCGAAGGATTTCACAATTGTGCTTACTCTTGCGCCAAAGCTTCTTGAGGCAATCTTCTTCCCTGGAACATGGAAGGGGTTCGAAACGGCGTCTACATATGCAGCATGGAACTTCCTGAAAAACTGAGAAAATGGAGATAGAAATGAGATTTTTTTTTTTCTCTCCACAGCAGAGCAAGCACGGGCTACAAATTATATGGCATACATAATTGGTTGTACCAGTTTCCATTATTTCAGTGCATTTAGGAGCCATGTCACATATAAGCTATGTTCTTTAGAAAAACACATATCATCCAGAACTCAATATCTGACTCATTAAAAGCTGAATGGGTGAATTAGGCACTTTCTACACTAAATGGCATGAATAGGCATGAACATAAGTCTTTTCCAGAGCACTCCTACAAAGATCTGCTGTATTAGATAAATATCTTAGTATCAGTTCTTCACAGAACGATAAAAGGAGATATATTTACCATAGGCCATTAATCGTCAAGTTCAATTGAAAAATATCACAATTATAAGGTTTCAAGATCTTACATTTCGGGCATCTGCGTCTTTGACATCAAGATCAGTTGTGACCATGATAAATTTGACCTTTGTGTTTGTCAAATAGCCATACCTGGACATAACAAATTTTCATAGTTTATCCATTTGTTAGCAATCCACAATTTGATAGCGGAATACAGAGGAATGAACGAAGTGCCTTGGAAGCAGTAATAATAACATGTCAATAAGGTAGAGAGTGTAAAACATATACACAAGTAGCGACTTACACTTTATAGTTCTCAGTCGGATATAGCAGACCCAGAAATGTCTCGTTCAGTGCAGGAGCATTCCTTTTAGGATTGTTCACTGTCAAAGGGAACGGAAAAGAAAGAGATAAGAGTGTTGTAGTCGACTGGAAATGGTATCAGAATAGCTCTTGCAATGAAACTATCACTCTTCTCGGTTATACTCATCTGGGACACACTACACGCTATGGTTCTACGCGTATTCAAAGGCTCACAAAATTTTAGCAATAGAGCCAAGTGATAAGGTGTAAACTCATCTCCTCAGATTCGTCATCATACACTATAATAGTTTGAAGCTAATTCATCAGATTCACCATCTCTAGTCTGACAATGGCACTCAGTTTAATCAATCCTCTAATTACAAACTATATTCCGAACTCGAAGCACATATGCTACGGATCTTGATGCAGCTTCTTCTCTATCTTCTATTAGTAGACGACAGGTAGATCTGGATCAGGCGCTTACCTCGCTCGTCGATGACGTCGAGGGAGCAGTGGACGACGTGGTGGAGCTTGAGGGCGTCGTCCGCCTCCGTGAAGCTCTGCAGGTACAGAGGGTTGTTCTGCAGCATCGCGGGGGGGGGGGGGGGGAACCAAGAATTAGTCCGGGCCGGCGCCGGCGAAGACACGAGATCGGATCGCGGGGAACCGGCGCGGGGGAGGCAGCGGAGGGATGTGGCGGGTTCCTAACCTGGTGGCCGACGACGGCGACGCAGACGATCATGTTTCCCGCCGCTGGGGACGAGCTGGTTGGCTGGAGACGGTGGCCGCCGGCCGGTGGCGCGGGGCTGCTCCCGGCTACTTCCCGCGGATTTCAGGGGAGACGACGCGGATGCCGGTGTGGGGATGGGTTAGTTGGGCCGGTGGGCCGCTCACGAGTACAAATCTATCGGATCGTCGCACCAATCTTGATGCAACCCCGCCATTGAGGGGAAAAAGGGATTATCTTTCACGTGACAATATCCAAATACTTTTACACTAGTGAAAATTTGTTCATCGACATATCAATGATACCTTTTAGTTGCCAAAATTTTTTTGTCAAAAGAATCCTGTTAAACGTTTAATCAGATATCGGAAGGGGTTTTCGAACATAAATAAAAAAACGAATTTCACAGCTCACCTGAAAACCGCGGGACAAATCTTTTAAGTCTAATTAATCCGCCATTAGCATATGTTAGTTACTGTAGCACTTATAATTAATTATGCATTAATTAGGGATGGTATTTTGTATTTTCTGTACAGATGATTTTTATTTACAAGTAATAAAAAAAATCACCATCTCATTTCCGCTATTATGAAGCATTATTTTTTCAATGTTTCATCAGTAACTCCATACCACACTGTGCTAGTTTCACACAATACTCAATGTATTGAGAAGTTAAATGATACATAAATTTGAACTCTGAGTAACCAAATAGCACCTCGACTCAAATCACATTAATTCAAAGAGCATACGATCATGAACATTTCAACCAATAAATGATCCTCTTGCATTAGTCGTAGTGTTTATTTTGGTTTCAACCTTTTTTTTCGGTCGATGTTCCAAAAAGTTAGAGAATGAAATGCCAAACTGAGGTTACAGAATAACAAGTTCAAGTTGTAAAACTTTGTTGTTGCAAGGGCATTCATCCTTCAGCTGGTACACAGATTAAACAGACGGCACCAAACGGCAGCATGGAGTAATTTACAGCGTTCTCTTCCACTGCAGGCTGCCTGGAAAGTGGATTCGTGATGCATCAATCTCCCAGGACAGGCACCTGAATAAAATGTTCACAAGTCAGATCAAGTCCATCTCAGATTGAATAGAACTCAGAGGGGTATATGGAATTCACTGCATCATGTAGCGAAATTTCTACGGGTACTCGGGTAAATTTGATAATTGAGCACGACATGTGCAAAAGAAAGCTAAAAAGTCATGGATAATGTACTGCACTTGGCTAAATAGAATGTGGTCCTGTGCAGAACAGCTATTTTCAATCTCTTTGCATTTGAGTGTGATCAGAATACACAAATATTTCCAGATCATAAATATTCAAAAGCTATGTTTAGGCACTCATACATGAACACTGGGAATTTATTGAGCAACCCAGGCAGGCAATTAGCAAGACATTTGTGCTCATGCATACAACTATATAGGCTGTTCAACAACTGAGGATTTGGATATTTAAGAATCCCCTCAAAAGTTACCATCCAAAATAGATCCCTCAAAGCCAACATTAGTCCACACTATCACACCCTACTGAGTCATATCAATGGGCAAAGACAGCCATACAATAATTTCAAATCAACCTTTGATTCAGAACAAATTGACACTAGTGTTCTGATCATTTGTTAAAACGGATTGATTTAGCCTATATTTGCCTATGCATAGAAGGGGTAAAATCAGATGCACGAGATGTGAAAGTTGATGGAAGTGCAGATATTGGTTGAGATTCTCTCAGAACCTGTGGAGAACCAAAACTTTTGGCTTAGTATTGATTCGTGGATAATCAGAGGTTGAACATGAAGTAAATAATTTCGATTCTAATGTACAGTACTCTACAAAAGGGGGAAATTTTCTATGCAAATAGAGCATTGCAACCACCCAGAAGGGAATAACACATGACAATACAACAACGAAATATATTTCCAAGGAAAAAAATTCCTCAACTACCAAACTGCACGTATTGCAAAGTTTTCGGTTTAAAAATTGATTAAATAGAGAATGAGCTTAACCAGAGAGCCTAGCACAACAGAACTAGCATACAGATTAGATCAGGTTACATCGAATTTTCGCTCCTATCAGGCGACACTGAACTTGAAGATGAGGAGAGATGGAGAAAACGGCTCACAGCTCAGGTCTTGACGAGCTTCCAGCGCGCGAGGAACCTGGCGACGGGCGGCGTGAGCGCCACCGTGACGGGGATCCTCACCGGCAACAGCGCCTTGTTGCACATGAGGGCGAGGGCGAGCGCGCCGCCGCTGGACGCGACGAGCTCCCTCGTCCGGTTGCGCGGCGGCGGCACCTCCTCGGGGACGGGGCCGCTGTAATAGGCGTCGCGCGTGACCTCGCCGCCGCCAGCGGCGCCGGCGGTGCGATCCTCTTCGCCGACGCTGCCGGGGGAGATGCCGACCCTGCGGAGGATGGCGTCGACGTCGACGTTGTTGTTGATGGCGACGTAGAGGCCGGTGATGGAGGCGCAGGAGACGGAGAGGTGGACGCCGACGGCCACCTTGCCGTACTTCTTCATGAGCTCCTTCATGCGCGCGGCGAACGCCATGGCCCCGCTCCGCTGCCGCCTTGTCGGTTCAAGATTTACGGCGGCGGGGGCTAGGGTTTTTGATCGGCGGTGGCGGCGGCGCACACGGAGTCGGAGTCCGTGGGTTGGCGGATTGGATCCGAATGAAGCAGCGACCCGCGTCCGAATGTATCAGCACGTTTCTTTTCGTTTTTTTATGTCTATAAGTTAAATTTTAAATCTAAATTTAGATTTTTTTACAGTAGTTTATAAGATCGATAAAAGCATGTATATAACATTTTATTTATAAATATATGGCTTAAAAAGCTTAAAGATGACGTTAGAGAGAGAAATGCAAACACTTTAGAAATTTCAATTCTTTTCCAGATTGGATCAGAATTTACGCGTTATTGGGAAACCAAATAGAGCTGAAAATATACGGAGTGATGTTTGTTTTTTTAGTGCAGGATATTTAAAACTAAGAGTATTTTAGTATTTTATGAATAATAAATTTATATATGTATTCTTTGCGGTTTAAAAGCCAAGATTAAAAAATAAACTTCGTAAAAAAATTTAAAATTAACGTCAAATTAAACATTAAAAATTTAAATTTTGTCTTATAAGTTATAAGCATAAATAGAAATAAAAATATGAGCATGCTAGGCTGAGCTTAAGAAACCAGAAACCTCAGGCACCTCTTGAAAGGACGAGTATATTAGCCATGTGATATTTTCCGAAGGGCTGAACTATGTTTTTTTAAATATTATATATATATTGATTAAAAATTAGCTTAACCTACTTTTAATTTAAATTTATGAGGACTAAAACTCAATTAATTATACGTAGATGGCTTCCCTTACTTTGTGTAATTACACTAATTAGCCAAACTGCTATATACAGTTGCGAACGCACCTATAAACTCATATATCAATAATATATATATATATATATCGCTAATAATGATATAAACAGAAAATACTGACGATAACGTGTACTCTAATAATTTTCTTTAATAAGATTGTGCTGGCGATAATAGAATATGATGTAGATATAAGATACGTGGATTCGCTTGTTATTTGTTTTGTACTGTGTCTAAAAAATGATTAGGAACAGAAGCAAGGATTAAAAAAAGAAAAAAAAAGCGGAGACGAAACTTATCCATCCATCTCGAGTGGGCCACGGCCGCCAGGAACTCTCCCACACCAAGTCGCCGTCTTCCTCTCCGACCAGCGACAGCGAGAGCCTTCCGTTCCACTCTCCACGCCATTCCGGCACCTCGCCGCCGCATCCTCCCTCCTGAACCTCCGCCCGCCGGCAGCCAGCCACCCTCACCTCCCAGCCTGGGCCGGGTCCCGGACATGGCCTTCGCCACCACCTCGCTCCTCCCGGCGCCGGCGGCGGCCACCCGCGTCTGCGCCTGCGCGAGCCCCGTCGCCCCGGACGTCGCCTTCCTGCCGGCCAAGAAGGGCGCCGCCGTCCCCCTCGTCGCCGGGCGTCGCAGGGGAGGACTAGGAGGTATGTATGGTGTATCCCCGCCGGGGCTCTCCTCTCCGCTCAGCCCACGCCGGGTTCCTTACTTCCTTGAGCTCGCTTCTGCGGTGGAAATGCCGGAGCGGTGAGGTGGGAGATGGTGTATAGGTGGGCACGAGCTCGGGATGGATGATTATTACCCCCTCAGACAGCCCTCAGTACTGCTCAAAATTGATACTTTTAGTTTGGCTTGAACTTGAGTAGAGTACGAATGGATGACGAATTTAGGTTGGGCTGTGCCTGACTGCTGTTTCGTGTCTGAATTAGCTTCAGCACTGATGTTTGTATTATAATGACATAGTGCAGGTGCACTTCCTCTAGTTCCTGGTAATGTAGACGCCAGAGCCGGAGATACGTATTATGGATTTGATTGTAAGGATGAATTAACTATGTCTTAAATAAACTTAACAGAGAGCTTAAAACAAGTTGTCTAAGCAATGGAGTAGAAAAGATTTTTAAGAAATATATTGTTTTTTCGAATTAGATTATTTAACCAGTTGTCTTGGGACTTAGCAGGGGCCAGGGGTAAATTTTGTGATTCTTGGATAATCCTACTGTGGAGAGGATTTAAGAATATTCTTTTGTGTTTCTGTTAGCCTATGATCAAGCTGAAGCCATAGTGTTTGAATTTTTTTTCTGTTTGGACATTAGTTAGGGCTGAAGTGAATGAATCTGGAAGTGCTTTGGCTGCTGATGCTTTTGCCCAAGTTAAGCATGTTCTACTTCCTGTCACTGATCGCAACCCTTATCTTTCAGAAGGCACAAGACAGGTCTGTTCTCTTCAGATATTTCAGCTTGTTATAGTATTTTTGTTTTTTTTTATTCATTTCTTGAAGAGCATATGAATCATATGGTTTGGTCCTGGACATTACAAACCACACTGTGACAGTATTAGTAGCAGAGATTTGTTTATGACCATTTTTTCCTTTAAGGAGCACAGCCATTTGCTTGATATTGCCCGACCATAACCAGTAACAGTGACTCATACATAACACTTGCGTGATATATCAGGCTGCAGCAACATCCGCTTCTCTAGCAAAGAAGTATGGAGCAAACATAACTGTAGTTGGTACGACCAAAAATTGCTCTCTGTGTTTCTGGTAGTGTAAGTTCTTCCACGTCTTTTGAAGCGTAAAACTACAATGTTGTGACTGTACACTTCATTTCAGTGATCGATGACAAACCAAAGGAAGAGTTCCCAGAGCATGATACCCAGATGTCAAGCATTAGATGGCATCTCTCAGAAGGTTAGCAGGAGAATTATTTCATTCATGAGTGCTCGAACTATTTTCTCAGTGTTATTTCTTTGTCGTCATGCTGACGGTCATGCTTGTTTATATCTGCAGGTGGATTTACAGAGTTTGGATTGATGGAGCGCCTTGGGGAAGGGAAGAAACCAACAGCTATCATTGGAGAAGTAGCAGACGAGTTGGAGTTAGACCTGGTTGTCCTAAGCATGGAAGCAATCCATTCAAAGCACGTTGATGGGAATTTGCTGGCTGAGTTCATCCCGTGCCCCGTTTTACTGCTTCCCCTCTGACATGACCTTAGAGCTTTTCTTGCACCTATCATGGCTTGAAATGAAAGCAAATAATCTGTTTCACCTATTTCTAGATGTAATTTTTCTACAAATGTTTTCTGGATCAGCTTATGGATCTTCCTTCTGAATGATTTCTGTTGGATTCCATAATTTTGATTATGTGAATATCAACATGTTTCAGATTCTCTTTTACTGCCCCGCTAAAAGTTTTCTGTACTGAATTCATGAATATCTGAACCTGTTGAATTGCTAAAAGTTCTCTTTACTGAATCCATGAATATCCGTTGAATTGCTTTGATTGAAGCAAACACGGCCCCTCCCCACACCCACCCTCACGTGCGCGCGCACACACACCTACCCTAAAAGAACCCTCTTTTATTGAATTCACGAATCTCTGAAGTTGTCAAGAATTCAAGATACAACAGAAGATTGAAACTTGTTTGATTGAAGCAAACAAAAAGATGAAAAAAATCTGGACTTGTACGGATTTCAAGATACACCAAAAGAGTGGAACTTGTCTGATTGAAGCTACAAATAGGACGAAAAGAAAATCTGAACTTGTCAACAGTTCAAGATACAAAAGGGTGGAACTTGTTTGATTGAAGCTAAAAAAACAAAGAAGATTGAATAACTTTCTCGATGGTTTACTTTCTTTCTTGTTTGATTGAAACTTAAATGATTGAAAAACAAAAAAGAGGAAGCAAGCACATCAAACAAACAAATAGGTGAAGGATTAGAAAAGATAATTCTGACAAAAAAATTGAAAATGGAGATGCGGGGTATCGATCCCCGTACCTCTCGCATGCTAAGCGAGCGCTCTACCATCTGAGCTACATCCCCAACTTGAATGTTCAAGCTACAACCAACATTTATATACTGTTGCATGATACCAGAGAAAACTAATATGATTCATTGAACAAGACATACAGGCGCAAATAATTTAGTGGGCAGCAAAGATTGCAAATAATCTAGTATCCCTGATCCAGAAAGTAGAGAGAGAGTGCAGCGTAGATTGCAGAGTGCCTCCAGGGATTGAAAGGTACAGTATTTCATGAAAAAATACATTGCATTCTAAGTCATTTTGGTGATAAAAAAAATTGCTAACATAGATAGAACACACTGAATTAAATGTTGACAGTTTCAGGTTTCAACTACCCCAGAAAGCAGTGGTGGCTTTCGAGATCTCGCGCCTCTAAAATCTGTGATGGTCCATGCTTCGTCAAAATGAAACATTTGGGGCAGCAGAGGCTGAAAGCATGAAAAGAAATCATCGATCTAAAAGTCGTCATCGTCCTCCTCAGCCATGTGCTTCGCTAGTTCTTCCTCCTGCTGGAGCCTCTCACGCCTCTTCTCAGCGCTCTCCTTTTCCTTATGAGAATTTGGAGGGAACCTCAGTGCTTTGACCGCTTCATTGTGCATGTTCAGGCAAAATGCAATCCTGGAATTGAAAGCGATTTGTGGCTCATTTGTTGAGTAAACATCGCCAGTTTCTTTCGACGCCATCCAACCATTTGCATGATCAATTGTGGCATCAATTGCCCCATCCCTGATTGCTTTAGCTACAATGCTTTCAGCATCAGCAACAGGGTTATCAGAGTCCAACCTCAGCTTCTTGGCAATGTCAGCAAGGGAGATCCGTGAGTATGAAATGCTTATGTTGCGCAATCCAGTCCGAATGACATTGTGGCGCAGCCTCACAATCAAATTGCGTGTCCTGTCTGCGCTAAAAGTGCTAACAAATTTTTCTGCCACTGCTCTGAACAACTCCAGGTCCCCAACTCGAACAGCCTGTAAATCATACATAAAATAAGTTTTAAAAAATACTGTTTAACAGTATGTCTTATTTTCCAGAGGTAAAACTTACATTTGTAAGCTCAAAATATGGTGCCAAAGCCGCCTTCATTCCTTTTTGCATAAAAACAGTTCTCTCTGGTATTTCTCCTAAAAGTAACCTCACTATAATAGCCCATTTGTTGCACTGAATTCGGAACCCACGAGCTGTAGTGGGTGCCTTTCGAGCAGCTTGCAGTAGGCTTTCCTTTGCATCAGTGTATTCCAACTGAATTGTCCTAATTTTTCCCAAGTAGAACAGATATCTGCAAAACTGCAATAGCAATAGAAGTTAGCATTTGTTTGCACATGGTCTCTACATAATAAGATGGCATAATGCAATTTCACAGTTCAGTCATCATTAAATCAATAATCAACCTCAGTACAATTTATCAAATAAAATAACATGTTACAAAAGTGTAACAAATTAGCAAATGGCAGGATAATAAGTGAGCTAGTTGATGAAGAACCTGCTGATTAGAATGCGCTTCAAAACGTGGTGCCTTTGACCTAAGCTTTTCTGCTTGGTCATACAAGTTATAGTGCAGGTAGTTGCGAAGAAGCAAGTTGAGTAGAGTTTCCTGCCATATAAAACACTAGTCCAGTAGTTTGGCAGCACTTATTTAATAACTAAAAGTGAAAGTAGGTATAAGCACAACCTGACCGAGCTCGTCACGATGTAAAGTTGCCATTCTGTGCAATGCCAGAAGAGTTCTGAAAAAACACAGTATGTATGATAGCAAATCAAAACAGTGGGAAAATGAGCTTATTAGGTACCTAGAAATTTTTGAAGGTAATAACTAATAAACACAACCAAAGAAGGCATGTCTAACACCACACATTGACAATCATGATTCAATGACTCACCCACGAATTTCGGCGAGGCTGTGGGTGAGTTCATGAACATAAGAGTAATATGTGTAAATCCTAGAAGCTAAAACATCAATTGTTCTCCTGTTAAGATTCTTCAAACGAGCAATGCTTGCAGAAGCACATGTTTTAGCCTGAATGAAGAGCATCAGATTAGTAGGTTATCACCCATAACAGAAGGCGGAGGAGAATCTCAGTCATACCTCATCATATCTCTTATTGTCAATAAGGAAAATCAGGACAAGAAAGTAACAGTATATTTCAATCTCTGGGAGACCATGCTTGATTGATACTTGAGCCACCGAAGTTGCTGAATCAACATCCATTTCACTTCCATCTTCCTAAAAAACAAAGCACCCTATAAATGTTAGAATCTCTACACAAATAAAACATCAGCTTCAAACTACAGCTCCTAGACACTGAATCGAAGATCAGAGGATAACAAACATGGCCCTTTTACCGTGGAACTAGAGGCAAACAAAAGTTTTAACAAGGACTGTACTGCATCACAAATACAACAACAGTTTCTTTACAAGAATGATCAAGATACTAGTGCTTGATTGTTTGGTTTGGTTTGTCTGCACCTGTGATATTTATTTATGTTTGTGCATTGCATTGGATCAGTGGATTCTTGGATGCTTAGTAGGATTTTCCACATGAGCTTGTTCAATTTTTTTTTCGGATTCCCTTCAGGAGATTAGAATCCATTCCCCTTTCAGATGATGCCTATACTTGGTTACATGGAATTTAAGGATGACAGATTAGTGTATGCTGCTGGTAGCAACCTAGTGTGTTATAGTAGATATGTTAGTACTGTTAATTACTGTTGATTACCTTGATGTTCCCCCTTTCTTCCAAAGAGATACAAAATTCAAAATGATCTACCATGTGTTAACAAGCCAAACTGTGATGCAAAAACATCACATGGTACACTCAAATTAGCTCTGGGATGTGCCTCCAAATTCAAAAAATCAATGTCTCTATATTTCAAGTCACACCAGTATCTTCTAAGCAATGAAGAGTCCTAACATAAGAATTCAACTGTGCCATCATATCAAGGAATTAAGCTGCCAAGTATCATGATTCAAACTACCTAAGATGGCATCACCACACAATTATTCCACAATCAATCGAGTATACAACTAATGAGTATAGCAACTAGTATTAACACAGCGAATTCCTCCTGTTGGAGTAAAAATACCTTGGGCAGGAGGGAGGAGAGGCGTGTGAAGGCCTCGGACGAATGTGGCAGCGCGAAGGCGAGGAAGGCCGCGACATCGCTGGCGGCGAGGCGGCGGCGGAGCGCGACGGTGAGGCGCACGGCGCGGGAGATCCGGCGAACCTCCTTGGTCAGGGACCCAGCCTCGACCACCGAAGCGATCTCCTTCAGATCTGCACGCAACGCCACGTGAAGGCCGAGGCAAACAAACCCCGCGTTACCTCGCTCCCCCGCCGCCGCCGCCGCCGCGACGACGACGCCGAAAGCTAAGCTAGGGTTTTGGAGGACGAGTGGAGACAGCCCCCGGCCACTTACGTTGCAAGGTGGAGACCGCCGGCGCTGCGGCGACGGGCGCTGCCGCCGCGGCGGCGGGCTGGGGCTGGGGCTGGGAGTCGTTAATCTCGACGTCCTCCGGCATCGCGGCGTCGGCGGCGAGGTCGAGGAGGCGACGGAGCGCGGTGCTTGCGGCGGAAGCGAAGAGTAGAGAAAGATGATAAAAAATGAATTGTGGCTTGGGGAAAAAAAACAAAAAAGAAGAAAAGAGAAGTGTAGCACACTGCAACTGGAGAAAATGGACATTTGGTTCACTGCCTGGTGAAAAAGTTCGGACATTCTTTGCAAAAATTTTGAACGAGTAAATCTTATAAAACTACACGTACTTCATTAAGCTGTATTCTATCATCTGAGTAGATTTAATGCTAATTTTATTATAAAACAATAGATTTTAAGTTAAGTTCCAAAAAACAGTTCACTCCGTTTCAACATATAAGTATACTTATGATTCAATTATTGTATTATCACACTTGTTATGGGGCTAACTTATTAATACATATAAACATTTCTATGATGAATTTAATCATGATTCATGTGGTTATTATGGGGACTTAGGACATGTACAGTAGATAGTTGTTGTTTTTAATATAAACAATTAAACAGATAGCTTATACAATAAGTTATCTATTTGATTTTTTTACTATATTTAATATATCACTTTTATATCTTATATTTGTTGTAGCAACCAATGCATAAAGTTTTTCTATCTAGAAGCACATGAGCAAGCAGAGCAAGTAGAAGACGAACAAAAAAACGACAACCAGCACCCCTATCTTTTCATTTATGTTTATGCTTATAAACCAAAATTTGAAATTTTAATCTTAGACTTGGAGTTGGTTTTAGGGTTTTTTCACTAAAATTTATTTTCTAGCCTTGACTATTAGATCGCTATGAATATGTATATAAAAGTTTTATTTATGAAATATATTTCGTTTGCAAATATGGTGTTACTTTTTCCTAAAAAAACAAATAATCATCTCTAAGTTTATCTTGAGTTAATGATAACACATAAAATGATTATATGTAATTTATACGCGTAGACAATGTTTGTCATATTGTGCTGTACATGCCCTTAGTACTGCAATATAAGCATTGATGCGCTAATTATCATGGTTTCATCATTTCAATGATTATGTAGCAAATCAAATACTGAGAAAGTGAATTTAATCAATTCAAAATTTTAAAATGGCCACTTAAGTGATTAAAAGAAAATATTTTGACATCTAGTTAGTATATGCTAAACAAACTAAAATATTTATATTTTAAAATGGAGGTAGTATAAGCTTTTAGCAAAACTAAACCGAAGTTATTTTTAAAAATTTGAACTAAGTATACTTTCTTTCACTCTATAATAAGTGGAACAATGGGAAATACATGGATCAATGCAGGAATGTTTATATTGTGGTGCAAATTTAACTCTTATATATGCTTATACTTTGGAAGCAGTGGAGTATTTAATATTAAAATTACAAAGATCATAGCTTTAGGATGAAATGTACAGTAAACCTATGCCTTTGGGATAATTTTAGTACTGATACATAGTTTTATGATACTCTATATCAAATATGTGGTTTTCTAATAAACTTGATGATAAATTTGAACCTTTTGTGATACAACACCTTAAATGTATAGCTTTACAATAATTTGATCAAAGTTTAGTAGTTTTCTGACATTACCACTTTCTTTTTTTTTGTTGTTGTGAGTTCAATTCCGATTGCAAATGACTCGCAGCCCTAACTAGATTTACATATATTCTACTACATCCATTCCAAAATATTTCTATCATTCCAGTGCAAAGTATTTAGAAACAAAGCTAGTATTAGATATGCTTGACATCGTTTGAATTATATAAATTATTGGCATGCGCTTGCACAACTATTAAACAATGAGATTTTGTAGAAACTTTTTGCATATAAATTTCTCAAAATATTTTTAGGAAAAACCTTTCAATTTTGTAATGATCACACAATGTATTATCACCACAATAACAAAATCAGATAACCCGTCGGCCATTGCCTTAGTGCCGGCCTCTCGCCATCTGATCCGGATCAAAATTGAAAAAGTTCAGGGACCGTAGCCCCCTCTACCTTCTAAATTGCTGCAGAAATCCTCCACTGCAAATGGCATTAGCTGGGGAAAGGAATATTTTCTTCCTGGTTTGAATTTGTTTCCGACTGAAAATCCAACTGCATTTGCCCATTCACTATAAAACTGATCGGCACCAAACTACAATTGAACAACAACAGCTGAAGCTGGCACATTATGGATGGCAACAAGACTTTGGTTTATATAAAAATTGAAAGAATGCACTGCTCTAAACCTTTACCAACTGAACACTACAATTAGTTTGCAACATCTACTGGAAGAAAAACAAGCGTTATAGGGACACTATCCTACAAACCTAGTTAAAATCAAAATCCGGCAGCATTCTGACAGAATGTCAAGCTTATACAGAGTATGGTGTTAACCCATAAACAACACAGATGATACATCTTCATACTTGGAGCAGGCATCCAACAAACAACAGCTGTGGAATAGCAGCAGACAGCTTATGCGCCAACTGCAGTAGCATGCATAACACCGTTGACGTTGCCACCACGTCCTCTGCCTCGCACTGGGCCTCTCCCACGCCCTCGACCACGACCACGGCCTGCTTAATAATATTGGAGATGCAGCAGATTAACAAATCATGTTATGCATACAAAAGGCTCATTGGCAATGGGCAGCTTAACCACCTCGGGGAGGCGCGTGAACTGGTGCTTCATCGAAGTATCCTTCATCTTGCTGATAATCAGGCTGCACACCATAGCCACCACCTCTCCTGCCACGGCCCCTAAAACCACGGCCTCTTCCACGCGTGTACCCATTGCCCGCATATGCAGGAGCATGGTCATCCTCCCATCCACCATCAGCATAGTCGGTATAACCATTTCCTGAAATCAATATGTAAGGAAAAGTTGCACATTTTTATAGCCTGAACAAGATTTACTTAACAGCATTAAGCCTCACCACGTGCGCTTCTGCCTCTTCCCCTTCCACGACCTCGACCACCACGGCCTCTCCCTCGGCCAGCAGGTGAGGGAACATCTGCAATGACAATTAAATATTAAGGCAAAATAATATATAAAATGTTTAAAAAAATGCAGGTGAATTCTTTAACAGTACCTTCTTCGTTGTCATATTCAACCAAAGGCTTAACTTTGTCAGCAGGCAACGGAGATTGATATCTGCCCATACAATAATTAATAAATAATTAACATATCTATTGCTACATCGCTATCATAGAAAGTTAGAAGTTCATGTGACAAGCTGATCAGATTGTATTGATACAGATGTAACCATCACAATGGTGCCTTAACAGATTATATTACCAGATATTAACCAAAACAATTTTATGTGCAAAATGTCTAATTAAACTAACGAACCAAAACATTCCCATTTCATAGCACAATTGCATAGGGTAGAACACAGTCTACTAGCAAAAGAAAACAGGCAATCCACCAAAGCATATAAATGATAAATAGAAACATACAAGAAAAAAAAACTTCCGAGACTGATATACAGTTACCAAAAAAAGGAATGCATACCCAATAGAGGATGTGTCCAGCTCCTTCTTTGAGAGAGTTATAGTTATCATGGATACATGCCTTGTTGTCTCAAGTCTGCAGAGAGAGAAAAGATAAATAAAAAAGATCAAAAGAAAAATCTATATGACACCAACATTGGATAGTCACTTCTTACGGGAGTAAGCCTTCCTCCAGTGGCTCCCACATATCAGTGATATCAGTAGATCCAGTGGTGGTGTTTTGGTGGAGACCAACAATTCTTCTCTGCAGAAAGAATAGGAATCGACTATTTACAAAAATGCCAAAATTACTGTTTACAAGCAGCGACAACAAGTACCTTAATCAGCTCTGCAATCATCACAGTTTTGTTGATTGCCCTCCCCATTGCCTTGAATACAACTTCATCAGAACCTTTATCCTTTTAGAACAATTAAATAAGCCAAGGATTAGCTACTGAATACAGATATTCACAACAAAACAAAGTACCACATGTGATATTTAATCATACAAAAAAAATATCAAATAGCACTTGTATGTTGAAAGAGTTACAGAAGTATCAGACAAGAAGAATAGGCCTAAAGCCATGAAACTGGTCAAGCAATTAATATGCCAAGCATGCATGTTTCCCAAAGCAGAATTTGCAAGGAAGCCTACTTCCTATGAGAGATATTACAAGGTAATGCGGGGACCCAAAAGGAAACACGATAAGAGCAATTCTAAATTAGAGAAACATGGATGTGGCACTATCAATTATTAGATAACACATCAGTGCCCCATGAGTCCATGTACTACAGCACCATCACATAAACAAATGGTGGAACATGATTGGCGTCAGGAATAGCTACATACAAAGCATGGTAACTTAACACCACTTCATGAGGCATAATTGGTTGATGTACAGACCGGCACAGCACCTCACACCAAAAAGGTTAGAACTTGTCTATCTACGACATGCATTTTATCCAAAACAGTTGCTCGGTCAACATTTAAATTTTGAGTTTTACCAAGCACAGCTAATGTTGTCACCTCTAATACTACAGAAATTGTCAGCGACTGACCAATGACGTTACATCACAGGACCATTCAAAATACAAAGTAATGTAAGAACCATAAGGCAATTACCTCATAGCTACCTAATAAAAAAAGCATCATGTAGAAAAAAGGCTCGCATTTCTTATTGTTCGTCTCACTCAGTTTGCATTAAAAAAAACTTTAGCTCGTAGTAGTACAAGATTTTGTACGGCCCAATCATTCGGCTTTCTTTTTAATCACGTCCCCAAAACCCCCACAGCTATCACCGACCAATCCACATGCCTACAGCCACCAAACATTCTGGCGCTAAAACGAAAATTCAAACAGCGAGGCGGCACGAGGCCGCTCCACCGTCGTCCATGGCGGGTGCGCGCCGTATCGCATTGTACCTGGAGCAAGGTGGTCGCGTAGGTGATGTAGTTGCGCATCCTCCCCTGCGTCGTGATGCGGATCTCGTTCTCCTTGATGGGCGCCTCCTCCCTCGGCTTCTCCACCCTCTGGTACCGATCCATCCTCTCCTCAGCTGCAGAGCACAACAATGCCGAGCCCTCTCAGTTCCCGAAACACGTATGAGCCAGAGAGAGACAGAGAGATCCACTTGGGCGCAGCGCGGCGGCGAACGCGTCGGCCGGGGAGGCTGAAATAGGGGAGCGGGTGGGGGCGGTTGCCGGCGGTTACCTGCTGCGCGGCGGGGCGGCGTCTCTCTGCGGGCCGGGGCGAGGCGGGTGGGCTGGATACCTCGTCGTCGATGCTGCGGCGGTGGCGGTGGCGGGGGAGGGAAACCGGCGGTGCGGGTGGGGAGAGGCGGAGAGCTTTATACGGCCGCCTCCGTTCGAGGCGGGGAGGGAGGAGAGCGACCCGGGCGGCGTCGCGCGCGTCTAGGGTTTTGGGGCGTGGAGTTACCAAACTGCCCCTCGGGTTAGCCTCGCGCGCGCTCTTTGGACGGCTGGATCTTGGGGGAGAGATGTTGGGATGTACGGCCAGGATTTGTCTTGGTTTGTGGGCCTCGGTTTCTTGGGCCTAGTGAGTACTGGGCCTTCATGTGTGTTTGGATTGAAATTGATCCAGGATTTAATTTAGGCACCTGCCTCGATGAATACATCATTCAATTTCACAGCCAGAGTAGCTGCTTTCCAAAAAGTCTAATAAAAAATGGTACGGGCCTGATATGCCAAACATGCATGAATGCATGATTCGGTGAAAACTGAAAAACGGCATAAGCTTGTCAAAAGAGTAACAATTTCAAGAAAATTTTAAAAGTTTCACCACATCCTTATAAAAAAAATAATCAACGCGAATATATTCAAACAGAAGATGTGAAGCATGAAAACATGCGTACCAACATTTCCTGATTGGTACAAATTTTCAGATCGAGGAAATCATGGGAGAAAAGCATAGAAAAACAGGCAGGAGGTATTTAGGCCAGTATCATCAATCATTTAATCTATTGAGTTAATACATCAAAAATCCTGTATACATGTACATCCATCCATCCACCTGAAAACAAACCCCTCAGTGGAATGCATTATTATGATGTTTTATGCATATCAACACGTAAAAAATCAACTGAAAAATGGCCTTCTATGACAGACTCCTGTGAGTGTGATCTATCCTCTCTACAACTCCTATAGACCTACAGCAACTACAAAAGCAAGCAAAAAGAATGTGACCCTATGTGTAATCAAATCAATACATGATGATAATGGAGCTCCAAAGTTATCGTGGGTGGAGCTGAGCTGATCAGAGATTCAGAGCAAGACGAAGAAGAGGAGAAGAATGGCACTGAAGATTCTCCTGAAGTGCAGCTGCATTGGTGAGCTCGCTGAAGGCATCATGTTGGCCTGGGTGCCGTTTGGCAGAGCACCTTTGGCTGCTTCAGGGGTGTAGCTACTCGGACCTAGCCCCGGTTTCGGAGGAACAGCGGAAGGGCTTGTGTTCACTGGGAGCCTGCTCGACTCGTCGAAGTTGTAGCCTGATGAAAGACACGATGTATCGCTGTATCAGGCCATTGTTCTAGCTAAGTGGTGAACTGAAATCAAAAGAACGGGTTTCGAGGAATATGGAGGTACTCACAGTTGAAGTTTTTCCAACCCAACACCATTCTCTCTCGGTCGAAGACAACCTTTAGTCCAGACATGAAATTCTCTGCACGCAGAGTACCGAGATAGTGTAAAAACAGTGACATGGAATGTTATTGCTTGAGATCATATGATGAAGAATTTCAAACAAAGCAATTCAGCCAAATAATGCATATTACTTTATACACCATAAAAAGGGGTAATTGAAAATCAAGGTAGCTGGAATTTTCTTTAGGCAATGATGCTCTAATATATTTATTTTTCAAAAAGTGGCACAGGG
Organism: Oryza brachyantha; assembly: GCF_000231095.2. Lineage (NCBI taxonomy): Eukaryota > Viridiplantae > Streptophyta > Magnoliopsida > Poales > Poaceae > Oryza > Oryza brachyantha. Next base: position 14,144,632 of record NC_023171.2, read on the forward strand.
ATTTGATAAATCTCTTATGTTTTTCGCATAGGAGAGTACCAAACCCCAATATTAGGCTATCAACACAAGTCTGAGTAATGAATATGACAGATTCAAACAACATTACATACCCGATAATTACATAACTCATCTAATACCAACTTTGTCAGGGAAGATGAAGAATAGAGATGAACTAGAGGGGTGTCCCTCTTGCACACCACAGACATAACTACTATGGTCTACACATCATCAACTGGAACTAAAGCATGGCAAACTTGAAATATTTTCAGAGAACCTGACATCTTTAAATAACTACAGTGTGAAAGTACTGGAGATTACCTCCTATTAAGTTAACACCCTCGCTCTTCATAACAGCCAAGCAGAAGCCAATTGGAGTCTGCCACAAGCAAAAGCAGTAGAGATAAATCAACGGGCTCTCTTAACATGGCTTAAAGGAAGTCTAAGTATCAAGGATGTCTTACAAAAGCATTGTTCGTTATGGTAATTATTGGATCATTGACAGGAAATATGCTTCCACCTTTTGCTGTCAGACTTACATTTGGATGAACATCTCCGTTGGCACTGGAAAGTACATAAACATATAGATCAGGTGATGTATAGAGCAATGTGCATTCTATCAGGGATTGCTCCAGAAAACTAACCTTACTGAGTAGCAAAATTCAAACGGCATGGAAGAGTCAAGCTGGTTCCGGCGCGAACGGACTTGTGCATCGAACTGAATAAAAGGGGAGATATATAAGAATGACCATCAAATACCTAGCATGGTCAATTGTCTGCTAATATGACTATGCTACTACTATGCTACTTACACTGCTAGTGATCTGGGTATACATTGGATCAGACAGAGCCGTGAAAGAGGTGCCAGAGTCAACAATAGCACTGAACTCAGTGTTGACCGATTTACTTCCCACCGTAATTCCTGTGATGGTTATGTTGTAATATGGACTGCATAAAAGAGAGTACACCAACGTTAGGTTACGGATCTGTTTCCTGTTCTTCAGATGTTGTTCCAGCAAATCATACTTTTGCTTATAAATGTTCAATGGAGTTTCCTTCTGATCCGAGGTTCCTGTGTCCCCAAAATTGATTCTACCATGACCATCATCGCCAAAGCACATGGAGAATGAATTAGCAGCAAGTCCTTTGCTTGCTAGCAAGCTAGGAACCGATTTACTGTCCATCCCAAGCCCAAGCAAGCCGTTAGGTGCAGCACTGCCTAGAAATGATCCTGTCTGGACCTGTCCACAACTGAACAATTACAAACAAAATTAGCCAAAAAAAACAGATTTATAAACATGCGGTAGATCATATAGGCAGGACATACCCAAACATGATGGGAGCTGTAACAATTTTCGATTGCACAGAGTCGGATGTCAAGTACAAGACATCCTCCACTAGTACCCCGGAGGATGAGGTGTTTTCGGACAAGTACTGGATACTGTAGGGGCAGCTGTTACTTTTAGAACGGCAGGCATTTTGGAGATCACATAAGCTGCTACTGCACGGGACCTTTCGGCTAGTAGTCGATTCCGCAGGGCTATACACGTCGAACTTCAAATTCTGTTTATGTTTGACATGTGCAGCAAATGTAAATATGTTACTCAATATTGGCATCACGATGCAGCAACTTTTGATAACAAATTATGCAAAAATAAATTTCAAATTCTGACAAGAATGTAGAGTGGACTAAAAGACTTGGACTGCGTTGTTTTGTTAGATGAAGATAATTAATGAAAGATTATCTGACTTTTGTGATAGCTCTTTCATGATATAAACAATGGAACTAATTGTTACAAAGTAAAAAATGTACTTTATAAATGTGAAATGGTAAGTTTTATATTTAAAAATTTTGCAAAAAAAAAAGCATCGTTTAACGGTTTAGGAAGTGGGCGCGCATACGCCGATGAATAATCTGCAAAAAAGATGGCTATTCTTTAAGCCGAACGAGGTCCCAGCTCAAGCTGTCATGCTTGTGGAAAGGCTTCCAAGAATCACATAAGCACATGCAGTGCCCTCACGATTTTCTCGTTTTTTTAGAAACATGCTCCCAAAATCCTGTGGCAATCTCAGGAGCATCATCTTCCACCATGTTTTCATCTTTTTGGAGGAACGAATCTGATATGACATCCATTCACGGCAACTTTCCCCACTCCCCAAAAAGGTGAAATTTCCTTCTCTAGTACCAGTACTTATCCAGTAACCCTAACGCCCTAAATATCTAACAAAACAACAAACTTTGAAACTGTAATCGTAACAAGAACTTAAAGAGGAAGAGAGATGCATACTCCGTAGCTGGGGGATTGGAGAGGCGCGCACTTGAGGCAGTCGCAGGGCACCCAGAAGAGGTCGCTGCCGGTGTCGAGCGCCACCAAGAACGTCACGTTCGGCGTCCCCAGCGCCACCACCGCGTAATGCAAGCTGCACAACCAACCCCGCAACCGCCGCCGCCATCTTTAGCCCACCACAGAGAAGAAGAACAAGAAGAAGAAGATAACGAAGCAGCAATCCTTACAATCCGAAGTCGTTGAGGCGGTACGTGTCGTTGCCGTCGGCGAAGGCGAACTCGGCGCCGCCGCCGCCGCCGCCGACGGCGAGAGACCGCCGACGCAGGTCGTGGCCGGCCAGCCGGGCGTAGTACTCCACCGTCCCGGCCGCCGGAGCCTGGTACCCGCGCCCTTTCCCCGCCGCCTCCGCCCACCCCCGCACCGCCGCCGAGTACCGGTGGTGGACGTCCAGGCTCAGCGCCTCCGCCGCGGCCGCAGCCACGGCGGCCAGCAGCAGAGCCCGAACCACCACACCACCAACCATAGCTCGCAACGCAAAGAAAAAAAAAAAGCTATCAACTTTATACAGAGGAAAGGAAAAAAAAAAACTCCATTTTCTCGCTACGGCGTCGCTATATATCCGGCGAGGTGGCCGGTGGTGGTGGTGGTGGCCTGCTCGGGTTTCCGCGGGGAGGGTGGGCCCACATGCCAGTGACCGGGGAAGGGGTCAGACGTCAGTGCGCTGGAAGGTTCGCTGCTTGGACTGTTGCTTCCTGTCTGCTTGGCTGCTGTGCTGCTGGCTTTCTCTCTGAGTTTTTTTTTCCCTCTCTTTGTATTGCTTGTTTCCTCTTTGAATTTTTAAAGGGATTTGGGGGACCAGCATGGACTAGGAGTAGTAGATATGGTTAGGGCTAGAGATGCCAACGGGGACCCGAGACCTGTTAGGTATTTACTTTATTAGGGTATGAATATGAGTTAAATATATTACCCGTGGGTAAGTAATTGAGCAAATACTTTCACCCGATGGGTACGCGGGTATGTAAACGTTCTTATGATCCCCATACCCGTTTACCCATGGGTAATAAATATCCATAAGTTTAAATGCATGTCATGGTCTAATATCAAATTAGCCTAGCCTAATTAACCAAAACAATATGTATTTAAACCATCCATACCTTTTTCACCACACTATATGAATGTGTGATGTTATAAGTATCTAGCGTCTATGCAATATACTATATGGAAACCGTGATATTTAGATTGTTTTGAACTTTTGCGGGTATATGGGTGACCCGACGGGTAAGGTTTACCCAAGCGGGTATGGGTATGGGGAAATTTTCTTACCCGTGATGGATATGGGTATTTTAATGATATAAAATTTTACTAGTGTGTATGGATATAGGATAGCAATACCCGATGGGTATTTACCCGCTGCCATCCCTAGTTAGGGCTGGGTTGAAATGTTGCTGCCAGTGTGAGAAGAGGATGGGATGGGTGTAATGGTGGTGATTCTTACTCTGTCTTTTTATGTTTATAAACTAAAAATTAAATTTTAAATTTATAGTTAATTTACATCTTTTTTATTATAGTTTATTTTTTAAACTTTGCTCATTCTTATGGGCATGTATATAAAAATTTTATTTAAATATTTTTATTTATAAATATATTATTTGATTCTTTTTCCTTTCAAAAGATCAAACACGTCTCTATCCGTGAAATCGATGGATGTGTGAAATGAGAGGGTAGTGACTGACTGGTGTTCGTTTGTTCACATTGCCATAACCCCGCTTCAAATTTACGAAAGACCTGGGGTCAACTTTTAGCTTTTTGAAGGGAAAAGGTAAAGCGACGTATTTATGAATGGAAAACATTGTAATAAAACTGGTATATAAGCATTGATAGTGATTTAAAAGACACTGCTAAAAAATAAATTATAATAAAAGAATTTTATAATTAACTCTAAATTTAAGGTTGAAAAATCAAATTTTGGCTTATAGGTATAAACAAAGACCAAAAATATAAGGATATAAACATATAAATTGACTAATATAAAATTAAAGATTTACTTTAGAAAAAACAAGTAATGGATGTTTGTATAAGAAAAGTTTTCTATAAAACATACCGTTCAGACGTTTTTATAAAGAAAAGGATATACAATGGAACCAAATGGCTCATAGAGCCATAAATTGTGTTACTATCAAATACGGATTACTCACCAAGGATGATGGACCATGGATGGATGTTGAGACGGGCTTGATCCGATCAACTGCCCTGTCGAGATATTTTCGTTCCGGTGATCTTTCAGAACATGGAAGCTTTCAGGCAGTCGAAATGAAAATCAGGCCTGCAGAAAAATCTAACACCTAGTACCATGAAATCGTAACAGACAAAATAAAAATACGAGCTTTATGGATTGTTAATATATATATATAGAGAGAGAATCTAGCTATGCTGAGTTGCAACTCACGGGCTCCTCCGTGAGTCGGGGTTCAAAAACATATCAAATCACCTCTAAATTTCGATTTATATGGCTCACTAGATTATTCATATCAAAATCTGGTAGCACGCAAAAAAATTTTATTTTTAGAGTTTTTTAAGTATTTTTTGAGATTTTTAAAAGTGATACATAACACATCACCTTTAATAATCAATATGTTATGGGTCACTTTTAAAAATCTCAAAAAAATACTTAAAAAACTTTAAAAATAAAAATTTTTTGCGTGGTACCAGATTTTGATACGAAGAATCTAGTGAGTCATATAAATCGAAATTTAGAGGTGATTTGATATGTTTTTGACTCCGACTCACGAAGGAGCCCGTGAGTTACAACTCACCGTAGCTAGACTATATATATATATATATATATATATATATATATATATATATACACTCAATTTTTTGCTCATGTTTAATTTTAAAGTTTATTTTAGGGTGTTTTTATCGTAGTTTATTTTTCAGATTTAGCTTTTATATCATTAAGGAGCATATATATTAAAATTTATTTATAAATTGGTTTATGTTTGCTTCATTTAAAAGCTGCTTTTAAATTATGACCTACGTAGCAATTTACTAGGAACCAATCCTGACTCGGGCAACCAAGGTCCAAAGATGTTACCCTCGTCAGTTTCACCATCAGCCTGCGAAGAAGCAGCGAAACTCCACCGTCGTTCGTCGTCGTCGTCGTCCTTTTGAGTTTGACACACACCGCCCGGGGAAGTGGACTTGTTCGTGGAGCTCGCCGCGTCGCGTGGCGTGGCGTGGCCGTCGGGTTTTCCACGCGACTGCGACCCTGCGAGCGGTAGGTTTTCACGTGACATTGAATGTATTATTAATAAAACTTACATTATATTACTATTTCCCACGACAAATCTATTATGTTTAAGTAATCCATAATTAATGAATGTGGTATTACAGTAAATATTTGCCTCATACAAGTAGTGATCTACCCAAGGCAGGTATTGCATGTTCTTTTTCGCTGATTATTCTTATTTTTGTTGTAAGCAGCTATGTGTTCTAAATTATTAAATAGTGTGTTTTTGAAAAACTTTCTATATTGAATTTCATCTCTGATATTTCGAAGAAAGTTAACTTTGCCCGATGGTTGAAAGAGGTCATCCAAATGGTGTTCTGAATTTTTGTGAGAGTTACACCATTAAATCACCATTACAAAAATCAAATAAGTTTTATCTTTTATCTTCGCAACCACTGTTATGTGACCTAGGTCAATAGAATTATCAGACTGATCAAAAGACGATAAATAATCTGGTCAAAACACAACCTAACTTACTACTAGTACAGTAGCACTGTTACTATGACAAGAGCATATCTCACTTCAAATACTCAATCCATATACGATGCTGAGCTGGGCTAATCAATAATTCAATATCATCCTCTTTGCTGCCCAGCTGATTTAAACTAAGAGACTCCCAACTCATAATACTAGATATAGTTTCCATAAACCCCACATCATCAAGAAACTAGTATTATACACTACTCTTCCAATACAAACACAACTATTCTATATTTCAATTTAATGCTACTTATCTCACATGGTATCTTAAAAATTGTGTAGAAACCATGTCTCATGCAAGACATGGTTTTATTCTCTTTTCTCATTTATTCATTTGTCACGTCATCTTTTATCCTAGATAACAATTTATTTAATGTTATGGACATCTTAGTCATTGGATTGGAAATGCCCTAACCATATATATATATGTCCATGCCTCAGCCACGTTGGTGCTCTCTCGTTTGGTCGCGTCGCACGGCTTGGGTGGCAAGTACAAGCAGGAAAAACGTAAGGTCACATGTCATGTCACGTATGCTACCCAATCACAATTCACAAAGCACAACACGCAAATTATCAGAAACACGCAAATTATCAGACGCAGATATCTGCGGACACTCAAAGCCTGACGGTGAATTTTGGATTCTCATTTACACACTTTTACAGGTGTGCTCCATGTAAAAAAATTTATATGTAAAAGTTTCTCATCTGAACGCCACCTTACACCCAGCAGGCACAAGAAGTGTGTAGACTAAGACCATCCATCCAGCCACTGAAAATCAGGCAATCTTAGGAGGATTTGTTGACCTAATCAGAAGGTACCAACTAAACTCGTACTGCTGTGACAGTGGAGAGAATGAGAAGCAAAGATCCTGAAGAAATCATTTCATTAGTTCACTAATAATAATCGGCAGCTTTGGGTGGCAGGTGTATTAGTGCAGGCTGGGGGGCTGTGCATATGCATGCACTGCACCTGATTAGGCTCTGGATTCGATTGGCAGATGGTGATGTTCTACCAAACCAATGCACATAAACCGTCAGTTTTAGGCCTTGTTTAGTTCTTAAATTTTTTTTTCTAAAAACATCATATTAAATCTTTGGACATCTAAATAAAGCATTAAATATAGATAAACAGAAAAAACTAATTGCACAGTTACGGAAGAAATCGTGAGACGGATCTTTTAAGCCTAATTAAAAAGTGATTAGCCATAATTGCTACAGTAACCAGCATGTGCTAATGACGGATTAATTAGTAGACTACGTTTAATACTTCAAATATATATCCGAAAACTTGATATGATGTTTTTGCAAAAAAAATTTCAAACTAAACACCACCTTATTATCTGTCTACAGGTACTGATCCCCAGGCCCATGTAGCGACACAGCACACGCTGCTGCTTTATCTTCTATCTCCATCAGTCCACTAGTCACTAACTCACTACCTAATGCATATATATATCCAGGGATATCATTCATCCAAAAGTATACACACTGGGAAAATTTCAGATATTGGAGTAACATATACAGGGCAGCATAAGAGAAATGCGATTCACAAATCATTACCAGCACTATGCAAGCTAGCTGCAAAGGGCAATGGTGAAGCACTACAGACACTGTCACTTCTGCTCTTTTAGTAGCCTCTGCTTCTTCGACTGTATTTTAGTTGGTACTGGGAGATGTTTAAGTTCTAGTACATGTCTTCCCTTCTAGCAGCTGCCCTCACCATTTGTTGGAAAAACTATTACTTGTTGGGAATATGAGTATGCTACTACGCTCCAGTATAATTGAAATCAGTTATTACTGAAACAAATAGACAAACCGCTAGTATACCCGAAAACATTATTACAACACATTTCAAATACTTACATAGAGGTGAACATTTCTAATCTATCGCCATGCTGCCCAACGAGGGGATCCAAGGTGCTGATCCATGTGCTGTAGTCAATAGGCGATCCACCACCAGGCTGAAGGAATCCATTCACAAAGAAGAACGGTGCACCAGCAACTCCTCTTGTGCACCCATACTAGAAACAGGACAAAGCCGTAATTCAGAGTCATTGCCATCAATATGAACGATAAACAAGTCAAGAGAAGATGCTTAGAAGTCCTAACAATGTACTTGATGCAATAAGTAATGCTGACCTTGAAGGAAACCCTCGCTGCTAGGTCAGTCCTTATATCGCTGAAGCCAGACTGGAACTCAGACACCGAGCTACCAACAACCTGTGCTGCCAGCTTCGACATCTCACCACTTATAACCGTGCTTGATAATGAGGATGTCGCAGCATTGTAAAACTTTCCCTGCTTGTGTTCATCCAGTATTGTAACTCAACTGTATTAGAAAAACTGCTATGTAATAAGCACTAAGAAAAAGGTCTGAAGTGCATGAATTGTATGACAGAAAGCTATCACATTCGAGGACCAATACCATTTTGTGATTTATGAAGCTACTGAAATTGTGTAAGCAAAGAAGATTTTATCCTGCTACATGGCTTCCTAACTAGCATTTCCGCAAATCATTATGCAGTAAAGTAAATAAAAATTCAAAGACCTGGCTCTTGAAAAACAACTCCAGCAAAGGATATGTTGATGATGAGTTCAACTTGTTAGCTATGTAAAGCGCACGGCAGGCAAGGAATGAATTGGTGTGGTACCTGCAGTTTTACATTATAAAATGTGAAAATAAGTTGTTGCTCTTGTAGTGCTCTCTTTATATTTTAATGTATGATGATTTGAATTTTAAACTCAATGTTTGATCATTCATCTTATTCAACAAATTTATGTAAATATTAAAAAATACATATGTGCTTAAAGTATTTATAGAGATAAAAAAGTTAGAACAAAATAAATAATGTTTCTATTTTTTTAAATAAGACGAATGGTCAAACTAGATGTCCAAAAGTCAAAGTGTCATACATTAAAATATAAATGGAGTATAACAATAAAAAAGGGCAAATTAATTCAATAAAAAATTATCTACTACAGAACAATGTCAAATAATGCCTTCAACCTAGCACAAGCAGCAACCCTGATACTCAGCCAGGTGCTGTCTAAAAGACAACTAACACTTGATATCAAGGAAATGAGATTTTTGGATCCAATAGATAGAATCAGGTTGATCTTATTTAAATTTTTTCACTTGGTTATACAAGAACAAGGCTTTGCATTAGAATATAGCAAGTCTGATCAGTACAATGTATTGTTCTGTAGCACAAGTCACTGTTACAGGTCTGTTTAGATGGCATAGCTCAGGATTGGAATTCTTGATGTTCCAACTAAATTTAATCTATCCGGTAACAAAGATTTGTGGCAGAAAGGTTCTGAGACAAACCAGAAACTTCAACCATCGTCCAGGTGTTTGCTCCAAAGACAACCAGTTAAAAGGAAATATCCCGCAGAGAGCTTTGTTACGGACCTTTGCCAGGCAATGAAAACTGTATGTTCTAACTGAGCACAAAGCAGGGTCAAAAAGGATAACTCTATGGACCTATATCAAGCTAACAGCAACGAGACAGAAACTAGCTTGATAGAAGGTAATTTCAATAGAAAAACTAGCATTTCCATCTTCAATGGACAATGGACATAAAGCTCCATTGAATCTAGCTTGATATAAGGTAATTTCAATAGAAAAAACTAGTTTTTCCATCTTCAGTGGACATAAAGCTCCATTGAATCTGACAATCCACAACCCCTCTCCACAGCACGGACTCTGTCATGAAATGTTGGTGTCCTCTGTGTTCACTGCGTTGTGATGGGATGACATCAGGCATGTCAATGTTCCTACAGTTATTCTCATGCAGTTAACTCTGCCACAATTCCATTTCTAATAATAAGAACGGGAGAAGATTTCCTGTTTAGCTAAAAACAATCCTTTTTTCCGCAGCACCTAATCAGTGAAGGTTGCATATTGCATCTGAGGATTCCTCAGGAATTTTCCATCCTAAACATTTTCAGTTAAATTAGTAGAGTTACTTAGTGACCACTACTTAGAAGTTAGTCAGTGCAGCCAATTAGCACCAGTCACTAGTCACTGCAGTGGATATCTATCTCATGACCAATTTGATGCTCCACCTCATAAGAAACACACGTCTCATAAAAAAAAGTCAAAACCACACGAAATTTCCCCTTTGTTGGAACGAATAGTGGAAACAGAACAGCACGATTCTACATTTGCCACAGCGAGAGACCATGGAAGCACATCGCCGCGGCACACAGTACCAAGTAAGTGAGGGTCTTACGGGAGCGGGAAGGGGTGGACGATGAGGGAGACCCTCGGGGCGTAGCGGTCGACGGCGAGCCTGAGGGGCGCCCAGGCGTCGCGGCTGTCGGGGCAGAGCGGGTCGAGGAAGGCCTCGACGAGTACGGTCTCCTTCCAGGCGGCGGTGGCGGCGCCCCCGTAGGCGAAGCCGTCGTAGCGCGGGGACGGCACGGAGGCCTGCGCGTGGAGCACGAGGAGGTAGTAGGAGCAGGAGGCCGCCAGCGCGCAGAGCAGCAGCATCCGCCGCAGCAGCGGCGCCCTCGGCGGCGGCAGCAGCCTCGCCATGGGGGCCAAGTGAGCAGCGCTCCTTCTCCTCCTCTTCTTCTCCGGCAAGTGGGGAAGGAAGAAGACGAGATGCGATGTCGTGGTCGGATTACTCCTTTCTGGGCTCTTCTCTGGTCTGGGTTGCTGGGCCGAGTTGGAAGGCCCAGTAAGGCCTTCTTTTCTATGGGCCTCGATTCCGGCCCGTACATTGGATTGAAACTGGGTATCGGCCCATAGAGTCCATCCAGGAGAAATCTCGGGAGCCTACAGCACGGCCCATCACTGTTGGGCCTCTCGTTTGGTGGGTAAAAAATATCTCGGGCTTCCAAACACGGAATGGTGTTTAGGGTGAGCCTTTTGAGCCATTCGCACGTTATTTCCATGCCCGAAGAGTACCTCGTACCTCTCTTTTAACCCTTAATACCTTTGTATAATTGTATTCTAATATCTTTTATAAGGTATCTTTCACCGTGAGCCGTGAGATTCATGTTATTTTAGTAATGCAAATGTTGTAAAATGTCACCGTTAAAAAGAGCACTATCTTGTTCCACCACACCACGGATGAATAGTAAGGGTAGCCGCCAAGTAGGAGTAGATTAGTGCAGTCCAAAGACACAAGCAGAGACAGAAATACTACTGCCCGTTACATAATAATCTTATTTTTCGTTTTTCCATGTCTAACGTTTGACCATTCGTCTTATTTAAAAAATTTATACAAAAACTTAAAAAAATTAGTCACATATAAAGTACTATTTATATTTTATCATCTAGTAACAATAAAAATATTAATCATAAAAAAAATTCAAATAAGACGAATGGTCAAATGTTAAACACGAAAAAACGAAAAATAAAGTTGTTGTGAGACGGAGGTAGCAGAAGAAAAACAGCAGTGTGGCTAGAAGCCTTGGTTCTCTCGCGCGGACTCTGCAGCCTTTACGTTGACGCATCCTCTCCCTCACTCCACCTGCCGGTCGTCGGGCCCAACTAAGTATAATGCTATAAGATGGCTATATGTTTACGTAGAGGAAAGAGAAATAAGAGAGAGTGTAAGTATGCTATAAGCTTGTAGCCAACTTATGCATAGGAACCAAGAAACTCTGTGAGAGTGACATGGGTAAGCTAAGAGAAGACTATAAGAAGTCTGGTAGCCAGCCTGTTGGCTATATTATTAGCCTTGCTCTAATAGCAGGTACAATAGAGGTGCTAAGCTGACTAAAAAAAAATATTGCTGAGTTGGCAATGGTAAAAGCAAAGAAAAAGAGAGAAAATGGATAAATGCTTAATCTAGAACCAGGCTGTACACACAAATCAAGAAAAAGTACTAGTTACAAGATAAAGAAAAAGACGTGGTAAGGTAAATAAAGAATATAATATTATTTTCATGATAGAATAAGCTGAAAATTAGAGTCTCTTATTATATGTGCGAGCTATAAAATTACTTGTGTATAACATGGAATAAAGTTGGAGTGGACAACAATGCTACTATTGATCAAGCTATAACCGACGACCGTCTACATTGAATCCCACGGCGTTTCAGTAAACTATGCAACTACTACTGCTCTGAACGAACAGTAATACTAGCTATGTTGCGTTGTTTTTCTAGTAAAAGATAAATAAATATCTAATTTTATAAAAAATTACTTCAGAGAAATGAGACGATAAACTTTCTAATATAAACATTTTACACGAAATGCATCGTTTATTAGTTCATGAAGCATGCGTGTAAAAACCAAAAATAATTTGGAGATAAGAGTATGTCCAACGTCCGTACAAAATCTGATCATTCATATTTCTATTTGAATTACCATAAAAAAATACTTCTCCTCCATATCATTTTGTAATTAAATAGATCATCTATATCATGTCTAATTGTTTTATTAATATATATTGACTGCCCAAATCTCTTTAAGCATATAATTACAGCTTATTGAGTACATTACAAGACCTTTTTACCATTATGTATATATATCGTCTACATTTATTTAGAGCATCCCCAATAACTCATCTAAATTTGATCATCCATATCTTCATTTGGATGGTCATTTAAATTAGTTTCATTCTTTATATCTCTTTGTACTCCATTGTATCATACATATATGACATTCTCTATATCTCTTTGGAGGATAGAGAGATATCATCTAAATACGAATGTTCTCTCTTCTAATATGTATGACATCTAAAAATGATAGGATAGTCGTTTTGTTGGAGTTCAATTTATAGTCATCATAGAGATAAAGGATATAATAAATGAGCAGTTGGGACGCTCGTAAGAGGAGTATTTGGGACTATTCGCAGCAGCGGAGTTAGGGAGTGTGTGTATTAAATAAACGGGGGCAGGAAGGCAAGGACGACACAGTAATTGATCAACCGTACCAGTAATTCTTTGCATTGCATGGCACTGACCATTCATGACCACTCTACTGTGCCTGCCCCCACCAGATAGATAGATAGCCCACCGTACCATCAGAACAAAAGAAAAAATAATTAATAAAGAGGGAAATTGCACAGGTAACTCTCACGCGTGTCATGCACAGTACACGACCGAGATACGTGTAGTAGGCAGTACAGACACATACAGCGATTTCCCACTGCACCTTATTTCTGTGGACACCCCACCCCACGCCGATTTCCGGCTCGCTGCTCTCTTCCTTCTTCTCCTATCCTCTCGTTCTCAGTGAAATTTTGACATTTTAGCCCTTTTAAAAAACTTATTTTATAAATAGATCTGTGAAAAAATTTATGGTAAAAATAGATCTTTTTGACCGTGCCAAGGTCATTGGCGCCATCCTCCAAATGATTTTGTTGAGTTTGTGTGGTAGAAGGACGGCGCCAATGTCATTGGCGCTGTCTTATACAACGACGGCGCCAATGACGTTGGCGCGGTCAAAAAGTTATATTTATGCAATAAATTTTTTTACAGGACTATTTATAAAATAAGTTTTTCAAAAGGAACAAAATGTGAAAATTGCAGCTCGTTCTCACGCCGCATACAAAATAGCCAAAAAAAATTAGCATTTTAAAATTTGGAAATGCTAAGTTTTAGTATAACTTCCGATTTTTATTTCGTTTGAATTTATAACTCATGATTATCAGAAGCTAAATGTTGCTTTAAAATACATATGATTTTTTAAGATTATATGAGAACCTTAGCTGACATAGGGTCCTCACACCAGGGCGTGTTCGCAAATGCCAGTGCTAAGCTATTTCTCTCTTTTATTTTTGTAAGTGCATACTTCACAGATGGCTAAATAATACATTTTTTTCAAAAAATAATATAAAAATTACTTAAATAGATTAATTCATTTTTAAATTTATAATAATTGATATTCAATTAATCATACATTTTTCCGTTTTACGTGCACCAGTTAGCCAAAGTGCAGTGGCGCTTGTGAACCGGGGCACAGTCCCTTGGTGTGCTCCAGGAAAGCCGGACCTGAATCCGGCATCCATGTCGCCCACCACACCATGCTTTTGCAATTTGGCGCTGCTCGATCGACCGAGTGTGCGTGAGCAAACAAAGAACAACCCGTTGCCATTGTAACTTGGGCTCGTCGGATTGTTTAACCAGCTATCCTACTACTACTAGTTGCAGCAGGAGCAGCAGCAGCCTGCTTTTTTGTCTCCAGATGTTTTTGTTTAAGCCCCAGCAGTACATGGAGAAGAGAGTTCTGATAATATACTATGCTACTGATGGATTAGTACCACTAGTGACAAGGAGATTAGGACAAGGTGATGCATGATGATGATGCTACTAATTGGCAGGGAACTGGAGGATTAGTGCTAGTACTACATTGGTGGGTAGCTGCTGGATGTCTGCGCTGCTCATCCGTGACACGCACAGCTAGCGTATCAAAAGGATGGACGAGACGAGCGCAAGCAAATGATGTGGGGGCGCACAGGGCGAGCTGAGGGACAGCAGCCATCCAATGCCATTGAAGAAAGCCGCTCTCTACCAGTAGTATTATAATCTCAATATAATTGATCTAAGCTATCGGTTTATATGATTATTTTAGCACTTTAATCAGTGGTAATGTTGCTATTTATGATTTTACCAATTTTTCCCAAAAATTTGTATCCATTCAGTCAAATCTTATGGATATCTAGCACATGCATCCTTCCGCACACACCCAAATATAGGTTTTTACCTCTCTAAGGGGTTGTTTAGATGAAGCTAAACTTTTTAGCCTCATGTCATATCAGATATTTGGACACTAATTTGAAGTATTAAACATAGACTAATAAACAAACTAATTTAATAAATAAGTGGTAATACACGAGACGAATTTTTTAAGCCTAATTAATCCATAATTAGACCATATTTACTGTAGCATCACATAAGCTAATCATGGATTAATTAGGCTCAATAGATTCGTCTTGTGAATTAGTCCAAGATTATGGATGTGTTTTATTAATAATCTACGTTTACTATTTATAATAAGTTTCCAAACATTCGATGTGACAAGTGACTAAAAATAAGTCCCTTGTCCCAAACACCACCTAAGTTTGTATTTCTAAACAATCGTCCGTGTTTCTGGCACAGTTAAGTGAAATGACAATATAAATAAATCTAAATCATATAAAAATATACTGGTTTAGATTAATTTACTGAAAGAGCGCCGTAGCAGGCCCATGCCATGGATGCAATGCAATGATCGGCGCCCGGTGAGGCGAGCAGGCGCATTGCGTGGCGTGTTGTTACCACTGTTCACAAGTGTTGACCGATGGGTTCTTCATTGCCTCCTGGAAGGCCGGCAATAGACATTGCCTTTTGTACTGCCTTTCCAGTTTTGTTTTCCTGAAACACAAACTCACGCTATCGTACTAGTGGTACGACTAAAACAGTATAACATTAATTAGATAAAAATGACGGATGATTGAGTTGTACACATAACAATTTTCCGATTATATACATACTTTCGTTCACACTCTATTGTGCGGATGTACCCACACTCTTTCACTGACTATGCGAGATATCTGACATATCATATTATCGATGAAGCCAATATTAAGTATCGTGCTGTTAGTATATTGTTTTATTAACATAATAATTAGTCGTAAATATAACTGTCGTGTTAATTTATGAATTTAGGGAAGAAGTCTTCCTGAGAGAAGACTTATGGTCATTTTTTTTAACTATTTCTGAAATGCAAACACCACGAAACTTCTTCCGACTTAAATTTGGACGGATTGATTTTTATGATAATGAGTCTAGTCGCTATGTGCAGTCCACCTTGTGTTCTGTACTTTCATCCTTGGCGAAATCGAAACCGAGTTTCCAAAAGTAATACCGGATGGCTTTGATGTGTTCATCTCATGCAGAGAGACCAATGGAGGCTGTTGATCGCTTTTTTTCAGTTGCTTGCTGCTCACCTGTTGCTGGGCCGGCTGAGACGGGCAGACGGTGAGTGTAATAGCATATTTATAAATTAAAATATTTGTGAATACAAATTTCATGTATAGTTTTTTTCGTGATTAAGAACTAATTCTAAAATATAAAATCTGATAAAAAATCTAAAATCAATTTTAATTTTAAAATTAAAATTTAAATTTTGACTTATAAACATAGGGAAAAAAAAAGAAGCGGTGGCATAGTGCTCACAAGACTCGGGTCAACATCAGCTTTGGTTGCATATATGCAACACCTTTGCCTGCTCTGTGCATCATCATCATTGCCCGCGCGAATCAGCCTGCTCGACCTCGACCCGAATGTACTTTTTCATTCGAATGTGCTCGCATCACGTTTTTTCATGGATAAATCTTCGTTCGCATGTAGCACCCCCTCTTGAAAGAAACATCACACGGCATCCCACAACAAAATTAAGGAGAATAACAAAAACCAAAACACTCCTGATCAAGGACTCCTCTGAACGAAAACACGGTACATATGAAGGGAATATCATGTATACTAGATTTCTATAGGAATTAAAACCATGAAAGTTAAAAACTGTTGTTTGATTCAAACATATGAATTAGTATTTATTTTTCTCTAAAATATCCATAGAATTGTCCAATTCATAGGAATTTCAAAAGAAATGGTAGGATGCATTTCATTGTTTCGAAGGCTGAATTTTTTTCCGTAAGATTAAAATAATCATAACTTTCTATGATTTCCCTGCGAATCAATGGGCCTTAGAGGTAAAGTAGAATTTTTTTGGGGGTGAGTACATACATATTGAATGGATAAATTTTGTCGATGAAATTGGTTAAGAAATCCTAAACTCTTAAACAATATGTTTTGCGCACAACTTTTTTCAACAGCTTTACAGAACTTAATGCATCATATATCCATAAATAGCCACAATGAAAATCAAATAATCCATCGATCTATCAGTACCATCCATCTTAACCAGCCCTAAATGTGTTCATACTACAATGAGATTCTATGCGGCACTTCTGAAGACACATTTATATGTCAATGAGCAGTACAAGTCCAATCTTTTCTCTTTTACTTGTGGTTAAGCTAAAATTTAAATTTTTAGTCTTAAGATTTTAGAGTTTTTTCATCGATTTATTTTCAACCAGACTTCAAGATCCTAAAGAACATGTATATAAAAGTTTTATTTATAAATTTTTATTTATTTATAAATATACCATTTGATTTTTTTTCTGAATAAACCAAATAATCACCCCCTAATTAGGCAGTAATGCAAAATGATCTGAAACCATTTATTCTCATGCGTGATGTTACTCTGCCACATTATAGTGTAACCATAGCAATATTGAGTGGCCATAATGGCACATCACTCCTCCCAACCCCACAAAACCCAAATCTTTGTGGCCCACATTAACAAATCACCCAAGATTCCCTGGCCATCATCATCATCAGAATTTAGGGCTCCTCCTCCCCACCCCTCCCCCCTTCTTCAACCACTAGCCCCCACCCCCCACAACCAACAAAATTTCACCCCTCTCCATCACCACCACCACCTGACCCTCCTTTTCCCCTCTCCTCTCTCCCACTGTCTTTGCACACACCCCCACTTTGACTTTGACTACTCCCCACCACCACCACCACCACCACCTTCTCCACTCTCACTTCCACTCTCTTCTTCGGCTAAACCCTCCTCAAAAACCTCATTAGTGGAGGTGGTGGTGGTGGTGGGATGGGGAACTGCGCCGCCTCCCGCCTCGCCGGCGGTGGCGGGGGAGGCGGAGGCGGGTGGGGGGACCCCGTGGCGGTGTGCCGCGACCGGAAGCGGCTCATAAAGGCGGCGGCTGACCGAAGGTTCGCGCTGGCCGGGGCGCACGCGGCGTACGCGGCGGCGCTGCGGTCGGTCGCGGACGCCGTGGACGTGTTCGTGGCGCGGCACACCGCGCCGGCGCCGATACTTATTACGCTCCCCACCCCGACGTCGTCGCCTCCCGGCTCGCCCAAGGCGGCGGCGGGGGCGGCCACGGCGGCGCTGACGTCGACGGGGGAGGCGGCGGCGGCGCGGGAGGAGGAGGGGGAGCGGACGGTGGAGGTGGATGACGGCGGGGCGCAGTCGCCGGAGCTGGGGTGCCCCTACTACTACGCCCCGCCGGAGACGACGACGCCGCCGCCTCCTGCGGCTCCGGCGGCTGGCGGGTGGGATTTCTTTAACCCGTTCTACGGGGCGGAGGAGGTGGCGGCGGCCGCGGCCATCAGCGACGAGGAGATGCGCGCGGTGAGGGAGCGGGAGGGGATCCCGGAGCTGGAGGAGGCGGAGGAGGAAGACGACGAGGGGGCAAAGGCGGCGAGCGCCAAGACCCCCAAGGCAGCGGGGGCCTCTCTCGGAGTGGCCAAGCAAGAAGAGGGTAAAGACGTTGGCGAGGTGGCGGCGAGCAACAATGGCGGAGGACTGGAGGTGGCCGTGTCGCAGCCGGGGCGCGAGCTGCTCGCGGCGCTCAAGGAGATCGAGGAGCTCTTCGCGCGCGCCGCCGAGGCCGGCCAGGAGGTGACCGGCATGCTCGAGGCCGCCTCCCGTGTCCCAGAGCTCAAAGGTCTCGCCTTTACTGCGTTCCATAACTTTACTTGCCTCGATTTCTCTCTCTTTCTTACTGCCACTTACTCGATCTATGCCACTCGCATCGTACTGCCGAGAATGGATCACCAAATCCCTTTTTCTGTTTGTGGAAATTGCAAGGTTTTTGGGTGTAAAGCTGCGAGTTTTGAGTGGTTTCGAAATAGATCTTTTATCCAACAAAGGCATTTGTTAGAACTTGGATACCTTTTTATACTCAGGGGTATCATGGAATTTAGATGGTACTGTTCTTTGTTTAGGACCGCCTGTGCCTCTGGAGATTAGACAGAGCATATTTCATAAAAAAGTGCCTTTAAATATTCTTGGCTGATGTAATAGCCACCCACTGTCAATTTGTTATCCCTTTTTCTACTTTGCAGTCATTTCATTGGACCAATGTTTTTTTTTATCCCTTTTGATGCTACTATATGGGTTGCTTGATGATTGTTGATAGCCAAAGGGATTCTTTTCGGGCTGCAAAAGGCTAAAGTCACCTGCTTGATGATTAGTGTCATGAATCTGTTCTTTCAGTTCTTCTGTTAGAGAGATTCATTAACACTGTTCCTTCGTTTGCAATACATTGTCAGCACATGGTATTATGATATTATCACTTGCTAGTATGTGTGTAATGCTTAACCTTTGTATTCCTTAATTGCTGCAGAAAATTCATCAAAAATAATCCACGCCATTACATGGCATCGATCCCCGTCATCTGTGTCCTCATCGTACAGGAGTGAGCTGGGAGCGAGCTCGAATAGTTTGTCATGGACTGACAAGAGTGAAACTAAGAGTGATATATTCGATGATTATGGTGGGATGAAGTCAGGAAGTCACTCACAGACTTTAGGGAGATTGTATGCCTGGGAGAAGAAACTCTATGAAGAAGTTAAGGTGTGTTATTGATGTCTTAGTTCATGATTCCATTTGATTTTACTGAGCTCTTAATCCTCATGTATCTGCATGTCGTGTAGTCATTTGATATTTTAATGTGGCTGCACAAATAAAGAAAAGAGTGCATATTGGATTATCTTTATGTGCATGGCACTATCGTTCCATTCCATCTATGGTTGAAACGCTTAATTATCTGAGATAAAGTGGCACACTTTGTGATCAAATTAGTGTATGAAGCTAAGTTTGGAACCTACCCTGGGTGCTCTGGACGTGGGTCATCTCACTGACAGTGTTATATGATGTATCAATTTCAGAGCACCACAGTTTATGTTGTTTGTTGGGCTCTCTGATTGTTCCATTTTGTACTCTGTTAGCATGTTCAGAAAATGCGTTTTTTAAAGTTAGGTGGTGTTTAGATTGAGAAAATTTTTGAGAGAACTGTCACGTCAAATGTTTTGACCGGATGTCGGAAGGGGTTTTTGGACACGAATGAAAAAACGAATTTGACGGCTAGCCTAGAAACCGCGAGACGAATCTTTTGAGCCTAATTAATCCGCTGCTAGCACATGTTGGTTACTGTAGCACTTATGACTAATCATGAACTAATTAGGCTCAAAAGATTCGTCTCAAGATTTCTTCCGTAACTGTGCAATTAGTTTTTTGGTTCATCTATGTTTAATGTTTTATTTAGGTGTCCAAAGATTCGATGTGATGTTTTTAGAAAAAAATTTTGGGAACTAAACAAGGCCTTATCTAATGTATTCTCATCATATTAAAATTATTTGGCACTGTACAGGCTATAGATCAAATCCGACAAACTTATGAGAAGAAGTGTGTGCAGCTGAGGAACCAAGACGCCAAAGGTTCAGAGCTGCGCTGCGCTGAAAAAACTAGGACGACTGTTAGAGACTTGTACACAAGGATCTGGGTTTCTCTACGGGCAGCGGAATCCATATCTGATAAAATTCAAAAATTGCGGGATGAGGAACTGCAGCCACAACTTGTTGAGCTGTTGCAGGGGTAAGCTGACCTTAAATCCATATGTGTAGGAGTAGGACTGTTATGCCATTCCTGTTGTTAAAACTGACGGCTTGCTTGCCTTCTTGGCAGGTTGACAAGAACTTGGAAAATAATGGTGGACTCACATGAAACCCAGAGACAGATAATGTTTGAGGTGAATTCATTCACATGTCCTGCTTATGGCAAATTCTGTAACGATGCCCAGCGGCATGCTACTCTTAAGTTGGAGGCTGAACTGCGGAATTGGAGGTCCTGCTTTATGATTTATGTCAACGCTCAGAAAGCATATATTGAAGCTCTTGATGGTTGGCTGTCGAAGTTTATTCTAACAGATACCATCCGCTACTCTAGAGGGATATCATCGATTGCACCTGATAGGTCCAGTGCTCCACCTTTGGTTGTGATTTGTCATGACTGGTACACTACGCTGTCAAAGTTTCAAAACAAGCGGGTAGCTTTCACCATGAGAAACTTTATCAGAAGCGTGAGAGTGCTATGGCTCAAGCAAGGGGAAGAGCAACAGCAGAAAAGAAAGGTGGACAGTCTTGCAAAAGAGATGGACAAGAAGATCACTGCTTACAAGAGAGCAGAAAACAAGGTTATTGAGACCAAGCTCCTGGAGCACAGGCCTGAGCAGGACGCTAAGCAGCGCATGGAGCAGCTGTCAGAGAAGAAGGAGATGCTGAATGTACTGAGGAAGAGGGTCGAAGCCGAGAAGGCGAAGCACCATGCTTGTATGCGTGACACGCACGACGTCACTCTCAACGGATTCAAGATCGGCCTGGCCAGTATATTCGAATCGCTGACCGAATTCTCCAAGGATTCTGTCAAACTCTACGAAGACCTTCTAACACATGCTGAACCCAAAGATTCAGAGAATGCTACCGAGAAGCGGCCCTGTGTGGAGGGGCCATACTCTCACATTTCAGTGGATGCTACATGACTTTTTAGTGCCCCCACATTTTAGTAGGAGCTTGTTGCATTTGCCCCAGTTTTTGGACCCCAAGAATCTGTGTGTTGATGTTAACCTGTAGAGTAGTACCATGTTGGTTGTCTCTGTGTGTGTGTGTGTGTGGGGGGGGGGGGGGGGGGGGGGGGGGTTGTAGGGCCATTCTTGTGGGCATCTACTTACTGCTTGTAATTATTCGTTTAGTTTGATATCAGGAGAGGATTCTCTTTGTTGCCAGTGTTGCCGTTCTCTTGTCGCACCACATGGTTACCCTGTCATGCAATCTGGTCATGCCATGATGTTCTATCCATATGCTGGCGATATTGGGGCACTGAGCAGGTTTTGCACATGCAGGTATATTTTCAGCAGAAATTCTTTTCTTTTTTGAAGTTCAAGGATTTCTCTTCGCATAAATTAATCTCTGTTAGATACCTTGTGGAACAAATGGTCTCCAGGTCAGGTTTACATTATGAATTGACCACTGATCTTGAGCTGTGCCGGTATCACAGTTTTTGACAAATTTCGGTTGTTCCTTTGACAAATTTTGACTCAATTTACTGTTTGACATCTGAATTTGTCAAAAAAAAACATTTGAAATTCTAACCGGAAATCGATTTCAAACCACATTAAAAGACCATGAAAACCGATGGGCTTTTGCCAGCTTTGCGAACCCTGCTCCAGGCTTTCCTGGAACTTTCCAACATGCTGGCAACGATGGCTGTTCGTCTGTATACCTGTACACCTCTGCATTTCAGTAGACAGCACGGCGGCACATCGGGCACTGGGCATGCCAGAGGAGCCAGTTGTCGATGCACGCCAGATGGAAGATGTGGCAGCACGCCGGCAATCTCCTGGCGCTCTCGCCGGCCTTGAAATCCTACGAGAGAGACGAAGAAGCTGTGAATTCAACTGCACCTGACATGACGCATCTCTGACTCGATCTTGCATCTGTTCTATTCATGGAAGAAAGCTAAGGCATGGTGTTGTCGACGACGACGACGACGTACGTGAAGGCAGATGGGGCAGCTGGTGGCGTCCGTCTGCGACGGCGTGAGCTTGATCACCGGAAGCTCGTCGACGGCGGCCCGCCGCATGCCCGCCACCGGGTGGCTCCGGTCGAACAGGTCGCCGCCGTTCATCTCTGCTCGACCATGGCGCGACGGCATAGCATTCAGCTAGACATAACCAATGGCACCAAGATCATAAACGTAACCTCCGTTAGCGCGCATTAATTGTGCTTTGCTCAAAATGAATGCTTAGGAGGCAAGAAATTTGATTTTGTCACATCGAAGACTGTTTTGAGCTCCAGTTAAAAGTTTCTTTAAAGAACAAGTACAATATGTTTTAATATCATTGTATTTTCGCTTTCGCTTATGCTTATAAGCTAAAATTTAAATTTTTAAACTTTAATTCTAGAGTTGATTTTAGAAAAAAATTTTGTCATAATTTATTTTTCAGCCTTGCTTTTAGATCGTTAAGAACAAGTATATAAAAATTTTATTTATAAACTTTTTCTTTTACAAATATATCGCCCAATATAACCACAAACATAACTGAACGAGACATAAAATAAAAAATGAGAAACGTTAGATAATTATCTATGCACGTTCTTTAAAATAAATGTATTAAATATATAAGTAAAAAAATAAATATGGTGGAGTCAACCTTATACCTGTTGGCTAATATGAACTTATAACTACAGGTAGGCTCTACCATTAAACTTTCTCTAGAAATATTCAGTTTGGTGATTTCAGCTAGACAGAGTGTAATTAAACGCATGGTGAAATTCAGAAAGCGTCAAATTTTCTTCAGTAGGAGTACCTGGCTATCCAACACCGTTGTTAAGGTAGGGAACACGGAGGTGCGCACGGCGAGGCGATCGATCAAGAGATTCCAGAACACAAGAAGCTGAGCTAGCCAGGATCGAGCTCGGTTAGTCTGCATCCACGGCGATGAAAACTTTTTTCTTTGCACGAAGCAATTGATCCCAGCAGGCAAGAAACAGGCAGGAGCTAACCATGAGGCGAGCTCGAGTGGCGACGGAGTACTCGTCGCAGCACCATATCTTGGCGAGCGAGTCGACGACCTCCATGGCGATGAAAGCTCCGGAGATCGCCCCGATCAGCGTCCCCTGAACCATCCCGTCCTCGTTCGCGAAGCCCGCCAAGACGCCGACGATGGCGCCAATGATCGCACCGGCTTGCACGCATGCAGAGGCGCAGATGACAGCATCACATCATCATCAGCGACAGCGATCGATGCATCTACACAAAGGTGAACACGAACACGCGCGCGTACAGGATGATGCAGGTGGTGTGCAGTTTACCTGCGGCGAAGACGCAGGTGACGATGCAGCGGGTGATGTTGCCGCCGACGAGGCTAACCGACGAGATCATCGCCGTCTCCGCCGCCGCCGCCGCCGTTGCTTAGCTAGTAGTATATCAAATTCGGCGCGAGCTCATCACTCCAAAGCTGGTAGACGCATTGCAACCACTAGCATTAATCAGATATGAAAGCTAGCTCGATAATTCAGAGATCATACTCCTGCTACTCAAAGTTCAGATCGCCTATTGGCTATACACCAAAAACACGTGGAGCAAACATGATCATATATCTAGCTGTGCTTGTGCGCAATGCAATATATAGAATGTCAGGATCATCTGATTTACTTGTAACCGATCGATCCGGTTAGCTAGATTTCTCTGTCGGAGAAGCAGCGAATGCACATCACCAGTACAGCTTGGCCTAACAGTGTCAGTACTAGCAGGCAGCTTCCTGTCGCTAACTACGCGTCAGATCGATCTTCTCGTAGCAGCAGCAGCAGCAGCAGATTAATGGCTATTGGTACTGGGATCATCACAAGCTGCATCAAAGCAGGTAGAGATCGATGCATTGGTTGCGTATCTGCGGCGGGTGCGCCAAAACGAACGTGCCAACAACTGGGAAAAAGAAGATATAAATTTTGTAGGATTTGAATCCTTAGAAAAAAAATTCTTATTTATATTTCTTTAATGAGTAAGGAAAACATAGGAAACTGGTAGGTTTTGAATGCTATAGAAAATAATTCCTATTTGTTCATTTGAAAAAAAAAGGATGGGTATTCAAAGGGTCCTATGAAATTCCTATGGAATGGCTAGAGAGGAAGAAATTTGGAGGAAAGTTAGCATGAGGTCAAATTTCCTGTAAACTTCCCTTTTAGTTATTATCTCTTCTCTAATTCTTGAATTTTCCTATGATCCAATCAAACAATCAATTTTGTTTTTCTCTGTGTAATCCTCTTTTTACACTTATATTCATATCAAAATCCTATATTTGCTATGTTTTTACAGTCCGGCGTTTCAAACAGGACCTCAATAATCATTTGAAACAAAGGATCCAGGCCTCAAACAATCCGTTGAAATACCTCAATACAAAGAATTTTCGGAGGAAAGTTAATATGAGATCCAAATCTTACAGAAATTTTCCTGTTGAGTCTACCACTCTTCTCTAATCCCTATCTTTTATTCATGGTTCATTCAAATGGACATTTCCATGTTTTTCGATCCTCTCTGTGTTGTATTACGCTTATAAAAAATTCTATACTTTTCTATACATGTTTTTTCAGTCTTACGTTTTAAAGGGCCATGAGCTGACAAGTGACACCGATTGGTCCATCCATGTATGATTGGTCATTTGGGCTTCACCGGCATCACTGCAGCAGCATCAGCAGCAGCAGTAGCTGCATTTTTGTTGGCCGAGACAAGTAGATCGACGCCGTGAGGAGGCCGGGAATGGAGATGGAACATCCAACTACTTGGGCCAATTTGTATCATTTATGTCACCAGATATACTGGTGCAGTACCTAGATGGAGCTGTGTAGGAGTAATGGATACATGTCTCTTCAGATGGTCTCGCCCGTCTAATGACGGCAATCCGAGCCTGAATTTTGCCTAAGTTTATAAACTAATATTTAAATTTTTAATCTTAAAGTTGATTTTGAAATTATTTTTATCGTATTTTATTTTTCAGCATTAGTTGTTAGATCGCTAAAAATACAGATATAAAAATTTGAGCTTTTAACTTTCTTAAAAAATATCTTGAGGTACCAAAAAATTTTAGTACAAAATTCCGGTAACTCAAGATACATTTTTACGTTGAAAAATTTAGTATCTTGAGGTATTTTTTAAGTATGTTAAAAATCTCTAAAATTTTTATTTATAAATTATTTTATTTATAAATATATCGTTTCGTCTTTCTATAAAAAAAGCAAAAAAGAGAAAAGGCCTCCTTGATCGGAATTGGCGATACCATCGATTAACCGGGCTTTTCAATTGCATCTGTGTGTAGTACATCATAATATGGGCAGTGAGTACACGAATTTTTTTTTGAGAAATATTATTATTTTTATGAAAAATCGTAAAATTGAGGACCGTTTCAGGAAAACCGCAAAATTAGTAGCTTATCGAACTGCTGTAGGTCAATAGGGTACATATCGAACAATCAGAGTTCGACTGGGCACCCGATCGAATGGATACGACGTCGACAGGGCCTGTCAAACAATTGCAGTTCTACAGGGTCATGTCGTCCTTCCATTGGTCGACAGGGCAATAGCCTATCGAATACCATAATTTCGATTGCCCACTTTTTTGACTGACATCGGGTCTTTTTGTTGCATTCACTTACACCAAGAAACAACCATCAGCTTTTGGTGCATTCTTCTTCTTTCCTGGGTCTTTCGTTCCGTCATATTTCAAATAGCTTATCTAATTACAACAGACTAAAGAACATATGAAGATCGACAGGCTCATGGGTGCAGGCTGTCGAACAGCCGTTGGTCGACAGGGCACGCGATGACAGGTGGTGGGCCCGGTCGTCCTTCCCCCGTTCGATAGGGCCTCCTGCCAAATAGCATCCTGTCGACAGATCCCTATCGGCCATCCTCCGTTCGACAGGTATCTAATTTTACGAATTTTCGTAGATGGTCTTCAATTTTACGATTCTTCATAAAAATAATAATATTTCTCAAAAAAATTCATGAAGTTTGACACGTTGGCCTGCCTATTTGTTGGCTGTACTCTGCTTCCGTTTTGGGGGATATATGTCCAAACATGGGTTCTAACTGAAGTACCTAATGATTTTAAGTCATTGACAGGTAAATCCACTTTACTATGGCCCTTTTTAGCGATTGGTGAAGTCATTCGACCGTAAGTCAGAGGGTCGCTTTCCTCAAATTCGTGGCCATGGATCGTCTTTTTAGGACGGGGAGTGTAAAAAAACTAATCTTTTCGCTTTTACTTATATTTATAAGCTAAATTTTATTTTTAACATTAAATTAAAGTTGATTTTGAAGTTTTTATTATAGTTTATTTGTAATAATTTGCTTTTAGATTACGAATAACACATATATAAAAATTTATTTATAAATTATTTTTGTCTTATAAATATGTTGTTTAGTTTTTTGACTTGAAAAACCAAACAATCGCAACCTAAATATATTTACAGTTTAAGATATTTTATGATTAAACTGCGTTTCAGGTATGATTAAAATCGGGTTGTATTTGAGTAAGGGAGGTAAGTTTATAGGGTTCAAAAAGTTCTAATAGTATCACGTTAGGGTGGGAGGAAAATCAAAGCAAGACTGTCTTGTCAAGACAGTATTTCACAAATACTTTATTTCTAGCGTTCATCATTTGCTTGAGAAAGATTTTATCTCTTAAGTTTATAGCCAATCAAGGTAAGGCATGTATATTTAATTGCACCCTAAAGAATGCAACTAATTTGTCTGAGAGTATAATGAGAAAAACCATATTCATTTCTCCCTACGACTAATTTATGTGAAAAACGTTAAAAGTAAATATTTATGGGATAGACGAAACAATTTGGGTAGGTCAATCATAACTTTTCTCTATTCCAAACAACAACCACATAAACATAATTTGTGTTCGAATCCAGGCAAAATCAATTCAAATTCAAGAGCCAAACAGCACATAGAAAAATCTTAGGAAATAGTGTGTAGTGAAAACTATATGCATATACAGTATGAGACTCAAAGCAAGTTTTGTTCTTATCTTATGAACTTTTTACTTTTAAAACTAAATTCTATTAAAACTTATTATTAAATCTAAACCTTTTATCCACGCCACTTTCGATAATTTCAAGTCTGGGACAGTCAAATAACATTAACCCGTCATAGGAACCGGTGTATTGAATCAACTGGTATCACACTTATGGGAGTTAACGTGATAGTTTTGTTTAATCACGGCAGACGGGCGTGACCAAAAGAAGCAGATCGGAGAATAGTTTAGTTATAAAAGTCTTAACAAAGTTCACGAAATAACAAGAAGTTCCAGAGGAAGGGAGATGCCCTTAATTATACGGACCGTAAAACTAGAGGTCTGTTTGTTTCCGTAGAACTTATTTTAGTCCATGTCATATTAAATGTTTGATACTAATTAGCAGTATTAAATATAGACACTTCATATTCTAGACTATTTTGTAAGACGAATCTATTGAGCTTAATTAGTCCATAATTAACGAATGTGATGCTACAGTAAACATTTGCTAATCGTAGCTTAATTAGACTTAGAAAATTTATTTAATGAAATAGTCTTTATTTATACAATTAATTTTATTATCAGTCTATATTTAATATTTCTAATTAACGTTCAAACATCCTATATTCTAGACTATTTTATGAGACAAATCTATTGAGCCTAATTAGTCCATAATTAGCGAATATGATGCTATAGTAAACATTTGCTAATCGTAGCTTAATTAGGCTTAGAAAATTTGTCTAATAAAATAGCCTTTATTTATGCAATTAATTTTATTATCAATTTATATTTAATATTTCTAATTAACGTTTAAACATCCTATATTAACAAGAGATTAAAAAATCTCTGCATCCACCCAGCTAGGCAGTGCATTCATCTGCACAGGCTGACTGACACTCAGGCGCCCGTTCCGGCGACACGCAGGCGACGACTCAGCCCAGCTGACAGTGTCACATACTCCACACAGACACAGCAGCCAGGACAGGAGTAGCAGTCGATGAAACCAACAGAAAAAACAGAAAAAAAAAATAAACACGGCTGCTGCTGCTGCCCTGTACAACAGTATAGTAGCAGGCTGCTGCTGACGACGGACGGCCCGGCCCAAAGGCCGAACGAAAACCTGCGAGGGTCAAATGCTACCACGTGAATTCCTTCGCCCGTGACACCACCACCAACGCCCATGCTACCCTGCTCCCTTTTTTTTGTTCTTTTCCGATTTCATGTTAACGCCGTGTGCTTGCAATCTTGCCTGCCTGAACATGGCCATGAACATGAAGCACCTGTCTGAGATGTTTTTTTTTCTTGCGACTGCAGCTCATGAAAGAGCCTAAAACCTCACTTATAAGTGATAAAAGAGCTTAATATTATAAACAAACGGTACAGTCGGTCGTACTAGTAGCTGCTGAGAATTTCGAAAAAGCTAGCACGTCTTACGTTTAGATTTAGCTATATATATTAATGTATGTGTGTTTAGATTTAGGAAAATTTATAAACTTATCATTATAATTTTGTAAAGTTAGAGATATGTCATGGGTATCTCAATGATACGTAGGACTCACATGAATCAATAATATGTGGGTCATGATGACATACGTATCTCTAATTTTGTAAAATTATAAGGATGATAGAAAATCTTATAATATGGAACGGGGAATAGTTTATTTATCTGGATTTTATAGCTATTGATGCTTATGATTTGGGTGGAAATTCAGACTATTTAAAAAGCTAAACATGATAAGAGAAACTGCAGCCACTTGAAACATCCTCAAGTTTGAGGACCTAAGTTATGAGTCATCACCGAGGTCGTAAGACTCAAAAGATACGTAATCTAGAAAACGAACCATCCTATATACTCGCCGATTTCTCCTTGGAATTTCCTTTTAATCTCAAACTCTTTCTCTTCGCTAAATCATAAAAACTCTAGTCATGCCGATGCATGCACGGGCGCACGGCACGACGCGTTACGTTACGTTACACGGTCACGACCAAGACGACGACGCCGCCGCCGCCGTCGATCACCGCTGCTCCATGTACAAAAGCCGGAAAGCCCCGTCCGCCGCCGCTGCGAAACTACTTCTTGGCGCCGGCATCGGCGTCGGCGGCGGCGAGCTCCAGCCTCCGCCACCGCGCGCGGCGCACGGCGGCCTCCGTCTCGGCCTCCGACCGCCGCGCGGCGAGCGCCGCGGCGCACCGGTCGTACGCCCCCGGAGCCACGCGGTCCAGGAGCGCCCTGACGCTGGCCGTCACCTGCTGCACGCACCTGCTCCAGTGCACCTCCAGGTTGCTCTCCATGCTCGCCACGAACGCCGGCAGGATGCGCCGCTCCATCGCCTCCGCCCCCGCCGCGCTCGCCATCGCCACGAACCGCTCGTTGTTCCACACGTACAGCGCCCTCTCCGCCACCTGCAAAACCAAAAAAAAAACCAAACTTTGATTGTGTTTTCCAGCTGCTAAAAGTGAGTGAGCAACCACACTTCCTGCAAGGCTCAGTTCATCCAGGACAGTATAATGACAACAGCTAATGCTACTGTTACTACAACTAATAATGCTAATGCTATCAACAAAGACTGGATTACACGACAAGAAAAGTGCGAATGGAGCCATAATCATAGCCACTTTATTACGGAGAACTTTGGATATTCAGATGCAGAAACTTCGGATCAGTTAACTACAGGTAGCATTTTCAGATGCAGGGCAGAGGTGCAGAGCATCATCAGTCAGCCAGAAACAGAATGGATACTGGATGGTTGAATGGTTTGGGATTTTCGAGATCAATTTGATTGCTTAAAAAGTGGAGTTTTTTTGAAACTAAAGTGACGGCACTTTATAAAGCCGCTTTTTTATCGAAACTTTGCAATCACGGTGAACTTTATTCCCCACATGTACCACACTAACAGTATGGGCGCAGAATGGATCAACGAGATGAATTTGATGAAAAGTTAACTGAATTGTGCTTTACAGTATATTCATGAACAAAATCAATTTTCTCAATGTGATCACTCTACTCTCCTGGGCCTTAAATTGTCAGATTAATTATCCCAGTTGCATAAAGATATGAATTTTCACAAAGCTGTGATGATTTATCCTAACTAGAATAAAATGATGCATAGATTGGGTGTGAAAATGGAGCAAGCAGAAACCTGTGAGCTGCAGCTGCTGACGCAGCGAGCGATCCGGGAGCAGACGGGCACGGCGAGCTTGTCGAACTGCTGCTGGTCGAGGATCTCGACGATCTCCTCGAGCTCGTCGATGAGCAGCACCTCCTTCTGGCAGTTGGTCGCCGGCCAGTGGCGGAGGATGTCCCTGACGACGGCGTCGGCGAGGGAGGGCTCCTTGTGGACGAACTGGAGCACGCAGTAGGCGAGCTGGCGGTGGTAGGCGTGCACCCACCGCGTCCGGTGCAGCGGCAGCAGCACGCGGGCGAGGAAGGCGCGGTGCTCCTCTTTGAGCGGCACGGCGAAGCCGTTGATGATGCTGCCGCAGATCTCCAGCAGCTCGCCGACGCCGCAGTGGCGCTCGCCCGCCGGGGACGCCTCGTAGACGAACCGGAGCAGGGTGGCGGCCATGGAGCGGCGCATGGAGGCGCGCTCGGCGGTGAGCTTGGAGTAGAGCATGTGGTAGACGGTCTTGAGGCGGTCGCGCTCGCGCGGGTCCTCGGAGGCGAAGAGCGCGACGAGTCCGGCGAGGAAGCCCCGGTCGATGTGGTTCCGGAGCGTCCTGGCGTCGGCGGCGGTGACCGCGGCGAGGAGCACGTCGTACACCAGGCTGAGGTGCGGCCACGACGGGAGCAGCACCATCACCGGCACCTCGTCGTCCAGCACGTCGGGCAGCGGCGGCAGCGACGACGGGTAGGCCGACGGCGGCATCGCCCGGAACAGGTTAGCCGCCACCATCTTCACCAGCGCCACCATCACCCGGTGGTCCAGCCCCAGCGGCTGCTTCCCGCTCGCCCTCACCGCCGCGAGCACCTCCGCCAGCGCCTCCCTCTTCGCCTCCCTCTCCTCCCCACACTCCCCGGCGGCATCATCACCGAACGTGAAGACCCGGCCGCAAGACTCGATCTTGCTGATCAGGCTATCCGCCTCGGGCTCCGGCGACGGCGGCGGGAGCTTGGCCGTCCCGGGGGGGAGCAGCGCCGCGACATCAACCTTGTCCCGCTGGAACAGATGCAGCAGCGTCGTCGACCTCCTCTTCGCCGTCGGCGGCGCCCTCACCACCGCCTCCTCGGCCACCGCCGCAGCACCCATCTCAATCTCCCCAGCACACACAGAGAGGACGTCGTCACGGGCCGGACTGCCGGAGAGCAGAGGCAACAGCTAACAGCTATAGGCGAGGAGGAGGAGCAGAAGCGGCCAAAAATGGCGGGGGTTCCCGTGGCGAGAGGGTTGGAGACGCCGAGGTGCATCGCCAACTTGGCAGTGCAGCGGAGGCGTGGAGTGATATAGGGGAGGGGAGGGGAGGGCGGGAGAGAGGAGTTTGGAGGGGAGCGGTTGGCCGTCGGCCCCTCGAAAGCAACGGAGGAGATGAGATTGTGTGCCAGCGGCGTCAGTCAGGCAGGCCGGCGTAGGTGCATGCGCTCAGAAATTCAGAGAGAAAAATCCACTGCATTGGATTTGGACTTGAGCCGGATCGATCGATCCATGTGCATGTGGTCCTTCTGGGTTGGCTCACAGGTGAATGGTAATAGTGAGAGGCTGAGACTGAGAGACAGATCGGTGCTGTTTGATTAAGATTACAAGAGAAATCAGCTTCTGAGATTAAGATTTTAATATGTAGCAAACTTATTAGAGTGTAGAAAGCTAGTTTTTTCTGTTTTTCTAGTTCATTTTATTTCAGATTTTAAGAAATTAAATGTTATTTACGAGAACTTCTGATTTTTAGAGATTACATGAGAAGCTGCTGTTACAAGCTCCTAAAAAGGACATAGGGCTATGTTTGCGGAAGTTTGTAGTAGCTACGATAATCTCCAGCCCTTCTAGCAGTTTAGATTCTCACATAGATTATATAGATTATATGAATTATATGAATCTATAATTGTTGTACAATTGTAAAATCTTGACCATGAATTAGAAGCTTGAAGCTGATAAATCTAATCTTTTCACCTAGCACTAGCTTCTTACCGGCTGTTTGCTACGATCTCAAGCTCTTCAAATAAATAGGGTGTAGGAGAGCATGCGTGCATTCCTAACGTGACCATGTTGACCGCAGCTTAAGCCATATGAACATGCGTTAATTAGCAGAAGCAAACAGTAGATTGGCAAAGTGCTAAACTGCTAATGCTATCATTTGGACACCCCCAGGTAGGTAAGGTACAATAGTACAATGCTACATCCATGCATCTGATTGAATTGAATAAGCAACCAGAGTAGAAGAGGGGACGGTGGTGACTCAACAAGCATAAAAGATGATTGCTAATGGCTAACTCCAACCGGGCTGACGGGTTAATCTAATGGAGAGGGTAATTAACGCATACACACACAAGCCAACCAGGCAGTGGGATCTGGGAAGAAGCTGGAGTCTCTCACACGTCGAAGGGGAAAAAGGTTCACATGTAGCCCTTAGCCCACAGGCTCAAACAAGATTCTGACCAATTTGCTCCTGTTTCATATCTTGGCAAAGCATATCCCTGTGTCCGGTTGTGGCTCATGCCTGACAGTGCCCCGGGAGATGATTCCAAGCCAAAAGATGCCGGCCCCCTGCTGCCATGTGATGCTTGCAAAGCTAGGAAGCTTAGGGTAGGAAGGAATGGATAGCAGCAAGGGAAGTGTACCAGTGCAAATGCAGCTGCATGAACCGGCCGAGCAAAAGACACACCGGCCATTTGGTGAGGGCATGCCAAGCAATGATGCAAAACACCACCACAAAAAGTGAATCTTGCATTATACCTGAAAAGAAATAAAGAACCTGATTACAGGAAAGTGTTAGATGGTGCCAAGCATACGGTTTCAAAAAGGTGATGCTGTTGAAGGCATAAATGACATATATTAGGCTGCAAAAAGTACTTGTGTGGTGCTTACTGACTTTTGATTTTGTCCCATAGATTACTTATGGTCTATGTACTCATGCACATACCATAATTATTTTTTTTTTGCTTGCCCTTTGTTCCTGGATACTTCAACACAAATACAGTAGAGGAGACCATTTGTGATGTGCCAGATAAGCATTTGAGATTAGTAGCCTCATTTTTTTTGCCTTTTATAAGCATAAGCAAAACAAATTAATAATGATTTAAAAATAATTTACGGATAGAACTTTTATATACGTGTTCTTAGCGATCTTAAAAAGCAAATGCTAGAAAATAACCTATGATAATAAAACCCCAAAATCAACTCTAAAGTTAAGATTTAAATTTTGGCTTAGAATCATAAGCATAAACATAAACGGAAAGATGGAGGACAAGATTTAGAGCCACAAGGAATATCTTAATGATGTGAAAATTCAGGAAAACAACAGAAGAAACAGGGAGGCCATCCTGTGATCACCCATGAGCGATGGGTACCGCTGTTTGATTCTATCAGCCGACATTTTGTCAAGGACTCCAGATGCAAACGGCCTGCAAGAAAACTGAGAGGCATGTTGCTCCTAGGTTAATCACGTAAGTGAGTAAAGCTCAAACAGAATCCACTATATTATAAAGACAACTGGGTTCTGCAGGATGAATTGGTAGCTCATAAAGATAGAATTCAGAGAAACCACAAACCTCCCAAGCAAGAGGGAATATAATTACCATAAGTTTGAAGATAGCTTAAACGAGTAACTTATACTCGTAGGACATATGTTTTGCATCCAGTCTACAACAGTTCAAATTGAAAGGGATATTTAAGTTCCAGCACGTTTGTTAATTAATGCCGACCGTGACGCCACAGAATGCTAACTGCTTATGATTGAGTCATCCTAACATCAATTCTTCCTATAAAGTTCAAATAATTTGCATAGTACGAGGTACTGCGTCCTTCACCAAGCAAGTGTCGTACTACTACTTTCCATATCAGAGTCAACACATATGGCTGAGTGATTGAAATCGTTGATTTTCATAATTTGCACCGGTGAGAACTCAGAACTGCAAGCCTATAGATTACCAGATCCACCATGTTAACTTTCACAAGTTCTCAAGAAAATAAAAACTTTTGTTCCTTACAGAACTATAACTATGTATACACAGGGACTACGACCACACTAGAGAAACAGCAGGCATTGTTGGAAGATTTCAGTTTTGCAACCTCATTGATTTCCCCCAGTAAATATCATTATTCCTCAATGAGACGGTACAACAGTCAACAGATAACAATATAATATTTTTGTTGTGAGATAAATTGAGCATCATTAACACAGTTAAAACATAAAGATCATCAAGCAGATATTGCCTTCCACAATGCATCATTAGCTGGGCGGCTGATGAAACCCCGGTCCACCATCATTTCCACAAGCTCTTCATGCTTCCTGAGCTGGCCAGCCTTCCTCAACAGGGCCAATACCATATCATAGACTGGTTTAGTGGGTTTAAGGGATTTCAACTCAACCATTTCCCTCAGCGTTGTGTATGCACGTTTCCAGTTTCCCCTACCACAGAATGCCTCAATTAGAGCTGCATAAGTATTCCCGTTTGGCTCCACTCCCTGGGCATCCATGTCCTTCTTTATCCGGAGCACCATATCCATCGATTTCTCCCTATTGAACAACCTCATAAGCAAATTATATGTGATGACATTTGGTTTGCACTGCAGGTCCTGCATCCGCTCATACAATTTCCGAGCAGTGTCTACATTGCCAAGCACAAACACCAGCTTCAGCATGGGGTTAAAAGTGTGGCAATCAGGAATACAGCCCTTGGCAATCATCCTTGTGAGCAATTTCATCGCAGCATCAAGGTTGCACTGCCCCTTCCCGCAATGTGTTTCCATCAAGAAATTGTATGTGATAATGTCAGGCTCACACCCGAGCTGCCGCATCTGGTTGTGTACCTGCAGAACCTGCTCAGATCGGCCAGCCTTGACATGCGCCCTCATGATGGCATTGAACGTTGCAGTGTTCGGCGGGCACCCAGAATCGATCATCTGGCACAGGAGTTCCTGAGCGCGGGGCACCTGCCCTGCACGGTACATTGCATCAATCACCGCGGTGTATGTATACACATTCGGTGTGATCCCGGACTGCTGCATTTCAGCGAACACTCGCTCGGCCTCATCGAGCCGCCCACCACGGCACCATGCGTGCACCAGCGTTGTGTAGAGCACAACATCCGGTGTAAAGACAGACTTGTAGCTGTCGAACAGAGCCTGTGCCTCACTGGCAAGGCGCTTCTTGGAGAGGGCCCCAAGAAGAGAAGCGAGTGTGGCAGGGTCAGGAGCCCCGGCGCCATACCCCTCCATGCGGCGGAAGAGGTCCGAAGCCTCCGATGGCATCTCCGCGCGGACGTACCTTCGAATGAGCGTGAGGATGAGCTGCGGCGAGATGGGCACGGAGCGCTCGCGCATTTCGTCGAGCAGGTGGCGGGCGAGCGGGAAGTGGTGGTGCTTCGCGAGCAGGTCTATCATAGCGGCGTAAAATGAGGGGAGCGAGTCGGGTGGAAGCGACGGGAGAACGTGGTGGAAGAAGGCCACCGCCTCGGGGAGCGGGACGCCGCGGCGGAGCGCGAGGAGGCGGCGGAGGAGGCTGAGCGGGAGCTGCGGGGAAGGCGGCCACGGGAGCAGGCCGGATAGCGCGGAAGAGAGCTCGGGCGGCGGCTCGAAGGGCGTGGCGGCGGGGACCGGCGCGGCCGGGTTGGCGCGGCGGTGGTCGATGAGGGCCGCGTGGAGCGCGTCCAGGAGCTTGGCTTCCGCGCGGCTCAGCGGCGGAGACGGAGACGGAGGCGAGGCGGGCTCCGGCTCCGGCTCCTGCTCCTGCGCCGGCGCCAGGGTTGGCGCGGCGTCGCATAGCCATCGGAGACGGAAACCGGACGCGGGGGAGAGGTAGTGCTTGGGCTTGAGGAGGAGAGCCATGGCGCGCGACGCGGAGGAGGTGGTGGTGGTGGCTGCTCGCCTCGCTGCCGCCGGCGGCAACGTCGGGAGTGAGAGGAGCAGAGGTAGTAGTAGGGTTTTTAGTTGTGGAGTTCGCGTGGGCCCAAGCTTCTGTGGGAAGACGCGGCCCAGTGAAGTTTTGGCCTGTTAGACAAGTAATTGTAATGGGCTTTCCGGTTCCGGCGCACGAAAACGTGATGGCTCGGGTTGGGCTGCGTTGGAACTGGAGAGACGGCACCGTGGGCCGTGGCGTGGATCCAATTCATGCATGGCCGGCTCGCTGGCCACTTGGCCTGAAATTGTTTTCTATGATTATCCAAATAAATGTACAGATGACTAAACTTAAATGAGCTGCTAAAGATGCTTTTATAACTTTATATGTATAGATGCTCGTCCATTGGTGGCTATGAAATGCTAACAACTATGCATGCAGTTTAGGTGCCCATGTTCAAGCTTTTATAAGAAATAAGCAAAACTATACATTTATAAACGAAAAATAATTTATAAATAAAATTTTAATATAAAGTGCTTTCAGCAATCTGAAAATAAATCATAATTAAAAAATCATATAATCAACTACAAATTTAAAGGTGCATATCCAATTTTTTGCTTACAAGCATAAACAATATCGAAAAGAGAGGCCTTCCTATGCAATTCTTACTTCCAGTCAACCATGATTTTTTTAGTTAGTATTCCGTACTAATCATATGGAATTATTCAAACTGTCTGGTAAAGCTCTGTCTCAGACCGAATCATGAGGTCAAATCACACATTTTGCATTTCTTCAGTGAGCAGGGTCAACACGATCACGTAAGCACCATAGAGAATATTCAGAGTTTCAGACATGTGTAGATGGACGCTATCTAGTCATATTCAAACTAGACGGGTTGTACGTATTGGAGTATAAGATTAACAATATAAGGCACGGGTTATTTCTAAATGAAGCGTGCATTGGACAAAACTTATGTTACTGCATATAAATAAATATTATACTACTCATGACACTGTTGACTTTTAGAATCACGTTTGACCATACGTCTTATTTAAAATTTATATCCAAATATATAAAATTATAAAGCATAATTAAAGTTTCTATAATAATAAATCATATTATAACAAAATAATTAATAATTATATAATTTTTTAATAAGACGAATGGTCAAACGTGAACTTAAAAATCAACGGCGTCCTAAAAAAATTAGATGGAGTACTATTTTCGCTGGACTAACCCAACACAAAGGATGATACAGCAGTACGTGCGAGTCAAACTCAGAAAAGAAACGTTTCATTGCTCTTTGCCCGGTTAACAAAAACTTTCGTACTCCTTCCGAAATACAAGGGGTTATCTTTTAAGCGAAAAATCAAATGACATATTTATAAATGGAAAATAAATTTATAAATAAAACTTTTATATACATGTTAATATCAATATAAAAGTCAATGCTGGAAAATAAACTACAATGAAAAAAACCTCAAAATCAACTCTAAATATATTATTGAAAATTTAAATTTTGGTTTATAAACATAAGCAAAAGCCAAAAAACGAGGGTGTGACAATTTCTATTGACTCAAATTTTATAACATAATATAAATATTTATGCAGTAATTTTTCTAATGATTTGAATCATTTAAATTATTTTAGAGCTAATCAGATCAGATACTTAAAAATAAAATCAAATCTAATCAAAATTAAAAATTAACCATTAAAATGACTGAAAAAGTATTATTTAATATTTTTATTCTACGTAAAAATCTAAAAATACGAACCCTACCGGTCGAAACTGTCAAGACCCGCAACCGACACCGTCTGTCCGTCGCTCGTATGTTGTCGCATGTATAGGGTCACTTTCTCTTCATACTTTTGTCTTCGGAAAATTCAGGACTAAATATATTGACTTTTTAGCCGTCCGACATGCGTCAATATTCGTGCTGGCTGTTGGATGAGCGCCGAGATTCGTGCTGGAGGAAGAAAACAAAAGAATCACGTCGCCACATGGATTTATCCACAATCCTCGAGTCACGCGCAACGGCGTACACATCCATTCCATTAAGCTGTAATTTTTCATGAGATTTGCATTTAACTCATAGGGAACCTTGCAAAAACGACTTGAAATGTCACCCTAACTATTCTCCCCTATAAGATATGATCTGTTCCAAATTCCGTACTCCTAATTTAACTTGGTTTGATTTGGTCCATTTTTTGACAAGCGCTATATATATTTGTCAATGCGGTCTTGATGCATGCTTGATCAACCCTGGCACAAGCGTGAGAATTATTTATAGCACATGTGGAAGGGGTATAATTGAAATCAATAGAAATTAAGATTGAAGAATTTGCAAAAAGAAAAAAAATCATCTTATAGTGGAGAATTTCAAACTCGGGTTAAATTTGGAATAGTCTATGCAAAATTCCCTATTGTACTTACAATCTAGTTATATTATAGTAATAATTTTTTGTTAGTAATGCTTTAGCTACAATTTTTATAAATTTAGTTTTTTTTACAAAAATTAACCAATAATCTTTTTGTTTTTTATTTGATGTCATTGATTTTTAGATTTACGTTTGATCGTTCATCTTATTCATTTTTATATTCCAAATGTACAAAATTACAGGTCATATTTAAAATTTCTATAGAAATAAATCAAATCACAGCAAAATATATATAATTTTTTTAAAAATAGACGGTCAAACGTATTTATAAAAAAATCAACTGCGTCGATAAAAAAACGGAGGGAGCACAAGTATACAGATGATCACGCACACGCACAGCGCACAGTACCTGCACCAGCACCGGCGCTGCCGGGTCGACCGGCTGGCGGCGGAAACTCGTCGGTGACATGAAGTCCCCCGCTTTGGGAGCGAGCACCAACCGCGCGTGACATGAACACCGACGGCGGGCGCGCGCCCGGGGCATGTGCATCCAACCAGCTGCCTCCAGCCCGCGGATTTGGTCTCGTCAACACAACACTAGCTAAATCCCCCATGCAACCCAACCCAGCCTCGTTCAACGCACGCCGCCGCGTCGATCGGATGCATCTGCTGCCATCCACACACACACACCGCGTCCCTCCCAACCTCGATCGATCGATCGATCCAGGAAAAACCCATCGCCCACCGCCACCACCTATCCTTCTCATTCACCAACCCTAATCTAATGCCTCGATCGATC
The DNA here is from genome assembly GCF_000231095.2 of Oryza brachyantha. Classification (NCBI taxonomy): domain Eukaryota; kingdom Viridiplantae; phylum Streptophyta; class Magnoliopsida; order Poales; family Poaceae; genus Oryza; species Oryza brachyantha. Next base: position 14,184,245 of record NC_023171.2, read on the forward strand.
TCCATCGTATATAACCCTAGCTCCCTCTCTCTCTCCGCTCGATCACCACAACACAAGCCCCGCACATCAACAACACTGCTGCTCGATCGACCGTTCGTTCCTCCATGCCAATGGAGAAGCCCAAGCTGCACCGGCACGCCAGGTCCCGGAGCTTCAGCGGCGGGAAGATCGTCTCCTTCCTCAAGAACACGGCCGCCTCCTTCTCCACCACCACCTCCTCCTCCTCGGCGCCGCCGCACGGGCGGTGGTCCTTCAACCACCGCAACGCCTTCTCGGGGCCCATCGTGTCCATCGTCCCGCCGGAGGCACGCGGCGGCACCCGCCGTGGGGACCACCGCTCCGGCTACCGGACGCCCGAGCCGTCGTCGCCCAAGGTGTCCTGCATCGGCCAGATCAAGAAGGCCAAGGCCAGCAAGGGCGCCAAGGCCGCCTTGTGCAAGAACGGCGCCTGCCCGCTCCCGCCCAGGCCGCCGGCCGACGGCTGCAGGAAGCAGAAGAGCTCGCTCGTCAGGAGGATGCTCTTCCGCCGCAGCAGGTCGAGGTCGTCGTCGTCGTCGTCGTCGTCGAGGGACAGCAGCTTCTTCAAGGGGAGGGGCGCCGGGCGCGCCGCGGTGGCCGCCGCGCCTGCCCCGGCGCCGCCGGCTGGGCTGGGCCAGATGAAGCGGTTCACCAGCGGCCGCGCGGCGTTCGAGGACTTCGACTGGAGGGACGCGGAGAGGAGGGCAAGTGACGACGATGACGATGACGTGCTCGTCGCGCACTCGGCGCCGCTCGTGCTCGGCGGCGGCCTGGTGGCGTCGGAGCCGAGGAAGGAGGTCAATCTCTGGAGCCGGCGACCCATGGCTCCTCCCACTCCGCTTCAGCTCCCCTAAGATGACATGGCACGAGCTTGCATGAACTTGCATGCATTTTCATGATCAGCTCATCCATTTCTAGGCCCAAATGCGAGCGTATTTCAATTTTTTTATTTGTTCCTCGAGTAATTTGTACAGCCATATACTTCACATAAAGCTCAAATTGAAACGCATCAAATAGTTGCTTTTTTTTTTCTCTCCTTACTATCCTAGTTTTAGATCATACTTTTGTACATTTGGAAAAGGAAGATACAACGAACGAAAGAACGAATCAAAAAAAGGTTGTTAGATGAAAACAAGTTGCTGTTTTTTTGATCCATACTTAAACGGATTTCGTGTAAGATGAGGCTTGGAATATGCTTGACAACTCAGAATTCATAATTGTACATGCTGGGATTGAGTCTGAAAATGGAAGCTACTGGGTTTTGACTCTTGTAACAGCGCCGGAATTGTCATCATGGACACAGTTTTTTTTTTCTATAGCACCCCTAATTAATATGGCATGCTGTCCTAGAATTTATCTCTGAAATTAAGCCCGGCCTTCGTCGAGCGTGCAGTACTGCAGGTACGACTTGTATGAAGAAAAAGTTTGGTCAGCAGAAGCCAGCCAGTGCTGACAAGAGATAGGCAACCGAACGATGATTTTTCAAAGTATAATAGTTAAGTGCTGCAGGACTTTAATTAAAAAAAGGTTCCGTACAAGAGTGAATTGTTCATAAATCAAGTGATCTGAAAAAATGGGGTCGGATCGACTAGCATATATAGACGACAAATTTCTCCAAACTTCCCGAAGGTGCGTACGTGATTCATGGACCTGAAAAAATGGCTAGCCTTCCACACGATCATTTCGCTTATGCTTATATATTTATAAACTAAAATTTAGATTTTCAACCTTAAATTTATATTTGATTATTTTAGTTTTTTTCACCGAAGTTTATTTTTCAGCATTGACTTTTACATCGATAAGAATATGTATATAAATTTTTTATTATGAATTATTTATTGTTTAAAAACAATCACCCCTTTGCCTTTTAGTGTTCCGAATAAGCTACCTAATGAAGGACCCATTTTTTAGGGTTTTTCCTATGGTGCTACAAAAAATTGTTTTCTAAAACTTAATCTGAAAATAATTTTTAGAGTTTTTTTTTAACATACTTAGTTTTTCTTTTAGCACACAACACAAATATAAAATTTTTAACTACAATATATTTTTTACGAAGATTTTCCTACGAGTGACAGCATCATTAGCAAGCTAGCTAGCATGGCTTTGTGCAATTCTCCATAGTTGTTTCTGATGATGCCATCTTGCCTGAAGTGTGGGGCCTGATCGCTGGTGGCAAGACAAATAAAAGGACGGGTTGAATTGTTCTTGTCTCAATCTGTCCGCACATTTAACCTGTTTCATGCGTGCTTCTCTCTCACACACACGGACACAAAGGAAATGAACAATATTTAAACGAAATGAAATCGAACATGTGACGCGGAAAAGGGAAAAGTACAACAAAGCGTGGGCCAGCGATGCTCGTGAAAGGAAAGCGAGGAAACCGTGGGCCGAAGCCCATCTAGAACATTGGAACTACCGAGCGGAAAGCATCCTTGGTGGGCTCGGAAAGGGACCACCCTACAGCGACATCAATAATGAAATTTTGCATCTTTTGATATTCACTCACTTCCATCTATACAGCTTTTTATACATTTTTAGTAAAATACTTGACAGATAACTAAAATACAATTAGGATGTAAATCAGTAATTGCATTTCAATTTATATTGTAATTACAGTATAGCTCTTATGTAACTCGTATAAAAATATTAAAACGTACCTATAATCAGTGAGCGGTGCCAGTCACCCTCGTACCCTCGTCTTTCTGCTTATGTTTATATTTATAATTTAAAATTTAGATTAAAAATCTTAAAATTTAAAATTTATTTTAAGACTTTTTATTATAGTATTTTTCAGCCTTGTATTTTAGATCACTAAAAACATATATGTAAAAGTTTTATTTACATTCTTTTGTGTATAAATATATCGGTTCATTTATTCGTGGAATAAACGAAAAGACATGGGTTTGACCTTATCTGCTGCATATAGTGCAATTTTTCCCCACAAGCCTTACACGAATCCCAAGATGATCCAATGGTCCATAAATCGAAAGTGTGTGGGAATCTGTTGACAATTACATGGCAAATCCGTTTGAATACACAGGGCGAGTTTCGTACGCATAAGCGTTCTAGCCATGGAGGATAACTAAAGGTGTTGCATAGAAGTTTACGAAAAAGAGAAATACATAAAGGGTCAGTGTATCCCACCGCACATACGCGTGTTAAAAAGATTAAGAGAAAAAGTAAAGCACATGCCATATTTTCACTAAGAGCAAGTATAATATTAGATTATAAGTTAGCTATAAATTAATGTGGAGGAAATAGGTAATAAAAAAGAAGTGGGGTTGGCTCTCATGCAAGAGCCAGCTATAGACCAACTCTAAAAAAATACATTAAATGCAAAGATAAGAAAAAGAGATAAGAGATAAAAATTATAGCCAATCTATTATATGTGTTGACTATAATATAAGCTTCTAGCTAGGTTGGCTTTACTTGCTCTAACACAAACAAAGCTACCAATCACCGTTTTGCAGTTATGCTAGTGCCCTAGATTGCCAAAGTTACACTAAAAAGAAGTCGTAATCATCGCTAGAGAAAACCACTCGTGCCAAATAAGGTTGACGGATACAAAAACATCTAGTTCACATACATAATTGAATCAGCGGAAGACGAATATCGCTGGAGGGCGTTCAGCCACATGAGTAGTAGCTCAAACTCTGTTGTTCAATGGCTCCATGGCCAACTGCATCAAGCTATCAGATTCGAGAACATTATGTCGTTCTTTTGACTCGTAATTAGTATATAACTAATTAATTATAACTTATATAAAATAAAAAAATATATTGCTGTACATTTTAAGGCAATGATAATATATATAGTTTTTTTAAAAAATATTATTTAGCAGTTTGGATAGACTTCATATGAAAAAAAATAAAAAATATAGCATAGGGCGTGCATGCCCTTGGACGTCTTTTAGGGAAATGGTAAAAGGCTAATGGGAAGAGGGAGAGCCATCGAAGGTTACTGCTATAGACCACTTGCATTAAGTCATCGATTGTACAGCTTTATCTTTTTTTTCTTACTTTTATTTGTATATTCAAACAAAGTTTGAATTTATTTATCATAAATGTACCTTTTATTAATCCACGAAACGGACCATAGGTCCATAACTCGGTGCTCAACAAGCCATACTCTCTGTCGGCCAGGTACGTACATTGGGACACCTTCCATCAGAGGAAAAAAAGAAACGCAGTTTGCTCACCGCTCACGGCTCTTCTCTGCACTTTCTGGAAGATCAGTAATGACAAGCTCTTCAGTCACCAAACCCAACCGGCGTACGCGCGTCGTCGTCGAGCAGCTGATTCAGCTCCCGCCTGTCGTGCTAATCTGGAGCTATGTGCACACGCACACACACTGTCTCGATCTCTCGATGCAGATCCATTCCGTTTCTGCTGTCAGCTGGTCCACCTCCCTTTACCAACCAAGTTGATGAACTGAAAATTTTCAGATAAACTAGCTCCATCTAGGTTCTGACCGGATGCACGCAGTCTCTGGGAGTCATTTTGAGACAGACTTCTGACTGAATAAAGCTGAACTGGTAGCAGTATACCTCTGGAATCAGATCTTAACCCACTAACAGCAGATCATTAAACAAATAATCGGAGATTGCTTCAACGAAGCAAAGCGAAATCCTCAACTTGCTGAAGCTGCTGACACATGGAACCTGTCCGGTCTTCGCGGCTGCACACATGCTTGTCCTGTTGCACAGAGTGGCAAGGAGATATATCGAGATAGGATTCATAGGAGCAGCGAAAATTCTCCTGCTCAAGCTGTTGATCAGCACACAGAAACTGGTGTTTGATGCCAGCAGCCGCCCAAGCAAACTCTGACCTGCGTGCCCACTGTATTACTACTGATCATGAAGACATCGCTGAGTTTCTGTGGACAGGAGACGAGTAGCAATTAAAGTTGCGTCCTGTCTGCATAAATGGAGTGATGAACAAGCACTCAAGGAGCAGGGAGCAGCGTGAAGCGAAAGGGAGAACAAGAGCACCCAATAATTATGCACTACTTAGTGACGGGCCACATCAGAATATCTGTAACTGTAATCAATGAGACGAAGTCGTGAGCATAACGACGCGGTTGCTAATTACACCCTTATCTATAAACCAAAAATAAAGTGATGTAGATTTTTTTACCAAAATTTATTTTTCAGTCTTAGCTCATAAATTGCTACAAATATATATTTATATGTAAACATTTATTTATAAATCATGTTTTTTTTCAAATATATCGTTCGTCTTTTCAAACAAACGATCACCCATTGAAGTACAATGAAAGCTGTCAATCTAAGCTGTGTTTCTGACGACTCTGACCTCGCTAGCGGATCGAACTGGCAGCAGGCATAGCGGATCGTGTCTCGTCGCCGGCCAAGCATGCTCTGTAGTAGGAGGTACGGCTGACTTGTACGCGCTCATGTGATCTGGATCCTGACAGGCTGTGTAGCGTGCAGATCTTCAGAAATCCAGAAGGGAGATTGAGAAGCGAGGACATGCTGTTCCATTTGCTGTATCGGTCCATTTGGGCATTCACTCATTCGTGATGCAAATCCGTGATAATGTTTGATGGTTAGGTTCAGCATCGCTTTCGTGTGGCCCCAGGAGAGAAGAGAGAGAGAAGAGCGTAATATCACTATCTTTTCTTCAGGTTATATGGTTATCTTGAATGAACAAAAAGGAGAAAAAGGGAAGATTTCAGACCCAAGATCAAGATGCAACCGTGATTCCTCCCTTTCTTCGACGGCCAGTGGCAAATCGGACAATCGATAAAAAAGAATCCGGCGCCAACATTGAACACTAGTACTTTACTGCTACCTTGCTCTGCAGTTTTCAGGTTGCCGTTGGCGGTTGGAGGAAGACGACGTCACACTCCTTTTCGGATTTTTCCTATCTGGCTCAGCTCTCTCATCTAACTTCACCTTACCGCTGAACGAGGTTATCGTATCCAAGGAGTAGTAGGTGCGGGAAAAGAAAAGGATTTATACAGTTTCCGTAGGTGCCATTTGTTTTTTTAAAAAAATTGAGGTATATGAAAAACAAACTTTTCAATTATATAAGTTCTAGAGAGCAAACGAATGTTCTAATTTTTTTCGAATCAATGTATTAACAGACCTTCTACATATATGTTCTTTCTTCTTATGGTTGTAAAACCAAACGATGTAAAATAAGCTAATATAAAAGAGACCGAAAATCAACCAAAAATTATCTTCTACAATTTATATTTTAACCTACTTCCTTTTAAAAAAAAACTTGCGTGCCCTCACGCAAGCCACCCCTCTGACCGCAGGGCACGCCACGCTTCGGCTTCTCTCAACGCCACGCCACCACCACGACGCGTATCGCTATCACACGTAGCTGCCTGTACGAGGGAGTGGAGTAGAGTAGACTAGTAGTAGTGCTGTACAAATACATTTTTTTGTTTTTGCCAGGTTGGTCGCGATCGGCGGATTATAAATTTACCAATCAGCAGATCGCGCGCCAGTCCCGGGGGAGAATGCCACCGGCGACCGTTACGTCCCACCACCACCGCACCGGAGCCGTTTCGCGCCCTTTTTACGCTTTGCCCCCCGGAGAACTACCAAATGGCACATCTATTGCCGCCACTGGAGTGAGCGAGCGAGCGCCGGAACTATTTTAGGCTTTAATCCGGCGAGATCCACCGCTACATCGATCTCCCTCTCGCCGTCCGTTGCCCCGCCGGAATCCGCGCCGAGGGAGGAGGGGCTATAAGAGGGAGGCCGGGGGTTGCCTGCGTTGCCTTTTGTTTGGGTTTGGAGTCAGCCGCGCGCGCGTGAGGCGGAGGGAGGGAGGGAGGCCTCGTCGCCGCCGATGGAGTCGTCGGCCGGCGGCGGCGGCGGAGGCGGCGGCGAGTCTCCGGCGAAGCCCGTGTTGCTCCATGGGGACCTCGACCTGTGGGTGCTGGAGGCGCGCCTGCTCCCCAACATGGACATGTTCTCCGAGCAGGTCAGGCGCTGCTTCGCCGCCTGCAAGCCGCCCACCTCCTGCGCGACCAAGCAGCCGCCGCACCAACGCGGCGGGTCCCAGGGAGGAGGTGGAGGGAGGGGGCAGCAGCACCACCGGAAGATCATCACCAGCGACCCCTACGTCACGCTGTCCATCGCCGGCGCGGTGGTGGCGCGCACCCGGGTCATACCCAACAACCAGGACCCCGTCTGGGACGAGCAGTTCGCCGTGCCGCTCGCGCACTACGCCACCGCGCTCGAGTTCCACGTCAAGGACAACGACACGTTCGGCGCGCAGCTCATCGGCACGGTCACCATCCCCGCCGACAAGGCCGTCTCGTGCCAGGAGGTCGACGACTGGTTCCCCATCATCGGCACCAACGGCAAGCCGTACAAGCCCGACACGGCGCTCCGCCTCCGCTTCCGCTTCAACCCCGCCGCGGCCAACCCGCTGTACCGGCACGGCATCCCCGGCGACCCCGACAAGCAGGGCATCAAGGACTCCTACTTCCCGCTCCGCCACGGCGGCCGCCTCACGCTCTACCAGGACGCGCACGTCAGGGAAGGGGACCTGCCGGAGATCGAGCTGGAGAAGGGGAAGCGGTTCGAGCACAACGCGTGCTGGGAGGACATCTGCCACGCCATCCTGGAGGCGCACCACATGATCTACATCGTCGGCTGGTCCGTCTACGACAAGGTGCGCCTCGTGCGCGAGCCGTCGCCGTCGAGGCCGCTGCCGGAAGGCGGCGACCTCACGCTCGGGGAGCTGCTCAAGTTCAAGTCGCAGGAGGGCGTCAGGGTGTGCCTGCTCGTGTGGGACGACAAGACGTCGCACGACAAGCTGTTCATCAAGACGGTGAGGAATTACACTCAATCTAGTCTTTCCATTAAAATTTTACTGTTTATGCTTAGTTTGGGTGGGGTTTCAGGATGTTACATAGGCATTTGATGTTGATGTAATGGTGTGAATTTAATAAATCAAAGGTCGTTTGTTTGGTTTAAGTCATACATAATTCCTAGTGACAAAATAGGAATGGTGTAATTCTAAATGTTCTGGCAACCTGAAAATTTGGTCGGCGTGATTTCCCTCTCTTTCTGGCTGCAATATAAACTGTGACCATGCATCTTATGCGGATTCATATTATTTGTCTTTTCCTTGTAATGTGCTGAACAGGGTGCACAGCTTATCATCTCCATCTCTATTCATGCGCTCTGTTACTTTTGGTTAAGAAAAGGGTTCCTTCTCTTTGTTCTTTTGCAGGGTGGAGTGATGGCGACACATGATGAAGAAACTAGAAAGTTTTTCAAGCATTCCTCAGTCATCTGTGTTCTTTCACCTCGGTATGCCAGCAGTAAGCTGAGCATTTTCAAACAACAGGCAAGTGCCAGTAAGGATGGTATAGCCGATAACTGTTTGCATTTTTTCGGATTTTAGATAATGATTATCACCATAAACCCCAAGGAAGTTATCTTTTCCTCATGTTTTCCCCTTCTTGTAGAACTTGATATTCTATAGGAACACATTATGGGTTGGTCATTCGGATGTAGCATGATGCAACCAAGTTGATATGATACACAACCTTTTCCTAAACAAAACCAGGACATGCCTATCATCTGTTGTTTGCAATAAGACCACCATTTATTATCTTGTAAACATTTGCGCTGAAACTTAGTATGTTAATTATTATTCCTCCTTTTTTTATGATCATAAATATGTAGTTTGAAGGCCCTTGGGACTTCTGTAACTTAATATGTTGATTTTATTTCCCCCATTTTTTGATGATCTTGAATTTTGTAGCTTGCAGGTTGTTGGGACTTTGTTTACTCACCATCAAAAATGTGTGCTGGTTGATACACAAGCTTGGGGAAACAAGCGGAAGATTACTGCTTTTATTGGTGGACTGGATCTTTGTGATGGGCGTTATGATACACCAGAACATAGGCTTTTTAAAGATCTTGACACAGTATTCGATAATGATTATCATAACCCTACATTTTCGGTGAGTTATATTTTTGCCAGTAATAAGTTATACATAACTTCTCTGTGCCTTACCAAAATGGAGTCAAGGAAGTAAACTCCTGGGTAGTGGTGCAATGCAGCAGTGGATGATTTCCTGGGTACCAGTGCTTAAATACTCTCTTGATGCAGTCAAGTGCAAAGGGGCCTAGACAACCTTGGCATGACCTTCACTGTAGGATTGACGGTCCAGCTGCATATGATGTCTTGAAAAATTTTGAGCAACGCTGGAGAAAGGCAACAAAATGGCGTGAACGATTTAGAAGAGTGTCTCACTGGAAAGATGATGCGCTGATAAAGTTGGAGCGTATCTCATGGATACTTAGCCCTTCACCTACTGTTCCAAATGATCATATTAGTTTGCGTGTTTCAAAAGAAGAAGATCCTGAAAATTGGCATGTTCAGGTGCTACCACTGCTCTTCCAATTTCTGCTTACGCTAAAATACTTCTGAAAAAAATTGCTAGAGATATAATATGTTATTTTGTTAGGTATTCCGGTCAATAGACTCTGGTTCTCTAAAAGGATTTCCTAGTGATTGCAAAGAAGCTTCAAAGCAGGTTAGTCCGACACATCTCCATAGTCTGAAATGTTCTACTTTATTTGGCAGTGCTATTTTATTTGACTCCTGCTTTCATGTCTTATGCCATTACGAAATGCATCTGGTAAATATTCAACCATTCCATATTTTCATGTACTTCTACAGAATCTCATTTGCCGGAAAGACCTGATAATTGATAAGAGCATCCACACTGCTTATGTCCGGGCAATCAGATCTGCTCAACATTTCATTTATATTGAAAATCAATATTTCCTTGGGTCTTCATATGCTTGGCCGTCCTATGTTAATTCAGGTGTGCTGCTTTCGTATTTTGTACCCTACATGTAATTTATCAGTTTCCTGTTAGTTGTAATTCAACCCTCCAAGTTGCCCACACAATCTTCTGCTGATAAAAAAAAGGCAAGTATATCCTCCCACGTTCTCCTAAAAAGAAGTGTCAAAACAGATGCATGGAAGGCATTATTTTGTATGCTACACTTTTAGGTTGGCCAAGGTATTTTTGGGTAAAGTCTTTTTTTGGCCCTTGAAATTTGCTTGAAGCCCAATTTTCACCCTAAAATATAAAAACGGTTACTTTTCAGCTCTAACTTCCATAAGTGGACATATAGCACCTTAAACCATATGTCATGGTGGTTTTGATAAAAATATGAAAAAAGTGGGTTTTCGCTAGCCTGAACTTTAGCTAGTTAAGCTTCATGGTTGTGGATCTAATTAAGTGGCATTTGCATCAACAAAATATACTAACTAGGAAAACCACCTCTATTTCAAGCAAAACCCGGTGGCTCCAATCTTAGGTTATCCTACATAGATTTGGGCTGCAGGATAGCATTGCAGTGACGTCTCAGAGATTGGACCAGGTGGCAAGGGAATGTTCTACCTAGGAGCATGAGTGGCGGTCTACGGATGATAGCCTTTGATTTCTTTTGCTCCTGTAATTTTTAGTTACTTTATGTGCACGTTTTGGCTGTGTATATTAGTTATGCAGAGGCTTGGGGTGGACTCAGTTTGGTCTATTCTTGATGTAACTGGCTGAGTTCAATAAAACTTCCATTATTTAAAAAATTTCAAGCAAAACCACTAAAAATAGTAACACTGATGTTTAATGATTTATACAAGGTGGAATTGACCTCTTAGTGTACTGCAGGTGCTGACAATCTGGTACCTATCGAATTGGCCCTCAAAATTGCCAGCAAGATTAGGGCCGGCGAACGATTTGCAGTTTATGTAGTCATACCAATGTGGCCTGAAGGAGTCCCTACAACAGCTTCTGTACAAGAAATTCTTTTCTTTCAGGTAAGTTCCTTTATTATTTTTAAACAATCTGAAATTTCACAGAACTACATGGTTTACAAATACTTTCGCTGTTTCACATAAGCCATAGCTATTTTCACTGGTTATTTCACTTTGCACTAACATGGCTATGGCTGGATTCTGCTCGTATGTGCTAACACTAGGACACACTTGTGCATTCATGCTGAGTAAGCACACTTGTTGAGGGCTTTGCAGTTTTGGCTGTGGAATTTAGCCATGGTGACACAGTCCTTAAAATTTGATGTGTCAAGTTTTGCCCGCATAATCCAGCAGCTTATGAGTTATGCAAACCCTTTATGTCTTTTTTTTTTTTTTTGAGATTTCCACCTTGCAACTTCAGCCTGAAGTTCCCAACACTACGAATAGTTACTATCTGCACTCCCCTTGGCCTATTTCTTAATGTTGGTCGTTTCCTACACTTTTTTATACAGCTCTCTACTTATATTAACTTTCTTCTTTTGAGGCAAGCCTTTTCATGGTTTCACCTTCTTTTGAGAGACTGTGCCTTCACAACTCAGTTTTGAGTCCTTGGTTCAAATTTGACTTAAATTCTTCTTGTATATAAACATAGTTCCCAGTTCCCCCTGTGTACAGAGAAGTCCTTCTGTCTTCTTTGGAAATTAAAATTGTGGTGGTTTCAAATTGGATTTTTGCAGCAGAGCATTCATACTCACGATTTTTGTATTCATCTCCCAGGCACAGACAATGGAGATGATGTATCGTATAATTGCACAAGAGCTCAAGACTATGAATATTGAGGATGCACACCCTCAAGATTACTTGAACTTCTACTGTCTGGGAAATCGAGAAGAACTATCATCAAATGAGAGCCCTGAGTCTAATGATAAAAGTGCTGCGGTAGTTTTTTCAATCTTTATCCTCTTATTTAAGATAAAATTATTTCAATTGAATTGCTAATATCAGTACCCCTTGCTGGTTGGTACCCTTTTCTCGTCTGAACTCATAGTGCGTGGGAGTAAGATTGATCATAGTCTTTACCTAGAGAAGAAAAACCCTAGGATTTTTTTGAAAAATGCTCGTTCATTGGTTGGTAAAGTTGCTTTCATAAAGTTATCTGTTGTGCTAATGCTAGCTTAATGGTAAGATTGATGAAAATAGAGGTGTCAGCGACTCTATGGTTAAGATTAATCTGACAATCTGATATGATATAACGGTGGTTGATCTAACTGGTATAGCACTCCTTATGGTGAGCATGTGTATTTTATGTCAAATATATGAAGTATTTGATGTACATTGGTCGGCTCTTCTATTGGTTCTGAACTAATGTTGTAACTTCGTTTTATGCTCCAGTCATGACTCATTCCCAAATACTTCTTTCCTTATAGCCGATAGTATGATACTGAGATTTTTGTCACTTCACTCTACTTTTGCTCTCCCAGAATCTGCTTGTCATGATGATAGATCGAATTTTCCTTTTGTATGCGCATAATTTTAATTTCGTGATCTTTACATCCATAGGCCTTGGCTAGAAAATATCGGCGGTTTATGATCTACGTTCATGCAAAAGGGATGATTGTAGATGACGAGTATGTCATTTTGGGTTCAGCAAACATCAACCAAAGATCCTTGGCTGGTTCCAGAGATACTGAAATTGCCATGGGCGCATACCAGCCTCATCATGCATGGTCTACAAAGGGGAGTCATCCTCGTGGCCAGGTATTTGTCTCACTTCTAAAGATAGCCTCACCATGTATGAACTTATCAATAAGTTCATGTATCCTAACTTTCTCCAATTTTTGTTGATATTCCCAAGTCTTGTGTAACTGTCAATTTAGATCAACAGCAAAGGCCCACTCAAAGCTATTGTCATATACAATAATACAAAAGTATGCCCCCTAAAGAACAACATATCTTTTGCAGGTATATGGGTATAGAACTTCTCTGTGGGCAGAGCATCTGGGGATGGTTGATGACCTCTTCAAGGATCCGTCAAGTTTGGATTGTGTGAACTTTGTGAATCAAATAGCTGAAGAGAACTGGAACAGATTCACTGCAGAAGAACTGATAATGTTACAAGGGCACCTCCTCAAATATCCAGTTAAGGTAGAGGCTGACGGTAAGGTTGGCCCACTGCCAGATCAAGAAACGTTTCCTGATGTTGGTGGCAAGATTCTCGGAGCTCCAACCTCACTTCCTGATACGCTGACGATGTAGCACGGTCGCATTGACATATTTGTTCAGAATTGAAGCTTTTTTTTTTGTGTGTGTGTATCTGTAAACTTTGTGATTTCTTGAAGCTGGTACCAGCAAAGAATTTGTACCACATACATCTGTAATCATCCATATAGTGGCACAGGGAAAGCTCCAGTTGCTAATGGTGTTTGTAGATTTGTGCCTTTGTGAAAATTTTCAGGTTGTAAAGGAATCACACGTCAATACTATATACACTAGATTTGTTGTCAGTGACTCTTCTGCGTTGCAATCAAAACTGTTTTCCTTCTGCTGTTACAATTGTGCAGTCAGCAGTGGAGTTCTCATGCAGTCTTAAACACCAAACAGTACAAATCTTTTCTCAATTATTTTGGTAATATTGACACATCAAACAGCTTCAAATTTAAATTTCATACAACACAAGGAGTGCAACAGAATAGATTTTTCGGATATTCATTCTTGAACAAATTATAATTGTGTTCAGGCTCAAGTCGTTAGTTGTACATAACCTTTTGTTTTTTATTTGTATTTTGCGGCGCGCGGAGGCTAAAAAACATATATATCTGGGCATCGCTCGGAGTGGTCGCAGTAGTCAAGGTTAGTCATTTTGGAGTGACCATTTTGGGTTTTTTTTTTCAAGAGTAAAGGCTAAACGACGTATTTATAAACTAAAAATAATTTATAAATAAAATTTTATATACATGTTCTTAGCTATCTAAAAACCAAGACTGAAAAATATACTACGATGGAAAAACCCAAAATCAACTTTAGATTTAAGGTCGAAGATTCAAATTTTAGTTTATAAGCGTAGGTAAAACAAATAAACTCACTAGCTTGCATTTCTTCTGCTTGGGTTATGGTTTCTCTAGGGATTTTTCCCATTATGTTTCATGAACCTGACGACAAACTTTACCCTTGATTCTTACTTATCCATGTGGTTCGAAATTTTCGTATTTAATGCCATCTAACTATTAACTTAATAAAGTAATTAAGGGATTATCCCGCGCAGTTTTGATAGCTCACGTAGAGTTAAATAGCTCTCTCTCAATCAAAACGAAGCCCGTACTTATATTGGGCCATCTGCTAGTAGCGTGCCTACCATATGGGCCTCCACCCAGCACTATTGGCCCACGAAGCCCACGAGACAAATTCCCCAACGAGATTGACCGGCCTACCAAGCTTACCCGTCTTCGCGCGCTCAGGTTAAGCCCATTTATTAGCATATCAAATACTGCCTTTTGATTTGCATAAATTTATCTGTACAATGTATTATATATGTGTCCAGATTTATTAGTATACATATGAATTTATATAAGTTTAGCACAAATTTGCCTAGAATTCCTGCACAAACACATGCATGCATTGCGATTATTCCAGTTTCTGCAACGAGGCACCTGGAGCAACCCATCTGTCGGCACCGTTCCATCGGCAGGTAAGGCATATACTCCGGTTTTTAGTGGAGGGTGCCAATAATTTTTTTAATTACATTTGACTATTTATTTTATGTAAAAGTTTTATATAAATATCTAAAATGTTAGTAATTTTTAAAGAATTTTTAATAGTAAACAAAACCAGAACAAAAATAAATGATAATCACTTAAATTTTTAAAATTAAGATCAATAGTCAAACATAAATTTAAAAAGTTAACCACATCATCTGTAAAAACCAGAGATAGTAAAAACCAAAAGGGGCAAGTAAAGGTGTTCATCAGATGCTTTCACTTGGTTTTACAGGTGTGACTGAACAAAAATTTCCATGAGATGCTTCCTTAATTTTCTCCTTCGTCTCTATTAGCTTGCCTACTACCTACCGACCAACCCAATAAAGTTAGATAGTTGTTCATCCAAGTAAATTAAGGTTGATTCTTGATGTTCCTGCGTTTTCACTTGGTTTTCTTGCAACAGATTCAAACCCAAGATACGCGATCTTTAATTTTTTTTCCCCTTATCCCGCCGTTCGTACCTGGCTAAACACTGCCTTAATTAGATGAACATCCATCGACATAACCAACCCCTAAAACGCCAGGTGTGCATACAACAAAACCTGTTAATCACGGGCCAGTCAAACAATAATTTATTTATATTCGGCGTGGTGATCAAACTTCAAAGTTATTTGTCTATTTTGTTCGACAAATTAAACAAAGTGTACTCAATCATCCAGTGTTCAATGGGGGAAAAATATTACGCACCCGTATCAAATCTTACTCTCGTGTACCGGTTGGCGTGAATAGATATGATGGATTTTAAACGCTCGAGAGGACATTCAACAAATTAAAACAATTATCATTTCACAACCATACGAATTTTAATTCGATCTCTAAAAATTTGTAACAAAAACAATAAATCAAAATAGGTATAGTTTACGTATATTTGCAGTTTTTTTTGCAATTTATAGATTGCAACCTTAAACTTTCATATTTTGTGGAGTAATATATTATATATTAATCTATGTTGTTAATTTTTAAAAATTTATTCAAACTATTTAAATGACATGCTAATAATGAGGATGTTCTATCGAGAGTTCAAAAATTATTTCCCTGCATGGGCATGTGATAAGGCAACTACACATCTCCTTGAACTTTTAAATTATTAACTTGAAAAATTCTCATCTCTTGGAATTTTATAAAATAAAATTTAAACTGCCCATATGTTTGATTTTTATTATTTTTAAAAAACAATTTTGAACTGCAAGGAGGACGTACATTAGCTAGGTCAGGGATGTATTCGGATGTTTCTGAGTCTAAGTTCAACTGGTAAGAGAAAACAAGGCAACCATACATGGCCTTCCTGATGACTATACTAACTAATAATGTATGGTCAAATATTTCCATCGATTCAACTAATCACTAGCCAGTCGTAATAATCACATATAATTATTTAGGAACAGTGCTATACCTAGTTACGTCTGATACGCACGTTCAACTATATATAGTACAGTACTAGTAATACATGCATATATGCTGTCCAAGTCTTGCAGTAGGTAAGGTCCAAAACGGATATTCTTAAGAACAAGTTCATTAATTGTGTTGACTAAATTTGGCTAATTTACATGTATTTTTAACCAAAATGCGAAAGTGCCAGCTTATATTCAAACATGAAGTCAAAGGTGCACATTAATTAGTTAATTACATATACTCAATTGGTCGTCTCTGCACAATAATAATAGGGTAAGATCTAATCATATACTTAATCTATACATGTGTGCAAATGTCGTCCAATATTAATTTAGGTAATTAATAGCTAGATCAATATATCAAGTTGACATGTCGTCTCTCTTACATGTCATTTTCCATAATCTTTGTGTAATCTTTGTGCAAGGATAGGGTAGGTAAAGTGTTCATTAATTTGGCTTCGCGACACCCCTTTCGCCGATTCACACCCTAGATGTTAACCCTAGCTATAAGCTGAGAGTTAATTTGACTTGATGACAACAATATGTCTGCCTGGCTAGCTAGCTAATCAAGAGCCAGAAATCCGCTGCCTTGTGAAAATGAAGTGTGAAAAGCATGTCTAACTACTCGGTAATCAGAGTTACAGTGTCCGTAAGTCACAGAGCATTGTAGTATATATGTAATATTGCAACAATTATAATTAACGTTTTATTTTTAACATTAACTTTGTTAATTGAATCTAACTTAAATTAGGGGGTGATTATTGGTTTTATCATGGAAAAGCCAAACGACATGTTCGCAAACAAAAAATAATTTATGAATAAAAAAATTATATATGTATTTTTAGCGATTTAAAAGTGAAGGCTGCAAAATAAATTTAGGTGAAAAACCCCAAAAATTAACTCTAAGTTTAAGTTTAAAAATTTAAATTTTGGCTTATAAACATAAGCGAAGTGATGGTGGCGCTGTATCAACCAAGTTATACTAGACCGTATCAACTCAACTAATTATCTTTTCTTCTTAGCTTTTCTTAAATTAATTTAGGAGCGTTGTTTTCGTTATGAGAAGACTAAAATGCACACATAATAATAACGGTAAAAAACCATCAAGAAACTTGATGTGAATAATTAAGAAGAAACAATAGAAAAACTTGAAGTCAGGGGTGAAACTAGAGCGAAATAGAAGAGGTGCCACTGATTTATTTTGCAGTGCTACGGGTGACTAAATTTGGATCGAAGTTATGAATATATGGTAAAAATTAGTAACTTTGGCTAAAATTTTTTCCAAGGGGGTTCCAGGAACCCCTTCGTACATGCAGCTTCCGCCAGTGCTTGAAGTCATGCCCACGTACCAACACAATACTAAAGTCTAACAAACGGACACCCGCACACTCATTAACCTACGCAAATACTTTATACGTGCAAACTTTGTTCATATAAATTTTATATATAACATTTTATTTAGTCTGTAATCTTTATAGATACAACTTTCTAACATGATTTTTTAAAGAATATATTTTATATGTTAATTTTGTTACATATATAAATTTTCTATATATAAACTTTATATGTATAAAGATGAAACTTTATATGTACAAACATGAAGTAAAATGTTTGTATGTATACTAAGCATATGAGGTGTTCTTGCGGGTTAACGTGCACGAGTTTTCACCCATTATACTGACCCTATGGGTGGGTCTAATGAGCGAATATCCGTGCAACCATTAACCCGCATGAACAGATCTATATACCAGAAATTTTAAATGTACATTTTTTTATAATTTATGTGTGTGTAAATTTTTATATTTACACATAGACAATTATAGCGTATAACATATCTAGCGAAAAAATTATCTACACGAAAAATTTTCACCTTAGACATATATATCTACAAGGATTATGTACTAAAATGCTGGATATGTAAAGTCTGTATATAGAAAGTTTTGTATATATGAAGTGTTCGCACGGGATAACAGGCGCGCGAACGTTCATCCGTTAGCCTTTTCCTAATGCTCCTGCCACTTCACCGCGTGATATTCTTAAACGCTAAACACTCCCAGAAATATACATATAGTACACCGGTAAATGTTTAGCATGACCTTAGAGAGAATATCACATGATCTCTACTAATTAATAAAGTGCTTTTTTGTGTATGTATATATATGTTTATTTGAACTTTAGTGGGTAGAGACATATATATACAACCGTTTGGAAGATATATTTCGTGTAACTATAAACACGTTTTTTCTTGTTTGTGCATTACTTTCTCTAGTTTGCTGGTTTAAGCTAGCAAGCTGATCACCAAAGAGTTCCAACTGGTGTTAAGTTGTTATCACATGTTTAATTAATCACTCTGGCATATATATCACACGTGTCACGGATATATATAGTTCGACTAATTAACTTACAGCGCAGTTACGTTTGAATTATGATGTGAACTAAGAACAAACCCTATCTAATCTCATCACACGCTACAACATAAAGGAAATTCAATGCTAATTTATAGATTAAGCTTAGGTAAGATAAATGTAGAGTGCATAAAGTGACATTAATTAATTAATTAATCAAGAAGTGAATTGAGTTAAGCTCATAGCTTATGATAACGTACCTGGACATCAAATGCGATATATTGAAGCCAACAATGTATACACCTAACTAACCTAATGTGACACGATGACCATGATTAATTAAAGAAATGCTTGACTAAATAGTTCTTGTGGTTTATAAAATTAGTTAGTTTCCATATCATGGATAATAATTAAACTATAGACCATTAGTCCAGTGCAAACTTATACGGCAACACAAACACAAGCTATATCTTTTGCACTTTCACAGTCAACAAAATATGCAAGATACAATTCAACATGGATGTAAATTACTGATTCAGTGCAGTCAAACTGAAATTAAAAAGAAAGAGAACTATGGATATCCGTTGGGAATATCTTCATTTGACGCGACCAAATGCAGAGAGGAATGCTAATCTCTTAATCGAGAGATTGTACTTGGGAGTTGGGAGCAGTTGTAACACGAATTATATTCCAAATCGACAGCTAAATGCAAGTAACTAAGCGCCCACTCCATGCTTAATAATATTAAGAATGATGCAATACCATTGTATTATAACAGTTGCACAAGTATCTCCAAATTAGGTGAAGAAAAGGGCAAATGTTCCAAATATGATCAATTTTATAGTCCAACAAAAAGTAACAAAAAGTATCTCGAGGTACCGGTACCTCGAGGTACCAAATCGTTTCTGATCGTTGGATCTAACAACGCACATCCTACTCAGCTAGATCCAATGGTGAGAAATGATCTAGTACCTCGAGGTACTGGTATTTCGAGATACTTTTTGTTGGACCGGAGCAAATCTCTCGAAATATATATAGGCACAAGAAAAATTCAGTGTATACACCGAACTAACCTTGATAAGATGACTATGACTAATAGCAATGCTTAAGTAAATATTTTGTATGGTTTATAAAACTAGTTAATTTCCATATCATGGCCATGGATTAAAAAAACTGTAGACAAATACAAACTTATACGGCACCATAAACACGAGATATATTTTTTGCACTTTCACAATCAACGAACATGTGCAAGATGCAGTTCAAGATTCAGCTCGGTTATAAATTACTGACTATGTTCATTCAAGCTGAAATATAAAAGAAAGAGAACCATGGATATCCGTAGGAATATCTTCATTTGATGCGACCAAATTGCAGAGGATCTGATGTGCTTGAGCTTGCGATGTAGCCTGAATTAATTACCAAATATACAGCTAAAATGCAAGTAGTTAAGTGTCTAACCTTTGCTTGATTAATTAAGCATGATGCAATGCCCTTGTATTAAAACAATTCACCTAAGAATCTGGAAATTGGGTTGAAGGAAAGGGCAACAAATCCATAGCCACAGGAAAAATGAGTCAGTGTACATACAATATTTGCACATGGATTTTTATTTATCTGGAAACAATTAAATTATTTTTGTGTGTTGTAATGATCCTTAGTTTACATTGACAGGTGCTGTCAGCATATGCAATGTGTCTTGCTTATATATTTAGGCTGCTTTAATACTGACGCAACTACATTAACAATTGATCATATATAGCAGATGATATAAAAGTGATATGTGATGTGGGTCTAATGGAAGTGATCGTTCATGATTCAGATCAGGCTATCTGTATGTGTGCCAACTAACCGACCTACTAATTAACGTAAAAGGTATTGATAAATGGTATTGGTAGGTCAATGTTAGGACACGATTAGTGCTGTTCGTATCCAATCAGATTAACTGTCTTAAAATTGGCAAAATTAATGGCGTTCATTCTACTCATTAACCAGCTCCTGGAGTATTTGAGGTTTTCTTCTGAAATCTCTATCCACTATGTGGTGTTGTTCAGATGTCACCACCTATATGAATCAATGTAGCCTGATAACATAATATATAGTGGTAAATCCATATGAAATTGCACTTCGATCTTCCTTTGAAACGAGACAGATTTTGTATTCAAGAGAAGGAAGAGTTATTCATGGTTAGGGTGTTGTTGACATGGGAATCGACCCGTTATTACGACGCATTTTGTAGAAGTTGTACCAGGGTGGTCTGTTTGTCAAATGACATATTTGTAACAGAAAATAATTTGTGATAAAACTTTTATATATGTATTCATAAGATCTAAAATCAAATACTAAAAAATAAATTTTGCTAAAAAAACCATAAAATCAACTTTAAATTTAAGATTAAAAATCTATATTTTAACTTATAAACATAAAAAGAAACAAAAGATAAGCGTCACTTCCTTCGCCCCTGCCCCTGCCTATGCCGTGGCTTTCTCAACCCATATGAGTTGCAATCCTTAGTACGAACAATATGAAAAAAAAAATGTTTTGCAGCCTTCTTCTATGGTGATTCGAGTGTGTAAACATCCAAATATATGAAATGATGTAGCAATATTGTCATTTCTGAATTTTGTCCCTGATTTGGTAGATCTGATCAGGATTCAGATACTCAGGAGGTGGTTAGGCAAAAGAGAGATTGCCTGGGTCTGGGCCCTTTTTTTTTTTGAGATTATAATTAAATGGGCTTGGATTGGACTACGGCCCATGGTTAACAGATTCTGTGAGACTCAAACCGTCAAAATGAAATTAGCTAAAAAGGTGTACGTTAAATTAATGAATATCCTATTTTCCCCAGTCGCTAAAATATTTTCTGAAACGATTTCCAGTTGATAAAATACTTCATGGCCAAAGGTTCGATAAAAACATTCAAATTTCAGGATACAAAAAATGGTATGTATTCACTTGACACTTCATGGAGTATTTGATATGATACATAAAAAGCGAAAGTTGTACATGTATTGAATCAAATACTAAAACAAAAAAAAATTACAAATCATGAACGTGCATGCGTTCATTTTGTGTACAGCTTCAATTAGTGCAACTCTTTGAGTATGTACTACTATTACGTAATTTGATACAACAAATTAATGAACTTGTGTGTGTATATGTGCGGATTGTATGTTGTTGCCGACGTGGCTGCCTAGCTGGAGTATGCCAGGTAGATCTTTATGTCCGACGTGGCGAATCCGTTGAAGTTGGAGCCAGCCGCGGTGGTGTAGGCGCCCATGTCGTCGAAGACGAGCCAGTCGCCGACGCTCATCTCCGGCAGCTGGTACCCGGTCACCACCGTGTCGAGGGAGTCGCAGGTCGGGCCGAACACCGTCGAGGCGTGCGTCTCCTCGCCGTGGCGCGCGCCGGCGAGCGGCCTCGGGCGCGGCACGTAGTGGTCCATGAGGATGCAGTTGAGGGAGCCGTAGAGGCCGTCGTCGATCCAGTACTCGCGCAGCTCGCCGCGGACGCGCTTCCCGATGACGCGCGCGGCGAGCGTGAAGGCGGTCTCGGCGAAGTACCGGCCGGGCTCGCCGATCACCTCGACGCACGGCAGGTCGCCGAAGTAGCGCTCGAGCGCGCGGTTGATGACCGCCGCCGCCTCGTCGAACGTCGGGCCGGCCATGAACCCGCCGCCGATGTCGAGGATGCGCATGGGCGGCATGCCGAGGGCCGCCGCGGCGTCGAACGCCGCGCGCGCCGCCTCGATGGCGCCGCGGTAGACGTCGGCGCGGGACGCGCCGCTGCCGACGTGGAAGGAGACGCCGGCGACGGTGACGCCCTCCCGCTGGGCGGCGCGCAGCAGCGGCAGCACCTCCTCCGGGTTGGCGCCGTACTTGAGCCCCAGGTCGACCTTGGCGTCGCCGGAGTCGGGCGCCTTGATGCGGAGCAGCAGCTCGCAGCGAGGGTGGCACCGCTTGACCTTGGCCACCTCCTCCTCGGCGTCGTACGTGGTGAGGTTGACACCGATCTCGGCGGCGTACTCGAGATGCGCGTCGGGCTTGCACGGGTTGGCGTAGACGATGCTGCCGGGCTGGACGCCGAGGCGGAGGACGGCCTCGATCTCGGCGCGGCTGGCGCAGTCGAAGCCGGCGCCGAGCGCGGCGAGCGCGGCGAGCATGGCGCCGTCGGGGTTGCACTTGACGGCGTAGAAGGGGCGGACGG
Organism: Oryza brachyantha; assembly: GCF_000231095.2. NCBI lineage: Eukaryota > Viridiplantae > Streptophyta > Magnoliopsida > Poales > Poaceae > Oryza > Oryza brachyantha. Next base: position 14,206,726 of record NC_023171.2, read on the forward strand.
CGGGGAGCGAGCGGCGCCAGCCCCTGTGGAGGTCGACGACCCTGGCGAGGTCCAGGACGTGGAAGGCGCTCCTGGGGCCTCCGGCGGCGGCGACCATGTCGCGGATGAGCGCGGCGACGGCGTCCTTGTCCTTGAGCGCGTCCCGCCTGAAGGCCATCACTTTCCTGTCCTTCACCCCGGGCGCCATGAGCACCGCCTGCATGGGGCTTCCTCCAACCATGGCGCTACGTACGTACGTATACGTGATTAGTAAAAAAAAATGCCCGTCAACCTGGTAACATCCAAGACAAAAGAGAAAAAAAACACATTTTTACTGAGAGTTAGTTAATTAGTAGCATGTATATATGCATGTAATTCTGCATCGATCACTTCAGTAGTTGAGTTCAGTAGTAATATATATGGAACAGTAAGTAATCAGTGTCCGGTAAATGCAGGATTGATTGATTAGTTAATTACTGCTTGCGTTGGGTTGACTGTGCATATATATATATAGTTAATCCATATCGACGAACGAATGAATTAATCCGCACTCACCGGCCGATCGATCGATGGGGGTTGGTCGACGGCGATCGAGGAAGAAGGAAGCTAAGTAAGATGGATGGTGTGGTGAGGATGGAGGAGGAGGAGGTTTATATATATGGGTTATGGGTTAGGGTAGGTAAGCGATGGAGAGGAGGAGGATGGGTCAAATTGGGCCATGTTCGGTCGATGAATGGAGGAGGAAGCGATCGACGCGCGGTTGGTAGCACGCTCCCGCGGCAGTGCAATTGTGTGTGCTGTGGCGGCCGCGACGACTTGATCAGGGTTTGCAGTACTGTTTGCCGGGCCCGAACCGTATGCCGATGGTTTCGGCGATAATCGTGTAAAAACCACGTAAATTTTAAACTAAAAATAAAATTTGAATCAAGCCGTAGTGGTTTTAAAGTGAAAAATGATATGATAACTATTGAGAGCAATTTTATCGTTCTTAGGAAGGTATCAGGAGATACCCCTTTTTTCTATAAAATTTTAATACCTCTCAGTACCTACTAAAATTACTCAATTATTGATTATTGTGATATGTTAGCCGATAATCACAGTGGCACATGCAATCAATATCGATAATCGCAATTATTCCAGCTATAATCATGGGTTTTTTTATGTAATTATCTTTCGGCAAGTGTGGTTTTCATGGCTAGCTACAAATTGGCCAGTACGAACAGTTACGACATGTCTAGTTTTTATACGTTTATTCAAATACAATTCGCTTTTCGACCGTACCTCTATGCGTTATTTTCTAAAAAAATATTTATCAGTGCGTTTAGAAAAAAATAGAACTACAATAAATAATTCTTTTTGGATTTTTTAGGAAACCTTTTTAAACAAATTAATTCTTGCGAAATATACCAAAATCTACCGCAATTTATCAAAATTGCACCCCAATGGCTCAAGCGATTAACACGATAAAGGGACACCGGACACCCTACATGCGACTGACGCTCAACGCCGGCGAGAGGAGAGCATATGTAAGTTGTGTGCGTTTGTTTGATCTGTGGGTTTTTTTTTTGATTTTTGATTTTTGCGATTAATTTGTACATTCCGAGACGCTTCGTGCGTGCGTGCTAGCTCGGCTTTGTTAAGTAAAAAGGCTTTCCTAGCTTCCCGGCCAGTTCTTTGGACGCACGCAACGCAAGCGCCGCGACGTACGGCTGGACTCGACCATCACTTGCTACTCGCTACGTCACCTGACCTAGATACGTACCAAGTATACACTACTTGGCCGGGTCGTCAGACCAAAAACAACCAACATACTGCTAGTAAATTATTTCATTATTTAAAATTAAACTTTATTAAGTTTGACCAATTTCATAGAAATAATAGCAGCATTTAAAATATTAAATTAGTTTTATTAAATCTAACATAAAATACATAGCTTGTGTTAAAAATATTAATATATATTTTTTATAAAATTGATCGCACTTAAAAAGTTTAGATTAGGAGAAGATTAAATAAACAACTTGTAATATGAAACGGACTACGATTGCCACGTTTGTTTTGTTATTTTACTGCTTCTATTCCATGGATGGATGGATGACAGGTTCCAACTCAGCGTTTATATCGGGCCAGCCCTGCTGCCTGGGTCCTCTCATGCATGCCATGGCCTTCGCTTTGCTGACCTACGTAAAAACTGGTTGATTAATGTCGAGGAAATATCATTAGTCGTTCGGGTTTGACGGTGTCGCCGGTTTAGCCTCTGCGCCTCGCCTACGGTCAGCCCTAATGTCAGCTAGCCAGCTATAAGAATAAGGTCAATACAATAGCTAACTTATTAGCTCCAAATTCTTTTATATCATTAAGAGTTGGGACATCACTTCGGTATATTTTACTGGCAGTATAATAAAAAGAGTATTTTTTACTTTATTAATTACTTGATTAACCGTATTTTATAATTTTTTTACAATAAAGATCACAACAAAAAGGATGATATTACCCCTTTAAAATTCTACTACAACTAATATTGTTGATGGTATAATTTAATCGCAGACGTTCAATAAAATAGATCAATAGTATGGATTAAATTCTGCTACCAATAAAATACACCGAAGTCAGTCCCTAAGAGTTAACATGGAGTCAATTTGTATAATAGTTATGCACAAACATACGTACATCATCGATGTATGACACACATCTCATATATACTCGGCATCTTGGAGCTTGGGTCGTAGGGTGCTGTAAATCTATTATCAACGTATATTTTTATTTAAAAGTTTTTATATTAAAACTTTTAAGAATACAATGAAAATTTCATATGATTTGATTTAAAAGTTCGGTATGAAAGGGGGTAATTATGTCCCAGAGAGGTAAAGAGAGGATCTGCTATGGTATCGGTGACTTTGGCCTAGTTTCACGATTTGCCATCGACTTCATCCAATTCTATAATATGTCATCGATATTTGTTTATCTTATATGATTTATCACACATTTTTTGTTCTAGCTGTTGAAATATCCCTAAGACGAAAACTTCCAAAATTTGAGAAAAAAATCCGTTCCACGGGAGTTTCGGCCGTTAAAATAAAAATATACCATAATAACCGAGGCTAACTGAACAGTGATGATAAATCATAGATAAAAAAATATCGATACCGTTTTCTGGAACTGAACGAAGTGACTAATCGTGCATTTGAACCAAAATTAGTGGTGCCGAGTAGATTCTCTGTAAGATGAAATACCTCAAAGAGGTTTGGGTTAGGCCATGTTCTTTTCTACTTTATTGAGGAATGGAGGAAGTGCACATTTTTCTTGTTCTATTATTTTATTTTTCTCTTTTTTTATAACGAAGGATGCACTGTTGCTTACACATATTGTCACCCATAAATCTCTTGAAACATATACTATTCATGAGATATTATTTTCGAAAACCCATATTCATGAGATTATTTATCGTACCACAATTAATGTTTCGTTTCGCCTCTTTTTTTGGAACGAGCTCCTTTGACTTAAATCAAAGTGGCTGACATTGGACTCCACTGTCAGCCACCCATGTCCCTCTGACTTAAATACGAGGAGTCGTTTCCTTTTTTCCCTAGGAGAACGACTCACACGTTCTCTAGATACAGAATTGCAGACAGAGACACGCACAACATTTTCATCCACTAAGCGTGTTCAGATAAATCCAGAGATAGCTGGTGAATAAAGTCCAGACAACGAGACCAGCAAGATTTCAGGAGAAATCTATTCTTCTACTAACGTGGCACCACAGGTAATTAGCCATGTTTAGATAAAATTTTCTAAACTTTGTGTGGACATTTAACTATTTAAGTCGTGTTTTCACCCAGTAGAATTTCAGTCTCAGATAGATAATTGTCAGTCTATCTCTGACCGGGGCAAATGCTTCAATCATCATCCAGCTACTCCAATGTTCTATACGCTGCGTGTTGAACAGTTCAGATTATTTACAACAAATAAGCTTAGGATTCGTCGATTATTCTTTTCCTGAAGACTCTTCAAGAGTTGGGGTTTCTTTTTTCTGGAGACAGTGCCAACGGCTAACTGATCCTAAACCGCAACGATGAACATGTATTAACAATGCTAATAAGTATTGCATTCGTTTCATAATATAAGATGTTTGATTTTTTTTGCAACGTTTGACCATTCGTCTTATTCTAAAATTTAGGACAAATATAAAAAAATGATAAGTCGTACTTAAAGTTCTTTTGATAATAAACTAAGTCACAAGCAAAATAATGATATTTCCATATTATTTTGAATAAGATAAATGGTCAAACATTACAAGCAACCAAGTATATCTTACGTTATAAAACAGAGTGAGGATAATTTACGGCAGAAAGAAATGGAAACTTGCACTATATATGTTGTTGTACAGTACTAGCATATAGTAGTGCCACATTGCTTTGGATTGAAAAGGACATTCTACCCATGAGGAAGAAGCAAATGCCTTTCATACTGCAGTCTTGAGCAGGGACAGACTGGGCAGTTTACAGTTGGTGGCTCTGCATCTCCATTAGCTTTGTTGATCAGTCGAGCCTCCAAGTCGCAGCAGCCGTTTTGCACCCCCGATCTTTCCACTTATGATTATAATCTAAAATTTTAAATTTTAAATTTAAATTTAAAGTTGATTTTAGGGTTTTCTCATCAAAGTTTATTTTACCGCCTTAATTTTTAAATCGTTAAAAATACGTATACAAAAGTTTTATTCACAAATTATTTTGGTTTTTTTTTCAGGTTATCACCACCCCCAATCGATTGTGCACGTCAATTCCAGTGGCTGCCGGTAGTCCATATTTGCGTTGTGAGTGCAACATCTCATCAAATCGCCACCAGCAAATCCATCTCCATCGAAGTACATGTCTGTGTACAGTACGTACGTATGCTGTTTTAGCCTATGTACGATGTATTTTCAGTAGGCTGGTTAGTTGATATATTGTGGTTTGCTGATCCGTCCAATCAAAGCAATGTTCAGCAATAGTACCGTATTAATTATCTTAGCTAACCGTTATTGAAAAAACAATTATTAGAAGCAAACTCAAATGGGTCTTGCTCTTGCGGTTCTTGTTGAATATTATAGCACAAAGATATATACTATTACCAAAGTTGACAGGTTTAGAAGGCCAAAACATATATTGACAACTTGCAGATTAAAGTTGCAATGTCAGCCAGGCTATCTCAGGACTGATACTGTAGTTAAGAGTACTAAATATATTTTAAGTGGACGAACAGGACAGGACCCACGAATCACAAAGAACAAACCAGTTAAAATGATGGGAGGAGGCTGTTTCCAGATGTTAACATTTGTACATGTGGCGTCAACATTTGTAAATGTTACCGATGTTAAAATAATATGACTTATTTTTTCTTGTTACCACCTAAGCTAGGATTTCGGTTGAAATGATTGGCCATTGGTATATCAAACTCAATACGAGTGATTTTTTTTCTTGTTACCACCTAAGCTACCGTTGTGTTTTGATCTGACGATGATGTAGGGATCAAACATAACCACGGCTCCAAAGAAGCATGCTTTTAACCATTTGTCCATTGCAGCATTTTAACTTCAATTTAATTGTCCATCTCATACTTTCTTTCTAATAGGGCTTTTTTAACATCTTAAAAAATACCTGAGGTACCCAAAAATTTTTGTACAAAATTCGTACCTCGAGATATTAAATTTTTACATTGAAAATAATGTTATCTTGAGATACTTTTTTAAGGACGTTAAAAAAACTCTTCTAATGAACCACCGCTCATATTATGTCATCTATTTTATATATTCTAATCTAATCTATCTTATCTATTCTATTTATACTAATGCCTTACTTAGTTTATGATGGTAGAATATTTTCTCTAATAGTAAAATTCATAAATCAACTGTTCCTATCCAAAACCAAGAACGATCGATAATCATCCTACGGTACTATATAAGAAAGTCCAAAAAAATAAAAAAAGGTGTGGTGGGCAACGTGGAGAATAATTGTGGACATGTCCAGCTCTACGTAGACATCTAAAATTGACCAATTAAGCAGTAGAATCAACGGCACTTGTTTTAAACATGCATTCTACTGGATCGATCTCGATGGACCAGAAGCTAGAAGCTGGACTTATTTGGAGCATCACGGCATCAGCAGGTGAATTTGAACGGATTGAACTTGGAACTCATTCCTTTTGAAAACGCGCATACGCAAACAGCTTCAGAAAAAGCTAGCGAGAGATCGAACAAATTGCACCAGCCACACACGTGCAAACATACATACATATGCAGTCAAAGGATATGTTCTTTTTCGGCAGAAGACGAAAGATAAATCTAATTTCTATGATGTAAACGAATAAATTAGCTATTACAAAGTTAAAATCTATTTTGAAAAAGGTAAGATGATAAAATTCTATATAAATTTTTTTTAGAGAAATATACGGTATAGTAGATCTGTAAACATACACATAAAAATCGATGAAAAAAAATCTGAGGCAAAGAATGCATCCAAAATGCCAGCTTAATTTGCCGGCAGCAGAGAAAGAATTTCACCTACCTCGGAGAAACCTGTCGATCGATCGATCGATCGATCAATCAATTACTGAAGGAAAAACGGCTGATTAATTTCTCGATTCTCCATTGTTTGAAATAATCTTCGTCGAATGGGAAAATGACCAGCATATATATACCTTTTTAATCTGGAAAAGAAAAAAAAATATGCATGCATACACCGTTTTGACGATATCGACAATAGCATGCATGGAATATGTGCTTGCTTGCTGCTCGTGATTAGGTGGGGAAAAACGGGATGAACCGATCAAGATATTCTAGCGACGACTGAAATTTTCTTCGCTTTCTTTTAGAGAATTTATATATCTTTTTGAAACTTATGAAGAATTTATATATATATGTCGATCTGACGGCTGTTTATGTTGAATTCAACGTATATATGGTGTTGAAAAGAAAATGCCAAGAGCTGATCATGAGTAAAACGGGTCGGATTAAACGCATGCAGCAGACGCATTCATACACGTGATTGATTGTGTTTGAGTTTAGCTACCGACGACGACGTCCACTAAATACACATTCCACGTTTTAATTAATTAATCGTCGGTTAATTAATTACCGACCATTAATTGCTAGCTGTAGTACTGTCGATCGAGTTGTCGTCGTCGTCGTTTGTGTTCCTAACAGCTGACAGCTTGATGGGGATAAATGGGACATGCATTGAAAAACTATATATAGTAGTAAATCGTAAAGTAGGAGTAACCGTTAATGTTTTTTCTTCCCTATGCTTGATAAGGCAGAGCACGTAATTTTCAGTTGACAACAACTTTATTATTTTTTAAATAAGTGTTTTAAATTTTACTTTAAAAATAATTCATTAAAAACTTACTGTATATCTCTGACTCATTTTAGCCCTGCTATTTTAATTATCGTGGTAGAATAATATTGTCACACCGGTAAAAAATATAAAATGGCAGGGATTATATATATGTCAGTATAGCCAAAAAAAGTATTTTAAAAACAAGATAATAAAAGGTTTATTTTGAATTAAAATTTTAAAAGGACAAAATATGTTGACAAGACAATTTGCACTATATAGGTCCCGGCGACATAGGGCATGCATAAAGCTGCCTCTGGCTGGCAGTGTTGTACCTAACCTAGACTAGAAACAGAACTAATTAATTTCGGTTTTTTCGATCAGTACCCAGCTAATAAGCAGTACCACACTTCCATGCAGAGCAATGTGTTTGAGTCGTGCATATATATTGAGTCAAGCAAAAATATTATTAGCACTTGAACGCAATGTGTACTACAACAGTACTTCATTGCTGATCGAAACTGTTGTGACAGTTGACTGAAGACAATGTTATTGTGGCAAATTCAACACCCTTAATTATATAGTCCTATATATATGTCGGCTAAACAAACTATCTATCAGAGATTATATGATCGATCGATTAATTAGTAGCTAGTAGGTATTAAACATCGTCAGTCAAAATGAATAATATAAACTGGCATGGGTTCACACGACAAGAGACTCAGACAACCATTGACCATGGTCTCAGTCTCTCACTTGATCACATGCATGCAGGCGCATGCAACATCCCAGCTGGTTCGTCGTTGTACGTACCAACAAACACATAATATATAATTACTAATAACTTAGCTTAATTTGATCGATTTGTATCGAGAATATTCTCAGAGTGCCAATAATTAAGTTAATCTGACCTAGCCACCCCTAGCTTAATTGTGGCAGTTAGATGCATGGTTAGGTGAAGATTGATGAAGAGGAGGAAGAAAGATTAGAAGAAGAAGAAGAAAGCTGGCTAGGAAAGTACGTAGCTCATCGATCGGTGTCTCTTTCTCACGTAATCACTCATCACGTCGTCGTACGGCGCCGCCTTGCTTTAAGTGGCCGGCCGGCCGGCGGCCGGAACTGCAAACCAAACCAAAATAAAGTAGGGCGCGGTTGACGTCGACCGGCGGCGGCGGTCGGAAACTACGGCGGGGGAAATCCGGTTTCAGCGGCGGATGGAGATCGTCGGCGGGAAGGAGACGTTGCCGGCAGGTACAGGCAGCTGAAGACGACAGGGGGTTGTTGGGATTAACACCGGTTTTAGAGAAAACCAATAGCTAACCAGGGTTGAAAATCGTTTAATTCACGATGATGATTTCATTAATAATTAAGTATGTCGTTTTTATCATTATTAAAAAGTATCTCGATATATCACATTTTTCAGTTTAAAAATTTAAGTACGTTAGGTGTGATGTATTTTAATGGACTAAAATTTTACATTAAAATGTTTATGGTAACTCAAGGTACCTTTTAATGGTGGTAAAAAACCTCTTAAGGGTGACCACTGACAACCGATTTGGTATCGACACAAACAACTAAATTTCAAATATTTTTGCGCTAAAAGTGCAAATATTAGTTTGAATTATCTAATTGAACTTGGTTGAATCATCACGCATTCTAACTAGACCAACAGTGACCATCAGTGAATAATAACTTGTTGCAACAATTTGTAGATTTAATTTCAATATATATATTTCTTCACAGAAATTTATGCCATTTTTGATCGGTACTAAGAACCGTTCCTGGACTGTGTTCCGGCGACGAGCCGTGTCCGGTTTTGGGAACAATGGCTGCAGACGGATCGAGCAGAATAAGGAAATGTCATCACCAACGAACAAAACAAAACAGGACTGACACGTACGCTTGTAGAGGCAGCTATTAGCAGGCCAAATTGGACTTGGATAGTGCCATGTGACGGATCACCTGATTGATATGCAGCTAGCTAGTAGTAGCGGCTTAATCCTCATCCATCCATTTAATCTGATCAATTAGTTGGTTCACTAAATATATATAGCTGCTGCATCTATTGTATCTGACATTATGACGATGACTGGATAAGATGAAGCTGGTGGGAACCATCGCTTGGCTCACCTGCAAAACACCAACCGTATACCAGATTCAGCATCAAGTCGAACCAACATGCCGTGTAATTAAAGCTCTGTTTTGTATGATAACTGGTCAGTTTATATTGAAAAATATCAAACGATATATTTATAAAAATATATAATTAAATCTTTTATATATATAATTTTAACGATCTAAAATCTAAGACTAGAAAATAAACTTCGATAAAAAAAACTTAAAATCAGCATCAAATTTAATATTTAAAATTTAAATTCCGACTTATAAGCATAACTGTAGGAGCGTAAATTTTAGCATATGAGACCCCTGTACATACACTCTCCAAACCAAACGTACCGTACAACAGTATAAGTCATGGATATACCTTAGGGCTCCTCACCATCATCATCCTTCCATGCCAATAATAAACATAGGCTTTTATACGAGTATGTGTGGAAACTTGGAAATTAAGCAAAAGACTTTAATTAATTTTAAAATTAAGCTTTAAAATTTAAAATTGATTTCCCTATTAAGATATGACGATAAAAAAATTAACTCTATAATAACTTACCTGTTGTTTGCTAGCCGTAATTCATAAGTAGTAGTACGACAAAGCAAATGTACGTGCATGCAGCGGCAAACCACCAAAGACAAGTGTGCATATAGAATCCATAGGCATATAATTAAGAACCATTACAAAATAGTTTATCAGTTGACGGCCGGACATACACGACGCATAGGGTCAGACTAGCCTCTAGCAAGGACCCCCAAGGAAAACAACGCAGGAGAGAGAGCCCAGACGCTACAAGCTAATCTCCCAAAAGAACGCCCAAGAGAGTGAAACACACTTGTTACGGTATGCTAATCTTCTAACAATGTGCCAAGGAGTGCTACCCAGCGGAGGAACACAGCAAGCCCTCCGAACAGATGGCTTGGAGCACATTCTGGAGGGAAGAAAGCTCGTGAAATTTATTGACGTGCAATTCTTTTGCGCGTTCGAGAAATTAACGGCCCGACAACGCATCAGCAAGAGAGAGAATGACAAAAAAAAAACCATCGATCCCGTGGCGGAACAATGTGCCGTATTAGACATGGAGCAAGTTAATTAATTATATGTATAATTCTATCGTCGGTAAAAAAAATCTCGAGTTATCGTACTTTTTAGTGTGAAACTATCGCATAATATACAGAGTACTAAATTTATACCAAAAGTTAGTATCTCGAAATACTTTATTAAAAAATATAAATTACTTATATGTATGTATATAATTATAAATATACGTGGATGTAGCCTGGTCGAAGCTTCACCCAATGCACCGGTAACTACATGTGCGTTGTATTATATTAAACTATGAGATCCGAACAAATAAATAAATATATTGTGTTAGTGCGCTAGCTGTGATCGAGCTCGTGCATGATCTGAGGAGATGCTTATATATGTGCCGTGGAAGAGTCTACTTATATTTGTATAATCCACACCATTGGTAATTAACAATCTAGCTCCAGTAGTGTGTGTACGTATATATATCCATGCAGATGCAGTGCCACAAAGGATCAAGGATGACGTATGTCAATGCATCAAGAATTCAAGATCCACAATTAATACCACTGCTTATATAATTAGCTCTCTCCACGACACGCTAACTAACTTTGATATTCAACAGAAGTTGATAAGTTGGGTAGCTAGGTAGGTAAGAGCAAGTTCAATAGTATAGCCAATTACTGGCTCTAATTTATTTATAGTCAATATAATAGTTAATTCATACAATAGTTATCTATAAAACATTAATACATGGTCCCACATGTCATACACACATTTTATTTTGGAGTCCGTATGCAGCTGGCTACAAATTAGTAGCTCACATCTCTTCTCTATCCCCTCTTATCCTTTTAAAATATGCTTATAGTTAGCTTATAGTCTGCTACTGTACCTGCTCTAATTGTAATTAGCTAGCTAGGCCAAGCGGGAAAAAAGATGGTAATTTGCTAGATAGGATCGTAGCAGTCTACTATTTCGTGGCAGTAAATAAAATTGCATTATATTCTACTGTTGTGTTTACAATAGAGTCTACTAGTTCATTTTAAGCAGCACATGCTCATGTTCTTTGTTTTATTTATCGGATTATTGGAACAAATTATTTGCTCATTTCTTTAAAAATACATTTTCTCTAAAAACTTTAATTGTTGTACTGTGTCACTTAAGGTATTTGTTTCAGACTATTTGTTAAGTTCATATCTATAATTGAATTGATAATTGATGATAGTAATATATCTATACAATAATCTAAGGTGGTGTTTGGTTCTTTAATCCTAGGACTAAAAATTAGTCCCTAGACTAAAATCTTTAGTCCATACTATTCGGTTAGAGGAATTAAAATAGCCTAAAAGTGTATCATGCATAGGAATTTTAGTTAGGGGGCAGGTGTGAAAGAAAATTTTAGTCCTAATAAATACCTTTGGAAGATACTAATAGTCTTTTCTGTTTGGGTTTTTGAGACTAATAGATTAGTCACCTAGATCAAACATGGTCTAAATCAAACAAAGACTATACACCATTTGATTACGGTTACTTTCGTATAGATGCAACCCTAATCGTGAACGAATCATGCATAGAGTTCGCCTAATATCGGCATGACTTAGGGCACACATGCACGCATGTGAAGGATGGAATTGAAAAATGCAGATATTAGCTTTATTTCTTATTTAATAATCAGGTCTTGATCTTGTTAGTTTGTTTTAGTACGGTCATGAGTCCATCATTGCTCATAGTGCAATTAATTTCAGCATCAGGAAAGCATATACATATCCAAGTATGCGTGCAGTGTGGTCTTGGACATATATGTGTATTTTGTAAGTTGAAAACTTCCAAAATTATGTGACTTCTTCTTTTTCTGCATGTGCTACCACAATTAGCTAAACTTCAGCACATGACAAGTGAATTAAGCAAAGCAAAAATATATATTCTCTCTGCCTATTAGATCCCCGGCAAAGAGAGAGTTGCGCGCCCTTATTAATGGTGCGGCAGTGAGAAAATACTTGTGGCTGTAGAGTCGTGGTTATATAAATTTAACCACTGGAGTTTAGATCATGCATATTGTCACGAATATATTTTTAGAGTATTTTTTCCATCCTTGAGTACCACTATTTTCTATATAAAATTTGGTATCTCTAGGAAGGTACCAAATTTTATATAGAGAACAGTGATACCTCATGTTACTTCTTAAGTATAGAAAAAATGCTCATATTTTTAACATGATAATAGTATATCTGCATCTTACAAATCACCAGGTGAGAGTAACCAGTCGAGGCAGGCTTGATTTCAAGCACTGCAAACCACAACATGTTATTTGGAATTTTTGTAATACCCAATTAATTGGTTAGCTAGGTATACATGCATGCGCATTAGGTGTGGAACCATGCTTGAGTCTACCTAGCTAGTGCTCTCTTTGACTTCTATATATCCTAGAATTAATGTGTATGGTGAAATTTGATTGGTGCGTGCTTGACGATCGAACATTAGGCCTTGTGTGTTCCTAAAATTTTTTTAAAAAAACATCACATCAAATTTTTGGACACCTAAATAAAACATTAAATATAGATGAACTAAAAAACTAATTACACAGTTACGGAAGAAATCTTGAGACGAATCTTTTGAGTCTAATTAGTCCATGATTAGCCATAAGTGCTACAGTAACCAATATATGCTAATGGCGGATTAATTAGGCTCAAAAGGTTCGTCTCGCGGTTTCCAGGCTAGCCGTAAAATTCGTTTTTTCATTCGTGTCCGAAAATCCCTTCCGACATCCGATCAAAAATTTGACGTGACACTTTTCCCAAAAATTTTCTCAATCTAAACACTCCTTATACCAAACAGATGAAATAAATTTTCAGTTTAGCAAGACCGAGCCCTAGTAGTACGTAGCTAGCTAGGTAAAGCTTCTTGGATGCATGAAGGTTCGTGGAACAGAGGGAAAAGATTATGCTCCTGCTGATATATATAGCTTTCCACTATTAGTTTAAACATGTGACAATTGATTTAATTAGCGTGTAGTAGAAAGCGAAATTAATGCATTATATTAGCACAAGTTGCATGCATGCATGGCTCCTCCTCTTCTGAAGATGCAACATGCAATTGGTTGCAGTTTGGCCTCGATCGATCTAATTAATTCTTTGTACTTCTTTTCATGTGCGATGGCACATGATAGATAGCTACTGGTTCGACCTAGATTTCACCAACCAACAATCCTGAATATGCATGCATGCATCACGGCATATACTCCCTCCGACTCTAAACGCTTCGATGCTATCAATTTTTTTATATATGTTTAACCATTAGTTTTATTTAAATTATTTTAAACATATAAAGCTATATATATAAAAATAGTATACTTACCAATAAATAAAATGATATAAAAATAATTAGTAATTATGTAAATTTTTTGAATAAAACGAATGATAATCAAACGTGCATTAAAAAACTAACGGTGTCAAATATTTAAGGACGGAGATAGTATTATACTCCGATCAATAACATGTCTTTGTTTAAGCACCAAATAGATCTATTTCTCTTCATATGCATGCATGTGCATACGGCGGCTATATAGCTATTACTTGATTTTTTTTTTGCGAATGCTAACCCTAATTCATTTGTTTAACTTACTAAGAGGTGGACAAAAAAGATGATTGTCATTATTTATGAATGATATTTTTATATACGTGTTATGAACGATCTAGAAGCAAAAACTGAAAAATAAACTACTGTAAAGAAACTCAAAAATAACTCCGAAGGTAAGGTTGAAAATTTAAATTTTAGCTTATAAGCAAAGTGAAATGATAATGTTGGTGGATCAAACTACGTCTTATAAAAAATAATAATAGTAAGGTAGAAGGCACATACAGTTTGATGATGGTAATGTCGTGTGGGTACGTATGTACATAATTTTATCCATCAGATTCTACGCTCTGATGGTCACGGATATATATTACTCACGAGATATATTCATGAGTGCACAGCACGAATTTGGTGTGCGTGCATATGTGCGCATTATGTGTTGTGTTCAAAGAAATAACAGACTAAAAGTTAATCTGCAGCGGTTCATCATTTCGTTTTGTTAACATATTTCCTCCGAGGTTTTTATTTAATTTTGGATTTACGTTTAAATGTTCAGGTTATTTAATTTTTTTTATAAACATATAAAATTATAAATTATTCATGGTTTCTTCACTAATATAAATCATAACTAAATAATTAATATGTATATAAATTTTTGAAATAACATAAACACTCAAATATAAAAAGACATCGACGTCAGATAAAAAAGACGGAGGTAGTAATTCTTCGGTTTTGTGAAGACCAAGACAGTAACAGAAAGCAGAACAACTCCTCTCTCTGCCCTAAAAAGGGTAAAATGAAAATGACGGATGCAAAAAAGTGAAGATGATCGAGCACGAAATAATAGGCAGAATTGAAAGAAGAGACCGAGCTTGATTAATTCTGTGACGATGAGAGCCTGAATTATAGCGAACAACGGTATAGATGTGAAAGCACCAGGCCGAACATTTGACGTGTCCGAAAACCCCTCCCGACATCCGATCAAACATTTGACGTGACAATTCTCCTAAAAATTTTCTCAATCTAAACACCACCTTTGTGACACTCGTCTGCTTCACCGTACGTCAACCAAACAAACACGTTACATACACTCGGTCAAACGTGATTTACAACGGTGCATACATATCGGCCGCGTACTTCTCCCCCTACTATTATATCTATCAGATTCTCTCGTTTCTCACGTGCACGTTTCTTAAACCGCGTTATGTTTTTATGAAAATTTTCTATTAGAAAGTTGTTTAAAAAATCATATTAATCTAGTTTATATTTTTTATAGCTAATAGTTAATTAATCATGTACTAATCTATTATTACGTTTTTCACGCAACTAGCGTGCATCCGAACGCGGCCATCATATATAGTCACCTACCAAACAACGCTATTACCTCCTTTGTTCTAAAATATAGGTTCTTAATTATGTTGGGATTTAACTCATCCTAATACTATGAATCTTAGACATAATTTTTGCCAAATTTATAATCCTAAGATATGTCAAATCTCAACTTGATCAATAGAGATTTCAGAAGATTGCATGGTTTAACTATCGATTTCAGTATTAATATATTATTGTTTCGATATTTCTCTTTCACAATAAATCACTAGAATATACCTCCTTTTATACAATTACAAAAATGATATTTTAAAGATGCTAACCGTGCAATTTACGTGTGTTGTAGTAATTAATATTACTCTATCTAATTTTTGAGAATTAATGAGTTTCGATATTTCTCTTTCTCAATAAATCACTAAAATATACCTCCTTTTATACAATTAAAAAATGATATTTTAAAGATGCTAACCGTGCAATTTACGTGTGTTGCAGTAATGAATATTACTCTAGTTAATTTTTAGCATTAATGAATTTTTTTAAGAACACAGTACAATGCAGACGCTCAAAATTCGTTCCAACAAGAAGGCGAACCTAGGACATAAAAAATTTACTCCAACAAAAAATCGAACCCAGTACCTCAAGTGCTACTGATGTCTCTGTAAGGCAGGCTATAGGCCCCTCCGCTTGCCATGTTGCGATCTGAACTTTCACATAGAAATGCAATAATCATGGATGTAAAACATTCATGTCACGTGTTTGAAAATTGAAACTAATGGATATAAAATCGAGTCACAGAGAACCGTACCTACCAGTCGTACAGAGTGCTCTTCGCCGCCACGAACAGATTAAAGAATGAGCTCTTTGCTGCCAGCTCACAAAGCTGCACGATGCAAGAAATTTAAAAAGCAAAAACCCGGCTAGTTTCCGGCTAAATGCATGCAATCCTGTTTAAGTTTCCAACAAAACATTACTACAGTTGATTTCAAGTCAAAATATGAAAAAAAAAAAACACACACACACACACAGAGATTGATTACATGACTAGCTAGCTGAAGAAAAGTCCAGCCATGAAATGATCAAATCTACTCCAGATTAACAAACTTCATAATGGGTTCCTCTGCTGGTAGGTAGAGTCCTTGCGCTCGATCGATTCGATTCAATTCCCATGGCATGGCATGGCTTGCTCTGCACTAATACAAGTGGAGTGAACAGTGATTGCTGATATTTTAACGCAGGACAACGTACGTTCATTCCAAACTTGCAGCACATTAAGCAGTATAATATAATATACATCCAGTTGCATCAATGCAATATTGCTAGCTAGCTACAAAGTTAGGCCATTCCCAATAAGAATGTCTTTCTCATCAAATATATAGCGACGTGTCAGTGTTTTTAATATATAATGTGGTAATTAAAGAAGTTAACGAAGAGAGGGAGAAAATAATTTTTTTTTGTCTCGATAGAACTAAGTTTACATGTATTTTCTTTGAAACAATAAAATAAAATAATACATTATATAGGCATTAACAGATATAGGATCCAAAAACTATGTGTCGGGTTACCTTCTTCCCCCTCTTCCTTCTCTTCTCCTTTCCCCTATTTTTCATTTTTCATTTTTCATAAAGATTCGACGTGTGGGGGGTTGAAGCCCCATACTCACCACCGCTGGATCTGCCAATTTCAAACACCAACCAAATGTAGTGTTACTTGCGTGTCACTCCTATAAACAAAAAAAACAAAATCTTTCGCATAACTGTTCAAAGTATTACGCATGGTTTAACATGAACTGAATTCAGCACGTTTGCTAAACTTGACTTCAACAACCATCTCTAATTCTCTAAAGCAAGCATGCATGCAGTCAACGAGACCACCTCTGTTCAAAGTTTTTGCAAATCGAAACAGAGGCAGCGGCTAGCCAGTTCGCTTGACCCCACCTACCGTTTTCCCGCGCTTGGCCACTTCCCGCGCTTTTTTATCACCCTATATATATCGCACGGCTCGGAGGGAGCAACTCGTACACCTCAAAGCAAGCAAGCAAGCAGAAGCATCAAGCACACGCACACCTCGTCGTCCTCGTCGTCGTCGTACGAGCTCGAGCTGAGCTGCTTACTTGCCTTGCCTTGCCTTGCCTCTCTTCGTCTTCTTCCTTGAGTTGATTGGACAGCAATGGAGGTTAAGGTGTTGAGCAGCAAGCTGGTGAAGCCGGCCTACAATGGCGGCGTCGCCGTGGAGACGGAGTATATCCCTCTGTCCGTCTTCGACAAGGTGACGTACAGGATGCAGATGGCTATAATCTACGCGTTCCCGCCGCCGGCGCCGTCGACGGCCGCCATCGAGAAGGGCCTGGCCGCGGTGCTCGCCGAGTACCGCGCGTTCGCCGGGCAGCTCGGGGAGTCGCCCGACGGCGAGCCGGCGGTCGTGCTCAATGACCGCGGCGCGCGGCTTGTGGAGGCGACCGTGGACGCCGATCTCGTGGACATGGCGCCGGCGAAGCCCACGCCGGAGCTGCTGCGGCTGCACCCGGACTTGGAGGAGGAGCTCCAGGAGGTGGTGCTGCTGCAGCTGACGCGGTTCAGGTGCGGCTCGCTCGCCGTCGGGTTCACCTCCAACCACGTCGTCGCCGACGGCCACGCCACCAGCAACTTCCTCGTCGCGTGGGGCCGCGCCACTAGAGGTCTCCCCACGGGCCTCCAGCCGGTGCACCACCACGCCGGCCTCTTCAAGCCGCGCTCGTCACCTCGCGTCGAGTACGACCACCGCAACAGGGAGTACTACCTCCCCGCCGCCGGCGACAAGCACGGCCACAGCGACGGCGGCGCAGACAACATCGTGATCCACAAGGCGCACTTCACCAAGGACTTCATCGCCGGGCTCCGCGCCAAGGCGTCGGAGGGGCGCGGCCGGCCGTTCAGCCGGTTCGAGACCATCCTCGCCCACCTGTGGCGCACCATGGCGTGCGCGCGGGGCCTCGGCCCCGACGAGACCTCCACCATCCGCCTCTCCGTCGACGGCCGCCACCGCCTCGGCGTCCCCGCCGAGTACTTCGGCAACATGGTGCTCTGGGCGTTCCCGCGCGCCACCGCCTCCGACCTCCTCACCCGCCCGCTCAAGCACGCCGCGCAGGCGATCCACGACGAGGTCGCCCGCGTCGACGGCGCCTACTTCCGCTCGTTCGTCGACTTCGCCTGCTCCGGCGCCGCCGCCAAGGAAGGGCTCGCCCCCAGCGCCGTGCTCAAGGACGTGCTCTGCCCGGACGTCGAGGTGGACAGCTGGCTCACCTTCCCGTTCTACGAGCTCGACTTCGGCACCGGCAGCCCGACGTACTTCATGCCGTCCTACTTCCCGACGGAGGGGATGCTGTTCCTGGTGCCGTCCTACCTCGGCGACGGCAGCGTCGACGCCTTCGTCCCCGTCTTCACCCACAACCTCGACGCCTTCAAGGAGTGCTGCTACTCCATGGAGTAATTAATTAAGTATAATTAATCAATCATTTTATTTATTATTACACCCTCCGTCTACGATGAACATTGACATCTATTTGTCTAGATTTATCTACGAAAATTGGTTCTTTCTGAGACGAAGAGTGTATTGGTTAATAAAAGAAAGAAATAAGATGGAAAAGCTAGCTAGCTGATAATTAAGCTTTAGCTAGTGATCCAATTCTTTCACCGTTTTGTACGTATGCATGCATGGGTACAAAACAAAACGAGATGAAATGATTGGGAATGTAAAGAGAGGATAATTACGTGCCAAATTGGCAGCGATTAGAGGGGGTGGTTAGATGTGGGGTTTTCGATTTGGTGAGGGGTGGTTATTAGGTTTGCAGCTTGAGCACGTTAATGATCAGGCCAGCTCCTTGTGTTACAAAAAAAAACGTATACAGTACGAGGAGTGCAACTTCTATTTTATTTTATTTTTTTATTTCGGGTTTTGGCATTCATTTAGTTTTGAGAGAGATATTTTAATTTGTTGGTCCCGGTTGAATCAGGGGACGTTACCATGTTTTCACCAAGTTTTGGATACGATCTGTGTATATCACACTGCATGTAAAAAAAATGGTATGTTTATTTGTGAGGTGAATGGAAATGTTGCTTGGGATTCGGCTGCAAATAATTTACAAGAATAATACGGTATTTTTTTTCTTTTTTGACTATACGTTGATATGATGGATTTAGTTGTGGTGATGAGCAAACACGTGGTTGCGAGGCGTCGCGGTCAGCAGGTTCGGATTAAGTGACAAACCGCGGCGCACCTAACAAAATAAAGCTCGATCACCTGCATCCATCCAATCGTAATCGTGCGACGTGCGCCAGGCCACCAACCCGAGCCGGCCCGCACAGTTTAATTTAATTATATCCAGCCAGATTGCTACTGCTGTTTCTGTCCCGTAAGAAGTGGGTTTCTAATTTCACAAATACTTTTTAGTTTCCCGTAAGAAATGAAAAATAAATTAATTAGGATGAAAAAAACATCAAAATCAACTCTAAATTTAACGTTAAAAATTAAGTTTTATTTTTAATTGAAAAGATCCCTTCGTTAACAACGGAAAAACTGAAGTGTGTGTCTTTAATTAATAAGGAGCAAAGGGTATTGGACTAAGTTTAAACATATTTTGAGATAGAGCGAGGGAGTGCTGAGTCTGCTGACTAGGTACCATTAGCTTGATATTTGAGCCATCCATCCCAGTCCAAGGATTGGTTGGCAACATCTCTCTCCAGCGTCGAGACCTTTCATCTATAAACTTCGTTTTTCAAATAAGATTATATTTTTTTCATTCTAGATTGTTTCAAATTAAGTTTATTTTTGAGTAACCATTGCTATTGGAGTTTATGAAATCAATGAATAAATATATTTAGAATAGATAAAATAAGAGACAATTATATTAAAAATCTGATAACGTGTAGGGTATTGTCTTTTAGTTTTTTATTATTACGTATGAGTAGCAAAAAATAAAATTATTTTTAGAACGGTGCTCATATTTCTTATTTTGCCACGTGAGGTTATGTTCGGTTAATCCCTATCATAGGAGGATTCAAGAGGATTAGAAAAAAACTTATTCTACATCTATGTAATTATCCTCTCTCAGTACCTCTTTCTTAGAAATAACCGAACAAGACGTGAGTGGACACGTGAGAGCATCCGAGACTCGCTTAATATATCACCACCGGTTCTCCTGTACTGGTTCAATGAGATTGGACACGTAGCTTATGTTGGCTTGTTTCCTGCTTTCCTTCCCTTACTTTAGTCCTCTATTTTACTTTGTTTCATCCTAAATCAAAGTTCATTAAAATTTATCAAAATAAAAGATAATATATCAACATCCACAGTACCAAATTACTTTCACTAAATTTGTCGTTGAATACTTTTCTAATATTTTTTGTTTTCAAACTAATATTGAAAATGTTTGACTTAAATCATAGTGATTTATAATATAAAATGGAGAAAGGAGGTTTTTTTTTTCTAATATATCAAGCCATAGATGGAAACATCGCATTTATGAAATTAAATTAATTAAGTTGATTCAACAATAAACTAAGTTAGCGTTGAAAATAAAATTTTGTTTGTTTTATTAATCTAGAGTCAAATTTTAAAATATTTAGATGTTTATCCCCGTCTCTGTCGTGTGGTAGAGCGTCCCATGGATACCCGGATTTTCGTTGGTCCTTTTGTCAACCTTGGTTGGATTCTCTGACATGCCTGGTCAACCGCTGGGTCAACTCTGAGCATCTGACCTCGATCGGGCTCCGATGGGCTGATGAGATGGGCCTTGTTCGTGTAAACCGAAACACAAAGGGCCGGGCTGAACGTACGCCTGAACCCACATCCGGCTTCATCACTGTTTGGGGTTCTTGGCTTCACAAACACGCACAAATCAGAGCTGTATGGCTTGTTTGCTTCCACTAAAAAAATCATTAGATTGTTATGAGTAATCTGAAACAAATAAATACATCGTTTTCATAGTTTGTTTTATATTACAATTATCTGATAAGTATTTCTAAGGATTATTTCTCTAAAGATTATTGGAGGCTAAAGATCCGCTACCCGCTTTAATATAATTACATCCGTCATTATCAAATAGTTTGATGTAATTTTAAATTTTAGCCTTGCAACATAGCGGTACAGATCCCAAATAATTCAAACAAACACAGATTATTCTACTTTAAATTAGAGTACCAATCTACATTACAACAATCAATAATCCTAAGTGGTACCAAACGAGACAAAAACAGGTGACTAGTTTACTTAGCTACACGACCCTATTCTCTCTCTCTCCTTTTTTTTTAAAGAAAGGCTACACTACCCTACTAATACCGTATGACTGTTGATTTTATCTGGTTAAACTTTCAAAACATTGACAATCAATAATTCTAGTTTAAAACATAAAAAACCATATGGCCAAACTTTTGATAAATAATTTTACAATATAGCAATTTGGCTAGATACTATATATATTTATATTCTAATAGAAAATATTAATCAAAATAACACTGAAGAAATATACTACGGAATAAACTCAACAGCTGGCATGTAAACAGGTATACGGTCCACGTGTCTTTCTCACCCAAAAAAACATGGTTTTCTTTTTCCCTTTTCTCTCTCCATGGAAATTCATGGATCTTCTCGCCCTCAACGCTTGGACCTTTCGATCCATCCAACTAACACAACACCCTAGATAGATCTAAACGAAGCAAGTTGGCGTTCAACAAGACAACACCCTAGATGGTTGCAAGTTTCAGAGAACCGGTCACATATTAGTTTTACTGGTCGCTTCTTTCTAAAATATAAGCAACTTTTACTATCTAAAATTTTATCATAATACTATTATATCTAATTATTTTTTTGTGATTTTAATAATTTTAGAGGCATCAGCACAGGAAAAAAATCTAATCAATATAAAATTAAAAGTAAACCTATATAATAACTAAAATAGAATCTTTTGATATCTCATTAATTCATACTCACACAGTAAGAAAATGGATTATGTTTTGGAACGTGCTAGTCCGCGTTCGGCGTGATCGGTATAAGTTAACTTATCGGACATAGAAAACGTAGTAATAGATTAGTACATGATTAATTAATTATTAATTATTAAAAAAATATAAAATAGATTAATATGATTTTTTTAAAAAACTTTTCTATACAATATTTTTACAAAAAATATACCGTTTAGTAGTCGAAGAAACGTGTAAATGAAGAACGAGGTAGGTAACTTAACTAACGGGGCTGCCGAACGCGACCCCAGCAGTAGCTTTGCCAGAGTACGGGGGATGTACTATCTCTGTTCACAAATGTCGAGAGCTCAGACAGCACACAAGTTGGGTTACGAATTATATTCAATTACTACTCACACAGTAAAAACACAAGTGGGTTAATTAATTACTAATCAAACTAGCAGAAGCACGTGTGTACGGGCTCCTCATCGAGCAGTGCATCAACGCCTTTTTTTTTCTTAATTATTATCCAGTTTCCCTTTTAATTACTGGCCCGTCAGTCAGTCGTACGTACGAACCACGAGTTAATTAATCGCTCTTGAGGATAATTAAGGTTGCCACCTACCTTCTTGCCAAATGGGGCACTGTCACTGTTAATATTTTTTTTCCAATCGAAAAGGAGATGTGTGTGCTGCAATCAGCTTGTGCATAATGAATGCAATCTCCAGTAATCTCGCGTGATACAGAGGATAAACAACATCATTATGTTGCTGATTTGATGGGACTTTTGAGAGGGGTCAGCTAAGACTCAACTATTAACTCCGATCACTACTACAGATCCTTTTTTTTTTTCTCAATTACTTACATGTCACACGATCTTTAATTATACGTGATAATTCTTTTAATTCTACGAATTTCGTTCAAGTCACCGCATCATGAGTGCCCTAAGCATGTTGGTCAGAGAGATCTCCAGAGTCGACGTGTTAACAACTTAAAACAAATTAAAGTTAGCATCAGTGTCGGTACAGAAAGCTACAGGGGCGAGACAAATCAACAACCAGGTGATGCTTGGCAATATAAGCTATTTGCCACGTGTACATCTAGAGATAGAATTAAAGGAGATAGATAATGCAAGGAACAGTATGAGTATATGCGCACGATCACGAAGAGGTTAGCTGAGTGGTCGGTGATCGCAAACCGCTAACACTACAATTAAAGGGCATCAGCCATCAGGGAACAGCTCGATCGAATATGCTGTCAACATATTCGATTAATTACAACATGCGTAACATTATTACTACATTGATTGATCCATGGACCGACCTCTCCTAATCTCATGTAGCTTCCTCCAGTTGTATAAATAATATCTGTCATTTTACATCGGCTTTTATAATTCTAGCTACTCATCTCCATCTTAAAATATTATAACACGTCTATAATACGATACAATACAACACAATTTAGGACTATAAATCAGACCGTGGTGGTCAAAAACATGTGCTCGCATCTTTTTCTTTTACTTCTACATCTTTTTGACTTTATAAGCATAAGCAAGATGATTTATTAAAAACTGAAAAATAAGTTGTGGGTAAAAAATTTATAGATGTGTTTTAAGTGAAATAAAAGCAAAGGCTAGAAAAATAAACTACGGTGAAAAAACCTCAAAGTCAAATTCAAATTTTATGGCTTAAAATTTATATTTTGGCTTATAAGCATACACATAAGCGGAGAGAGAGAAAAATAAAGTGTTTTAAACCTT
Source organism: Oryza brachyantha (assembly GCF_000231095.2). Classification (NCBI taxonomy): domain Eukaryota; kingdom Viridiplantae; phylum Streptophyta; class Magnoliopsida; order Poales; family Poaceae; genus Oryza; species Oryza brachyantha. Next base: position 14,230,744 of record NC_023171.2, read on the forward strand.
ATATTTAGAGTTAATTTTGGAGTTTTTTATCATAGTTTATTTTCTAAACTATTTTTAGATAGCTAAGTGCATAAATAAATTTTTTATACAAATTATTGTTTTAATCGTTAGTAAGTTGATTTGCTCGTACTTAATTTTAGCAAAGCAACAAGTTTGCAAATGTCTTCAAATTGGAGGGAGTATCGATCAGCCTGACAGCCTGTACGCGTACACATGGTATTGGTGATAATAAAATGGATGATTGTTTGGGGCTTTTTGAAAAAAAAACGAGCCAAATATTTACAAACAAAAAATAATTTGAGAATAAAAATTATATATATGTATTCTTAATGATCTAAAAGATAATGCTAAAAGATAAACTTTAATTTAAGAAAAAAACGACTCTAAATTTAAGATTAGAAAATAACATTTATGTTATACGCATAAGCAGAATTGAAAATGTGGCTAATTAAGGGAAGATAAAAAAGGAAAAAAAAACTCTTTCAAGGAACACAAAGTCTAAGCTTTTTAATCTCGTCAGTCACAGTCACCGGTGTTAACGTGTACGTACTATTAATATTCCAACAACTGCCGTGTAAACTATTTATGTACTTGTCGTAAAACAACACAAATTAAATGGGGCCTTGATTTTTATAGTTAATCCAAATGAATGGAGATCGAAGGGTGAACGGCATATTTAAAAAAAATAATTTATAAATAAAAATTTTATATATGTATTCTTATTGATCTAAAAGCCAAGGCTAAAAAATAAATTTTGATAAAAACATCTCAAAATTAACTCTAAATTTATTGTTGAAAATTTAAATTTAAGCTAATAAGCATCAACATGCGAAAAGTAAGGGTGAGACGGTGAGTTAACTACCAAATTCTTCATGCATCGATATAAATGGATATACTGCACTATAATTAATTCATCGACGACAACCAAATTGCAGAGAGACTCTATTAATTAAATGCAGTTGCAGCGCGATAAGAAAGAGCACGCATTGACTAATTAATGTATGGTATCATCGATCACGCAACATGCCAGACAATGGTAAATTCCACATTGCATTCAGTAACAACTGTAGTATCAAGCATGCATTCATGTGTTAGAACTTAGAAGTCTATTTTTCTTCTCGGTCATGGGTAATGGTACTTAGGCCTGTTTAGTTCCTAAAATCTATTTCCTAAAAACATCACATTGAATTTTTGACACCTAAATAAAGCATTAAATATTTATCAAAATTAAAACTAATTATATAGTTATGAGGGAAATCGTGAGTCGAATCTTTTGAGTGTAATTAGTGTATGATTAGACATCTGTGCTACGGTAGTCAACATGTGCTAATGACGGATTAATTAAACTCAAAAGATTCATCTCGCGGTTTTCAGACAGAATAATTAGATTATGTTTAATAATTGAAGTGTATGACCGTACGTGTCGATGTGACTCTTCCCTTAAAAAAATTTTTAGAACTAAACATGGGCTTATATGACCCACTCAAAAAAACATGGTTGGTAGAGCTACGACTTATTAACCTTAGAAATATAAATGAAGCAAGAAGAAAGATGTGCAAATAAAGTTTTTTAATCTTTGTTACGCATTGTTAGAAAAACATAGAACTACTGCCCCTATCTTTTCATTTATATTTATACTTATAAACCAAAAATTAAAATTTTCAACCTTACATTTGAAGATGATTTTGGTTTTTTTTGCCAGAGTTTATATTTTAGCATTGTCTTTTATATCGCTAAAAATAAATACGTAAAATTTTTATTCATAAATTATTTTTCGGTTACACATATGCTACAATCATCCCCCTAAATGGTTAAGAAAAACCTCCCAAAACACCCTGAAGGGTAAGGTTTAAATTTTAAATTTTAGCGACAATATAAACGTGGTGATCTGCTCCATTAGATGCAACACGTAAAATTCAGCTTTATTTTTTTTTCTAGGTCGGATGTCCATAAGATGGCGTTGGCTTGTTGCACATGCGGCGCGCGCGAAGAGCCGAAGTTGGTAGCAAGCTGAAAAGCTAGTGGTGTCGGCTCGGCTACATCGATCCTCTGGTACGCAAGTCCTCCTCCACAGACAGTCAGAGACGGCGATATGATGATGCAAGTGGCACAATGTGGATGTACTGGGTATTTGGTCATGATTGTTTCTATCTAAGTACTGTTGATTAATTACTGTACTCTTAAAAAAATCGTAATATTTACAACCCGGGGTGTACACTAAAGATTTGGTGGCTTTGGTTGATGTTCATGATGAGAGGTAGGAGCTGGTCATGTTCGTCTTAGGCGGCTGTGTTTGTTGTGAAGTCAAAGCTGTTGTGTCGTTCGAAAAAAAACTAGCAAATAATAACATATTTTTACAAAGTTAGAGTCTATATGTCTCTTTTGCCAAGATGTTAGCTTTGATGACTTTGTTCAGGGGCGAAGCCGTATATATTGAGGGGGATTCCCACAAACCCTCATCAGAAAAAAAAAAAAAGTTAGAGTTTATCAATTTTCGCCATTTATATATTCATTTAATCTAAATTCAGTCATCTGTAGCAGTGTAAATCTAATTTAAAGCACTAAAAACAAATGAGTGGTATCCCCATCTTATTTCACTATAGCTCCGTCATGGCCTTTGTTATGTACGTCATTTGTATTGTTAGCGGTCTGGGCCGGTGTTGTAAGTTTGGTTGCTTAACGGTCACTGGTTCATATTTGGGAAGATTTTTCTCGTTAAGAGTATTTTTTTTATTTTGCTGTGATCCTGTCTAGACTAGATTTTATCTACTTAAATGAAATAAAATCAAAGTTCTCCAGGCATATTAGTTTTAGAAAAAATATAATACAACATATACCCTTAATAAGTTCTATCTTCGGTTCCAAATAATTGTCGGTTTTAACTAATATGCTTTTAAGTATTTATACATTTTCTAAATTCTGACAAGTGGCTGAGGTTTATTTATGGGGTGATTGTATGGTTTATTTATGAGGTTTATTTAAAGGGGTAATATCGTTCTTTTTATTGCTAAAAAAATAAAGTTACAAAATACTACTAATTAAGCGATTAATAAAGTATAAAAATACTTTTTTTTACTACTGTCTGTGCCTAACCATCCGGCGGCTGTACGCATGCAGGGACGAGGGCGCACTGCTCACCGGTAGCGGCTGCTACCAACAACGAACGGCGAGGAGATCTGACCGGACCTCTTCCTTCCTTCCTGCCGCCGTCCGTCGAGATCGATTCACCAAACTTGCTTAGGTGTGATGTGTGGACTCGCTGTGCAAAGTAGGGCCATTCAATCTCTCTCTTTTTTTTTTCTCATCCCAAAACTAAAAAGGCGAAGGTTTATAAACAATCCTCGCTTCGGAAGTCACTGGAACCTTCCAGGCTAGCTATCTAGCTACCTAGCTCGATCCATCCATCTATGGCTGGCTGCTCATCGATCAGCTTCCACCCAAGCTATATATGAAGCCAACATAACCTTAGCCACCAGATCAGCGAGAGACACCCATTCTACTCACCATTTCTGTCATCTCTGTGCTTACTATAATACGCTGCTAATTTATATTTAGCTTTAGAGCTTTTTTACCATTCTTAAAAAATATCTTAACATACCACACATTTTAGTGTAAAGAGTAGTACCTTGAGATACCAAAAACTTATACTAAAATTCATTGTAACTTGAGATATTTTTCAAGAATGATGGTAAAAAAACCCTTAGATTTAATATTACTCACACCATATGTCTCGCATACTGTGAACTTAAGACATAATTTTTTTCATTTTCTCATATATATTTTATCATATTTGACGACTTATTTAATTATATATATATCATACTACTCATTATACCGTGAATTCGATCAGACAGATGGGCTGATCGATCATTCATTACGTTGACCAGCTAAAAAGCTAAGCTAATTAAGCTTTTTATTTGTAGTGGCCATTATAGCATGGGTGTAGCTAGAGATGCGGTTGAGACGCACATGTGTCACGGCACACACCATGCATTCCTTCGATCTCTCGACCTCTCCATCGCCGGCCGGCCGTACGCTACGCTATGTTACGTTAGCTGTGCAGTGAAGCACGAAATTAAAGCATCCCAATAGCTCATCTAAATTTAGTCATCCATATCTTCATTTAAATGATCATCTAAAAACACTTTCATTCTTCATATCTCTTTGTACTCCAGCAGATCATCTATATATATGGCATCTTCTGTATCTATTTGGAGGATTGGAGAGAGAATATCTAATTATAGAGTTTCTCTTCTAATATGAATGACATCTAAAAATAGACGATGAGATAGATGTTCTGCTGGAGCTAAACTTTTACTCTTCATCTTTTATTTCTACGATAGAGGATAGAATGGATGAGCGGTTAGGATACTCTTAGCCAGCGTATTATACTATACGTGTTCATCCGTTTGATCGATCGGTTACGCTTTTAGTAGCCTGAAGCGTACTTATCTGATCGCGTCGCATGCATCGCATCAACCAGACCAGATAAGATGATGAGGATTCAGTCAGTCGTCAGGGAAGAGCTCATCATCTCCCACACGCTTGCCTGTAGCCGTTTCGTTTTAGAGCGCCTAAATAAAGCTATAAATGGCTAGCTGTTCAGTACATTAATACATTTGCGGTTTATCTCTTTAGAGCGGCAGTGAATTAATTAAATTGAACGGTAATAAATACTCTATATATGCTTTTTATTGACGATGTTTATTTCAATATTAATCATATCTATCGTATAACCTCTGTGTATGCTTTTATTCGACTCCTCTGTCGTAGGCTGTTGCTAACAGTTTTAATTAGTGGGTCAAAGGCTTAATATCGATCTGTCCGGTTTGACTAGGCTTTACTCGTCTTTTTAACAAAACCAGATCAGATCGCTGGTGTTTAGTCGCTTTTTTTTTCGTCGGACCGGCCGTCGTCAGTAATTAAACCCGGTCCGGTCGGAAATTACACGTGCGTGAAAGTAGTCACTGCAAATCACCCATGATTACAAGCTAAGCACTGTTAATTAACTTACGCCGGTGATCCAGAGCGACGACTTGCTCCACGGCGACGCTAGCTTCTGCTTGCAAAAATAAAAAAAAGTTTCCATTTTTATTTTTCTTGAGATACTTCATGGCCATGGCCGCTTGCTAATAATTAACTAGCTCACTGCACGGCTCACCTACTCCCTCGATCTCCTTCTCCTCGAGCTGCTTATTTATAGCGCGTGATCGCGAGACAGACCAAACAGCAAAATTAGCCCCAGCATTTGGATTTGGAGCTAGCTAGCTGCAAGATTGAGCATTGGTAATGGAGGCCGTCAAGGTGTTGAGCTCTAAGCTGGTCAGGCCGTCGTACCCGGAGGGCGCGCCGGCGCCGGACACGACGGAGGTCGTGCCGTCGTCGATGTTCGACGAGGTGACGTACGACATGCAGATGGCCATCATCTACGCCTTCAGCCCGCCGGGGCCCTCCACGGCCGACATCGAGCGGGGGCTCGCCGAGGTGCTCGCCGTGTACAGGCTCTTCGCCGGCCAGGTGGTCCGCCGCGACGGCCGGAGAGGCGTGGCGCTGAATGACCACGGCGCGAGGCTGGTGGAGGCCCGCGTGGACGCCAGCCTCGCCGAGGTCGCGCCGGCGAAGCCGTCGCCGGTTGTGCTGCAGCTGCACCCGAGCCTCGAGGGGGAGATCGAGGAGGTGGTGCAGGTGCAGCTCACGCGGTTCGCGTGCGGCTCGCTCGCCGTCGGGTTCACGGCGAACCACGCCGTCGCGGACGGCCATGCCACCAGCGACTTCCTCGTCGCGTGGGGCCGCGCCGCGCGGGGGTTCGCCTTCGGCCCGGCGCCGCCGCACCACCGGCCGGACCTGTTCCGGCCGCGCGACCCGCCGGCCGTGGAGTTCGAGCACCGCGGCGTGGAGTACTACCACCCGCCGCCGTCGTCCGCGGGCGGCGACCACAAGCACGGCCACGGCGAGGCCCACCACACCATCGTCATCCACAAGGCGCACTTCACCAAGGACTTCATCGCGAGGCTCCGCGCGTCGGCGTCGGAGGGGCGCGGCCGGCCGTTCAGCCGGTTCGAGACCATCCTCGCCCACGTGTGGCGCGCCATGACGCGGGCGCGCGGGCTCGGCAACCCGCTCCAGAGCTCCACCATCCGCATCTCCGTCGACGGCCGGCAGCGGCTGTCGGCGCCGCCGGGGTACTTCGGCAACCTGGTGCTCTGGGCGTTCCCGCGCGCCACCGTCGGCGACCTCCTCAACCGCCCGCTCAAGCACGCCGCGCAGGCGATCCACGACGCTGTGGCCCGCGTCGACGCCGCCTACTTCCGCTCGTTCGTGGACTTCGTCGGCTCCGGCGCCGTCGAGAGCGAGGCGCTCGCCCCCACCGCCGTGCTCAAGGACGTGCTCTGCCCCGACCTGGAGGTGGACAGCTGGCTGACCTTCCCGTTCTACGAGCTGGACTTCGGCGGCGGCAGCCCGAGCTACTTCATGCCGTCCTACTTCCCGACGGAGGGGATGCTGTTCCTGGTGCCGTCCTACCTCGGCGACGGCAGCGTCGACGCCTTCGTCCCCGTCTTCGAGCACAACCTCGAAGCCTTCAAGCAGTGCTGCTACTCCATGGATTAGCTTCGCTCCTCTTCTCCTATATTGCATTTTGCGTTGCGTTGCATGCGATTGCGTACATGCAGATCAACGTCGTACGCCGACCGTATTTTCGATCGTATGCGTACGTATGTACGTACGCCGATCGATCGATCCTAGATAAATACTTACTTGTACTAAGATTTTACTGTATATTTCCGGGGTATGTGTAGTGTAGCCGTGTGCTTGGCCCAGATAGATCGAGGCTTTGAATTTGCTGCTGTTCTAAGTTAATTAGTGTTGCTTTTGTCGTGTGCAACACCATCTTTAATTAATACCATTGTCTTGTACATGCATGTTCGGTGTCTCCTAATGGTGGTGCTCATTCTGTTGCAACATGTATACGTGCATCTACGCTAGCCGAATTGCCGTACTCTGCTACCGATAAAAAAACATTTAATATTAAACTAAATAAAAATTATTTTTATAAAATGTGTAATCCATCTTTTATTCTGCAATATTCACCTTAGTTTGATTTTATATGTATCCATCCCTCTAGATTCAATTGTTTTTAACTGTAAGTTTCAGAGGGATGAAATGTAAAATTCATAATGCGATTAAGTTTTTTTTATTATTATTGAAAAAATAACTTGAGATATTATATTTCTAGTGAAACAGTTTAGCGCCTTGAGGTCCTATGTGCCTAGAGATACCAAAATTATACACTAAAATTTTTGTGGTATCTTAAAATATTTTTAAATAATATTTAAAAAAGAATGGCAATAAAAACAAACACTGTCGTTTTTTTTAAAAAAAGGTGCACACATCTCTATTAAGCTTTGAAATGTTGTGTTTGGCAGATGGCATGGGTCAGATCCTGGAGGATTCTTTGTGTGGCAGATGTCCAACACGATTGACTTTTATTTTGGCTTTCACAAACGCATTCCCACGCTGTTTTCTTGTGTGTTCTTTTTTCTTGTACGAATTATTAAATCGCTAGATACAGTTTGGTTTGTTAGAAAGGGCCTTGCTCGAAATATATATATTGTTGGTAGGGTACCGTACTATATATGTGTTCTTGTTTTTTGGTCCTAGATTAGCCCTCTTGGATCTTTGCTTTTGCCCATGGAATCTGGATCACGTGCACAAAGTGTTAGAGGTGTTTCTGATCGATGATGAATCATATAGATTGTCACATGTACATGTAGATGAATGAATAAAACAAAGTGTCCGACAAAGGAGCTAGAAAAGCTATACGTATGTTCTATTGAGTTCTTTTGTTTTTCCTCTTGTAAATACTTTACAATATGGCATGGCGTGTTTGGATGGTTCGATGTAGTTTTGTTTTTCTCTAAAGTTCAGAACGAATCCAATCGTATGAGAATCTCTATTTATGACGGATTTATAATAGTGTTTTGGTGTGCATCCAATAGTGCGGTCTTGAGTTGTATTTTATCTGTTTCTTTAATATTAGACATCGTTGATTTTTAAAATTATATTAGGTTTGAATATTTAATTTACTAAAGAAAAATAAAATTATTAATTATCTTGATGTGACTTGTTTTACATTAACTACACTCTATAAGCATAGTTTATATTTTATATATTTATATAAATTTATAAATGAGATAAATGATCAACAGTAAATCTAAGAAACCAATGATATCGAACACTAAAAATAGAGGTAATAGTAAAAAGTAGGCAGCTCTAACTCTTGATAGGATTATTCTATGCATCTACCAACCAAAAAGAGTTGAGTAGAAACTTAGTGATGTGGAGGAGTAATTGTTCTGGTTTATCGTAGTACTCATCACTTTTGACAAACTTTGTCTACCATAAATAACTGGTATTTCACATTAGGCACCCCCTGATCAACAACTCTACTTATGTACTATGATGTCTCTATTTAATTATTTATGCAGTACAATCCACAGTACACACACTACCAACCTTTTGTTTGTTCATGAGTTGTCCAATTTTATGCCCATTCATCAATTCCTTTGTACAATAAGCTCAGTCAAAAAAATACCAAATACCACTTACTTTAGTCAGTACTCCTAGGAAACTTGTACTGCTCTTGCTAGAAAGGGACGTATTGTACAATTTCTTTGTCCTAAAATATAATGATTTATAGCATTTAGAATTGGTTTCAAAATATAATAATTTTCATACATATATTATCTTTTCATTCCATCACAATTTTTTTCACCACTAAAATCTTTCACATATGATTTTTTAACCACTCACGACCTTACCCAATTTAGTCCCTCCAAAACTTTTAATACCCGTGACCAGCTATAAAAATACTTATATTATTAGATGGATGGTCGGGAAAAGTACTTCTTTTTAGACTAGTGGATGAATGCTAATGGATATATATACAGTCGATTTACTTAATTACACAGGCATATTATAACCCAAGCAAATTGTTTAAAACAAGGACTCTAAGCAATAAAAAAACGTAAAACGTACTAATTACCAGAAGCATATGAAGTAAAATATTCAATATATGGCAGTAATGAGTTTTATTTTTCGTTTCTGCTTATACTTATAAGCTAAATTTTGAATTTTCAATCTTAAATTTAAAGTTAATTGTACGGTTTTTATCGTAGTTTATTTCTCGGTCTTTACTTTTAGATCGGTAAAACCACGTATATAAAATTTTTATTCGTAATTATTTTTTTTATTTATACATCTGTCGTCCAACAACCTTTTTTTTTAAAGAAAATGACAAAAAGATTACCTGAATAATCCGGTGAATGGACAAATAATCATATGGCAGCTGCAGAGTGAAGACGTGAAGTGTACAAGTGAAATTGACACAAAGCTGCGGCGTTGAAACTTGAAATTGTGTACATGTGTGTCTTTTGGGATGGAGAGATTAGTTGCAGGGGAGGGGACGTTGCGACGAGGCGAAGGCAGAGCGAGAGCGAGAGCGAGAGCGAGTACGCACGTCACGCCGTGTCTTCGTTTTATCGATCTCTCGACCTCTCCTTCTTCTCCTTCTCTCATCAGTAGGTGAACCAATTCGACTACACACAAAAGCAAGCAATTATACACCTTTTCTTCTTCTAATTCCTTTTTCCTTCTATGTATGTGTGCATGATTGTTTGGGGTGTTTCGTAAAAAAACCAAATAACATATTTATAAATAAAAAATAATTTATGAATAAAAATTTTATATACGTATTTTTAGTGTTGTAAAAGTCAACGTTGAAAAAAACTATAAAATTAAATTAAAGATTAAAGATTAAATTTTGTCTTATAAATATAAGCATAATTGAAAAGATGGAGTGGTATATCATGTTGGGTTGTCTATTTATCGTGTGGATTTCTAGGATGCCTTTTCGTACTTTGGGTTTTGGATTTAAGGTGTAACTACTCTCATGTCACATTTTCAACGAAAGCTGTGAGAGATGTATTTGTGACTGCTCTCGATTGAGTTTCGACGAACAAACATGAGTACTGTTAGTTTCATCAGCCGCCCGTCAGCTTATATGCCACAGCTGAAATTTAATTTTTAGAATCATTTTTCTAGCCTGATGGCACCCGCTAGCTATTATTTTGACACAGCGGCGATGTTAGAAATTTAGTTTATCGGGATCAGAATACACTAATTTTATTTAATTTTTAATATCATATTAGTTGTTATAATGAACTTTGTCAGAAGTCATCGGGGTCGGATGACCCGATGAATGACTCTAGCTTTACCCCTGTTTCAAGAACTTATGAAATTCAACTGAAATTGACCTCGAAATGTTTCAAACTAACCAACCTGACACATATAGATTATGCGTCCCACGTACTGCTTGTGACGGTCTAGTTTAGAAAGAATTTACCACGAGTAAATCTTCTGACCTAGTTTGGTGACCTTATTTACAAAAATGATTAATTGATTGGTCTAAGGACGAATTGTACGCTAATTTTATCCAATAACAATTCATCCACCTACTCCCCTGTGAATGTGATATGATGCATTTGAATGAATCCTATATAGCCACTACGCATGTCAAACCAAGACCCGGTACATGCGTAGTGGTTAGCTGCAACTTAATTTAATTATCATTGATAAATCATGCATCACTCTTGAGTTTGATCATCAAGAAAACTAGCTCCAGCACCCGATCGATCGACGTCCTGTGACTATTGCTTGGTCCACGTACGACCTGGGAAGGAAACTGTCCAGATTGATTGTGTGTGACATAAGATCAGATTAATTAGTGACACTGCGGTTTCTTCTCGAGTTAGGCCGCGTTCTTCGCCTCCAGCTGCTGACTCAGATTCCCTCGTTTCCCGTACGCATATACTTACCGAAAAGTAGTTCCGGAATCGCTAAACAGTATATTTTTTAACAATTTTTTTAGAAAAATTGCTTTTAAAAAATCCCATTAATCTATTTTATAATTTTTATAATTAATAATTAATTAATCATGTACTAATTTATTACTGTATTTTCCGTGTCAGGTAACCTACCAAAGCCGAACGCGTCCTTAATGAGTAGTAATCAATCATTTGACTGACTTCATTCATGTGTTTGCATTAGTCTGTGTTTGGTCAGATATCATTATTAAAATTATTATTACATACTCGATCAAGTACAGTAGTCGATCGAATGGAGAGATGCTCATTAATTTATGTGTCTGCTGTTATGAATTAACAGGTGTTTCCGTCAAACTGGCCCTTCAAATTTTTCCAAAAAGCAAACAAACTGAAGTTTGTATGAAAACGAAAAGAGAATTAATCTTGCTAGTTGGGCTTCAGCTTTGGACATGTAGCGCGCATTTAGGCCCATGGATGTTAACTGTTGGGCTTGGGCCAATTGTTATCCTTCAGTCACACATACACTAATCCACATCAGAACTGCCCATATATCACTCGAAATATTTCCCCCCTCAAATCACACGGTATATAATTATAGTGTAATTATAGTATAATATAATTAAGTATATAAGTCTCATACAAATAAAATATGAAATAGGAAATATTCATAGCTTCATGCAAGTTACATCATAATTATCTACTAGTTACGTTGTAATTAATTTATAATTATATTTTAGGTATATTCATATGATTTTACTAAAAAAAATATTCACATGATTGCGATACAAAACTGATCAATATCTCATTATTCCACATAAGTGGCAAGTTGGAGTATCACATCAATGCATGCCCTAATAAAATGTTTGACATAACCTTACACTGTTAGGGGGTGTTAGGGGGCGATTGTTATTTTAGAAAAAAGCCAAACATCATATTTGTAAAAAAAAATTATGAATAACTTTTACATACATTCTCTGAGCAATCTAAGAGAAAATGCTGCAAAATAAACTACGATAAAAAAACTCAAAATCAACTCTAAATTTAAGGCTAAAAATTTAAATTTTGGCTTATAGTCCTAATTAGTGTTGATATCGTAGTCCTAATTAATATAAAGACATTGTATGTTCAGAAAAGTAATCATGAAAGCTGTGTGGTTGACATATATATCTTACTTGGACATGCCTTTTAGGTAATCCTTATGTTCATATTACACACACTGGTCGAGTGCTACTACTTAACTACTCCCTGTCAAGTCAAATGAACCTGCCCGGCATCATGGAACTAAGTGTACCTGTTCAATGAACCTCATGCATGTGCCATTCCACAGTTGTATTATCAAAGAATTCAAGTGTACTCATTTTTTTAGTTAGTAGATTTACTGAACAAGAAAGTCTTTATTAATACCTGCCATCATATGTTGATCTGATGGATGTACCTAGACACTGCACACTGACATAGCTTAAAAGGTGAATGCATCATGCTGATAACACGGTTATGTTCACCCTGTTTTGATAAACCAATCGATTGGCGTTTGTTGTGTGGACTAGGGGTGACAGCAAGACCGATCGAGATAGTGAAATAATTTTTATTTTTGTGCTCGTAGTTTTCTTATTTTTATTTTGTGCCATAAAATAATTGAAAACGTCTATAATTTTTTTGAACCTATAAAAATTTCCTTATTGTTCGGTCATGGCCGAGATCGATACCGAATTGTTTGGTCCTTTTGTAAGATCGATCTATCCAGAATTTTTAACAAACAAAATTTAGTTGAAGACTCAAGACAAAAAAATTAGGGGGCTTTTGTAAATTTGTCACTAGTTTTTTCTAAATTAAAAAGATGCCAGTAGAACAGCAATTCTAGTGGTATTTTTATATTTTTTTAATTACAATTTTGCAATAACGTTTCGAACCAATTGTAAATTTACAATTGTCCCAACCTTTTTTTTGCCGGCCCCTGTGGCCATCTTGTGGCTCGGCCTGTACAGTACTTTTGTAGCCCAGTTTGATTGACGGGCGAGGTGTTTTCTTGGGCTGCATTCTGAAGCCCATGAGAGGCTATCAGCCCAGTGCTTCTCGTTACCGGGCCTAATGGTCCTAGCTTACTTATGGGCTACGTGAAAGCTTACTCACGTGGTGAAGACTGATCTGTCCTGAGTTTTTATTGCAATTTTCTCCTTTTGTTTGTTGTTTAAAGTGTGATATTCCCTTCAGTTTCATAATACTTATCATTTTCTTATAGAAACACGGTTTTAAGAAAACAGTCTTGATTACTACTAATATTACAGACATGTTCACTTTGTTGCCTAAACAAATCTTACGATCTATTAACAAAACTAACCTTTGGCATCGCCAAAATTTTAGCGATGTCAAGATGTGGGGTTGTGTTCAGTTTGATACCTTAACAAATTTTGGTAATTTTTTTTAGAATCACCTGATTCGGGCAAGGTCAAGATCTATAGGTTGTTTAATTTATCGCCCTACCAAAATTTAGAATGCTTGTTTTTAGAAGCAAACTTAACAACCCTATTGTTTCAAGATTATTTTTCATGTTTCTAAAGTAAATATTTTTAAAATTATTATATTCAATTTTTTAAAAAGTTTGAGTTTAGTCTTATCTGAAACAATAAGTATTGTGTAACATATACACACCTACCAAAAATTTATGTGCTACATTTCTATATATTTCAACATATTTTAGTACATTAATATAGGGCTGGGAGGTTAAAATGATACCCCTCCAATCATAAATATTTCAGACATTTGACCTTTGACATAACGTTTGGTAGGTTTTCTTATTCAAAAATGTAATTTAAATGTAAAAAGACAAGCCAACCTTTAATAGTTAAACAAGTTAATAAAATGGCACTTAACTAGTTTTTAAAATAATATAAATAGACAATGTCATGTGCAAAGTTAACTAAGGCAAATATTTCTTTTTATCAGGCGAGGCATATTGTGTAAAACGACATATACGAAGAACGATGGACAAAAGAAGAATACTATGATATTCTGGAAACAATGGATAAGACATAATAATACGGTTAGGCCGGCTAGAAGATTGGAAAAAGGCCGAATGGCATCAGTCTATGTTTTAGATACAAATGCACACATGACACATGTGTCGCAGTGCTTGTCCTAATTTTAATTATTTAATTAAGAGATATATCAAGGCCAGGGCACCCAAAGTTTTCTTCTTAATTTCCTGTCGGTGCCAAATCGCCAACGTGCCCAACACAAATTAAGTGAACCAGAAGCAACCAAAAAAAGCAAGATATACATTTAATTCGTTGTTAGTAGCAAAAGTAACAAAAAAGCAAGACTGATTTGTTGTTAATTTCGTAAAGATTATATCAGTCTACTTTGTCTACAACCTACTATGTTTTTCTTAATTAACACGTTTTTCTTATAACATAATTAACATATTCGTTCGTATCTTTCTCGCTGAGAGTTGCGTCGCGTGAAGTTACAGTTGGCAGTACTATGTGTATGCAGATAAGGAAGGCATGGTTGTGGGTCCCCATGGTGCATGGTATGGCCTCTTGGCAACCCCAAGAGCCAGACTAGACAACTACGGCAGCCTACGTGATGCATACTTTACTTCTGAAATAAGTTTATTTTCTATAATCCTGAATTTATGGAAGTCGATAACAAATGAATTGAAAATAATTAAGATAAGAAGATTTATGTTAGGATGTTACTTTAATAAAGTAACATATATCACAGTTTTTTTAAAAAAAAATTGTTTATTGGTATGTGTACAATATATAAAAAGTTAAGTTATTTTAGAACAAACGGACCAAAATATACAAGCTATCTAGTATATGAGAGCAAGTTTAATATTATAGTCAACTACTAGCTCCAATTCATCTATAGTTAATCTAATAGACAATTCATACAATAGCTACCTATAAAACATCAATACATGGTCTCACATGTCATACATATGTTTTATCTTAGAGCTCATGTGCAGACACCTCCCTTCTCTCCTCCCTCTTATCCTTTAAAATATGCTTATAGCTAGTTCATAGTCTGCTATGGTACCTGCTCTAACGGGATACTAACTAGTACGGTAAATCTCAGTTCATTGTACAAAATTAAGCTCGTATCCGAATCCGTAAGGCCGGATGGACAGACATTTATACGTGGGGCCACTGATGATACTCTCACTGTTGAGGTAGCTAGAGACAGTGGTGAATGTCGTTGTGCCTAGTGGCCAATGGCCACATCGATGATCAGTTCAGTTCGATCGATCACGGGGAGTTTCTGCAGCAACAGTAAATTAGTATATGACTATATGGTCCATGGCTTTATCTTTTATCCAGTATGTATCATTGCTAAAAATTTAAATTTTTGAAAGCTGATTTTGAAATTGTTTTTAACCTTTTTACAACTGTAGCTTCTTTTTCTACGTTGGCGTTTAGATGGCTAATAACATAAATATAAAAAGTTTAACCCACATATTTTTTTATGATTCATATCCTTTTCGGTGTATCTATATTCCTACAAAGAAAAATAGTGGTGGTAGTGAGGTGGTGAATGTACCATTTACGTTGCCACCAACTCTCTCATTTAAAAAAACATAAATAATCACTTTTATTGATTCTATTTTAATAACATACTAATGATATTTTTATTATCACTAATTGGCCATCTGATACGCCCTGCGCATAATTGCCACGTGCAATTAACATGTGGTTAACATGAGCAAAGTAAAGGGGGAATGTTTGGTCGCCTTTGCATGTTGACATGTTGCATGCATTTTGGCGATGAGATCACCCCGTCCGGCATCCGAGGGGATGAGATGATCAGATGAGAAGAAAGTGAGAGATGAGGATTCCATCAGGAAGAATCAAATCTGCTTGAAGCGGATCAACCTGCACTGCATACGTCCTCTTCGCTCCCTTTTCCCAGCGACCTGAGTTGTCGCCGCGTCAGAGCCCTCCTTCTCCTGCCTGCCTCGCCATCCCTGCAATTCCATAACAGAAATTGGTATGCGTACGACTCAACCATCCAACGACTGCAGTGTCACTTGGTTAATTTTCTTTGTCTAATCAATACTTGCAGTATTTCAGTCGTACGCAAATAGTACAATTTAGATCGTACGTACAGCGGGACTATTCCATAATAGCATCTACAACAACATCTTTAAGAGAAATCTAATACACAATTCCTTAAATCTTGTATTGGATTTATCCAAATAAAAATATTAGACCTACAAATTACCCTTTTCTTAAAACTATTGGAGATATGTATTATGGCCTGATTTCTAAAATCGAGTTTTAGCGATCAATTTTAAACACCTCTTGTGAATGTTCGCCTCCGTTCTTTTCGATTATGGATTATCCTAAGGCACACTTCCTAAACTCATAACGGTGCTCTTTTTATAGTTTTTTTAAAAGAAGCTCTTTATCTCTCCTTTCTAAAATATCTTTTCAACTTTATCATTGATTTGGTGATTCCATCGTTTATAACTTCAAATAAATAAATAATTAATAGCATAAAACCATACGATCCCAAAAAAGAATTCATGATAAAAGATCATCAAAGTGATGATCCAATGGATTATCTGAATTCCGAAAGCGACTGGGTATGATTAGTTGATAGTACTGTACTACTGTACTGTGCAAACCAATGTGCTATGTGCCTTCAATTCAGCGACAATTCTGTCTGAATCCTGTGTGCTTAATTCATCTTTCTAATAAAATGTGACACATGGTAGTTTGCAGTGCAGTCTTTCTTTGAAGAAAAAATGTGCAAGTTTATGTTTTTCAAAACTACAACTTTGAGGGATTGGGAAATCTGCTGACACCAAACAGACCGGAAAAAGTTCAGACATACTACTGATAACATAGTTTAGTTATTCCAGTACAATAATGTGAATTTCAGAACAATTGAAAAATCTGGGCAGAACAATCATCCGTGTTTTTAATCACTCATTTGGTTCATTGGTTGCATAGTCTTTCATTAACATTTAGCAGAAAGGAATGTAGTAGTAAACTCTTGGGATATTGACGTTTGGTTCAGCGTTATCCTGTTGGAAATATCAGAGCACATGGCCAAAAAAAAAACAAAGAGACTTGTTAACAATAATGCATGCTAGTACCAGGTATTACTGGCTAATAAAACTATTAATTTTGGCAAAATCAGGGGCACGGACCTTGCATGCTCGTACAATATCTGTAACGTAGACTAATTTGTTGCTGTGGATTTGGATGAGGCCTAGACATTTATAATCTTATTGATGATGTGTGCTCGTACTGTGTGGAAACTGTTGCATACTTTGCAGTCTTTGTCTGAAGAAATTATGGAACAGTCTTATGGGGTGATTGTCCGAACAATATATTTACAAATAAAAGTTAATTTACGAATAAAGCTTTCAGATAGGGTGTTAAGACAATTAATTTTTCTTTTATTATTTGATTCGCTGACCCAATCGGATCGGGATTCGGAAGAGATTGTAGTACCGCAGTACTTCTACTCTTCTGGTATATAGTTTAGTTTTTAAGTACAGAAATGTGCACTTTATTAAGAAAACATCGAAAAGATCCAAGTGTACTAAATTATAATCTAGCCCGGTTTTGATCCGCGTTCTGATTACACCTTGCTTTAAGAGAAAGATCGCTTGCAAAATCTGTAAGAATCTGAAGTTGTGGTCACCGTGTCCTTTTGGAAAGAACAGGTCATGCGGCAGAAAGAAGAGGCAAAACAATGTGCATTCTGTTATGGGTTAGGGTCATAGTGGGCAAACACCGCCGGGAGGATAGCTGGACAGCGACGGCTGCTAGGGATGAGAGAGGGACTTAGATTGGGAAAGACTAACTCTGATTCATTGCTTGATTAGAATGACGATACAATCCATCCTTATATAGATGGTGAGACTTAATCTCTAAGTAACTAACTTGATCTAATTTAACTTTATCTCTTAATCCTATCCGATCTCCAGTGCTATAGTACCGTGTGTACTGTTCATCCGCTTGGGGGTTGGTTCCATGGGCCTCGATCCCTCGGCCCCTACCTATGACATTGATACCAAGTTGTTATGGGTTAGGGTTCATAGGGGGTAAACACCGCCGGGATGATAGCCAGGCGGTGACGGCTGCTAGGGATGAGAGAGGGACTTAGATTGGGGAAGACTAACTCTAATTCATTGCTTCATTAGAATGACGATACAATCCATCTTTATATAGATGGTGAGACTTAATTCCTAAGTAACTAACTTGATCTAATCTAACTTTATCTCTTAATTCTATCCGATCTCCAGTGCTATAGTACCGCTTGTACTGTTCATCCGCCTGGGGGTTGGGCCCATGGGCCTCGATCCCTCGGCCCCTACCTATGACACTACATCCCTCCTTTTGAGCAACTCGCCCTCGAGCTACATTACTACTAGATTAACTCATACGACTCTCTAAATAAAACCTAACATAACTTAAGCCTTTTATATTTCGGCTGATGACAATTAAAAAAATCAAGTGTTGGCGTCAGCCCGCATCTTCGTGGCAGCCGGAATCGCCATCTTCGCCTCCGATGACCCCAACAGCAGCGGCGCCAACGCCATAGCCAACCGCATGGGCGAGGGCTACCCAAAAATGGTTCCTTCCCCTGCCCCTTCCAGCAAGGATCCCCCGGCCTTCTTGCTTCAAGGAAGGGCGTCCCAGAGTAAGCAGGTGCAGCCACCCTCGGCCGCGCACCATGCCGCGCGCCATCGTTTGCTCTGCACGCTGACGACCTGCCTGAATTACGCCTCTTGAATACATGTTGTCGTGGGCGCATGGATGATGGACGATGGCATGACACAATAGCCTCCATTAGGGAGGGCTGAGAGGATGGTGTCGCGGCCAGCGATGACATTGTCGTGCCCACCACCGCCGTCTGCAGATTGCACTTCTCTTCCTTCTTGATTGGCGCATGCTTCGTCCTCATTGAGGCTGCAAGTACCGCCAGGTCGGCCTGCATCCTTTTGAGGAGCCGGATGCACATGTCTCTGTGATCTTCGACCATACCTTCAACAACCATGGCTCTGATACCAAGTTGTTATGGGTTAGGGTTCATAGGGGGTAAACACCGCCAAGAGGATAGCCGGGCAGCGACGGCTGCTAGGGATGAGAGAGGAACTTAGATTGGGGAAGACTAACTCTGATTTATTGCTTGATTAGAATGATGATACAATTCATTCTAATATAGATGATGAGACTTAATCCCTAAGTAGCTAACTTGATCTAATCTAACTTTATCTCTTAATCCTATCCGATCTCCAATGCTACAGTATACCATGTGTACTGTTCATCCGCTTGGGCCCATGGGCCTCGATCCCTCGGTCCCTACCTATGACAATTTCAGAACTGAATGGTAGCAGCACTGATTTCTAACCACCAAGAACAGAACAGAGCGCAGAGCTGGATCCTGCATAGATTAACTAACAGCAGGAACAAGCATGTTCATACTGAAACATGCTACCTGCAAAAACACACACACACACACACAAAAAAAAAAAGCTCTGAACATCTTCTCTCGAATGAACTCTTGGCATGTCTGAACTTGTAAGCGTAAATTCAGAGACAGAGTAAACAAAAGATGGTCTTTAATTTGATTGATCACCGGGTAGGAAAACCGCCAGGAAGAAAAACAGTGAAACTCCCAGCTCCGAAGAGCCACAGGGGAGAGGATGGCAGATGTTGCTGACTCGGTTTCACATGGCCACCACCACCACCGCCACTAATAACACTAATCGCCATCATTATCTAGGGCTCCTCTAGGGTTTATTGTTAATGACCCAGTGGGTGATGGTGCTGCTGACCAATCCTCCTTATCCACGCACGGAAAAAGGAAAAAGGTAGCGACGACGCGGCTACCAACTGCCGCCCCCGGCCTCGCCCTCGCCCTCGCCCTCGGCGGCATATTCCCCTTTCCTCCTCCGCCTCGCTTTCTTTATCGCTCCCGAGCCCGTCCGCTCCGTCGGCTCGTCGCGCGCGGCCGCCATCGCATCGCGAGCCCCCTTTTTTTTCCCCTTTTCTTTTTTGCCGCCTTCTTCTTCTTCTCTCCTGTGGCTACAGCTGTGTTGTGCCGTCGTCTGTGCAGGCTTCCACACAGCTTGAGCTTGAGCTGATGTGATTAGACCCCGTTTTAAATTTTTCTTTATAACTTGTTGTTTATCGGATTATTACCGCGGATTATTTGCACTACGTGTATATCACTATGGTAGGCTCTAGGCTGTGATCGGGGCCACGGTTTGTCCGAGATTTTTTTAAATGAAATTGAGCATCTAATTAATTGTTAGTATATTTATTTTATATTATAAGATATTTGATCGAGTTTCGTATGGATGCTAATGACTTTAAAGATTATATATTTATGTATGTATATAACATGTTTATGGAAAATTTGTGAAAGTCTCAACCCAGTAGCTAAAATGAAAGCAAATATGTTTTGTTTAAAATATTCTTGTAATGAATTACTCGGACCACTCGTTCAAAGCTTCAAAATATTTAATTTACACGCATATTTAAGTACATAAATAAGTACTAGTATGTGACAACAATACAGTGAATAAGGTAATGTGTTTCAGACGCTTCCTAAGCAGTGAACAAACATACTTCCATAGTCAAGTTATATACCGTGATGTTTGTAAGACCAAACATTTATTTATGCAAATAAAATAAAAATTTTAAATATATATTTTTTGATGAGAAATTTTAAATATATTGTAACCTGGATATGTTGCAACCAAAAGTCAAAACAACCGGCAATTCGCATGCATGGGAGTTATGGGATAGGATGTTTCACGAGAAAATATGCGGAAAATCGAGCTCTTAACAAGTCAATGAAATGATACTATTACGAGATTTATTATTATTTACGTTGTCGTGCATATCCGTTGCTTTTGGTGACGTTTGTGTCTTTGTGGTAGTAACTAGTACCTGATTTGCTTAATCTCATTTTTTTTTAAGTGGCAAAGATATTCAAAACAAAGATAACGTTGTCAGGATCGCCTCCTCCAAGATGAATAAGCCCATTTCAGCTTCTCTGTCTGGGTGAACGAATTTCAGAGATCCAGCGAAGAACAGGACTGGAGAATATACAAATCCTATATCACAGTAGCAGTGCACATGGCACACTGAACCAGACACGGCCTGACCAACCTGCCAAAGTCCAAAATCGAATTGGCTATCAAATATCAATCCCGTTTTGTTGCGGCATGGAAATTCTAAAATTTAAACCAAACTTTGACCCCCTTTTTTCTCTCCTTCCAATAAAAGAAAAACAAAGTAATGGTAATAATAACAAGTTCATACAGTCATCAGAATATCTTGTTTTGATTTGTCCTATTTATTTATTATAAGATCAGATGAAATAATTAATATATTTTATATGTATAAATTTAGCGAGAGCGGGACCATCATATGAGATAAAATGGAAGTAATATTGTTTTGATTGGATTTAAAAGATAGTATTAAACTTTCTGAAGATTTTCTTTTTTGGAAAAGAAGGAAATTTCAGGCGAGGTGGCGCCTATATAAATCTCTCTCATCTCTCTCTCTCTCTCTCTCTCCTCCACCACAGCCGCTGCTCGGCTGCTCGCCTTGCCTTTCTCGATTTTCTTTTTGCAGGAGGAAAAAAATTAATTCGCGTACGATAATATTTTCTGCTCCTCGCCCTCTTCTCGTCGGCTTCGCCTTTCCTAATTCCGCGAGATCGAGACCTAATGGCGGTGGAGGAGGCGGCGGAGAGCTGCGGCAGCCACGCGGCGGCGGCCGGCGGGGGTGGCGGAGGTGGGGCCCCGTCGTCTTCGTCGGCGTCAGCTGGGGGAGGGGCGCAGGCGAGGAAGCAGCAGCAGCAGCAGCGGCACAAGCTGGAGGTGTACACTGAGGTGCTGCGGCGGCTGCAGGACAGCGGCGTGGCCGAGGCGCGGCGGGAGGGGTTCGACGACGGGCTCTGGAACCACTTCAACCGCCTGCCCGCACGGTGAGTGGGTGGGTGAGTGAGTGAGTGCGCGGGCGATCCCCCTCACCGCGTTGGGCGATGCTGCGGGCGGCGGCGTGACGTGAATCGAGTGCCGCGGCGGTGTTGATGGTGATGCTCGCGGCGGCGGCCTGGACTGATTTTGGGGTGTGGTTGGGTTTTGCCTGGTGGTGTTGCAGCTACGCGATGGATGTGAACGTGGAGAGGGCGGAGGACGTGCTGACGCACAAGCGGCTCTTGGAGCAGGCGAAGGATCCGGCGCAGAGGCCGGCTTTCGCCGTGCGGGCCGTGCAGGTGAGGTGTTCCTACCACTTCGTCGCCGCCTCGTAACTCTTTTTTTTTTGGGCAGCAATTCTCAACTCCACCGATGCAATTACTGTAGGCATTACGGAACGCGAAATTTCGCGGTATTATATGGTTTGACTCAATTTCACATAATTGTATTGTTTGACTGTTTGCTGATAATTGCTTGGTTGAGGGTCAGCTTTCCATTGGACATTTCCTCTTCCCCCCCCCCCACCCCCCCCCCCCCCTTTTTTTTCATTCCGTGATTAAGTCGTCGGCACGAAGGTTACACTGCGTGAGTCAATTGGGATTTTATCTGGTTGTGGTTTGGCTTTTCAATTAGAAAGTTGGAAAGTGTCCTCCCTGATTAGCTTTTAAGCTGGACATAGATTCCATTAAGAATTGGATCATTGCCATGCAACACTTTTTGATTCGATCAGGCAGATGATCCAACAGTACACCGTTTTTAGAACCAGTGAGCATTCCCTGGTTCCATTTGTGTTGTAAGACGAAACCATCATCTGTTCACCCAGTTTCAGATTCATTAATACCATTGGCCTCTAATCTGTGTTCCAGGACAAAATGCATCTGAAGCACCATTTTACAAGCATAACCAGACTTTGCAACATGTGACTTAATGAAAGCACCTGTCTGACAGATCACTAAAATCAGTACAAGTGTTTTCATTGACCCACTTTGTTTTTAGTTCTTTTCATTACCAACAGTAGGAGAATACCTTATGGCTTTTGCCTCAACATGTAGTGTGTACTTGTGAAATTCCATGTTTGAGTTTTGGATAGTTTCTTATGTAACAGAAAAGGTATGGATAGGTTCAATACAAATCATGGTAAGCAGCCCCAGTTCCTCGTTGATTAGTAAAAATTTCGACATTCTTCAAACCCTGCACTTTGCTATGAATTATAGCCAAATACCTCTGTTATTGTGGGTGGTGATGCACATTTTGGTGATGAACATTGACTTATTCAAGACTAATGTGTCTAAGTTTTTTATTAACTGCCAGTGTCATATCTGTTCTTTCGTTTTCTAAGTGATATATTACTTTTTAAATTTTATATTCTTGTTTTGATACAGCTTTTGCAGTTTTCTTATAAATGTTAACAAATATTAGCAATCAATTTTAGAGGCCTACTATTTTTGGTCATTATCCTTATTGGAAAGCCTTGATTCATTAGGTGTCTCCGATTCTTGATGGGAATCAGACTGATGCTGATTCGAACACTGCAGGGGAGGAAGTTGCTTCAAAGCTGTTGAACAGGCAACAAAGGTACCTGTGCCTTTTCATCTATTGCTTAATATTTCTTTGGTTTTGCAAAGGACTAATATTGTACCAGTACCTTACCACGTTTTAACATGTAAATTTTATATTCAGCATTCACCCTCCTCCTGCCTTTGGTTCATCTACAAATCTCGAGGCCCTTGCTCTTGAGGCTAGCAAGTCCCAAGGGCAAGATCATGATAGCACCTCAGATAATGTTAATTACAGGTCAGTTGTTGCTTCTATCTATCTTTGTGCCCTCTATTTAATCTTAGTAATACCACAAATTCAAGTTAAATACTTATACTTTGGGAGTAAACGTTGGTGTTGGGAAATCCTAATTGTTGCAGTTCTCTTATGGAAGTGCTTCTTTCCCTGCAGCATACAATAATTTTCTTTTATTTTCTGGCCTTACAGACCCATGCATGAAATCACCTTCTCCACCATTGACAAGCCAAAGCTTCTCAGCGAGGTAGACTTATGCATATTTGAAGATTCCATTAGGAACAGTTTATATATTCAAGATCTTTACTGATACGTTTCATGGTCCATATCAAATATTACTCCCTTCGTTCCATATTATAAAACTTTTTAGGTTTGCCTAGATTCATCCATGTATTAATGTATATGTGTCTAGATTCAATAGCACACATATGAATTTAGGCAAGGCTAGAAAGTTTTATAATGTGGAACAAAGGGAATAATAGTTAAAATTCAATTTGTAATTATTAAGTTTTAACTGATAATGATGTCCTTTGAAACACCCAGCTCACATCCCTGCTTGGCGAACTTGGTCTAAACATTCAAGAAGCACATGCGTTTTCAACAAATGATGGCTACTCACTCGATGTTTTTGTTGTTGTTGGTTGGCATGATGAGGTATTTAAACATTTTTCTGGAGCTATGCTGGCTACACATTTGTTGGTGATATCTCTGCATCATTATGCACTTGGAACAAATTGCAGCAGCCGAAAAAGAAAACACACATGCATGCACACACACACAAAATGCTGGATATTTTCCATCAGCAGTTTTTTACATGCCATGCAAATGACATGACATTTGGTTATCAGAGAATATGCAAACCATAATGTGTTTTTCTTTATTTTATGTACAAATCTAATTGATATATATCTAGCATTGGAACCACATAAGTTTACATGATTGAGTAGTATGCACACTTGAATGAATTTTGTCATAGGTGTGAATGAAATCTGTGTTTCTACTGAGGTGTGCGTGTGTACTCAAGCTTGTACGATTGTTTCTTCTTTACTACAATGATACACAGCTCTCCTGGGTATTCCAGGAACAAAAACACTTGAATGGAAACATATAGCTAAAATGCAATTTATGGTCTGGCATCTGACCTGGTGATGTCTAGCATGTTGATATGATAACAATTACATCATAACTTTGTTTAAATTATGGATGTTGGTATTTCCTACCTTTCCAACAATTTTGCAACCAAACAATTTGTTGTAAATAATATCAGTATAAAAAAAATAGCCAGCATATACCTGTTCAACATTCGTTTATCTGTTTATTTTTATAGGAAACCGAAGATTTAATAGAATCAGTACAGAAAGAAATTGGCAAGATTGATGAGGTGAACCAACCACAGAGCTTCTACTTAATTATGGTTCAGTCCTTAGCTATCACATGCTTATTTTCTGCTTGGTATTGAATACAGACGCAGGGATGGTCTACATCTCATTCATGGTCTTCTCCAGTTGAAAATATGCAGATCGGAGAGAATTCAGCAGCTGACCATGTTGAAATACCTAGAGATGGTGCTAGTGAATGGGAGATCGATGTAAAGCTACTCAAGTTTGGGAATAAAGTAGCATCCGGATCATATGGTGATCTGTGAGTGCTTATTGATTACTATCAAGAAAAAAAAATCCAATTTGTGATTTGATAACTCACTTAACCATCTGTTTGCCTTCCCAGTTACCGGGGTACATATTGCAGTCAAGATGTTGCTATTAAAGTGCTCAAACCTGAGAGGATAAATTCAGACATGCAGCGTGAATTTGCCCAGGAAGTATATATTATGAGGTATGCTACAAGATCTCTCTGTCTGTACCACTTATTTCTCCTGTAATGTATTTACCTTATCCCATTAACTGTTGCTTCTTTTCTATCATGAATGTATCGTATAAAAGCAGCCATAATTGCACTGAACTTATCTTCATAACTACAATGTGTTCGTTCATTTATGATTGCTATTTACCTGCCAACATCTTATTGCATCAATCTTCTGTTTGCTTATGGATTGTTCTATCATATTATCATCTATAACTACTGGTAACTGCATCACCCTTATGAATATGTGTCTTACATTAGTTCTTTCTGCTATGTGCTTTTCTATTTACATTTTAAGCTTATGGGGGTATGTTTGGATTTTAGGAAGGTTCGCCACAAGAATGTTGTACAATTTATTGGTGCATGCACTAAACCCCCAAATCTATGTATTGTCACAGGTATGAAACCAGAATACTCTAGCATGGTAAGTTTTTGATTGTTTATTTTGAGTATTGTAATAACAAGCAAACCTGGTATTCTTCTCTCCTCCAGAATATATGTCAGGTGGGAGTGTCCATGACTATCTGCATAAGCATAAAGGTGTATTCAAACTCCCTGCTTTACTAGGAGTTTCAGTGGATGTTTCAAAGGGCATGAGCTACTTGCACCAAAATAATATTATTCATCGAGATTTGAAAACTGCTAATCTCCTTATGGATGAAAATGGGGTAAGTAATTTAGGAAAATTACTCCCATAATAGTATAATACAAATGCTTTGTATCCCCCTTTTATTTTTACTTCAGTGAATTTAGTGTCCTGTACCTGGAACTATGCAAAATAAATGTATTGTCAGCAACAAGTTCCTTGTGGCATCACTGGCTTCATGCTGATTTTCGGCTAGCTAGAGTCTCTTGTTTCTACCGATCTAATTCATTTCACCTGGTACTTCTCCAGTTACTAACTCTTGTTTGGACAATCTTGCGTCGAGCATTTATATCCAACTTGTTCTTTCAAAAAAAAAAAGTGTTTTCATGCAGGACATGGATCCTCTGCAGTAATGCACATGCATTACTAGCCACTGATGCATGGGCTCAGGTCCACATGTCAGTGACTGGCACTGCATTGGCAGTTTCAAGAAATACTCGTGTGAAAAACTGAAAGGTAGCCACAGTATATGTGGCTACCTGTAATTCAGATTTTAGATTCTGTTAGCTGGATTTTTGGTTCTTGAACACTGCATCACCGTAACATAGCAACTCACTGTTTACAGGGGAATCATATCCTTCATGATGGTAACTTGATGAATTGTAGTGCCAATACAAACTTCTTTTTTTGCTTTATATATGTGATTTATATAACGAAATTGGATAAGTTTACCTGAAAAGCTGTTCTTTTCCCTCTCTCAGACAGTTAAGGTTGCTGATTTTGGTGTTGCACGTGTTAAAGCTCAATCTGGAGTAATGACTGCAGAAACAGGGACATATCGTTGGATGGCTCCAGAGGTGATTTACCTATTGATTTTTGTTTAGTTACTATGCGCCTTATCTACAAACTTGACTGTTTATTATTATTAGGTGGAACTTGGTTGTTTATGTTATGCCCAATTGCCCATAATATTTTTTCGTTTTTTAGTGCTGTAAAATTCAAAATGCGCCTTCCAATGGGACCATGAGTTTTTTATGTCTATCAACAAGATTTTCTGTTCTGCTGTCTGTTCGTATGTCACATCATCACCTCATGAAATTTTACCTGTTATAGGTTATAGAACACAAGCCCTATGATCACAAGGCTGATGTTTTTAGTTTTGGAATTTTGATGTGGGAACTGCTCACAGGGAAGGTACTTTTGTTAGCCACTTGCTACTCTATTCATTCGTAACTTTGAATCATTGTTTTCAGATGTGTTTATAATTGGTATAACAATCTATTGTTTGCAGATTCCTTATGAGTACCTGACACCATTACAAGCAGCTGTAGGTGTGGTCCAGAAGGTGAACATTTTCTTTTCTTTCTACATGCAGCCTACTGTTTTTATTTTGTTTAGAAGAATTCATACTCAACTTATCCTTCCAACCAAATAATCGCATGATGATGGTGAGTATATATATCATTTGGCCTAATGCACATGGATAAACATGGCTAACTTGGAGTTGTTTTTGTTCCAAGGAATCATGTACATGCTTACACTGCTTCAGAAAATTATGCAAATGAACTAGTAAAAAATGCAAAAGTATCATTAGGGCTCTCCAACTCTAGGATTTTTCTTTACCACTGCCTCTTTGACTTATCAATGATACTCTAATATTCTAGTGAAATATTAATATGAATATGCTCTTTGTTATGAAACCCTTGTGAAAACTCTCTCTCTCTCTCTCTCTCTGTCTCTCACAGCATGGAAACCTTCTACTCCTAACCTGGTAAGCCACATTTGCAGGGTTTACGGCCTACAATACCAAAAAATGCTCACGCAAAACTTTCCGAGCTTCTTCAGAAATGTTGGCAACAGGAGCCTGCTGAAAGGCCAGATTTCTCTGAAATTTTAGAAACTCTTCAGAGAATAACAGAGGAGGTTTGTAATTGAACTTAATGCGTACACAATTTAATGGTTGAAGTTTTATGTTCTTGTCAACCAATGCCACAGGTCGGTGATGACCATGATGGAAAGCACAAGGAGAAAATACTGGGCGGACTCTTTTCAGCTTTGAGGGCGCGTGGCCACTGAATGGTGGGGATGTACATGTTGTCAGTCCATATGGAAGGGCCTGAGCTTTGATCAGCGTCAGTTCCTCGGCACGTGCAGCGCCAGTAGCTCAGTACATTGAGATATAGGCCCGCTGCAGTCAACTGAATGAGCAATTTTCAGATGCAGGTCCATCAAGCTATTGACTGTTATACTTTTTTGGCTTACAACTTCCAAATTCCATTACATATGTAACATAGGAAGAGTTGTCTTGAACTGTACATTATTGGTCTGATTCTTCTACTAACGAGTTGTAACATGCAATTGAATAAGAAGCCAAATTCAGGGCGTGTATTATTCTTCCAGACTCTGTGGTTGAGTTATGTTTTATCGTTTAACTACCCACTGCTGTACTATTTCTTGTCTTTGTGGGGCTGTTCTTCATAATTTTGTGTGCAAGAAGGATGTCTAAGCACAATGATGCCCACATGCTCTATCAATCATGGTGTGTAATACTGCCAACAAAAATGCGAATAACCTGCAAGTTGTGATCTGTAACAAGGCACTGCATGCCCAGCTTTGCTCGTGACAGATCGAGCAAAAGTTGCATGCCCTCAGGTGCCAAGATTTCATCCTCGCATTGCCGTGAGAATAGAAGATTCTTAGTGCATCCTCTACTGACATGGCAACGGGAATCATTCCTACGGCCGTTCAGAGGACCTTTGAGCTTTTACGGGTAGCACCTTCTGATGCTAAACTTGCATCGTTAGCATTGCTCTTTTCTGCTCTCCTAACTGTTTCCGCTTCCCCTTTGATGAGCAGAGGAAGGAATGAATAAAGTTACAGCGCAGCTGCATGACAGTGAAGCGCTTTTACGCTTCCACTCTAGATGTTCTGTTTCATCACATGCTATTCCAAGGAGGCACTATGCTTGTTTTGCACTTCAACTTTGAGGTGTGCAAGCTATGCTTGGACTACTGAAAAAAAGTATGCACTAGTATATGTACAATCAAAACGGTGCAAAATATGATTTGTGGGTGTTATATTACCTTGTCAAGGCCAAATAGCCAAATTTCTGTCCAGATCTCTAACAGGTTTAGTTATGCATCACTGGCAAGTAATAAACCAAACATTTTTCTTTCTATTACAAGCAGTAGCCTCTGTTTGCAGCCATGCAAGTACCACTGCCAAGTTATCATGCATGTTTATCAATGCTGAATTGCATTTAGCGACCATGTTTGAGTCATGTTTACAGAACAGGAAAAAGGAAGCACAAGATCTTCTGCATGGTGGATGCACCATTATACCAAATACAATTTTGTCTATAAATTGTTAGGTTTACTACGTTATGAGTATGCAATTCCTGGAATGCCTGCTAGGATTTTTTTTCTTAAATCTTCAGAAGAAAGATCCATAGGTTGTAGGTCAACCAAATTGAATAATCTGATTTTTGTTTACCACAACTTTTTCTCTTTGCCACCTTTATCTCCTTTTTCTTTTTATTTAACACCATTTTGGTCTCTTACAGTATTTGGCCCATCCTTTAGTTTTCTACTTTAAGCATCTTTTCTTTGCTTGGTCCAAGAGGTGGGGAACCTATTCTATTTGAGAGTGAAGTTAATACGTTTGATTTCACATTGTTTCAGCATTGGCAGCATAGGCTCTTGCCATCATGGCAGGGCTTGGTACTGGAGCACCTATTGTGAAGGTGTATCATGAGAAATCTCTGATCTTACCTGATGTTTCAAGGGTGCTCGCATGCCTCTATGAGAAGGATGTCAAGTTTGAGACTCACACAGCCTCTTACAAGAGCCTACTTAGACTCCAGGTAATTGTCTCCAATTTTTGTGATTGTCCAGGCACATCAAGAGCTTATGCATTGTAAACTCATTATCATGCTCTCTTTCTTTGCACTCCTCAGGCATCAACCCATGCTCCAGTTCCGTTCTATGATGGTCCTACATTTCTGGAAGGTAATATTTCAGATTTATGAAATAACAATTACCATTCTATGTCAGATGTATTTCTGGAATATATAATTTATTTAGCTTACAACAACAGGAGATACCGTTTGTTTTGAGCTGTTATTAGAAATATATATTGATGAAATGCTAAAATGACATAGTTTGGGAGCAATTTTCTGTAGTGTACGTGTTGTTAACAACCTGCATGAATATCATGAAAATTTATTCTTTATTTTTAGAAAAAGAAGAAAGTTTTAGTTATTCATCAGAACATACATCATTTCACTTTGGCATGGTAGTTAACAAGTACTACCCTCGTCTCAAAATACTACGCAGTACTACCTTTGTAGTTCAATTGTACTACAAAGGTAGTAGTAATTTGAGACGGAGGTAGTATACAGCTAGTCGGCTGGTGATGCTAGATTATCTGTGTAGTGCCAACCATCTTGTTTCAAAGCATATGCTCTGTCAGCAAATTCTGTAGCACTGAAACAACTAGCAATGATCTGGTGATTATTTCTGCCATAAAAGCAGTCTCTGGTTGTCAAAAAAAGCAGACTCTAGAAATATTTCCACAAAATGGTAGAACATAGAAATTCACATGTTCACTCAGGGTGATCTATAACACAATGTATATTATATAGTAGTAGTTTGTTCTTGAAGTACAGATGGCAGAAATCATTTTGTGTGTCTAATATCATCCAAGGTACAAGTTATTGTACAGAGATCCACATTTCGCTGCAAGCATGCCAGACCAAAATAACCGATGTGCTTAGTTGCATATGAACTTGATCATACAACACAATCATGCATTAGAACTGAAACAAACATGCACCTGCAATCAAGTATATAACTATGTTGGGGCTTTTGCAAATTTGCCATTGGTTTTTTCTAAATTGCAAAAATGCCACTAGAATGACAATTCTAGTGGCATTTTTGTAATTTTCTAATGGCAGTTTTGCAATAACGTTTCAAATCAGTGGCAACTATGTTATATGTGATGTTCACGTCAAGAAATGTTATATGTGATATGAAGTAAATTAGCCAAAATATTTGCTTCTCACACAGTAAATGCGAGTTTTTCTATTGGTTTAAGGACAATAAAGGATTTTATTTAGTATACTTGTAGGCACAGACTTATTGATGTAGTACTGGCTGAATACAATTCGGCATTGGTAAACAATATCCCAATCCCAAAATGTTAATTTTCAACTGCACCTCTACGTTGAGTTGACAATTCTTGAGGGTTCATATTAGTTAATGCACATTGTGAAACGACACTTTATGGTGACAGTTCAAATATAACTCAAAGTCAACTGCTCTTCGGTACTAACACTTCAGTTGAAAGTTCCTTCTATTCCATTCTCCAAATTATATTCTTTTGTTATGCTACTAAATCAAGCCTTTCAAAACAATACAGTTTATCATTCAGTCCAAATTGACTATCAATCTTCTAATTTCAGAATCCAGAGAAATCTGCCGCTATGTGGCAGAAACTTATGAACATCACGGATATCCGTTCCTCCTTGGGAAGGATGCCCTTGAGAGAGCTTCAATTGAGCAATGGCTCCATCATGAGGAGCATACTTTCAACCCTGCAAGCCGGGCCTTATTCTGCCACTTAGCCTTCCCCCTGGATAGAGAAGATGATGATATAGAGATGCAGAAGGCAAAGTTAGAAGAGATTCTGGAAGTTTATGAGCAAAGGCTCAGTGACAGTGAATTCCTTGCTGGCAACAAATTCACCCTCGCTGACCTTGTTCACTTGCCAAATTCCCACTATATCACAGCATCAAGCAAATTTGTCTACCTCTATGACTCAAGAAAGAATGTGCAGAGGTGGTGGAATGATATTTCTACCCGGGCTTCCTGGAAGCAGGTACTGAGTTATATGACAAGGGTGGAGCAGCAGCACAAATTGGAGGAATTTGAGAAACAGAAGCAGCAGGAGTGGCAGAGAGAGCATCGTACAGCCGCTGGAGGCAGAACTCGACTGTACTCACAGAAGCATACCATTACTGGCACAAGGTCTCAGACAATATTGGTTCCTCCTCCTCCTGGTACTGTCTCACCATCTCCCATTGCTCCTCAGGCAGATCAGCCTCCTCCTGCTGATTCTTTATCTGAGAAAGCATCAGTATCCTCGAGCCAAAGTACTACTACTCATAAATCGTTAACTTCCCCAAACAAACAGACTACCATCTTTAATACCCATCAAGAAACTCCACCAGACTTGGACCAAAGTACTCAAATAACCAACACCTCATCTACCCCAAGCCTTGGTACCTTCCATACTGCACCTGATAAACCTCCAAGAATTCATGCTGATATGTCCAGCATTAGAGATGTCTCAGTTCCCTCTGACGCCACAGAGACAGACCTTCCCACTAGACCCTATATTGAACCTACCCCACAAAAACCTCCAGCATTGCTGGACACTCATTCTCAAACCAGTCTAGCAGCAACCAAAGAAGATTCTGACCAACTCAATGCATCTGACTTGTATAAAAGTGACAGAAAATCTACTGGTGTTTATTCCGAGGAAAAGGAATCAATATCATATACTGCTCACACTTTTGAAGGCACATATGGTAAATCCACTACCCAGGGAGCTACAGATAGTTTTCCCAGCAATCTCCACTCTACTGAACACCAGATGCTGCAGTCTAAGCAGTGGCATGCTGCCACATCTGGCTTGCGCAATCTGCAGGGAGATATTGATTCAATGCCTAGTCGTCAAGTAAAACCAAGCAAAGATGTGCAACAATACCCACCACAAGATTCAGAGCAAGCAAGCATCCGTCCTGTTGCTCAAGAACCAAAGAGCAGGAAGGACAAACTAGTTCGAGGTCCAGAAATTATAGCTCAAACACCCCATACTTATCAGACAAGGGATGCTTCTCTGCAGCCGCGAGATGCTGCTGATGCTAGAATTTCAGAGAATGAAACATCATTTGATCGAAGGAAAAAAGGTGCTGATTGGCCAAAGCATTCAACGGAGGAAGATGCCCAAGCTACACCTTTCCAAACAACATATGATGATTCTCAAGGTGCCACTCAGAGAGCAAGAGAAACTTCTTTTGTACCAAGGAGAACAATGGATCAAGATGTACATGATACCAGTCAAGTAATAAGGACTTATGGCTCTGCACCTTCTAGATTGCAACCTAAGGATGCTTCACAAGATGTTCCTCTGTCATCAAAGAAAGCACCATCTAAAGTTCCTCACACAACCACACATGTTTCTACAGGGTACCAAGGTGCTCAAGAGTTCATCCAAGGTAGCGAGACACCTAAACAAAGGCGAATGGAGGTTCAAGACAGCTTAGAAGAAACTAAGGCTGGCGAATATGCAATGCCTAGAGAACAACCTTCAAAAGATTTGCAAGAAGCAACTCCTCCCTTGAGACAAGCAGAAGCTAAAGATATTCGGCACACTGTCCCTTCCTTCCAAAAGCAAGAAACAGCTGATTCTCATAGTACAACTACACCATTCCAAAGGAGGTACCCTGAAGTTGAAGACACCAGCAAAGAACTAACACATAAGCCAAAGGAAACAGGGGCTGGGGTTGCTCAACATGACTTTGAAGAAACAAAGGCTCTTGATTCAGCGACATTTGGAGGCAGAGCACAGCCCCAAGATACTCAGCGAGCTGCAATTACTCCACCGAAGCAAGCAACAGCAAACAATGTTCTTAGTGCGACTCCACTTTCCCCAACAAGATATCCAACTGCAGAAGACAGCGGTAGGCAACCCAGAAGAACAGCTTCTACATCATCAGGAAAAGCAGTTCAAGATGGCAGAGATAAAGAACCAAAGAGTGTTGATTTCACATCATCCAGAGAGCAACCTTCAGATGTTAGGCGCACTGCTGCTTCCTTCCAAAAGCAAGAATCAGCTGATTCTCGTAGCACAACTACGCCATTCCAGAGGAAGTACCCTGATGTTGAAGACACCACCAAAAAACCAAGAGATAAACCAAAGGAAACAGTGGGTGAGGATTCTCGAGGCATATCTGAAGAAATACAAGCTCTTGACTCTACGTTATTTGGAGGCAGAGCAAGGCCCAAAGATACTCATCAAACTGCAATTACTCCATCTCATCAAGCAGCAGCCAAAGATGCTCCCGATGTGACTCCATTTTCCCCAACAAGATATCCAGCTGCAGAAGTCATCAACAGGCAACTCAGAAGAACAGCTTCTACACCAACAGAGAAAGAAGTTCAAGATGGTAGAGATGCCTTTATAGAACCGATAAGTGTTGATTCCACATCATCCAAAGAGCAACCTTCAGATGTTCGTGGAGTTTTTTCTTCCCTTCCAAAGGATGAAGCAGGTGATTCTCGTAGGAAAACCATGCCATTCCAACAGGGATATCCTGATATTGATGACACCACCAAAGAACCAAGAGATAAACCAAAGGAAACAGGAGTTGAGGTTGCTCAATATGGCTTTAAAGAAGCAAAGGCTCTTGACTCTACATTGTTCAGAGGGAGAGCACAACCCGAAGATACTCAGCAAGCAGCAATTACTCCGTCTCAGCAAGCAGCAATTACCCCGTCTCAGCAAGCAGCAGCCAACGATGCACTCAGTGTTACTCCACTTTACCCAACAAGATATCCAGCTGCAGAAGACAGCAGCAGGCAACCCAGAAGAACAACTTCTACACCAACAGAGAAAACAGTTCAAGATGGCAGAGATGCCATGAGAGATCCAAGGAGTGTTGATTCCACATCATCCAGAGAGCAACCTTCAGATTTTCGGCAAACTGGTGCTTCCTTCCAAAAGCAAGAGGCCGCTGATTCTCATAGCACAATTATGCCATTCCAAAGGAGGTACCCTGATGTTGAAGACACCACCAAAGAACCAAGAGATAAGCCAAAGAAAACGGTGGGTGAGGATTCTGAAGAAACACAAGCTCTTGACTCTACATTATTTATAGGCAGAGCAAAGCCCAAAGATACTCAAGAAACTGCAATTACTCCATCTCAGCAAGCAGCAACCAAAGATGCTCTCAGTGTGACTCCACTTTCCCCAACAAGATATCCAGCTGCAGAAGATACCAGCATGCAACCAAGAAGAATAGCTTCTACACCAACAGAGAAAGTAGTTCAAGATGGTAGAGATGCTTCTATAGAATCGACAAGTGTTGATTCCACCTCATCCCAAGAGCAGCCTTCAGATGTTCGTCGAGCTTCTGCTTCCCTTTCAAACCAAGAAGCAGCTGATTCTCGTAGGACATCCATGCCATTCCAAAGGAGGTACCCTGATATTGACAACACCACCAAAAAACTAAGAGACAAGCCAAAGGAAACCATGGATGATGATGCTCAAGACGTATCTGAAGAAACAAAGGTTATTGACTCTACATTATTTAGAGGGAGTGCACAGCCTCAAGATACTCAGCAAGTGGCAACTACTCCGTCTCAGCAAGCAGCAGCCACTGATTCTCTCAGTGTAACTCCGCTTTCCCCAACGAGATATCCAAATGCAGAAGACAACAGCAGGCAACCCAGAAGAACAACTTCTACACCAACAGAGAAAGCAGTTCAAGATGGTAGATATACCTTCAGAGAATTGATGAGTGTTGATTCCACATCATCCAGAGAGCAACCTTCAGATGTTCGGCAAGCTGACGCTTCCTTCCAAAAGCAAGAAGCAGCTAATTCTCGTAGCACAACTATGCCATTCCTAAGGAGGTACCGGGATATTGACGACACCAAAGAACCAAGAGATAAACCAAAGGAAACAGTGGGTCAAGATGTGGAAGACACTATTGAGGAATCAAATACCGCTGACTCTTTATTGTTTGCCACACAACCTTCTGATATGCCCCAAGCTGCACTCACTCCATCAAAGAAAGTGACACCTGAAGATGCTCCTACTGTGTCTCCACCTTTGCCAACAAGATATCCAAGTGTTGAAGACACCAGAAAGCAATCTATGGGAACTACAACTCTGGAAGCACCTCAAGATATTAGAGAACCAAAGGCTGTTGACTCCACATCATCCCCTGGACCTTCAGATCCTTTGAGAGCTTCTGCCTCCCTCCCAAAGCAAGAAGTGGACGATGCTCACAGAACTACCACACCATTTCAAAAGATAGATCCTGAACTTAAGAACACCACAAAGCCTGTTAAAGACAACATTTCTACATCATGGGAAATGACAGCTCAAGATGCTAAAGACGCTTTCAAAGAAACAAAGATTCCTGATTCTGCAGCACCCAGTATGTCTGAAATGGATTCAAGTAGAACTGATGCAGAGGCTCAAGCAGAAGCTCAAGATACTTGGGATGGAGGCAGGCAAAGCAGAGGTACCTGGGATAAAGGAATGCAAAGAAGAGAAACCATTTCTGCACGAAAGGAAATGGTGGCCAAAGATGCTGAAGACATGTCTGCAGAAACAAAGACTGGTGATTTTTCATCTATAAGGCAATCTCCTGAACTTCTGCAAGCTAGTTCTCAATCAAGGCAGGTTGTGCCTGATAATGCTCGTGGTGCTACTAAGGGACCCAAAGTGTCATTCACCAATGAGACAATACAGTCTCCAGATGTTAAGGATACAACCAGGGAATCCAGAGTTGCCTCTGAAGAGATTATAGGACCTGCTTCAACATTAGACAGAGTGGAATCTTTTGGTTCTCATGATACCCAACACACCAATGAAGGATCTAGAATACCGTCTGCTGATGAAAGAGAGGATGTTTCAACACAATTTCAGTCAGATGCTCAAGATGTTTTAAAGGAACTAAAATCGTCATTTACAGATCAGAGAGGCATGGATTCATCACATTCACAGGCAGAATCTGGAAAAGATACTCTAGCAACAAAAGGAGGAAAAACATTCTCAACTGAGAAACTTAGGGAGATGCCCATAGAAAGTGAAGCCTCAGGACCCACAGGACAGCGTACAGATTCTGGGTACCCTTCTGTGGAAGGCAGTCAACAAGCTCGAACCCTCCCAGCTGGTGGGAAAGTAGACTATTCCACTCCAAAGCATCAACCACCTCCTGGTTCTCCATCTGCCTCTCATGAGAAACCAGCTTCAGCACCACCCAGGGAAAGATTTCGTGATGACTATAGCACTGAATATCCAATGAAAAAAGACACAATTGATGATCAGAAAGAGGTGCCACCTCTTTCGAGCCAAGGCCCAACTTCCCAAGTACAACATGCCTCTCAAACATCACAGAAAGAAGCTCCTGATAATGGTGTGTCAACCATTGATCAATGGCGGCTTGCGCCTAGGACAATGAAAGATGTAACTCCTATTTCTGGCGATGATGTGACTGGTCTGTCTAGTGACGATCAAATTCCACCACCAATGGGCCAAGAGACAATTCCAAGCATTCAGGATGCCAATGAGCCTACTGATGTGTTGGACAAAACCAAAAAGACCAAACCAACCTCAACTGATCAAGAAGGCATGGCACCCACTGCCGGGCTAGGATCAACTCTGGAATCCCAGCTTGGTGGTACGTTAGCAGCTGAAGTAGTCCACACTGATCAGAAATCCACTCTGGCAGGTAACTAATTTCTCTTTACTGTTGGAAAAAGTGATTTGGGTTATAAAAGCCTCCTCAAAATAACAGTTCCACTAATGTATTTCAGATCGTGAGTCAGCTCGTGCCACACAACCCCTTTCATCTGTTGAGCCAATCAAAGATCATGCAGCTGATCAACCTGTGGTTCCGCAACCAATCTTTTATCAACAAGCCAGAACATCTCCATCAATCACAAGACGAGCACAAACCTTGGATAATCTTGGTGCCATAAGCAAAATCCAGGAAGTCTCTCTTCATAGTCAACCAGTTGACTATTCAGCAGTATCACATGTTTCAACTGAAGAACAAGTACCCCGTGCACCTCCACCTTCTGCATCTCTCAAATCTGTTCCCGCTGAAGATATACATGCTGACGCCAATGGCAAAGTTCAAACCATGAAGCCATCGGCGACTCCCGATGCTCCACATGTTACCACGCCTGCTGAAGTAGCTCTTTCTGAACAGAAATTAGCTCTAGCTGGTACTTAATTATCCTAACATCTTATTGCAGCCATTTAGCTCGCCATCTACATGTGTACAGATTAGTCATAGATAAGCTGCCTTTAGGTGTTAAAATTTTCCTGAAGAAGTTATCTCGTTGCTGACGCTGGCTCTTCGATTACAGGTCAAGATTCATCTCAGTCTACACAATTGCCTTCACCCGATGAGCCAAGGAGCCAAGAGAACGATGCTGAGTTAACTCAAGCACAACCAACTCCTGAGTCTCCACCTGACCTTTCGTCACAATATGGTGTGCCTACTGATGTGTTGGACAAAACCGAAAAGACCAAATTGACCCCAACTGACCAAGAAGGCGTGGCACCCACTGCTGGGCCAGGATCAACTCTGGAATCCCAGCTTGGTGGTACGTTAGCAGCTGAAGTAGTCCACACTGATCAGAAATCCACTCTGCCAGGTAACTAATTTCTCTTTACCGTTGAAAGAAGAGATTTGGGTTATAAAAGCCTCCTCAAAATAATAGTTCCACTTATTTCAGATCATGAGTCAGCCCGTGCCACACAACCCCTTCCATCTATTGAGCTAACCAAAGAAGATACTAATGTTTCTACAGCTGATCAACCGGTGGTTCCGCAAACATTTTTTTATCAACAAGCCAGAACATCTCCACCAATCACAAGACAAGCACAAACCTCGGATAATCTTGGTGCCATAAGCAAAATCCAAGAAGTCTCTCCTGATAGTCAACCAGGTGACTATTCAACAGTATCACCTATTTCAACTGAAGAACAAGTACCCCGTGCACCTCCACCTTCTGCATCTCTCATATCTACTCCCGCTGAAGATATATCTACTGACACCAATGGCAAAGTTCAAGCCACGAAGCCATCAGCGACTCCCGATGGTCCACATGTTACCACACCTGGTGAAGTAGCTCTTTCTAAACAGAAATTAACTCCAGCTGGTAATTAGTTATCCTAACATCTAATTGCAGCCATTTAGCTCACCATATACATGCGTACATATTAGTCATAGATAAGCTTCGTTCAGGTGTTAAAATTTTCCTGAAGAAGTTATCTCGTTGCTGACGGTGGCTCTTCGATTACAGGTCAAGATTCATCTCAGTCTACACAATTGCCTTCACCTGATGAGCCAAGGAGCCAAGAGAACGATGCTGAGTTTACTCAAGTACAACCAACTCCCCAATCTCCACCTGACCTTTCATCACAATATGGTGTGCCTACTAATGTGTTGGACAAAACCGAAAAGATCAAACCGACCACAACTGACCAAGAAGGCGTGTCACCTACTGCTGGGCCAGGATCAACTCTGGAAACCCAGCTTGGTGGTACGTTAGCAGCTGAAGTAGTCCACACTGATCAGAAATCCACTCTGCCAGGTAGCTAATTTCTCCTTACTGTTGGAAAAAGAGATTTGGGGTATAAAAGCCTCATCAAAATAACAGTTCCACTAATGTATTTCAGATCGCGAGTCAGCTCATGCCACACAAGCCCTTTCATTTGTTGAGCCAACCAAAGAAGATACTAATGTTTCTGCAGTTGATCAACCGGTGGTTCCGCAAACAATCTTTTATCAACAAGCCAGAACATCTCCATCAATTACAAGACAAGCACACACCTCGGATAATCTTGATGCCATAGGCAAAATCGAAGAAGTCTCTCCTGATAGTCAACCAGCTGACTATTCAGCAGTATCACCTATTTTAACTGAAGAACAAGTACCCCGTGCGCCTCCACCTTCTGCATCTGTCAAATCTGTTCACACTGAAGATATACGTGCTGACGCCAATGGCAAAGTTCAAACCACGAAGCCATCAGCGACTCCCGATGCTCCACATGTTACCACACCTGCTGAAGTAGCTCTTTCTGAACAGAAATTAGCTCTAGCTGGTAATTAGTTATCCTAACATCTTATTGAGCCATTTAGCTCGCCATCTATATGCGTACATATTAGTCATAGATAAGCTTCCTTCAGGTGTTAAAATTTTCCTGAAGAAGTTATCTCGTTGCTGATGCTGGCTCTTCGATTACAGGTGAAGATTCATCTCAGTCTACACAATTACATTTGCCCGATGAGCCAAGGAGCCAAGAGAACGATGCTGAGTTAACTCAAGCACAACCAACTCCTGAGTCTCCACCTGACCTTTCGTCACAATATGGTGTGCCTGCTGATGTGTTGGACAAAATTGAAAAGACCAAACCGACCTCAACTGACCAAGAAGGCATGACACCCACTGCTGGGCCAAGATCAACTCTGGAATCCCAGCTTGGTGGTATGTTAGCAGCTGAAGTAGTCCACACTGATCAGAAATCCACTCTGCCAGGTAACTAATTTCTCTTTACTGTTGGAAAAAGTGATTTGGGGTATAAAAGCCTCCTCAAAATAACAGTTCCACTAATGTATTTCAGATCGTGAATCAGCCCGTGCCACACAACCCCTTTCATCTGTTGAGCCAACCAAAGATGATGCAGCTGATCAACCGGTGGTTCCGCAACCAATCTTTTATCAACAAGCCAGAACATCTCCATCAATCACAAGACAAGCACAAACCTCGGATAATCTTGGTGCCATAACCAAAATCCAGGAAGTCTATCCTGATAGTCAACCAGCTAACTATTCAGCAGTATCACCTGTTTTAACTGAAGAACAAGTACCCCGTGCACCTCCACCTTCTGCATCTGTCAAATCTGTTCCCGCTGAAGATGTATCTACTGACACCAATGGCAAAGTTGAAACCCTGAAGCCATCAGCGACTCCCGATGCTCCACATGTTATGACACCTGGTGAAGTAGCTCTTTCTAAACAGAAATTAGCTCCAGGTGGTAATTAATTATCCTAACATCTAATTGCAGTCATTTAGCTCACCATATACATGCGACATATTAGTCTTAGATAAGCTTTGTTCAGGTGTTAAAATTTTTCTGAAGTTATATGGTTGCTGACGCTGGCTCTTCGATTACAGGTCAAGATTCATCTCAGTCTACACAATTGCCTTCGCCCAACGAGCCAAGGAGTCAAGAGAACGATGCCGAGTTAACTCAAACACAACCAACTCCTGAGTCTCCACCTGACCTTTCATCACAATATGGTGTGCCTACTGATGTGTTGGACAAAACCGAAAAGACCAAACCGGCCTCAATTGATCAAGAAGGCGTGGCACCCACTGTGCCTGATCCAACACAAATCAATAGTGACATTCTTCCCACTAGTGGTTATGGGCCAACAAGTTCTCCAAATAATCAAGAGACACAGCCTCTTGCTGGAGCTCAAGCACCACCTACTATGGATAGTAGTTTCTCTACATTTGTTCAGAATAGGCCTGCTAATTCCTTGCAAAATTTTGATTCATCAATGCCATCCGCAACTGATGAAGCAGTCAAGGCACCTATGGTGAACCCTACACCAACAACAGATGCTCCACAAGGTACTGCATCATTTAAATTAATACTTGGTGAATAGAACTAGGTACTAGGTTTCTCTTTTTTATGGGGAATTGATGCACCCTTTATTGAAACAATGTTAGAGGCCTAGTGCTAGTATTACAATTGTTCTAAGAATTCTTCAAAGCTAGATATTTTTCTTATGACTGGTGATCAAAGCTATTTCTGCTGCAGCTAACTCCACCTGTTAAATTGCAGGCAAAGATTTAGCTCAATCTACACAGCTGCCTCCCTCTACTGAATCGAGTCAAAAGGTGTCTAAAGTTGTTAAAGATGATCAAACCATTGTATCAGAACCATATACTATTCAAGACACCATATCATCTTCAGTGGGCTCTAGAGGGCCATCAAGTTCAGATTCTACATATCCTACAGTAAAAAAACAAGAATTTGACCCTGATGCAGTGAAACCAAGTCTTCCTATGACAGGTAATATGTTGTTGAGTTCTTCACAATCTAAAAGTTTTTGTTTTAGCCAATCAACCCGAGGGTTAGAGGCTCTTAAAGATTCATATATCAGGCTGATCACAGAGGAAATTCGCTAGTCCAGAATCCTAAATAGCGATCCTTCACTTTGAGCCTGCCACCAGTTCATCGTAATAATAGTCTTATATAGTTCTATTTATCCCTGCACCTCAGCAACACCTGGGGACATACAACCTTCGTCACCCAAAGAATACATGGAAGTAACTGAAGAAATATCGAAGCAACAACAACAAACTGACCAGTCCAGCACAGAATCATCTAAAGATGAAAACAAGCCCAATGGAGTAAGTACTAGCATCTCAACAACAACTGGAGACATGCACCCGTCACCACCCAAGGAAAGCATGGAATCAACTGAAGAAGCCAGAAACCAACAAAAGGCACAAGACAGCAAGGAGCAAGTTAAAGATACTGAGGAACAGAACACTGGAACTGGTGAGCCTGAAAAATCAAACCTCCCACAAAAACATGAATCAGATGAACAACGGAATATCTCAAGAAGAAGCTTTAGATCAATCAGGAAAACAAGCTTCAGGGGTTCAGCAACCAGGCAGCGATGTTTCCAAATCAACAAAGGATACATCAAGTGGAAGCATAATGACCCCTGAAGAATACATGCGTGACCTACAAGCCAAAGGCAATACTCAAGATGAAGAAATTGAGACAGCGATCTCGGAGAAGGAGCAGCCTAAGGCAAGAGATTCCCAAGCTAATACTAATGGAATTATCAGTAGCCAGTCTGAGGTGCAGGCTTCTGAGATATCTGAGAGACAAACTTCAAGTCTTGAAGATATGAATAGGAACTCTAAAGAAACAGGTGGCTATCTGCTAGCAACAACTTCCTCAAATAATAAAGAGGCACAGCCTCCTGCAGGAACTCCAACACCATCTATTGAGGGTAGTAGTTCCTCTACATTTCTTCAGGATGTGCCTGATAATTCCTTGCCAAATTTCGATTTACCGAGGTCATCCACAACTGATGAAGCAGTCAAGCCACCTATGCTGTTGAGCCCTGGACCAGCTCCAGAGGCTTCACCAGGGACTGCATCTTTCCCCGCTCCAGCCCCAGATGCTCCACAAGGTACTGCACCATTTAAATTAATCCCTGGTGAACAGAATTTCACTCAACTCTTTTGTATGGGGAATTGATGCACCCATTACTGATGAAACCATGTTAGACTAGGCCTAGTACTAATATTTCAATTGTTCTTACAATTATAATATTTCTCAATGCTAGATATTTTTGTTATAACTGGTGATCAAAGCAGAAGTTTCTGCCACAGCTTACTCCATCTATTGCATTGCAGACAAAGATTTAACTCAATCTACACAGCTGCCTCCCTCTATTCAATCAAGTCAAAAAGTGTCTAAAGTTGTTAAAGACGACCAAACCATTGGATCACAATCATCTACTGTTCAAGACACTATACTATCTTCAACAGTCTCTGGAGGGTCATCAAGTTCAGATTCTACATCTCCTACAGGGCAAAATCAAGAATTTGACCCTGATGCAGTGAAACCGAGTCTTTCTACAATAGGTAATATGTTGTTGAGTTCTTTAGTATCTACAAGTTTCTGTTTTAGTTAATGAACTTGACGGTTTGAAACCCTTAAAGATTATAATATCAGGTTGATCGTAGTGGAAATTCGCTAGTCCAGAACCCTAAATAGTGATCCTTCACTTTGAACCCACCACCAGTTCATCATAGTAATAGTCTTATATAATTGTATTTATCCCTGCAATGTTACGTTAGAACAAACTTCTCATACTTAGCTGCTGATGAGTCTGGAATGACTGTCCTCAAATTATAGATATGGATTCTGTACATCCTCCACGTGAAGCTTCTCTTGATTTTTCAAGCA
Source organism: Oryza brachyantha (assembly GCF_000231095.2). Classification (NCBI taxonomy): domain Eukaryota; kingdom Viridiplantae; phylum Streptophyta; class Magnoliopsida; order Poales; family Poaceae; genus Oryza; species Oryza brachyantha. The sequence continues at coordinate 14,274,632 of NC_023171.2, forward strand.
ATGAGAAAACTACCTCCCAGGGTAGTCAGGCGAACAACCTGCCAAACATCAGTCTCTCTGTCTCAGCGAGTCAATTAGTTGATCAATCCGAAAATGGTGCTGCCACTGGAGCGCCCTCTGCAGAATTGGTACCATCAAATTCTCAAGAAAACTCTCAAGGTATGCCAATCAAAGAAATATCCAAGCAGCAACAGCAAACTGACCAGTCCAGTACTAAATCATCTAAAGATGACAACAAAGAGACCAACGGAGGAAATGCTGGCATCTCAACAAAACCTAAAGACATACAGCCTTCACCACCCAAGGAAAGCATGGAAATAACTGAAGAAGCCAGAAACCAACAAAAGTCACAGGACAGCATGAAGCAAATTGAAGATGTTGACGAACAAAACACTGGAACTGGTGAGCCTGATAAATCAAACCTCGGCAAAAACATGAATGAGAAGAATAACGGAATATCTCAAGATCAAGCTTTAAGCCAATCAGGAAAACCAGCTTCAGGGGTTGAGCTACTGGGCAACGCTGTTCCCAAATCAACAAAGGACACATCAAGTGGCATCCAAACATACGATAAATCTGAGAATAGCTTGATGTCATCTGAAGAGCACACACTGGATCTACAAGCCAAAGGCAATAATACTCAAGGTGGAGAAATGGAGACACAGACCTTGGAAACGGAGCAGCCTAAAGAAAGTGATCCCCAAACTAATAGTAATGGAATTATCAATAACCAGTCTCAGGCACAGGCTTCAGATATACCCGAAGGACAAGCTTCAAGTACGGAAGATCTGAAAGGGAATTCTAGAGAAACAGATAGCTCAACCAACGACACCAAACCTGGAGGCACTGAAGATAATACATCTTGATGAACTGCAACCCGTCAGCCTATCCGTGTTGCTGGAGTGCACTACTGAATAAACATCAAGTAAGAAGAAGCCATTGCACATTTACCTTGTTTATTTCTATTGTTTCTATATATTTTTTATCATATAATAAGGTCATCCCCTTGTCATACTTGGATGATGCCACTACCATTCTGGACTATGGTTCTTTGTTTAACCAAGTGATTTGCTTTCTTGTAAAAGCATTTACGTTTTATCATATTTTTGTTAATGATGAAACTGCAACGACGTTCACTTTATTTGATATCCTCCGTTGTGGCAACCCATATTGTGTATTTGTGCATTCGATTTGATTATCTGCGGGTGCTAGTATTAAGTAGATGCTGAGTGAAATTTTGATTCTCATTTCTATCATAGCATCCATTGCATTTTTTTTAGATAATGGATTAACCGGCCTCTACACCAACAAAGGGTGTACTCGCCAAAAACATCCAGTGCACTATGTTGTCTATTCTAGGGTGGTGTTTGGGACAAGGGGCTAAACTTTAGCCCCTTGTCCCATCGAATATTTGAACACTTATTATGTTATAAATAGTAAACGTTGAATATTAATAAAACCTATTCATAATCTTGAACTAATTTACGAGACAAATCTAATGAGCTTAATTAATTCATGATTAGCCTATGTGATGCTACAGTAAACATACTCTAATTATGGATTAATTAGGCTTAAAAAATTCGTCTCACGGATTACCACTCATTTATGAAATTGGTTTTTTATTAGTCTATGTTTAATACTTTAAATTAGTGTCCAAACATCCGATGTGACATGGGAGCCTCATCTAAACAATCCCTAAGTTTGTAATGCTTAGATGTTTATGCACATACCAAGTGATTTTGTATTATCACTATTGTAGCATGTAGGCCTTCAACAGTTATCTCATGTCCAAACTAAGTTTTTCCATTTGAACCAAAAGATTGGGAGAAGCTCCATTGAGAATCAAGCAAGCAGAGGCCTGTTGTGCATAGATTTCATGCTGCTCCATTTGAGCAGGTCCATAGACAAAAACAAGACAGCCATGTCTTAACAAAGTTCAGTAGCCAACATTGTATGCATATATCACTGCAACTAGCTAATCTTAGTCACATACCATTTGTTTCCCTTCAATTGAAACCAAAAACGGGAGAAGCTTCATTGGAACAGATCAGACTGCAACAGTAGTTCAGTCTACTTGGTCATCCAACTATTGTTACCAGCTACATCTAATTGGCATGATATGCAGATTTATAAGTAGGTAAATCAGGGGTGTTTTTCTTCTGGCCATCATGGCTAAACTAATTAGCTGCTCTAACTGTTGTTGCTGTCAACTGTCAACTGCTCCAGTAAGTACTCTGCTTGTGCCCTTATCATTCAGCTGATCCAGCCATTGTTGACGGCGCAAGCTTGAGCCTGTCGTTGTACTCCTGCATCTCCATCTTGTACCTCTCCTTGTCCTTTGCACTGCACCTGTAGTAAACCTGGCAATGGCGACGCATCAAGATTCAGGAGGTGGCTGATTGATCATCGTCAAGAACTCAAGCATCAGCAGTATATGGCAATGGCAATGGTGATGCACCGATCATCGTCAAGATCAAGAACTCCAAAAGATCAGCAATGGCGGTGCAGGAGACGAACCATCTTGTCGTCGGCGGCGAGGTGGTTCCAGGCGTCGCCGATCATCTTGCTATAGTCTCTCTCCCTGTGCGGGTGGATCGCCTTCAGCTCCGGGTGCTTCTCCTTGAAGAAGAGGTTGTAGCCGCTCCTGCTCGGCTTCGGCTGCGCCGGGTCGCGCTGCCGCCGCCCTCGCCGCCGGCGGCTCCTCGAGGGCGCGCCGCCGTTGCTGGGTGGCGGCGGAGGTAGTGCTGAGAAGAGCGGCGCGGTGGCGGGTGGCGCTGACGCCGGAGGAGGTGGTGGAGGTGGCGGTGGCTCCACCACGCGGTAGAGCACCCCTCGCAGCGTCTCGCCGGCGATCTTGACGGTGACGAAGTAGCCGTGCTCGAACTTGCCGTCGATCGATCCGGTCACGCTGAAGCTGCAGGGCTCTGCATGCCGCACCACCACAGATCATCATCGGCGAAGCAAGCAATGCAATGCAACGCAACGCAATCCATGGCGGAAACACCGAGGCGTACTCGTCGCCTACTACCTCCGCCAAGCCGCTCCGGGAGCGCCGCTCTCTTCCCGGTCTCCGGCGCCACCGCCGCCGCCGCCGGCTGATCGGAGCTTCTTCCTCTCACCATCCTCCTCGGCGTCTTCGTCAGCGCCGACGCTACACAAGATCGATCGAGAAAAGAAAACCGCTCGATCCCCAAAAAAAAAAACCCAAAATCTTGCAAAGATCAATTCTTGGATGGACATGAGCGAACCTGCAGGGGGGAGGAGCGCGCCATGGGCTCTGAAGAAGTAGACCTGCTCGTAGTGGTGGAGCAGGCTGAGGTAGTACCTCCTCAGCACGTAGGAGGCGCTCGTCGTCGTCGGCGAGAACCTGAACCGCGCCATCACCTCCCGCCATTTCCTCTCCTCCATCACCTGCAATGCAAGCATCCATCATCCACACAGAGAGAGCCCCAAAAATTCACCATTTGCAAATCCAATGCAAAAGAAGGGGAAAAAAAAGCTGACCTTTGCGAGGCCACCTCTGCTGGTGACCTCCACATAGAGAGCATGCAGGTCCAGCTCCTTGCCTCCAATCACTGGGATCCTGCAAGAACATGCATGATTGATTGATTGATCGATCGATCGATTGATATGGATTAGTAGCAAGAATGAGAATGAGAATGAGAAGTGATGAGAGAAATGGATGGATGGATGGATGGAGTACATGAACTTGGTGCCCATGAAGGAGTGGAAGCGCCTGAGAGTGTCCATGAAGGCTGCTCTGTCCATGGCGACCTCCTCGTGGGAGAGAAGAGCCGGTGGGTACACCAGCTTCTCAGCCATGGCGGCTGCTGCTGCTGCATTGCCTGCTCCATCCTCCATCACCTCCTCCATTTCTTGTGATGAAGTAGTACTAACTATTTGTAGTGTAGTACAACTGCTACTACACTCCTCCACTGTCGATTTAATGAGTTTACGATATTGGGGGGCTACCAACAAATTTTAAAGAGTCAAAAGGGGACAGAAGACCAGGGAGTTACTCCTTTCGTTCCGTATTATATGATTCGTTCCGTATTATATGAGATTTTGATTTTTATGTATGTATGTATGTTTGATCTTTTATCTTATTCAAAAAATTGAAAATATTATTTATTTTATTTATTATTAAAAGTAGTTTAAGTATTACTTATAAATTTTTATATTTGCATTAAATTTTTGAATAAGACGAATGGTTAAAAATTATAACTGAATAGTTAGAATCTAATATAATGTAAGATTGAGGAAGTACTAATTTGTAGTCAGTTTTAACATGGATTCCAAGACACCGTATGTATAACATATGGGACATGTAGAATAGAAACCTTTAATTGCACCGTCGGAAAAATTAAGCCAAAGAGAAGTTTTCGTGGGAAAATGAACATTTTTACTTTATTGATTACATAACTTATTTTAAGCTATTAATACTTTCGTTTTATAATGTGAGATTTTCGAGACTTATCTAAATTCATACGAATGGTAATCAATCTACACTACACATTTTATATACATTTATAATTGATAAATTTAGACAAAACTAAAAAGTCTTATCATATAAAATGAAGGTAATAAATATACTTACACCATTGAATTTATCCTTATAACTAATGTAATAAGTATATAGTAAGGTACAGTAATAATTTGTTGAATAATCAGTTAGATCAAATAAAGAGTGTTGTGGATGCTTGGTTGATTTCAATGCGGGTTCCAAAGGGGGCCTTGCCCTTTGCAGCTCTCGCACTGTTCCCAACGCTGTGGAAAGGTCGAAAGGTGGCCGCCGCATGGCCATGAATGTCATGGTAATCTTATAATTCAGCTATAACCATATTTTAAGAAGATAAAAAGAGAGAAAAGGAAAATATGATACTAGTTTGTAGCCAGCTATAACACGAACTCAAATACACAATGTGTGTATGACATGTGGGACAGGTAGGGTTTGCATTACCGCGGTAACCACCCCCTCCACGGAGGCACGGCTTTGATAAGCCGGTAACCGAGTTTAAATTTGAGGAGAATTTAAAAAATTTAAGAAAATTTAATGAAAAAATATATGTTGTATATATTGATATATAGTGTACTTTTATAAAAAAAGTTAATAAAAATGTATTTATGACGTAATTAAAAATCATAAACGAGAATTTTAGGAAACAAAATTAAAAAAATAGCCTATTGCAAGTAATATTTCATAGAAAGATGATCAAGAATATTTTGTGTAAAGTCATTATTAATTTACGCTATACATAATGTTAAAATACAAATATACAACGATGGATATATGAAAAATATATATAGAAAAAAATTATATATGCATCATAGTACATACATAATCGTTTTATTCGTAATGGGTAATAGGTATAGTTGTGACACAGCAATCAAAATGAAGTTGTTGTTACTTGTTATTGGTGTGAATTATTTCGTGAAGAGTGATACGACGGTGTATGTTTATATGTTATCAACCATTTAGAAAAAGGTCATGTGAAAGTTTCTTGTTTTCCCTATAACATGTCCTATTTTTTTCTATGTCATAAATATAATCACAAAATATTTTCCTATTTTTCATATATTTTTTTAGTTTTTTTAAAGTTTTTTGCATTTAACATCACACCCGCGGTCTTCTCGCGGTAACCGCGGTTTCGGCTAAAAAACCACGCGGGAAACCACGGTAACCGTCGTTCTCATGTGTTGTTTCAGCAACTAGTTACCGCGCAGTAAGCCGCAAAAACCGTATAGGTTTAAATTCAATTTTTTGGATTCAAATTCATCCTAGTTTTTGTGGATTTTGCTGTTACCGTGCGGGATCTACGGAAGCGTGGTACCACGGTTTTGGCGGTTTGCGCGGTAAGTCGAACCCTGGAGACAATGTAGTATATGTTTTGTAGATAACTAGCTATTAAATTAGCTATAAATAAATTAGAGCTAGTAGTTAGCTATACTATTAAACTTGCTCTAAATCCATCGGCTCCGCGATCCATAGCCAGTTAAACAGAGCCATTCATTCGCGCACGGATGTAGCTCTTGTTTGTTTTTTATGAAAAAAAATCAACCATCATATTTATAAATAAAAAATAACTTATAGATAAAAGTTTAATATATATATATATATATATAACGATCTAAAGTCAAGCCTGAAAAATAAACTTTGGTTAAAAAACATTAAAAGTAACTTTAGTTTAGTGTTAAAATTCAAATTTTAACATGTATAGGTACAATCGAAAAGACGATGATAAAAGCTACAAAATCTGTGGTTCGTTTTTCTACCCTCTCGTGTATCTTAGTAAGTACAAATATGATGTATAACCTAATAACCCCTAAACCTTATACACCCTCATGTTACAGTCACTCTTTACATATCCACATACACAAACGATGAATCCAGGTCGCTGAGCAATCAAAGTCTCTCCCGTTGGCATCAATGTGATACTCTACTGCGATGAAACGCCATTGATCAGCTAGCTAGGCTGCTGCACTATACTAGGCTTTCCCGTTGATTTCATCAAAACCACTAGCACTCGCAGCTTTCCAAGGCGCGAGAGTAGTGGTACTGCTGCTACTCCAGTCGTACACTGGAGTAGTAGCAGATCGATGGATGCATCCATCGATCGATCGTCGCCGTACTGTTTTCTTTGAGTGGATGATGGCCCGTGATGATAGCAAATCGCTGCCCATATCTTTTGCCTCTAAACAGCCACTGCCACTGCCCTATATACACATCTGACCATCTCTCTCCATTCTCATCAATCCTTAGAGCAAGTTCAATAGTATAGCCAACTACTAGCTCCAATTTATCTATAGTCAATCTAATAGTCAATTTATACAATAGTTAGCTACAAAACATCAATACATGGTGTCACTTGTCATACACACATTTTGTCTTAAAGTCCATGTGCAGCTGGCTACAAATTAATAGCTAACCTCTCTTCTCTCTCCCCTCTTATCTCTTTAAAATATGCTTATAGTTGGCTTATACCAGCTCTTATGCTTGCATCAGGATGATGTCTCAGGTTCTCGACCCCTCTTATTTTCTTCTTTATTTTTTCAAGGGTAAACAACAAGGCTGCACAAGGGGACAAATAGTGTAGTATTGTGGAAAAAAACTGCAAAAAAGAAACACTCAAATGTGGAGATTCCTTTGTATAAATTGATCTATTGTAAATATATGCTCTAAATTCACTTTGGCTTAAAAAAAATTAAGCCAAAGTATATGCTTTTAATTTACTTTGTATAACTTTGATGGTATAATTTTTACATGTATTTTTTTTTAAAAAAAGAAACACAACATATATTAAAAGGTGAAATAAACAAACTCTTATGTGAAACTGAGGCGCACGAATGTTCACTGGATAGCTATTTTGTGTCATGCACTATAGATGGTCATATGGGCTGCCGGCCTGCCATGGTGGGCTTGTGCTGAATTCCGTTAGGCAACATGGCTCAATCACACATCGGGTCGTGTCATATCGGTCCACAAGCTGCACCTAACGTCCAGGCACAACCCAAAATACTTGGGTCATGTCGGGTCAGCCCGAAGGCACGATGGTCTATTGTGTTTATTAAGTAAATAAGTCTATATTTTCTTCCTCACCTCTTTGGGTTGCGTGTATAAGTTTATTTTCTCTTTAGGATGTGTATTGTTATGTCTAGAATAAATCATTTTTTATACCTATCCTTTTAGCTAAGCCTTATACGCCTAATTAAGTTTGTTTTTATCCTATATTAATTTTTCATCCCTACTAATTGAGCCGAGTCATACCATGCCAAGTCATCGGCCCAGGCACGACCCAACTATTGGGTCGGACCAGCATGGGCCTGATCCTCATCGTGTCGTGCTATGGGTCAGCCCGTTAGGCCTCGAGCCTTATGACCATCTATATCATGCACCGATTAAAATTCCTGTTTGAGTTTGCACGGTATATATGTTTCTGAAAGCTTTGTTTGAGTACGAATTTATTCGTTTTTATTTTGTCAAATTTGATGCAAACACTAAACATCCCATAGGCGTTTTCATGGTGCAAACGTGATTTGATATTTTCAATTGCACGTAGTACAAGTATCGGACGAACAGTACATTATTGTCACCGCCTCAGTTCATCTTCTCCTCTCCCAACGCCCTTCGTCCTCCTTGCAGCTCACTCAAGCCTATCAATGGAGACGCCGCCGCTGAACACATCCGTCAATGCCGTCGTCGAGTCCAGGCTCGCCTTCAGCAGCTTCACACACTGTAGAAGTAGAATACACATGATACACAGTTAGTACGTGTACAGGAAAACTCTACGCCGGAGGATCGCCGGAGACGGATGGGATGATGAAGTCTACCTCTTTGGGCCCCAGTTCGACGGTCATCTCGTCGAGGGCGGAGCAGTCCTTGACGTCGAACTTCTTGAGCAGCATGACGGCGGAGATGGTGGACATGGGCTCCACGGTGAGGTCGTCCATCACCAGGTAGGTCACCACCTCCTTCACGTACCCGCCGGTGGACGGCTGCTCCTCCGCCTGCGCCGCCTTGCCGGGAGCCTCCCCGGCCCCGGGCGCCCACTTCATCTCCACCATCATCGGCTGCCGGCACCCCGGGCACGACAGCCCCGGCACGTCCGTCACGTTCAACGGGTTCGAGCGGCACGGCAGCGTGTACGCGTTGCACCGGTAGTACCGCTTCTGCTGCGGCGGAGGCGGCGGCGGGGGCGGGGCCGCGAGCGACACGCCGAGCAGCGTGAGCGCGGCGGAGGGGAGCGCCGCCGGGCCGAGCACCGCGTCGCGGTCCGCGGGCGTGGGCACGGCGAGGAACGCGTCGTCGAGGGCCCGCGCGCCGGCGTAGAGCGTGCCGAGGGAGCCAGGCGCGGCGACGCCGTGCCCGGCGAGGACGCGCGCGGCGAGCCCCGCGGGCACGCGGAGGAGCCCGACGAGGAAGTCCACCGCGTCCTTGCGCGCCTCCGCGTACAGCACGCGCCGCGACCGCTTGTCCACCAGCAGCTTCAGCTGCGGCCCGGCGGGCCTCGCCGGCGCCGTCGTGTCGTTCGCGGCAGCGGCGGCGGCCATGCCGATGGTCAGGCCGTGTAGCTACAGGTTTCTTCTTGTGAATCTCAGGTCACTGTCGAACAGTCAAAGTACGTACGTGCCACGAACAGCATTGCAATGCACAGCTTGTATATATCATGTCGCGATTTGATTGCAAGATTGGAGAGACTTCAAATGCAGGAAGAAGTAGTAATCTGGCAATGGCGTGGTATATCTGCACATGAAGTTACTTTTACCTGAGGGTTTAGTAGCATTCTGGCAATAGTCACCGTGTGATCCTGCAACAAGTTGTTCTTTGCTTCTTCCATGGAGAAGCCAAGCAAAGTTAGCGGCCGAGACAATCTGCAAGGAAAAGCAAGCGATAGGAGATAGAGTCTCTTTGATTTAGTTACCCTTTCAGATTTTGCCTGGTTAACCTTGTGATTTTCAGGATAATCGCGATACCATTGGATAGTGGTAACCTGGGAAGATATCGGCAAGGAAATTAGTTGAGGATAAATAAAAAAATTTTGATAGTCTTCAGTAGCTGTGACCGATCACAGTTAATATAGGCAAGATTTCAGTCACCAAAGATCAGATCAGCTCATTAGGTACCATTTACAACTGGGCATCAGAAATCATGATACATGGCGATGGTACAAGTAGAACATTCGACTGCAAGTGCAGTTGATCTTCGTTAGGGAACCGATGCCTCCAGGGAACCCCAAAAAAAAAAACAGTAGCACCTGAACTACAATCACTTTCTGCTAACTAAACCAGCTAGTATAAACATGAACAAGAGAGTACATGTCCGACAGAGGCAGCTACGTGAAACTATGACTTGTTCAGATGCGATCAAGACTCAGGGGTCATTCCTTTACTTGTTGTAAGTAAAAGGATAGACGACCCTTGGCTCGCTATGAAAGCACAAAAAAATTGAATCATGTTGCTTCTGTACAGGGAAAATCTAGCTAATGACCAGAACAGGATTTGTTGAAACCTGTTGATCTTGCTGAGACACCTCTAAAAATCTGAACATTCTTCATTGCCTTTCAGTCCCTTTCAGGGGCATCTCCTGCGTCTTTCCTGGCGCTCAGGTTCCCTGCATATGTCCAGACTTTCTCTATATCACCAGGAAACAGCTTCTCGACTTTAACTTCTTGTTTTGCTGGTAAGTTGTTTTTGTTTAATGGAGGCTGTACTCTTCCAGGGCTGCCTGTAACTGGAGTGGAGGAGCAGAATGTGGGTGTAGCAAATGGAGAGGCATACGGTGTATTATGAATTGAGAACGGACTGGGGGATATTCTCTTCTGAACTGGTACACCGATGCCGCGATTGAAGATTGACACAGACTCAGAAGCCACAGATTTCTTGGTTGCATCATCCACATAAATTACATCATCAATTCTGGCAATTATGTTAAATGCCAAGCTCTCCAGAACTCTTGAGTAACTCTCGAGTATGGACTGCCCAACGTCCTGGACAAGACACACAAGAAAAAATGTAAGTTAACTGTTTTTTTTTTAAATAAAAGCAAGATTCTAATGGTACAAATACTTGTGTAACCCAGAATATAGATAGCATATGGCATGCTTTGACAAAATAGAAGGTGAATGGAACATTCAATTCTAAATCTGAGCCTAACCCACTTGTTTGACATATTGAAAAGAGTAAATGTGAGAAATAACCTTGTTATACTGGATCTTGTTCATGTCAAGGGAGGTTTGTGGCAAACCAGGGTATCGCAATCTTAAGCTCTGCAACAACCCATCAGCTCTTTGGGACAAAACATGACTCTTTTCTGAATCTCCAACAAGGCCCTTAACTTTGCCGCCCCAAGATTTCTTTGATTTTGCTTGAGGCGTGGATTTCTTTTGGCCTTTAAGTCTCCAAACATGGATGGCAGCCTCTATTCTGTTTGCTACCTCAAGCGTGTGGTGTTCTGACGACAGATCCAAGCAATCGAGGAGACATTCTGGTGAGAACTGCTCAGCTGTTATATATCGGTAAATTATCTCACCCAGGCAAGATTTACCACTCTGCAGAAAAAGAAGGGTTTATTATGTGAGGAAGTCATGGATATATCCATAATCAGTAAAGAAGTGTGCTTTAATTAAGCACATAAATACAGAGTAAAAGATATCAGACATAGCATACATATTCACTTTAAGATATACAATGCTGCATTAAAATTAAGAAAAATGTTATAAAGATGGAATGTAATAGTTCCAAAGTTGTGTTTTCTAAAGCACATTACATGACAAGTCTACAGTCAATCTATGGGGCGGTTTGGCTGCCTTGTAGATCACAGCCTCACAACTAGCTGCAGCAGCAAGTGAACTGTGTTTAGGCTGCAAGGCAACTCTTTATAAGAGAGCCGAGCACCCTCTATATACTCATCTTCATGAGCTGGTTTAGCAACTTATAATGATTTACATGGTGAGATTAATGTTTTCCCAAGAATATGCCCATGAGGTGTACAAGCACAGGCAGGAAAGAAATCGAATTTGAGCTTGCCCAGGTATCTTTTTAAAAAACTCTCCATCCTAACTAAATTTATACAACAAAATCTTTTAAATTCTAAAAGGACAATAATTAACTTGTTTTCAAAACAAGAAAACAGCAAGACACATTAACTCCATGAGGGCAATGAAGTAGTGTATAGATGATTGATGTCTTCTCCAAATTCCATGAAATCCGTACTACACATAAATTGATTCCTTATGAAAAAAAAAAAAGAGGCCTGGCCTCTAACAAGAAGATGGGAAATAAATTGGGCCAGGACAGAGGATAGTGAGACGGAAACACTGAACTACCTCAAGAAAATGGACCGCATTGCCATAACGGCAGCCAGAACTTTCACCACACATATTTTACTAAAGGACACGTTAATAGAGCTACATTTACGAGAATGTATGGTGAGAAATCGCCCTGTTGACTGCAATTTCACACATTGGTCCACTTTTACTTGCAACAGTTGCTAGTAGCTACACTAGCTAGTACCAATGAATTGCAAATCTTAAGTGTTTATTTACCTTTGGCAATGACTCCAAGTACACTTCCGGGATCTCCATCTCAGCAAGGACATCACTGTTAATCGCCATGGCCGCCTTCAGTATCTGGTTCGCACAATCCCGGTCTTGCTGCAGCTTCCTCCTCGCATCCTCGGACAGCCCCTTGGGCGGCACCCGCGGGCATGGCAGCCACCATTTCTCCTCCTGCCGCACCGACGGCCGCCCACAGGAGGACGACGAGGAGGAGAAGGGCCCCCCGCTGTCATCAACCACGATTCCCCTGTCCACATACCAGAACTCCGTCTCCTTGAACCCATCAATCATGGCGAGGAGCATGGCGTCGAGCTTCTTGAGCGCGGGGAGGTTCATGTAGAGGTCGCTGCGCGGGCGCGGCACCATGACCTCGAACTGCCCCCCGCCGTCGGGGAGCTCCTGGATCGACGGGGTGAGCTCCACGATGGAGTCGGCGACGGAGAGCAGCCAGTCCATCTCCCGCGTCCACATCGCCTTCCTCACCGCCGCCAGCGGCTCCAGCCTCCACAGCTCGCCGAACACGGTGGCTGGATTCGCAAAAACAAGCAAACAAACAACGGCGGCATTACACAACATCCCACACCTTCGTCGTCGCGAATCACGGCAATGCGGGGGGCTCGCCCGTACCGGAGAGGTTGGTGATGGCGTTGGAGATGGCGAGCGCGGTGCAGACGCCCTTGCCGCTCCCGGACATGTCCTCCCCGAGCAGCAGCTTGGCGAAGCGCTCCTTCATCATGTCGACCTCTGCCACAAACGAGGGCATCTCACAAAAAAACCAGAGGTGGAGTGAGATCTAAGCAAGGGGAGGGGAGGGGGGGACGAACCGGAGAGGTCGGCGGCGGGCTTGGCGGAGAGGAAGAAGGCGGCGGCGGAGGGCGGGGTGGGGAGGAGGGAGGAGGAGGAGGAGGCGAGGCCGCGGGAGGCCGAGGAGGAGGCGAAGCGGCGGGTGGTGGTGGTGGTGGTGGTCGGCGCGGAGCAGTCGCTGGAGGTCTCCGACTCGCTGACGTCGGCGCTGGGGCTGTAGCTCCCGCAGCAGCGCTCCGACCCGGCGTCGTCCTCCGACGCGCTCGCCATTTGCGCCCCCCTCCCTCCTCGCCTCGCGCGCGCCCCGGCAATGCTTGCTACGGCGAGCTGCTGCTGCTGCTGCGGCGGCGGCGGAGGAGGAGGAGGAGGAGGTGGGGGAGAGGGAATCGCATCCGCGAGGGGAAGGTGGCGAGGTGGATGCGACGAGACGGCAAGGGAAGAGAGGGGAAAGCGATGTGAGGAGAGAGAGAGAGACAGCAAGCACACACACTGATGAGTGATGCAGCTGCGCTACTTTTTTTTTAATCTTTCATTTTTTTATATTTTTGGGTCGTTTTAGTTGTGTTTGTTTATTTTGTGTTGATTTTATGACGGAGCAGTCGTACTGGAGTATTAATCTACGGTTGGTTATTTATGATGTGGTACTACAGTATTTTTTTTCCAAATTTTAATAGATGATGTTGCTGTTTTATATATATATTTATTAATTGTTATATTCAAAAATATTATACAAGTATGATGAAATGTTAGGTACAATTAAGAGATAGTTACTAATAAATCTAATGGTAAGAGGTAAATGATAATTACATAAGATTTTTAATAAAATGAATGGCAAAAAATTAACAACGAAATATCGACGGAGTAGTATAGAGGAGTACGCAATACCACCACCGTATGCATCGTAGAAATACGATTGGATTAACCGTGTACAGCGGTATTGCTATACGGTAACACGGCAAAATGACACCTAAACAAGCACTCCGTAGCAGTACTACGAACTTTTAAAACTTCATGGATTCTTTTTCATACGAGGAAAGCTGGATGTGCTTTATATAAGATTTGTTTCCTTTGAGTTGATTTTAAACCATATTAAAATCTGAATATGATTTTGTTTAGATTCAAGTAATAATATTACTAATGAAAAACTAGACATATATATTTTTTTATTATGGATTTTTTTGAAGAGAAATTGATTTATGGATGAATATAATATATATGAAATTGAGGTACTTGTAGTTATGAATAAACGTGAAATGGTTTGGGGGCAAAATGAGGGAGAAGTTTAATAAAGTGAGTTCATTAACTGAAGAGATGGACCACCACGCAAGTTAATTATATAGTCGAATTTGGCAGGTAGCGGTGTGGACGTCGCCGTCGCGGCGCAGCCCAGCCTCCTTCCGTTCCGTTCCGTATCGTGGGGCCATGTCCGTCAAATGGATGTGCCACGTGGGGCCCACATGTCGGGCTCCACTCATGATTTGTCCATGGACCAATGTAAGGACTCCCTCTTAAAAAAATATTCCCGTTTGACCCGTCCGTCTTTATTGAAAATTTTTTAGGAAATTAAAAAAATTAGTCACACGTAAAGTATTATTCATAATTTATCATCTAATAAAAACAAAAATATCAATCATAAAAAAAATTAAATAAAAAGAAGAATTAAAAATTATGTGTGAAAAGTGAAAAATTGATTTATTTTGGGACGGAGGGAGTACAGTACACACTACTGCAGTGTATGGCATGCCGCCTTGCTCAAGTACATATAAATTAAATTTGAGTGATTTTCATACTTCAATTAAATTATTGTAGATCTATAAAGATTTAGATTTGTATACTATCAAACTACAAATTAAGTTTCAAATTTCTAAAGAAATTGCATATATCCCAAAACTATAGATCTTACGGTGAAGCTATAAAAAAAACTACCGGTTTCAAAGTTTCATTATTTTTTTTACAAAGTTATAGTTTGTGTGATAAACTTGGCATTAAATATAGTTTTAATATACAATACCTTAAATTTATAGTTTTAAGAAAATAGTGTTAAATTTAACTATCACTCAATCTGTAGTTTTAGAGGGTGTTTGGATCCCGAGGGATTTTTTTAGTTCCTATCACATCAAATGTTTGGGCACTAATTAAAAAATATTAAATATAGACTATTAATAAAACACATCTCATATTCTAGACTATTTCGCAAGACGAATCTATTGAATCTTATTAGTCCATAATTAGCTAGTGTGATGCTACAGTAAACATTTGCTAATCATGAATTAATTAGGCTTAAAAATTTGTCTACTGAAATAGCATTTATTTATGCGATTAGTTTTGTTATCAGTTTATATTTAATACTCCTAATTAACGTCAAACATCCAATGTGACAAGGGACAAAAAAAAATCCCTAGATCCAAACGGTCACTTATAATAGTACACAACTATACGTATTTTTGTTAATTTTGGGCTTGTTTAGATTGAAAAATATTTTGCAAAAATATCACATCAAACTTTTAGACATATATTTGAAGTATTAAATGTATTCTAATTACAAAATAAATTTTAGATTCCGCCTAGAAACCACGAGACGAATCTTTTGAGTTTAATTAATCCATCATTAGCACATATTGGTACTGTAGCACTTATGGCTAATCATGTCGTAATTAGGCTCAAAAGATCCGTCTCACGATTTCCCACATAACTGTGTAATTAGTTTTAATGTTTATGTATATTTAATACTTCATTTAGATATGTAAAGATTTGATGTGATGTTTTTTGGAAAAAGTTTTTGGAACTAAACAAGGCCTTTCTTAACAAATAAATACAGCAACCATATGCTTGCGTGTGGAATGTGTTGACTAAATTGACTGCTCTTTCAATTTCTCTCTCCCTCGGAAACGGACGGGTGTTTTTAATATGATCTAGCTGTCAGATATACGGAGAATTAACGAGCAGTGAAGTTATGAAACAAGAGTTCTTTTATTATTTTTGTCAGATTTTTCATTTGTTTTCACTTTCACATTTCCTAAATTAATAAACATTATATTTTTGTAAGAAGTTTTAGATAAAAATCCGTCGTCTTACCTCTGTTGAGTATATTTTTAATTTGTACCGATTAATTTTATCATATATATACACACACTAAATATTTTACATTTCATTAAGAAAGAACACATCAGAGTAGCAGAGCATAGTACTACACATACGGACGAGTACTGACGTATTCTACGCAGTACTCGTAGCTAGTGGACAACTTAACAAGAGCAGTAGATGCTCCTACCGTCCTATACGTACCATGCTCATTTAGACCTTCTCACGAACTGACTATGAGTTTAGCAACATAGGCTGTGTTAGTTGGGTGACCAAGGATAAAAGATTATTTAATTTTTTCATAATAGCGTAAACGATGAAATTAATTACTGTAAAATTAAAAATCTACCCTGCAATGGTGAGACAATAAACTTATATATAGATTCTTCTATAAAAATACACAATTTAATAATTTACGAAGCACACAAAAGACAAGGAATGATATGGTGGTGCAAGAAAAAACGCAACTTAGTAGGATAAAAATGGAGCGGGTAGTTTTCGTCTTACCATGAATACGAATAAAATTGAGAGTGAATAATTATCGGATAATCTGGATGTGAATCGAAATATAAAAAAATTTGATATGGATACGAATATGATGTGGTTGTTTCGGGAGGATACATATACGAATATCCACGGAACACATACATCCTATATCTCTTTCTTCTCCTTAGCTACAATTCTTGAACCAACTCTCATAAGTTGGTAATGTTATTTTAGTGTAGAACACTAATTTATGCTATTTACATTATTTAAAAGTTAAAATGAGTATATATATATTAGACCTGTATTTACATCAAATGTGCTGATTATACATGGATAATTTTTATCCATAAGCGCAATTTTAGGGATTATTATGTATCGGGAAATATTCGTGTATAACGATCATATATATTCAATCCTTTTTCGTACTAAAAATATTTTATATTTGTTTTTTATCCGTTTTCGAGTCTGCCTCAACGTGGAAACGAATACTGTGGGGACATTGTCCTTTCGTTTCAAACTCCTTTTCATCTCTAACCATAAGCCCATGTGTAGCACCGCAGTTCAAATTTAAACTACATGGCTATACTTATTTTAGCACAGAGGGAACAGTGAAAAGGCAAGGAGAGAATTGAGTCAAATTCGTTTTCAAATTGGTCAGGGTACAAAACGTGCATGGTCCTGTCATCCTGTGTTCTCTTTTTGTGTAGGTAGAGTATACTACTGTAGTGTGTGTGTGTGCTTGCATTGCATTGCATTCCATGGCACCGGCCCGGCCGGAGAGGTAGACTGCTGTGCTGGCATGCATGCAGCCGTGAACACAACGCAAAACGTACTACTCCCCAACACCAATCATGGCAAGTGTGGAGCACTCTCAACCCACAGCCATCACATGCATCAGTGCTTAATTCCAGTTAATTATTTGTTGGATAATCCTCCCCGTTTCAGATTATATCTCGTTTTGGCTCTGATCACCGATTCTAAGTTTAATCAAGTTTATAAAAAAATAATTACACTCACAGCTTAAGACATACTAGTACATATTATAAGATAGTTGTGATAGGTTGAGATGGGGAGATGAGCGAATAAATAGCTTCGTTTTAAGATAAAAGCATGAGTAATACTGTCTCCGTCCAAAAAACCTTCGGTGGTCATCTATTGTTTGTTTGGAGAAAAAAGAGAAATGATATAATTACAAACAAAGAATGATTTATAGATAACATTTTTATAAATGTGTTTTAACGATCTAAAAGTAAAGGGAAAAAACTACAATAAAAAACCTCAAAAACAACCTCAATTTTAAAATTAAAAATTTAAATTTTGATTTATAAGCACAAGTAGAAGGAAAAAAAAAAGATGAGCCTCTTCACTTTTAACTCCTTCATTTATTCCGGAAAAAATTTATTTCTTAAGCAATTGTTACATTGAAGTTTGATAAAATAAAAGATAAATGTTTTAAGATTTAAAATATGAAAGGTGTTATACTCTGGGACGGAGGATTAGAGTTATTTTTTTACTCTTTCGTGCGTGTTTGTGTCACACCGAAGAGGGTGCTAGAGAATCAGAGGAAGAGAAAAAGGAGATGCTTCGGAATCGAAACCTGTACGAGAGGGAAAAAAAAAGAACGAAGATGCTCAAGATCTTCCTAACTGAGATCAGGATCAGGTGTGGTTGCTACTTGCTAGTATAACTATAACTTATAAACAGTTACACTATCATCACTACAGGATAAGAAATGAAGGAGATCCAGATTAACACGCAACTATAACAATATTTACCCGTAGAAAAATTATTATTTTTATACATCTTATATCAATAAACCTAGATGATTGAATTAAAATATGGACGGTTTAGATTTCATGCGGTATTTATTGCGCAATTGGAGTACTAAATGTACATTTGATCTCAATCCTCCTAGCTGTATCGTAGCGTAGTGTACGTGTTCTTCTTTTCCATGGCGGTATTGTGGGCGTAGCTAGCTGCTTCCGACCGGTAGGGTACTGTGCCCTGTGGCTGTGTGCTTGTCGTCCAAAAGGCCAAAGCCACTCTTGCCCTGCATTATTTGCTGCTGGATTTATCCAATGGCTGCCACCAACCGAACAAAGCAGCATCCGACAACTATCCATAGCCTTAGCTCATTCCATTCATCCATCCTCTGCAGCCGTAGCGTGTATATAGGCTGCATTCTCTCTATATTTTTTTCTAATTAATTCTATTATTTATATCATTAAATTATTATTGAAAAATTAGAAAATTTTGTCCTCGCCCAAGAACACGCAGCCATACTCCCATAGAGCTCTGGTAAAAACCGACGAAAACAAAAGGCTGCAAATTATTTATGTAAATTTGATGTTGATTTTGAGTTTTTTCGTCAATTTATTTTTGGGATAATTTCGTTCTAGCCCTTGTTTTGATCTCTAATATTGATTTTACCTCTTTTTTAGGGTTTTTATTTTTACCCCTATTTTTTTAAAACTCAATCAAAACTCTGCTCCTCTTTTGGATGGACTAACGGTGTTAAATCAATCGTTAAATTACCATTTTACCCATTGTCGGAAATTTTATTTTTATCATTATATTTTTAGCAGTGCTTCTGTTGATGTATATACACTAATGTAATTTAGAATGGAGGGCAAAATCACAAATGACAAAAATACAATGATAAAAATGAAATTTTCGACTAAGAGTAAAATGGTAACTTAACGACTGATTTAACACCGTTAGTACCCTCATCCAAAAGAGAGGCAGACTTTTGATTGAGTTAAAAAAACAGGGGTAAAAATGAAAACCTAAAAAAGATTGGTAAAATTAATATTAGAGATAGAAATAAAGGCAAGATCGAAATTGCCCCTTTATTTTTTGGCTTTGACTTTTAGACCAATATGAACATGTATATAAAATTTTTATTCGCAAATTCTTTTCGCTTATAAATATATCGTTTATTTTTTTTCTTTTTACAATATATATGACTATATGAGGCTACTTTGTAGCAGTGTGATAGTGTACTCATTTAGCTATGCTGGTAGTGTAGTAGCGGTACAGACGACTCTGCTACATGGAGTATCTCATATGTCGTCAGCACACATCTTCCCCAGCTCAGCTGGTTCTGGTTTTACTGGAATCTCTCTTCTCTACACAGTCGCATCATCTTCAGCCCTTAGACCGTCAATAATCCTTTCCTTCTCCCTACAAGAGATCATGTACAGTGATCAATCCATAACCACACAGGGTGAACCAAAACTTTATCAACCCTAGGGCTGATATAAATAAATTTAACTAAAATATAGTAAATTTTCAATGTATTTTTTGTTAGCTACCCCATCCAGTTTGTTATTAGCAAAGTATAATGGTACGAGTACTTTGGGTACTCTGACACTAGGAGGAGAGAATAACAGTATATATAGTGACTTTCGGTTCTTCTGGCCGGGCCGTTAGATCGCCCAAGAGAACGGCACTCGTAGTCTGTAGCGTTGGCCAGGCCATGTGCCGCGCAGATTCCTCTCTCTCTCTCTCTCGGTGCAGCAATGAATCGAAATATCAGTACTATCCAGCATTGTTTTCCAACGTACACGCTCTTAAGATCGGAGGTCAACCAGTTCTATTGAATCCACGTATACATTATGCCAAGGATTTAAACCCAGTATCCCGTATTCCTATCATCCTATGGTTCTATATATATCAGCCGTTTTATACTATAAAACTTTTTGGTCCTGAATATATTTATATGCGTGCTAATAAATTTAGATACATATATATTAATAAATAGATAAATCTAAATAAATTTAAAAAGTCTTATAATATAAAACGGAGAAAATATATATAACAGTGATGGTGAGGAGTGCCTTTTGGGATCGTGTCTTCATATAATGATATATATAAACCATATTTAAGTATGTGGGTGGTTGAAACAAAATAATACACATGTGCTAGCTATCCATCATGAAACCACACTGTTTCTCATCCCTTGGATGGAATAGTGATTTCATCTAATGAGTGCTTGTTTGAAACTTTGGACATATAAGTTTGCCTCCATTGACTCAATCGGAATACTAAATGAGCTCGCGTCAGTATGCTTGCGGTGTCATGGTTATGTCAAAAATGTGCAGTATAATTACGAGGCATATGAAATTTTCAGAGGCAGTCATTTTAAGGTATATCTTTTCGTCTGTATCTATGCCTACTGATTAAAATTTAAATTTTCACCCTTAAATTTATAGTTGATTTTGAGGTTTTTTCATCCTAGTTTATTTTTCACCATTTGCTTTTCGATCTATAAGGACACATATACAAAAAAAATTATTTATAAAATATTTTCTATTTACAAATATTCTCCCTATCAAGCCAACGGATGGGTCTGTAACTAAGTAATCACATTTCAACTATAAATATGAACTTATATTTTAAACAGAGGGATAGGCTTGTCCGAGGAATCTTGAGATTCTAAAGAAGCTAATCCTAAACAGATTAAGATCCTCAGACTTTAGTTTTTTCCGACATAGAGACTAGACCCACATGTCAGTCACTAAATCATAGAGAAGTTACGTCAAAGGTGCTTCGTCCCTCCTTGACGCACCCTCCCTAATTCAATTATCTAATTGGACAGTCGGAGTATTCAGCTTGTGAGAAGCTGCAGGGTTTAGGGAGTGTTTGGTTCGTGACCTTACTTGCTATTGTCACACTTTAGTCATGCACGTTATAGTTTGTTACACATGTGTTTGTCTTGATACCACGATTATGTCATGCTATACTTTTTTAGCCTTAGGTCTCACATGTACTCACAAAATCAGAGCTAATCTTGCCACACTTATATCCAACTATTTATTTGCCATGTATACCTTTTCACGTGCCATAGTTCACCTAAGCTGAGTTATGACAAGTTTATGCATTAACCAACAACCCCTAAAGTCGGCCTGCTTGACGCCTAGATACTCGGATAATCGACTTCTCAAAATCACAAGCTACTCTCGTTTCCATTGTTTCATTTATATTTATGTTTATAAGCCAAATCTTGAATTTTATAACTTGACTTTGAAGTAGTTTTATAGTTTTTTCGTTTATTTTACCGCATCTATTTTTAGAATAATAAGAACATATATGCAAAAGTTTTACGCATAAATAATTTTTTAATTGCTAATGCTCCGTTTAATTTATGCTTATTACAAGTGAAACGACGATGAGGATGTTTCTTCTCAAAATTTGCAGTGAGATTTCCGACGCCCGTTTTCTATTTGTTTTACTAATTTAGAGCAATTTTGCCTAGTATGATCGATTGATATCCCGTACTTTTGCAGAATTACGAGCAGTTGGTTGTTGATGGCGTGAAATAAAAAGGAAGAATACCGTGCCACACTGCCATGCCATCTGGCGTGTACGCTACAACGCGCTAGGTACCCAGGAAATCCAAGAGATAGCCATGTGGGAGCTTGAGAAAAAGCTTCACACCACATGCGACGTAAGAACCGTGCAGCTGCTGCTATACTTGACAGATTCTTTCTCCAGCTATTACGTCTTTCTCTTTTTCTTTTGAGATCAGTCCTTTTCTCAGTTCATCATCACGTATTCCCTACACTCGTACGAGTATAGCACCGTTGGGACTTGGGACATCAACAGTCTCTGAAATGACCGGTTAGCTAGAGCATGGTATGAATTTCGTAGGAAATGATCTAATTTTCTGCATGCCAGACGACAGGGGTCCTAGCGTTTTCTATAAAAATTTCAGTGTTCTCAAAGAAAAAGGAAATACAATCGATAAATTTAGGGAATGCATCATTTGCAGATCCGTGAAGAGCACTTGTAGTTGTTATCATTACAACGGCAACACAACCACTTGCAGTAGCTTAGCTCTTCATTTAACCTGATTTTTATGTCCCCAGAAAGCTTCACCTTTTCGGACCACTACACACTACCAAACTAATGCAAGCAGCAGGCACCAATTCGTTTAAAATATCCAGTCACGAATATGATACAGCACTTACAATGATGAGGGGGTGTGTTTGAGCAACACATATCCAGAAAGCACGGCGCGGTTGCGTTCTTTGACCTTTGTTTGATAAAGCACCCTGCAAGAGCCAATCATTCCATGGGTTTGTGGGAGAGATATCAGCAGCTACAGAAATTCAAACAGAATGTATTTTTTACCTCTGGCCCTCGAGCCACATTTCAGTAACTAATGTTTCCCCAGGATAGACGTGCAGAAGAAATCGACCAAAGATGCTTTTCACTGCTGCTGGATCTCCATTGCAGAAAGATTTGATGACAGCGCGGGTCGCAAATCCAAGGGAACAAAGACCATGCAGTATTGGACGAGTGAACCTATAGTAGTCCTTGTCAGATAAAATCTTCACGTATGGAACGGGTAAACGAGGATCCCACGCAAAAATCAAGTCATGAACTTTACAGATCGTGAACATGAAACATACTGAGGCCTAATTCATCCCAATATGAACAAAACCATTTGCAAAAGACATTTTGACCTCATGAGTTCGCTCAGTTCTGTTGAAAAAATCCAGATAAATCTGACAAGTGATAACAATGGACAGTTTTGCTCATACTCTTTCACTACAACAGTCTGTAAGTCAAACATTGTTTGCCTTTCTAGGGGAATGAATTATCTTTTTTAGGAACATTGTTTGTCTTTATTTAGGCCTCTATACACTTGTTTGATAACATCAAAGAGCCAGAGTTGGATGCTCGTTAGCATTTCTATCACATACTAAATATGTTGGTATTTAATTTGATGAAAGATCCAGTGCAAATATTCCTAAATGTCAGTGTATGAATATAAAATATGTTGGTCCTAGTAAAAATAAGTACACAGGGAATACTGCGAATGGCAGTGGTACACATACCCAGCAACCTGTGCAACCGTAGGGTCTGAATGCAAAGGATTATAGTCCCCAGATAACCTGTATAAGAGTGCCTGGATGAACAATGAGAAGTGATCAGACTTTGGGGAGCAATAGGATTTGAACTCAAAAGACATGAAAAGCACATGCAAATTATGGCACTTTGAATTATTAATGTACATTAGACAATGAACACAGTAATTCGTCAAAACACAGACCATGTAAGAAAATGGCTGCAAGTCTATTTGAGATGTCATGCACCACTATTACCAACAAAGACATGTAACTGCACGCACACATAAAAAAGCAAGTTGAATGAGCAACATGCCTGGGATTGTTGTGTCTGGTCTTCATATAATGCAGAAGGCGCTGAATTTGGAATAGAAATGCGAGAAACCTGGTTAGTGGGATAACTAGTATAGGAGTACGGTCGTGAAGAATCAGAAAAGCCTCCAGCACCACGCAAGTAGATAGTGCTCCTGTATTAAGCATTAACTGCATTGGTTCTTTGTACTTTATGATAATCAAATTGGGATATTTAAATCTTAAAAGGCATCTCACAAACCTGTTCATACATAAAACTTCACCAGAATCTTTGACATGAGTTTTAGTTTCAATCTCAAGAATAGTTGCTTTCCCTGAATATAGAAGTAGCCTCAGTGAAATCATTTCCCAAGTTTGAGAATATCATTTTGCTTGTTTCCAATCAGTCGATATAGGATTTTATTGATGAAGTGGTTGAAGAGTTCAAAGGATGCAGGTGTAGTTAATCAAAAGTGATTTCAATTGGTTAGTAGTGCTCTGACGGTCTGACCAAACACTCCTGCTGGTGTGGATGGACACTGATAGATGACAGACAAAATGAATAATACACTTGATACTAGCATAGGATAGAGTAGGAAAATGACCAAAAAAACATGGCACATGATTCCTATAATAGATGAAGTTCACAGTTGCAACTTGCAAATATTGAAATATTATATCGCAAGAAGCAGAGGCTATAAGCTCAATACAGCAAGTCATCAAGACACAGGTCATACTGAGGTGTTCCATGGGAAGGATTTCAGTTTATTGTGCTTTACATCATTCATTTTATGAGAATACTTCAGCTTTTGTTTCAGATATAGCAGTGGCATGGATTACAGAGATGATGAACATTATTTTTCAGAATAAGAAGGCAACTAGGACAGCTGATTGAGTTTGGTACCTTTGTCATGCAATCCAGCTACCTTAACATTGTTTACAACCTGAAGAAATAAAAATAAGGAATCCATAAGTTGACACTAGGGACAGGTGATTCTCAAGAATGTTATTCCATACTGATATCATAAGTTAAAGCAATGTTCAGCTGTGTAGTAACTTATTGGACTACTGACTACTGGGAAAACAGCTCTTTCATCAATGGCAATAATGTGGTCAAAGCGAAAACTTGCTGTTGATATGAACAGTTTACTTAAGCTTCTTTGTAAAGCAGCTTTTCTTTTCATTTTTGTACAACACCTCCTATGTTTGTCTCTTTTACTCTTTCATTTTCTCCTATGTTTGTCTCTTTTGCTCTTTCATTTTCTCCTCAACTTTGTTACATTGTAACCCTTCATTTATCTCAATGAAATGGCTATAAGGTAGATGTCACGCCCGGAGTTTTGTCCTAAGCCTAAAATCGTAAAAGAAATCCGTAAATAACAATTGGCTTAATTAACTCAGGAAGAATCCCTCTAAAAGGAATTAATTTAATTAAATCGAGGCTCGCAAATCGACTAACTGGATTTAAATTCAAATTGCAGAAGTATAAAATTTGATCAAACAAATTAATTTAAAACTCGGCAAAAGTGGGGTTTTCCTTTTTCCCTCCTTTTTCCTTTCTTTTTCCCTTCCTTCTCAAATTTTCCTCCCTTCCTTTTCTTTTTATTTTTCCTTTTTCCTCTCCTCCTTCCCGGGCCGACCCAGCCGAGCCGGCCCATTTCCCCTCGGCCGGCCCAGCCGACCGGCTCCGGCCTCCTCCTCCGCCCGCGCGCGCTCCTCCCTCCGCCTGGGCCGCCGCCTCGGCCCAGCTCGCGCCCGCGCTCGCGGCAAAGTCCGCGCCGCCTCCCTCTCCCTCGCGCCACTGACAGGTGGGGCCCACCTGTCAGCGGCCAAGCTTCGCCCGCGCCCGCGCCGCGCCGCGCCGGCCGAGTCCGCCTCCGCCCGACTCCTCCGGACGCCGCGCCGCCACCGCAACCGCCGCCGCCGAGTTCGCCGCGTCGTCGACTCGGTCTCCACCGGCCGCTCCGCCCTAGCCGGCGCCGCCCCCTTTAAAATCCCCGTGCCTCTGCCCCGCCGCCACTTCCCCCCCCCTCTCCGCCCGAAGCTTCCCTCCGTCGCCGTCAGCCGCCGATCTCCTCGTCGGCCGTCGGACGTCGCCGCCCACCCGCGTCACCACCGCCGCCTCGTCTTCGTCGACCTTCCGCCGGCCTTCGTCGCCACCGGTGGTCGCCGAGCTTCCCCGCCGCCTCCTCGCCCTTTCCGCCGTCGTGCCCGACTTCGTCGTCCGCGCGTCGCCGTCCGCGCTCGCGACGTCGCCGTCCCGCTCCGTTCGCCATCGCCCATTCCTTCTCCTCGCCGACGTGCTGCCGCCTTCCATCACCGCTGGTGAGCTCTCCGCTCCTCTCTCTCTCTTTCTTCCCTCTTCGCCGCCGCTGCCGACCTCCCCATGCCATCGGTAAGTGCCGGTCGCCGCCAATCCCGCCGCACTGCTGCATCCCCCTCCTCTTCCTCCGTGCGCGCGCCGCCCGGCTGTCGCTGCCGTCGCCGCGAGGCGTCGTCGCCGCCTCCCCGGCCGAACGCCGCATCCCATCCCCCTCTCCCTTGCGCCGCCGCCCGTCGCCTCACGCCGGTGCTCGCCGACGCCGTCGACGCCCTCGCACCGCCGGTCATCGCCGTCGCCACCTTCTCCTTCTCCTCGGCCCTCGCCGTCTCCGCCGCGCCGTCGCGCCGCCAGCCGCGCTCTCCCCTCCCCCTCTGTTCCCCTCTCGCTGACCGACGGGGCCCACTCGTCAGTCGCCACCGCGCCCTCCCTTCCTCTCTCCTCCCCGGGCCCGCGTGTCAGTCTCTCCCTCCCCCTCTCTCTCACCGACAGGTGGTCCCCACCTGTCAGCCGTCAGTCCTCTCTCCTCGCTGACGTCAGCAGCCCCATTAATTGCGCAATAATTCAATTAAGGTTTTTTGTTTAGCTAAAAAACCCAGAAAACTTCTAAAATTCATAAGTAATTCATCTAGTCTCCGTTTTGGTCCATTCAAATTTCATTAAATCCAGAAAAATGCCAAGAATCCATTAAAAATAGTTTCTTTCTCTGTTTCAGTAGTTTTTTAGCCTGTTTTTCTTGTTTTGCCTTGTTTGTCGTAGGTTTTTCCCCCCGTCGCAGCGCCGTTCGTCCTCGAAGTCATCGCCGATGTTCCTCGTGGGTCTAAGCAAGGCAAGTGGCACTCTTCTTTGATCATATTGAACCTATGTTTATAAAATCCCCCGCTTTTACATTCAAACATGCATTGTATTCAAATGTATTTACTTTATTGGGCATTTACCTTTATACCCGTTGATCCCCATTTATTATTATTGTCATCCCAGGGTTAATTTGACTAGACTTAGGGTTAGGCAATGCTTAGCCATGCTTAGCTCAACTAGCTCACCAATTATTATTTAATTACTGTTACACTTTAATAGACCTTTAATGGTTGTAATCATTATTCATTTCCCGTTGAGGATTAATATAACTAAAATATTGCTTATCGTGGGCTGTGGGTGCATGGTTTTGAGAGTCGCACCCATGGCAATTAAGGACCGGTTCTCAGGAAACCCTGAAGGTCTTACGCGTACTAACCACAAGCCAGAATGGGCAACGGTGAGACTCGTAATCTAGCTTGTCCCTATTCGACGTACCGAGGCAAGGGTAGGCGTGATGGAGTATGGACGGGCAATCGTGGTGTAACGAAAGCCTCTGCTGCTTCCAGATCTACCAAGTCACAAGAGGGGACTGCCCGACTTGGTGTAAAGAAGGGGGTGAAACCTGAAGTGTGGTACGATTGTCTAGGGAGGGTTAGGTGAAAGGTCTTATCATGGTTTCCGTACTGAGGTATCGTGGTGATACGTTGGGGCATGGTAACATGCTTGGCAACCATATCTTGTGGGTAAAGTTGTACACCTCTGCAGAGTAAAACTATTTGAATAGCCGTGCCCGCGGTTATTGGGCGAACTGACAGACTCACTGGGATTAGTCGAACCCCTTTAATAATTTTACTAATCTTGGGATTAGTTTGACCCTGTGCAACGTGGTGTAACGTTGGCAGTGGTTTGGGTCTGTCGCACCGTGGTTTAATGTTGGGCAGAGGGTTGACCCTGTCGCTACGTGTTGTAACGTTCGACAGTGGTTTGGGCCTGTTGCAACATGGTGTAACGTTGGACAGTGGATGTTTATTTTAAATGCTTACTTTACTTTTATTTCAGTCTATTCTGTCTTCTGTTTTGCTAAATTACTGCAGCTTTGTGCAATTTAACCTTAGCCTATCCTTGTTACCCTATTGCATTCATTATTCTCCTCTCTTGGGTGTTACTTGTTGAGTACGGTGGTTTGTACTCAGCCTTGCTTAATTTTTCCCCCACCAGAGCAAGTGTCAGAGCCTGTGTCAGAAGAAGGTTGTTCCGAAGGTTGAAGTAAGGTTCAGTCCGCCGTCAAGAATGCCTGTGGTGTGGAGCCGTCTTCGCTAGCTGAAGCTGAAGATTAGATGGTCTAGTCTTGTTTTCCTTTTCCGCTGCATTTCGATAGATAATTGTTTTTATTTGTTTTTAAGTCGTGGAACTGTGTATTGATTTGTCATAGTGTGTACTCGGGCTGATTCCTGGACCGAGATTTAATACATGCTATTGTTCGGAAATTTGGTGTAAATTTCTGGGCGTGACAGTAGAGCTGGCTCTGCCTTCTTATGTCCAAAAAAAAAAAAGAAGCAGAAGAAGAAACAAGCAACATAATATTTTTTTTGACAAACACATTAGAGAATGATATCCATGTGGACTATCCTGTCTTCATGATCAATTGATCATCGCATAACTAAGGCTGCGTTTGGGAGGAGGGGTTGGGAATCCTCCCCGGTGGCATGCAAAACGGAGTGGGGAATTAGCGCCTAATTGATTAAGTATTAGGCTATTAGCTGAAAACAACTTGAAAAATGGATTAATATGATTTTTAAAGTAATTCTTCTATAGATTTTTTTTAAAAAAATATACCGTTTAGCAGTTTGGGAAGTGTGTTCGTGGAAAATGACGGAGTAAAAGTTGGAAAAATGGGCAAATGAACACAGCCTAACATGAGTGCACAAGTTTAATTAAAATAATTGAATTTCCAATGGCAGATAATCCATATTTGTCAATCCACATGGATAAGATCATTTTGTAATGTAGTCATAAATATATTTTGACCAACTTTTATGCAGAAACTACGATAGTTATCAACCCAGTCAGTGATTGCCTATACCATGCATCTCAGACTCCAAGCACAACAATATTGAAACAAAATCTTTTCAGAAGGATAGGAAAGCTACTTACACTGGCACACGAAGGAATTGGTTTGTATATTTCTATGTATTGTTGACCATGCAATAGAAGGCTTGCATCAAAGCTGAAGGAAAACAAGACAATGAAAAGCTAAAGTGGTTGCAGCATTCCCATTGAGTTGCTAAAAACATAGATAGATAGATGGGTAGATAAGAAGGTGTCAAAACTAATGGTAGCGAAACATGGCATGGAGCAAAAGTAGAATTCACAAGCTACTGTAATCATGTAATGGATATCTTACTTAAGGCCAGGCACATCAACAATTCCAAGTCCATTGCTGTTCTTGTTAGGAAATAAAGAAGCAAAAGTAGGAAGAGCCTGCAATTTAATAGAAACAAGAAATGTGTGTTAGTTTCACACTATTTTCTAGATTAAGACTCGGTATTTCAAACATGTGAAGCAGAGTTTAGGTGATGTGAGTCTAATAGCAGTGCAATGTGTTGGTAAGTCACATGAAATACATGTCCGACTCCTTATATTCACTATAAGATGAGAACATGGACTCTCGGCATGGCTAAACATAATTCTTGAGTAATTTCTTTAGTTTCATTGTCACCATATCACCCAATAAAACAACAGTATTAATTATGATTTGCTAGTCAATGAACCAGAATAGAGGATTCTTTGTTCACCATAAGCTATCGATGGTGACACCTTGATGACACCAATGATCAATATAATCCTCCAAAGTGAACAAGCTGTCAAGTATATAGTATTTCTCTAAGGTGGATGGAGTTCAGCTAAGTACAATACGCAAGCACTAGCTCCCCAAGTCCATACAAAAAGTAACTAAGAAAAGACACTGATTTAACAGCAGATAATCCATCAAGGCTTTGAGAAAGCAGAATATGTCCTGGTAGGTTCCGATTTAATTTTGTCTGTAAATGTGCATCTTGATTAAGAAAATAAAAGCCTGGCCTGCTTACTAACTAAGATTCTACAAGCCTATCAATCTATCATACACATGATTCCAAATTGCTAGTACCTAGAATGAGTGCGACACTATTATATCACAAACACGAATTTTTCCCCAAATCAAATTCAGCAGAGTAATCGCAACGACTAGAGCGTCAGAACAACGAACTCGCACTAAAACGAGAGGGATTAACCGAGGTGCCGAATTTCCCCCAAATCAAATTCAGCAGAGTGATCGCAACGACTAGAGCGTCAGAACAACGAATCCGCACTAAAACGAGAGGGGATTAACCGAGGGGCCACCTTAATGTGTGGCTGCCCGTCCCTGTGGTACACCAAGTGCAGCTCCTTGTCGTCGACGGCGTCCCTGCCGCACGCCCCGACCCCGAGCGCGTAGAGAGCCACATCCCTGCGAAGTAAACAAGCACGGGGCAGCCGATCAGATCAACCGGGTGGGGAGGGGCGGGGTCCCGTCGAGCAGGCGGTGGGCGAATTCCGCGGGGCTCACCTCTCGTCGTAGGCGAAGGAGACCTGCGCGTACAGAGGAGAGAGAGAGAGGAGATGAAGCGTGAGAGCTCGAACGCCTCGAGGCGGATAGAGAAGCCGCGGGAGGGAAGGGAGAGTGTGGTGCGTGGACTACCAACCTCCGGGAACCTGTGGGAGAGGACGACCTCGGGGTCGACGGCCGCGGCGGGTGCTCTGGATCGCGCCGCCATCGTCGCCAGCCGCGTTCGCCTGCGTGTCGCCGACGACGGCGTGGGGAGGCGAGAGCAGAGGAGGGGGTGGCGACGTGGCGTGGAAGGGGGAAGGAACCTGGGAATAAAAACAAGGGTAAACAAACAGACAGACAAGAGGATTAAGGCCTGTTTGTTTTAGTTTTCAATTATTATAATATTCTTTTTTTACATTGCATTAAATATACATCGTATATACTCCTATTACCTATAAAAATCTTAAAATATGTATACTTTGCGTCTTTTTTCCCTAATTACTTGTTAATATGGCCCTCTTGTAATCAGATCCTTGCTTCGCCCCTGGATAGAGTAGATAACACTATAGTGATATGTGATGAATGTTTCTATTTAATGGATCTTGTCTGGACGGGAAGCCGGCATGTAGTATTTCTGTTTTAAATAAGTCACTCTTATATATAGATGAAAACAACGGCGAGTAGTAGACGGAACTTGCTGTACTTATTCACATGCCAGTGCACGATTTACATATGAATTATCACCACAGAAAAAAAAAAGCACAAATGAATCATATGGGAGTTTGTTGTTCGCTAGAACAAGAGTAGCAAAGGGAGTTGGTGGTTGGATTCTCTCAACAGCCAACGAGAAACCTTGCAAGAACATGATCAGATGAGCTTCCTCGCCTCACAACGATGAAGATATGCGACTGAGCAACGTATATCCAGAAAGCACGGATTGATTACGCTCTTTGACCTTAGTTCTGTAGAGCACCCTTTTCATCAGGAAAAAAAATGAGATGAGATGAGCTACAGTTTCAGAGAACAGGACAGTAGAGGCAACCAGATTAGAGAAAATTGCACTCGCTACCTGTTTCCTTGGAGCCACGTTTCAGTGACTAAAGTTTCTCCTGGGTAAACATGGAGAAGAAATCGACAGGAGATGCTTTTCACAGCTGCTGGCTCCCCGTTGCAGAATGACTTGAGCACAGCTCGAATGGCGTATCCGAGAGTACACAGTCCGTGAAGTATCGGACGAGAAAATCTTCGTGATTTTCAATCAGATTAGTTTATTTGAAGATCGCAACAATTCATGGGAGGAGTCCTATACTAATACAAAATAGTGGCAAGAATGAAGCGAAATTGCTGATCTGTTTGAATATAAAAGATACTGATAGCTTCAGAAAAGAAAAACTCTTCATTATTTTCTTATTTTCTGTATTTTTTTTCTTTTGTCTGAAGAGTGGTTTCCTTGTTTCTTTCAAGTTAAGACATGAATCAGAACTAGGCAACATACCCTGAAGCCTGTGCAACACAAGGATCTGAATGCAAAGGGTAAAAGACAGTAGATGAGCCAAACAAAAGTGCCTGAAACATCAAAATTTCAAAATTTAACTTTATATCACTTGTACTCTTGATCCCCCCAAAAAGGTGGTACTCAAATGTATAAACCTTTGAAGATGGAACGCCCACAATAATCACACAAGAGTGGAGTACTTGTTGTTAGGTTTTGCACAGTAAATTTACTCATAATATGAAACGTCATACCTGGGATTTCTGGGTGTGGTCTTCATATACTGCAGTAGGTGTGGTATCCGGAAATGAGGCATGAGCACGGTTGGCAGGATAAGTGGCATATGAGAACGGCTGTGAAGAGTCAGAGAAGCCTCCAGAACCACGCAAATAGAATGTACTCCTGTGCAAGGTATTCTATTATTCTCATATTTCATCCAATCCCATATTTCATTCAATTATATAGCTCAATTGTTCCATAAAACATACTGACCTGCTCATACATAAATGTTCACCAGAACCTTCAAGACAGATAAGTGATTCAAGTTCAAGAACTGCTGTTTTCCCTGCATAAGAACAGTTTGCAGCCATTAGCTGATTCCAATCAATACACGCAGGGCATGTTCAGTTCTGAAAGGTATTCAAGCATAAAAAGAACGAGGACAACCTGAACTAAAAATAGATCGGTAAATGATCTAAAACAAGTCGAAAAATGCAGGGAATAAAGAATGAAGATAAAGTGAATTCCAAACGCGTTTCAGTAACCTATTTGTGTTAATGCTGAAATAAACCAAAATTTGGAAGCTAAAAGCACATAGAATTGATGAAATTTTAAAGTAGAAGGAACTACATTCACATGATCTGACATTACCATGATTATTACTGATCAATTAACATAGCAAGTAATACGGTCATTAGTTTAGTGGAGAGCATGAAATTACATCGATGCAGAAATGTGACTGAATGCGACATTCTGAATCTATCCCTGATGCTAATAGTGGACTTACTGGACTATCAAGAAAAGCATTAAGAATTCCTGAAATAATCTAAGTAAAACAAGTAAGACCACGCTCGTGTTAATCAGTTTTAGATGCAAATGGAAGTTTTATAATGAATAAATAGCAGAGAATGAAATAAATTAAGTAACATGCATTTTAACCATTCAGATTAGAGAGGAAATAGAATATCTGCACACTAATAAACCTTAGTTATTAAATACATGGAAAGGGTACCTCGATCGTGCAAGCCAGCTACTCTAGTTTTCTTGATAACCTGGAGATAAAGAACAAGATGATGAATAATATTGTATATGCATCCACAAAATAGTAGATGCATGGTCACGGAGAGTTTTGTCCATCATATTGATATAATATACTGTAGCATGAAGGCCCACGATTATTAGATTCCACAAAATCATTCACAAATTAGCCTTAGTAAGATAGGTCAACTGAGAGATATTGATATGTATCGTTCTTCAAGATGAACATTTCTGTCAACTTACATTGGCTCGTGATGGAATTACTCTATATACCTCTATATATTGCTGGCTATGCAATATAAGGTTTGGATCATACCTGGACAATATAAACAAGACAAATTAATCAAGCATCATGCAACAACAACACAAAGGGAAGGGAGTAAATAGGGGTAAAACAAAAATTCTTACTGAAGTCCAGGCACATCCAGGGCATATCCTGTACCATTCCTCAGAGTAAATAAAGAAAAGAAAGTAGGTAAAACCTGCAAGATAATATAAGTTTTTTTTTGGAAGCCCGGGTGGTTTATATTAAGTAGGAGGGAAATATATGTACAGAGATTGGAGTTACAAATTAGGGTGGGGGGAGGAGAAGCAACCGGCGTGTAGGATATGCCCTGGATAATATAAGTTGAAATTAATTATGACAAATACAAATACCTAAGCAATATAAATATACAAAATGCTAATGCATACATATTAAGAATATGCATAGTGGCACAGATAACTGGTGCGATATGTTAGGTAAGGAATATGTTGCCATATCGTCTTCAAAATAAATATTTAAAATATTATTAATAGTTCAAGTTTTAAAAATTTAACCTTAATTTTATTCAAAACGACATGAATTACAAATCTGGAGGGAGTAGATAGTTAGTACTTCCCATTTTCCCGATCAAATTTAAGATAGCACATGAGAGCACCAATTTCTAGTTACCTTAATTGATGATATCTCATCCCTGTGATACACCAACTGGAGCTCCCTCTCATCCACTGCATCAGCGGCACAAGCTCCCACGCCTAGCGCATACAGCGCCACATCCCTGCATCAACCAAACAAGAGAAGGCACAAAAAAAAACAGAGGGAGGAACTGATCATCGATCAAATTCAGAGCAGGAGAAAAGGAGCCACTCGGAACGGACGTTCAGTCGAGCAGGTGGTGGGCGCAGCAAACCTCTCGTCGTAGGAGAACGCGACCTGCGGCAATCACCAGTGGCAGAGAGAAACAGAGAATCAGAGACCGCCGGACTTGAGAACCCCGAGAATGATCGGAGAGGAGACGGACAC
This sequence comes from Oryza brachyantha, assembly GCF_000231095.2. NCBI lineage: Eukaryota > Viridiplantae > Streptophyta > Magnoliopsida > Poales > Poaceae > Oryza > Oryza brachyantha. The sequence goes on from NC_023171.2 coordinate 14,308,921, forward strand.
GATCGACGAGTGCGTCACCTCGGGGAAGTTGTGCGAGAGCACCAGGCCCGGGTTAATGGCGTTGGCGGCCACGAGCGCCTTCGCCGGCGAGGACGTGGCCATGGCGCAGCAGCAACGGTGAGAGATTCGGGCAGACGAAGCGCAGCGAAGCGCGGGCGGGCGGCATCAACTACCCCTCTTAGGTTGGCCATGGCAAACAAGACAAATTATGGGATCGACTCGGATGACGAAAGCGCGCGACGAGGAATATAAATCTGAGAAAGCGACGAGAGTCGGCCTCCTTACGTCAAAAATTTGCAAAAATGACACTCAAGTCGTGGTGTTTCGCACATTCGTTTTCTTTGGGTCTTAGCATTTAGCGCCTGCAGGCCGTTTTTTTAATTTTTATTCAGCTCAGATCGTTCAAAAAACATCATCAAAAATAGGATGCGGGCTCAACGCTAGAGACATTAGTATCACGTTTCAACGCTAATATCGTTGGCACTGACCCCACGTCAACGTGGAGCCAGAGCCGATCCCCTCGCTAACGTGGCGAGGCCTCATTGCTAACACCCTAAGCCCAACACCGCAGTTGGCACTGAGGTAAGAACTCGGTCATTTCTACCGCTGAGCCATCTTATTGCTATTCTCTTTTTTTCTATTTCTCTAGGGTTCGTGCGACGACGCTGAGTCATCTCTTATCCTTCCCAAATTCATTTCAAATTGAAGGGGAATTGAGTTGGAGGTCGACTTAAAAGATAAACTCCTTCGAAAAACCTAATTTCCTCAAGTATTTTGAGGGGTTTTAGGCCGAAACCATGATTAGTGAATGTGGTTCAGGATGTATGATGACTTAGGGAATGTGACTCGAGATATGGTGTGGTAGTTTTATAGCACCGTTACTCTGAACTATTAATGTTGGTTTCTATGATTTTTGAACAATTTGGATGTAAAGGGTTAGCTAGCTGGGACTGAACTTGACGATGGTGGTAGGTGTGTGCAAGAGAGAGAGGCTACTGTGATCTATAGCTAAGGTGACGAGGTAGTTGACGGATGGCATTGAGGCCCCGCCACGTGAGTGATACAAAGGCTCCCATGCCTTCATGTGTGACATGTTAAGGATATAAGTTTAGCATCATCACAACGTTAAGGTGGCTCGACGTGGATAAGAGGTCAACGGCAACCACGTTGGTGCTGAAACGTTCAACCAAAGTGCCAACGTCCCTAGTGTTGAATTCACCGCCTATTTTTTAATGAAGTTTTTGGCAGATTCTAGTTCGAAATAAGTTTTTGAAAATGGTCAAATTTTAAAAAAATCAAACTTCTTGTGTTGTATTAGATTTTTTATTTTAATGCAATTCAGCTCGGGAAGTTCTCCCCGGTGATCTTTAAACTAAAAAAAGGAAAAGAGAAATCGACGTGTGGTCGTTGCTTTTGTTGATTATTTCGTTGTTGTTTTTTTTAAAGACTCGATTACAAAATTTGATCTACTCTTCTAAGCTCTAAATATGCACAGCTATAGTAATCCTCGAAGTTTACACTGATTTGATTACGTAGTGTCGTAGCGTGTCGGTCAGATCGCCGGCGGCGGCGTCTTCTGCTGCACGACGAGCACGGAGCCCATCTCGAGCGAGTCGTGCGACGCGAGGATCTCACCGACCGGGCCCACCTCCGCGCACTCGGCCCACCCGTCCAGCCCGACGACGAACTCCGGCGGCTGCCGCCCGCCGCGCCCCACCACGACGAGCGCGAACTCGACGGCCGTCCCGCGCAGCGCCGCCGCCACGTCCGCCGGCCCGCCCGCGGCCTTCTCCACGTACTCCCCGCGCTCCTTCGCCACGTACTCGCGGCGGAACGCCGACATGCAGCGGTCGTCGGGGTCGTCGTCTCTCTCGCCGGCGTCGTCGTGGACCACGACGGAGAGTATCTCATCGCCGCTGTCGTAGCTGTGGTCGGTGCTTGTCGTCGGGGCGCGACGGTCATCGCTGGCGATGTCCTGCGTGACGCCTAGCACGAAGCGGATTACGGTCAGCTTGATGACGTCGTTCTTGGCGAGGCGGCACGCGAACGCCACCGCCTCGCGGTCGTCGGGGCCTCCGAGGAAGACGGCGGCGACGCGGGTCCCCACCTTCTGGTCGCCTTGGCTCCTCGCCGTCGTCTCATCGCATTTTGATATCTTGGTCGGAAGCTGGAAGCTGGCGCCGCCGCTCCAGAACGGGCGGTCGGCGAAGATGCCGACGGTGCACGGGGCAAGCTCGAGCAGCTCGCGGTTGAGTTGGCAGCGGTCGTCTCGGCGGGAGACCATCTTGCCGTCGTAGCGCTGCTCTTTGTGGTACGGCATCAGCAGGAGGCCTGCGTGGACGTCCTTCATGCGGCGGCGGATCTTCTTCGCGTTCACGGCGGCGCCGCGGTCGGCGACGTCCACCTGGCGGATGCAGAGGCCGGTGACGGAGGTGAACACGTCGACGGCCCAGTTCACCAGGGTGGCGTCGTCGATGCGGCGGTCGACGTGCTTGTCGTCGTCCTGGACCCGCTGGTGGTAGCGCTTGGGGCCGACTTGCTTGCGACCGGCGTCGAACAGGTGGAGGACGTGGATGGTGGGCTGCGCGCGAGGCGTCGTCGCCAGGAGCTCGAGGAGGCTGAGCATGGCCGGCGCACCTCGCGCGCTGTGCACGCAGGCGAGCATGCGCAGCTCCTTGTCCGGCGGGAGGTGTTCGAGTGCCTGGTCGCTGCACGCGTACGCCTCCTTCTCCTTGCGGAACAGCACGGCGAACACCGGTCCGGCGATGACGGTGCTAATGATGCTACCGACGACCATCGCCATGAGCGCCTGCTCCGCCCAGATCTGCAAGCATCACGAAGCAGTGATGCCATTGTTCTAGCTATACTAGCTAGGATAGGCTTTGCCATGAATGGCGCGAAGCGAATAAATACACTACCCCTTCCGAGCTGGCGAAGCTCATGTCGATCATGTTGACGTGGCCCTTGATGTTGAGCAGGACGCCGAGGCGGAGGGCGTCGGCGAGCGGCATCTTGAGGTACCTGGCGGCGCCCATGGTGCCGAGGCACTTGCCAACGAGGCCGAGCAGCGTGAGGAGGACGGCGGGCACGACAATGGCGCCGGACATGGCGCCGAAGTTTATCCTCATGCCCATGGCGCCGAAGTAGAAGGGCAGGGCCAGGGCGTGCAGCGGGTAGGCGATCGCGTCCATGACGCTCCTCGCCGCGGGCCCTTGCCTCGGGAACGCCAGCCCCAGCAGGAGGCTCGCCGGCACCCCGTCGAAGCCCGCGTGCTCCGGGTAGTTGCCGATGAACGAGACGGCGACGAGCAGCAGCACCAGCTCCCAGTTCCCGATGCGGTGCCGCCCCGCGTTGCGGCGGTTGATGAACGCCACCACCGGCCGGAGCACCGCCATGGCGACCCCCACCTTGACGAGCGCCAGCACGCCCATCCCCAGCCGCTCCGACGCGCTGTACCCCGGCGTCCTGCTGGAAGCCAGCTTCATGCACGAGAATACCCCTTCCCCGACGATGCAGATGATGTTGGTCGCGATCGCCGTGGCGACGGCGAGCCGGCCGCCGCCCGTGGCCGTGATCCTGAGCTCGGCGGCCATCCGCGAGACGTCGACGGAGGCGGTGTTGGCCAGCGTCAGCATGAGCACGGCGGCCAGCAGCTCGGGCGACCTGACGGGGGTGTGCATCATGCTGCCGTATATTCCGCCGGAGACGAACGCCGCGAGGAGCAGGCAGGTGGCCACGCTCGCGTACGTGACGATGGTGCACCGGTGCATGTCGTTCCAGAGCGCGGCGAGGTCGGCCTCCAGTCCGACGTAGAAGATGTAGAAGATGCGCGCCTCGGAGACGTACCACCCGTACGTGTCCTCCACGTTCTCGACGTCGACGTGAACGATCATCTCGTGCAGGCCGAGGCTACCCACCACGACCCCCGCCTGTAAGAACCACGCACCGTTTCGATCCAATCAAATGCGAGGCCGACGGATTCCGGGAGGTAGAAGATGATCGCGTCGTGCGTGCGTACGATGATCTGGGAGATGGCGCTGGGCAGGTTGTGCCGCCGGAGCGAGAGGTGGATGAACTTGCCGAGCACGACGACGGCGGCGCCCTGGATGACGATGAGGAACAGCGTGTCAAGGGACACGTTCTGCACGGCGCAATCGACCGATCGACCACCCATCGATCCCGGCAGAATGCCGGCGAACGGCGGCGCGGGGAAGGAAGGATCAGGCGGCCCGGCCGCTCTCCTCTCCGGGGTGGCGAACGTGCGGAGGAGACGGCGGCCTGCAGCTCGCGCGTGCGCGGGATGTGCGGTGTTGAGGTGGAGATCTCCTCTCTTTGGTCGTTTGTTCGTTCGTGGTGATTGGTTTGGCTCTGGATGGACGGACGGACGGCCATGGCGAGGTGGCGGGCGTTGGCGGTTGTGCACCGCATCGGAGAAAGGTATTTAGACTGGCCATGTAGCCGTGCACCACACCGTACATGAAAAATACTGTAATTTCCACGCGAAAATCTGGATTTTTTTTGGATGAAACGACTCATGAATTGCAAAGTAGGAGTATTTGAGATGTGATCATATGAAGCAGCGCAAAAGATCGCGATAGAAATTTTCATAAACAGTTCACACGACGCAATTAAAAGTCTTTGAATCCTTGCAACATGGCAACGATCAATAGGGAATAAGGGTGATCATTTGAAAAAAGCCAAACTATATACTTGCAAATAAAAAATAATTTATTAATAAAACCTTCATATGCTTTATTCCAAGCAATCTAAAAGCCAAAAACTTCAATAAAAAATCTTAAAATTAAATCTAAATTCAAAATAAAAAAAGAAAATCAAATTTTGGCTTAAAGTCTCAACAGAAATGAAAAGATAGGATGAACATCAATAATACATCATGAGGATGATCAGTTGAGCTGGTTGCGTCGTCGTCGTCGGGCCTCTCTCATTAGATCATGATCATCCCTTCTTCTCCGTTGCCGTCGTCCCATTTGCCTCCCCCTTTCTCCGCCGATGCCCCCACCGACGTGCGGGGGCGCTAGTTCTTTGGGGTTGGACTTGGACGAGTGGGCGGTGCAGAGAGAGGTGGGTTGGAGAAGAAATTACTCCCTCCGTTCCTAAATGTTTGACGCCGTTGACTTTTTTATATACGTTTGACTATTCGTCTTATTTAAAAAAATTACATAATTATTAATTGCTTTCATATTATTTCATTTATTGTTAAATGTACTTCCATGCATATATATATAACTTTACATATTTTATAAATAAATTAATAAAATAAATAGTCAAATATGTGTTAAAAAGTCAACGGCGTCAAACATTTGTGGATAGATGTAGTGCATTGTAGTAAGGCCGAGACGAAGGCCCAGCAGCTGAGATGGGCTAGAGTGTGTGGGCCTGAATTTCTGCTGTGGATGGTGGGCTGGGCATCTGTGGTCCACGGGCCGTAAGCCTTTTCATCTACTTCTCTCTTGCTTGCTTTACGATGGACCAGCAACGGGCACCCTGGCGGCGACCCACCCCGGAGACCGGACGGCCGGCTGGACGGCGGCGGCCCGCCGGTCGAGTTCCACCACCACCACCACCACCACCACCACCACTGCGAGAAGCACAACGCGGAGGCGCCACCCTGGGCTCGGGCTCATCCACAGCATCATCGGATTCCGATTCCCAGCCCAGTGCGGGGCCATGGACTCACGGCGGACCTCCGCCGCGCCGTCTCCCTCGATCTCCCTCTCGCCTTACGGCCGGCGCCCCCAGCTTGTCCCAGGTACGTGACCACTTGAGTGAAGCGCTGATCATGTTGTTGCGGTGGTGGAGTGAGCGATGGGCGCGTGACTCCACCCACCACCACCACCACCACCACCACCAGGGTTTATTTCGGTTGCTATCCTCAAATCGAAAACACCAATGAATTGCATAAAACACTTTGCCCTAGTAATTTTGTGCTTCAGCTATTAATTTTTTCAGTAGCTTCATTATTCATATCAGGTACTATGTGGATTTGGTTGGACTGGCTATATTAATAGTCATGGCAATTCACAAGACCATCAGCTTTTAACTTCTCAATCATTAGTTTTTCAATCTTTAGAACTGAAATACGAGGCTAGCATTACTACTCCTGCACATTAATGCATACCAATGTGGTCGCAATCAGAATATTTTGTGGCCTGCAGCATAACCCTGTATACAGCTGACTCATCCCGCGTCGCAGTCTTATCTCTAGTTAGAGACTTGGCTGTAATCTATAAAATTTCGTATTGCGTAGAAATTTTAGATGAAGGGGCTATGCCAGGAATTCAGTTTTTACTAAACATATAGACATATAATTCTGTTCATTGGTAACTGGTTCTATAGAGCTATCAGTTTTGCTCACATGCATATTCCAGAGGCTGGTCCCTTGCAACTTGCATCATCAGGGGCCTGATGCCAACTATCCTAAGTTCCTAACGGTATATAATTATGTATTCATTCATTTTTGTATAGGTTAGTCGAAATTTATATATTGCTATAGAGTTTATTTTTTGAATGGTTCACCGGAGGGGATTGCTATAGAGTTTATTGTCATGTACTATTATAACAGATGAAGCTCTACTCTTATTTTTGCCCTAAAAGATGGAGCATATCACAGGGTTGTATGGTAACTTCCATGGTGTAAATGCAGTCCTCTGCATGGATGTGTTGATGTGTAGTGGTACACTTGGATACTGCTGATATCATCACCGGTGTAGAGGATAATGATCTCGTTACTCATGTTATGTTCTTTATTGTTAGTTTCATAGTACTAGCTTACTAGGTCCTGTCTATGTAGTACTTTCTGTGGGGTCTAGTGGAAAGCGCTTTTTATGGAATCTAATTTTGAATTCTTTCTTAGGGACCATTGGATAAGTGTGAGAGAATTATACCTGCACCTTCATAGTAGTATTCAGGGAATCTTTTTGGATGCCAAAATACGTCAGCTGAAAGCTACCATGATGTACTGCTGTCAAGTGTAAGTTACTACTACGTATGAGGTAAAATCGTATTCTCAGTTTTCAGGCCTGATCCTAAAGAGTGGTTCACATATTGTAATTTTTTTCCATGACATCAATAAGGAGTTCTTTTTAATAAAGAAGGCATCACTTCATGTGCATATTGTCATATGATGTGTTTGATTAAAGAGTGAATCATTTCTCATTTCAGTCGTTTTAAGATGGGGTTAATTCCTGAGGTGACCTATGTTGGTTTTCAGTATCTTCCTATGCCTCACAAGTCTCAAGTCTCAACAGCATAGGATTGCACGCCTTCACTATAGAAAATTAAGAGGGAAAGCTATAACAGTTGCTTAGAACCTTGCTAAAATATTTACTACACTCTGGTACAATGGAATCTTTGAGCCCTGGAGTGAACCATCAACTAAGTAGTTCATATCTGTAAGATAGCCTCAATATTTCTCCAAAATATCAAAAGTGGATTGTTTTTTAAGTAAAATCAATACTGTAATATTGAACCAACTGCAGAATTGCATTTCTTTGCTTCCTTACTAGGTATATACATCTATTTACACACTACATTTCATTAAGAATTACCAAAAACGATCGCACATCATGAAGACAGTGCATCTCAGTAGCTAAAATATAGCTAGTGACCGGCTAAGACCAACTGAAACCATGCTGGTGCTACTCTTGTAATTACAAGGCATCACGACAGAGCTCACAACTGCCTGCTCCACCTCTTCCGAGGGTTTTCTGCTAAGCAAGCACATCACATACTCCATCACCGCTGCCTCACAAGGAAGTGTGATCCTTTCTTCACCTGTGAATCCAAATTCATCCTCAGACAACCTTAGGAGTTCCCCAAACACAGTTGTCCTGAGATATGCCAATGGAACCTCAAATCGCTCTCCATCAGTTGTATAAATGATGCAGTGGCCCTTATCTGCAATGGATGATGAACACCGCAGGTTGCCATCTTTGGTTGCTCCCATGGCCGTCAGCCTCCGCCTCCCAAGAGCTGCCATATGTTGCCACTTCTTTGCCAGTTGAACTAGCCTCTTAGGGTTGATCATGGCGTACTTCTTCTGATGAGATAAGTTTTTGATGTGGTGTTTTGGTACTTCAGTTTTATGGATGGTTTGAAGAGGCATATGCAAGTTTCAGGACTTATATAGCACAGAAAGGAAAATTGTAGCCATATGCTACTGATTTGTGTAGCCGTCAATATGACTATTTAGTCAGAGAGAAAACCATGAACTTTATCTTCCTAAAGGTTGCTATCTCATTCCTCATGATTGAGTTCGATTCCCACTTTGCTTCTTAGCCTACTTGTGCACTTTGGGGTCCGCTCTATTTATCTCTTCTCTGTGTCATTCTTATCCTCTCATTATGGTAGCCTGTTTCCTACTTACTGCTTTTACATTTGTAATGGGTTACATTTCTATTGAGGTGGACAGAGTGCATTTGAACATTTTATCAGGAATTATTTCAGGACTACTGCACCAAGAAGAGCTGGTTTTCGCATTTTGTATCCTGTGGTTTGTTAATAACTGAAAATCATGGATAAAGTGTCAAATATCCAAGTAAAAGGTTCAAATTGTAATCAATTCTTTGTTTACATTCGGTTAACCCATCGCTTCAACAGACCTAGCTACACAGCCTTAATTCGATTTTTTACATAAACAATTTTATCTGGTCTCTGGGGCTTTTTACTCATTTAAGCTTTGGCTGTTCATCGCTTGATCCTCAGAATATCTGTGGTCTACAAAACCATAGATTTTTCATGCCTTTATCTTATTTCCTCGACTGCTTCCGTACCTGCTGTTCAGCTCTTCAGTTTACCAATCTCAGTGGTTTACAATCCATAGATTCTACCTTCATTCTGTTCTTTGTGGACTGTCAGCCTATTAGCTATCCAACTTCAGCATGTAGCCAATTTTATGTTCAAATGGAGGTTCCATCTGCAGACACTGTATTCTGGTTTCAATCAAGTTCAATTGGCGATCGTTCTATCTGGTGTGCATAGTATGTGCTTTTCCCCATCTCATAGGTTATCGGTTGTTCTATGGGCCCACTAGGAATACGGTAAGGCTGGAATCTCAAGTAGATATCAGCGTTTGTTTTTTTTGGTTTTCTCATGAGGGGGCACGGGTGTTTTCAGTTTTCCCCTTAGTGTGCACGGCACGATTTTTCCCCTTTTTCTCCCGAGGGCACTCGCTACAATCGATGTGGGTGAGAGGGAGGACAGACAGCTGCGCTTTTTAGTAGTAGAGACATTCTTTGTGGTTTTTACCAATGATGACTTTTAACATACTCTAGATGGCATATCAGCATGCAAATCAAACCACATAATTGTATTTTGTGCTGGTATATATTTTCTGACTACTAAATGTTCCATTGCATTTTGAAGAACAATTTTATTATTGTAATGACTGCTTCAATATTATTTATAAAATTCTAAAAGAACTGCATAGATAATAAAACTGCAGAGCAGCAAACTTGTTAAGCAGTTAGTAGTTTGCACCAATCAGTAGCATAGCAGTACACTTATAAATGGTAATTGTGCCCCTTAGTTTCTACGGTGTAAAATATGTACTCCTAGATTGAAGCCTGTGGTTTGAAATCAATCAGTTCCTCATGCCCTATGGGGCTAATGTTAGTTCATGCTCAATACCATTAGCATAAAAAACAGTAAGCTGCAATGCTGGTTTGCCAATGCTTTGTTTCCATTCTCGTGTATTGAGCTGTTTTTCACTATTATCAAAACAAGAAAAAGAAAATGGGACAATGAACAGTGCAAAATTATGTGTGTGTGTGTGTATATATCTTCAGGAGCTACAAACTGCTAATTGTTGATGCAATGTCACAGGTGGCACTGTACAGCTTGAATTTTGGCAAGACATCACTACAGAGCTCAGGAACGCCCTCTCAACTTCCTCTGATGCATTTCTCCTCAGCAAACACATGACATACTCCATGATGGCTGCATCACAGGGCAGTGTAATCCTTCCGTCACTGGTGAACCCAAATTCCTCTTGGGACATCCTCAGGAGTTCGCTGAAGACTGTTGTTCCGAGGTATGCCAATGGCACCTCAAACCGCCTCCCCTCTGCTGTGTACACGGTGCAGTGGCCCTTGTCTGCAACTGGAGAACTCGTGCCGCAGTTATCGTCTTCCCTGGTGGTCGTCTTGACCCTCTGCAACCTCCTCGCTAGCTGAGCAAGCCTCTTGGGGTGGATCATGGCTGGTTGTTCTTGGCTCTCAGGTATGTTTCTTAGGAATGCTTAGCTTTTGGCTTTGTGGATCAAGTGATTGTTGTCTTGGTAGCTAGCTCAAGAATATATAGGCATAGAGAGAGTTTATAATCTACATCTAGTGCTGTATGACTAATTGACATTTGCACTTTTGCAGGGGACAAGGCCATGCGCGCGATGTGTTTAAGTTGTCTCCAACAGGAGGCAGCGAGATTCCGATCAGAATTTTGCTGGGCCATCACTTTGGTGCACTGGGGAGGCAACAGTAATGGATTAGTGGCTGGTTTATCAGATACGTACTACAGTACTTGCTGCTGAACTGGGCATAGCTGCAAAGGTTTATTGCTTTTAAGCAAACATGATCAGCTCATCTCCAAATATCTTGATACAGGAAGGTGAGCTGAATTTAACACCTCCATAGAAGCTGGACTTTTTTTGCCGGTTCGGCTGAAGAGAGGCAGGCAGAGCACGAAGGTTCGGGGAATCGTTTTTCAGATTTTTCCTGAGCAGATTCAGGGTTCAGTTCCCTCGTGCTTTTTGGCGTGTACTCACTGCACTTACAACTGCAGTTGCATGTGGCCGGTGGTTAGGCTGTTTCTTGCAACAACACAGCTTGCTCGATCGACAGTCCCATATCTCAGTTTCCAGCAATTGTTTGTATCTTGATTTGTAGCATCGCACATGTGACGGCTATGGTTGGCATCTTCCGTACATTTTCCAATGGGTCTACATCCAGTTCGCAATCGTCAAGCCATCGGTTTTAGCCGGAAAGTTCAGGTTTTGTCAGGTTGCTGACCCTAGTTTCAGTGAAGTGACACTCGTGCAACTTTTGAAGGCTCTATTGTTGTAATCATCAGTTAATGTGCTTGGACTGTTGGACTTGGACATCTAGGACTGGGATGAATATATCAGAATATTAGATGTACCAAAACTAATGATTTTTTCTTTCTGCCATTCGAGGCTTGGTAACAATCCTTAGTTTACTCTTAGTGCCTGATCGTTAGTCGGATTGTGCTACGTACAGGCAGTCGAGTGAATTTGTTAGTTTTTTTTTCTTTTTTTTTTTGCAAAGATCATATAGCGTACTAGAGATGCTATCTTTTTTGTATTTGCAGGTTTGGTAAAAATCCTGAAGGTTTGTTTACTCTGTAATCTGAATGTCTGATGATTGTTTGGATTGTGCTAATCTGGCCACTGGCGGCCGTGCTCCACGTCGACAGAGCCGCATCTCGCTATTTCGGGCTGATTTGCTAGCAAGGCCGTACGACCACGGAGTATGGAGTGGCCCAAGTTGGCCCACATGAAGCAGTCTCTCGCGTTGGGCTTTTAAGTGATCAACCAAGAGCAATGACGGCCAACAGGCAGGTTGCAGACCACAATGCAAGGTGATAATTGTTTGTATGTTATTAGCAAAAATTTAAATTTTTTAATCTTAAATTTGAAGTTCATTTTGAACTTTTTTTAGTTTTGTATAAAGAGACTCGAAAGAGCCCTGCTTTTACTGAAAGAAAAATGAGCGTCTACTGAGATTACCAGTTTACATCCAGGCATACAGATTATTCGGCCAACCACACCGACTTAAGTGAGTAGCAAACTCAACGGAACTAAACAGGGGTAAAGAAAACTACGACTGAAGTCAAACAAAGGCTATAAAAATAAGTTTCTTTTATAAAAGCTTATTTTATAATCTTTGTTTTAGATCGCTAGAATACGTATATAAAAAAAATATTCACATTATTTTTCATTTGTAAATAGACCGGCCTATGTGCGTAACCTTCGATACAACTGTATATATACATATTAATCACGAATCCAATGACACAATTGAAGTTCTGACAATAGTAACACGACTAATTAAGTACTAGGATATGGATATATACACAGAACTAGTACCACAGATTACTAATATCTATTGAGACCTGAGACTAATTTGATGACTAAGCACTGCTTGATCGTCGATCAAATCAAAGGCCAGGATCGTGCTCCACTCCTTTGGGAATCCACAGGTTCCCCTGGATGAAGCTGTCCACTGTGAACTTGGCAGCCTCGGATGCGTCCTCGATGACATGGAAACCAGGCCACTTCACGCGCCCACTCACGTTGCCACCTTCTCCTTCGTTTCTGTACTCTCCGTAGTACACGTTGGACAGGTCGCCGCCGCCGCCGCTCCAGGGGAGCCATCCCTTGGGGTGGATCACGCTGGACATGGTGCACTCCATGAACACCACGCGCGAGAATGGCCCCCATGGCCGACCGAGGTAGGTCTCCACGCCGGTGGCGCGGAGGAGGTCGTCGTCGGCGCGCACGTCGCAGTGCTGGAACGAGAAGCCGGTGGTGGTCTCTGCCGCCGAGCCGCGGGACTGCGCCGTGATGGTGTTCTGCTGGCCCGGGAGCGGGAGCCGGGCGAGGACGGTGCAGCGCTGGAAGACGGCGGCGGCGTCGCCGAAGATGAAGTCGACGGTGCCGGAGATGCGGCACTCGCGGTAGAGCTGCCTGCCGCTCTTGGCGTACAGCGTGTCCTGGTACCACCTCATCTCGCAGAGGTACACGACGGAGCTGTCCGAGGTGGACATGAGCGCCACCGCCTGGTGGTTCTCCGGCCCGGCCGTGTTCTCGATCGTCAGCTCACGAGCCATGAAGCCATTGCCTTCAACACATGCATGCACGTACGGTGTTAGTACATATTATCACACACGAATTAGAATGAACAATGAAAAACGAGATGCACTTACTGAGGGTGGCCGTCTTGAACGTGGTCAGGCCGCCGCCGCCGCCGCCGACGCTTTGATGAGCAGAGATGATCGTAGCACCCATACCGTCTCCGAGAAGCGTCAGATTCCGTACACCCTTGCCTATAGTCACGGCCTCGTTGTAGATTCCTTTCTTGATATGTATCACATACCTTTTGGTGCTCTTCAATGGCACGGCTGCAACCACGGCGGCGATGGTGGTGTAGTTGCCGGAGCCGTCGGCTGCCACCACGGCGTCCACGGCGACCGGGGGGCTATCCTGGACACCCATACAATACCAGCTATGTACGTAGTATGGCCTTCTGACTAATATGATCACGTATCAAGCTGATGAAACCTCTAACTGGTTGTTTTCGTTGGAGCCTTCCCTAGTTTCGCGTTGATGATGTTGCAATGCAGAAGATTTGTGTTGATCGATGATGAAGCTGATGAACTCAATCTGGATTTGATGGTTTGACGACGGACCCGCTGCTCTGAATTTATAGGTTACGAGCGATCTTCAAAATGGAAACTTTAAACAGCGAGACGAACTCCAACTCTGTCGGATAAAAAAGGATAGTGACGAACGCTAGCTGATCTCTGTTTGGATGGATCGACCAAGACAGAGGAAAGGATAGTGACGAACTAGACATTTGAAGCTTTCAACTTTTATATCGGCACTTGCCTTTTTGTACTGTATCGTTATCATATTTCACGCATTATCTAAAAAAAATTCCTTTTTCTCAGACAGCAGCAGTCCGAAGCGAACGTGGCGCAGGGGAGAAGATCAGAACAGGACGACGACCTTCTTGCCACGCCTTACCTGGAATGTCTCTGTTTTTGGCCAATCCTGTCCCGGCGAACTTTTCATGCAGTTTCTTGTTTTCTGGAGAGTGGCGAGCAGCTAGCTCTCTTGCTGGATGAAACTTTGGTGCAATGAATTTATATCTCAACTGGAAGAGCTCCGTGATCTGACAGCGAAATGAGCACGGTGCCTGCAAGGTCAGATTTTGATGGAGATCGAAGCCGCCGGCGCCAGCCGACCGCGAGCGGCATCGCCACCGCGGCCTATTGGCGACTGCCATCATATGACGTCATGATTCAGCTATTTCAGCCGTCCTCTTTCAGTATCAAAACCAGGGGCATCGAAACAATTCAGACAAGAAAACCATGCATGGGTTGAATGGATTCAGTTCCTCATGCAACGACACAATTCAGACATGTATGGTGATGAGGAGGTCCCAGACTCTGGGCCATGGAGGCATGGATCACCAATCATCCCTGCAAGTAGCTAGCAGTAGCAGTGACTCCATCACTCACCGCTCTGGCATTCACCAAAACAGCCGGTCCCAATGGAAGTCTCATCAAACTCTCAATGATCCAGCAACCTTGCACCTAGAAACACCACTCATGGCCTTGTCTCCTGGCCCATCCCATCCACTTGAACTTTACCTTCAATGATCTTCACCTATATATTCTTGGCCAGCTGAACATACGCATCCACTTCATTCAGAAACAAGATACAAGCAACCTAAGCATTGAGCCTCAGATCAACAGAGTGCAGCTAGTTCAGCCAAAAAACGCACAAGAACCATGATCCATCCAAAGAAGCTTGCCCAGCTGGCCAAGAAGTTGCAGCAGAGGATGGCGTCTGCTGGTGGCAGCCGACAGAAGGCGGGACTCCCGGCCGACGATTGCTGCAGCACGGCGTCCCTCGCCGTCGCCGGCAAGGGCCACTGCGTGGTGTACACCGCCGACGGGGAGAGGTTCGAGGTGCCATTGCCATACCTCGGCACCGCGGTCTTCGGCGAGCTCCTGACCATGTCCCGGGAGGAGTTTGGCTTCGCCGGCGACGATGGCAGGATCACGTTGCCGTGCGATGCATCAGTGATGGAGTACGTTTTGTGTCTGCTTCGGAGAGATGCCTCTGAAGAGGTTGAGAGGGCGTTCTTGAGCTCCATGCCGAGGCCTTGCCGCAATCTCGAAGTGCTCAACAATCAACTTGCTGTTTGTACATAGCTCACCATGTAAAATGTTAGGATTATTACAAGAAATGAATCATTTCGATCGCACAATTTTTCTATCAAAAATTCTTGCTTTATTGTCTGAAGCCTAAAATCTGAACTCTGAACTCGTTGATTTTGGGATGCCTATGCGCGTTAAGGACCGTCGGATTAACATCCGCACAGTGTGAATCGACGGGAGAGGGGCAACGTGGGGGAAACGTTTTTAAACTTTTATGTCCCTTAATTTATTGGGGTTCTCTAAATAGTTACTGTTTTTTTAAAAATAAGAAGGTAGATTAATATGGGAAAAATAGATTGTACAAATTATGTGTATGCTATTTAGAGATTTATTTGTTATATTTTTAAAATATAGAAGTAATATTGAATTTGTATATTTTGGGGTAATATATCTTATACTCTTTTTTTTATTTGACACTATTGAATTTTGATTATATTTTTGATCATTCATCTTATTTAAAAAAGTTACATAATTATTTGTTATGATTTAATTTATTACTAAAAACATTATAAGACTGACTTAAAATTTCATATATTTGTATAAAAATTTAAAATAAACGACCAACTATAGATTTAAAGTTAATAACGTTAAATAAAAACATTAATGTGTCTTCATAAATTTTGTATGACTATAAATTACCTTTCGTCCTAAAAGGTGGGTTCTTTGAGGGGGGTCGCGCGCGCCGCCGCCGGCCGCCACTTGCCACTGCGGCTTCACGCCGGCGCGACCGTCGTGGAGTCCGTAGCGCTTCCCTGAAATCTGGGAGCGCGCTTGACGGAGGCTGATCTGGGCGGGTGTCAGCGCCCGCGGAAGTGTGCTCGCGGCATCTCATCGGCTCGATTCTAGGGCATTTCTGCGTGATGTGGTGAGGGTTTTGAATCGAGGTGGACTATCTAATTTGTATTGTTTATTTGCAGCTCTATATGCAAAGATTTGTTGATGGCTTGCTCATTTGTTCTATTAAACACGTTTAAGCTTGGGCATATACTGCACGCTTTTCTGGAATCGCAAACAACATGATTGTTTTTCTGGTAGATGTAATAGTTGTCCCTCTAATTCTCCCTTTTCTTCTAAACAAGCATGAGATAGTGATGTATGATAAAGAGATATTACGACTGGAAGTGATCATTAGACAGATGTTAGTATGAGCAGAATGGAGAAATCCTTGCCTAAAAATAACTAAAGCTTGAAGAACTGATGCCTACAGGTTATTTAGAGTAGAAAAGTAGAATTCTGCTATCTTCTGATTGCGGGAAGTTGCTCCTTTCTTTTTGTCGGGCCGACCCAACTGGGCCGGCCAAATTGAATTAAGAAAGTTGTGGAGAAAATTACAAACTGATCAAGATGATCAGCGATCGACAGTAGGCCATCGACGAGAGAAAAAGACAAAGATGAAGATTAAAAACTAGTCGTCTCCCTCCCGAAAAATCCCTGCTTCTCTCCAAATTAAAATCTCTGCTTTAATGTCACTTACAAGGTCCTGCGCTGAAGCAGCCCTCCTCTCGAAAACTCTTTG
Organism: Oryza brachyantha; assembly: GCF_000231095.2. Lineage (NCBI taxonomy): Eukaryota > Viridiplantae > Streptophyta > Magnoliopsida > Poales > Poaceae > Oryza > Oryza brachyantha. The sequence goes on from NC_023171.2 coordinate 14,325,419, forward strand.
ATTCCTCTGTTTCCAGACCATCCAGGTGACAAGCATGCAGAGTGAGTCGAAAGCACTACTGTAGCGCGTCCGAAAGCTTCCCCTGGCTGTTTGCCACCAGCCCACCAGGTCTGTCTGCACTTCGCTCGGCAGAGGAAAATGCACTCCTGTCCAAGCTCTGAGGCTGCTCCATACCTGTGATGTATAGCTGCAGGTTTGGAAAATATGCTCACAGGTCTCATCTCCAGATTGGCACAAGGCGCACCTCGATTGCCCGGGCCACCCTCGTTTTGCCAGATTGTCTGCTGTTAGGCAGCTTCCCTGAGTTGCCAACCACATGAAGAATTTGACTCTCCCCGGTGCCCTCGATTTCCAGATCAATGCCCCTGCGATTGATTGGATTCTTGGCAAAAACAACACCGAATACGCTGATCTCGTCGTGTATGATCCGTGGTTGCTCCTTTCCATTGCTTGTAAGTTGTTATTACTTCGCAAAGATGTAATTTTTTTTTGTTCATGCTTGATTCCAACGTACACTTCATGTTCTGGTACTAAGTTTGTGAGTTGTGACACACGGTCTTAGAAACAAGGATATACTTGTTATTGCATCTCCGATATGTTTTTTGCTTTCTCCGTAGCAATGACCGTTTCAGGGTTATAGTATTCCACACTGGATGAATGCTGGATGTAGTCTATATTACAAACCCTGTTTCAGAGTGTCCTATATATTAGTAGTTCACTAAAAAAAATCATGTACATAACTCTCCATGCTGTTTTATTGATATATTGGGAAACTCATGTCTATTTGTTAAAAGAACAATTTTACCATCTTTGATAAAGTACCAAGAAGTACCACATGTTTAGTATAAAATTTGGTACTTCAAGGTACAAATTTTAGTACCTAGAGGTACTTTCTCAAGAATGGTAAAATTTGCCCTTTTTTTAAATAAGTAGCACTTCCAAAGAGTTCTATATTTCACTAAAATAATTCCAATTGTCCTATTTGATGATGACAATGGCAATGATGACTTAGCTGTTTTGAAACCTGAAACTTGAAACCAGTCAATGCCCACAGAAACTATGCAGACCAAGAAACATGGACTGAATCAATGATTCAATGGTATGGCATGCTGCAGATGATACTTCAAACAGAAAACTCTATGTATTGCAGCAAGTTGCCTGGATTAACCACCCATATGATCAAGATGGTTAGCATAGGAGCATTCAATCTAGCTGTGTGTTCTACCAGTTCTGGACGCCACAGCCCTAAAGGGGACCAAATGTCAGCTTGGTCCATAGGTACTGATGCTTTAATGGCTACCTAGTGTACAAGTTGGTATTACAGTGAATCACCAATCATCGAACCAGTTGCAATGGCTCCATCACTCAGGGAACAGCCGGTCCCATTAAAATCTCATCAAAGTCACACCGTCTCCTACTTCAACAATTGTGTGGCAACATTCATGGGTTTGTCTCCTGTGGCCCTGCTCACCACTTGGGCTGCCCCTGCACTGGCATCTCTCCATTCACCTATAAGACCATTGTATTCTCAACACAACCTCTTCATCTGCAAACAACATTTCAATCTAAGCATCTGTGCTTCACACCTTCAGAGAGAAAGTGCATTTAGCCAAGAACACATCAGAACGATGATCAGTTCAAGGAAGCTTGCTCAGTTAGCCAAGAAGTGGCAGAGGATGGTGGCATCCAGTGGGCGGCAGACTGCAAGCATCGATGGATGCTGCAGCACGGCCACAGCGTATGTCGCAGACAAGGGCCATTGCGTGTTGTACACCACCGATGGGGCACGATTCGAGGTTCCACTTATGTACCTCAGCACAGCGGTCTTCTGTGAGCTCTTGAGGATGTCTCAGGAGGAGTTTGGCTTCACTAGCGATAGCAAGATCACATTGCCTTGTGATGCCTCAGTGATGGAGTATGTGATGTGTTTGATTAGGAGAGAGGCCTCTGAAGAGGTTGAGAGGGCACTTCTGAGCTCTATAGTTAGGCCTTGTCATAACACTAGCTGTGTGGTTCCACCAATTAGACTCAATCAGCATTTTGCTGTTTGCAGCTAGTCTGTATGGTTTTTGTTCAATCTGATGTAAATTATCAGGATTATAGAATGAGACAAAAGATACAAACTTTTCTTAGCAGCACAGTGCACTATTTTTTGTCCTTGAAAATGCTGATTTCCTGTGGTTATTCTCATCAGCATCCTTTTCCATGTTAGGTGTTACAGATACAATTCGAGTAGTTCGCTAACTGAAGGATCCATTCATGGATTTTGAAATATTTTTGCAAATGTTGAATAAAAATAGATGTCTAGGAGTTTATGCATGGAAAACACTGATGAAGAATAAGCATCGCCGATGGCTTAGCAATTACGTTGGAATCACTCTTTTCTTTCCTTTATTACCTTTTCTCTTCATTTTTTCTCTCAGAAATCTTCCCTCTGATGAAGAAATCAACAGCTCTCATGCTATGTTTCAGAAAGACATATGACTGGCTCAATAGTTGCACCGGCCAGTTGTAGTCCTGCAGGTCCATATAGGAAAGTATATAGGAAGAAGCAAAGGAATGGAGTTCACATGATATGTTACTAGCCAAATATTCCACCCTCTAAACAGGCAGCATGACATTGTCGCGATATTTCTTATTATTTTGAGAACACTGAATGCTTTAAATCTGCTAGTCCCAGGATAACATTTTCTGGGCATTAAGTCATCTCAATCAAGGGTTATTTTAGAGATTAAAAAATATACAATCAAATACCTAATATATTTGATTTCTCATTGCAGGGTCAGAAATGGCACTGACCCTGACACGTTGGACCTGACTTACATGAGGTCCTCATGAGGCATGCTTCTTGGACACCAAAACAAGTCAGTATGGCTATACAATGTGGTGTCCTTACACCCACACACTGTTTTGATGGCTCCAACATAACTGATGGCCCTATAGAAATGTAATCAGAACCACAGTGCTTGGCCTTGAAACATCCCATGTTCTGAGCTCATGGCCTTGCCCCTTGCCAGCTTGCATTGATAGTTGCACTTAAAACACAAGCCTCTCTTTCCCCTCACCTATAAATCCATCATTTTAGAACCACCACTTCATCCACAAGCTAAACATATCTCCTAGCTCAATAATACCTCATACAAAAACTTCAGGCAAGAAAGGAGAAGCAACCATGATCAGTGCCAAGAGACTCGCTCAGATGGCAAAGAAGTGGCAAAGAATGGCAGCCCTCGGGAGGAAGAGGCTCACATGGACGATGGCCAAAGGAACTGATGAGTGCTGCAGTTCTGTTGCAGTGAAGGGCCATTGCATCATGTACACTGCCGATGGGAGGCGGTTTGAGGTCCCGTTAGCATTCCTCGCCACAACGATCTTCGTAGAACTGCTCAGGATGTCTCAGGAGGAGTTTGGCTTCACAAGCGATGGAGGGATCACATTGCCTTGTGATGCAGAGGTTATGGAGTATGTCATGTGCTTGCTCAAAAGAAATGCATCAGAAGAAGTTGTCAGGGCATTCCTGAGCACCATTGTGAAGCCTTGCCACTATGGGAATGGTTTTGCACCATCATTGGGGTCTGTACAACAAGTAGCAGCTTCTAGCTTCTGAAAGTTTGCATAGAGTTAATATTTTTCCTTTTTTTCTTCTTCTGAATGATGTAAATATGGAGACATGAAGTGAGAAATAGACATTGCAATTATTCATACCAGTGGAATCTGTTCGTTCTCTCTGTCTTTTCTTAACTGAAGTTGCTTGTGACTCCTGAGTTCTGCAGTTCTGGATGTGTGGTAATCAAATATCAGGTTTTGTATTTTTGGTTGCATCACTATCGGAGATTTTCTACATGCTTCGGACTGAATGAACAAATGTAGCATATTGATTCATACAAGTAGTTCAAAAAATTCTGTATAGGCCTATAACAGTTCAAGAAAAACTGATGGAAGCAAACAGGCAAGCTAAACTGTCACGCCCAAAATATTTTTCCTAAAAATGCAGAGAATTTTTTTTAAGAAGTTCTGGGTCCTGCTCGTTTTGCATTTCTGGGTTTCATAAACATTAAGATGTGGGAATGGCAACTGGAACAAAATAATGCCGCATATCCATTTGTATCATAAAAAATACTCAATGGAAAACTGGCCTTGTAGAAAAATATGTTCTCAAAATTAAAGGTTAAACTAAAAAGAATGTACAAAACTTCAACACACACACAAAAAAACATGGCAAATGGATCAACAGAAACGGTCTGGCATTCCTTGAAATCAGAGAAAGGGAGAGGGAAAATATGGCATTCCAGAAAGAGGTATATTACTAGTTATGTACTTTTGTTCTTGCCTCAAATGTTGTACTGAGAAGCTCAGCTACAACCAGAGGTGCTTGCTTCAACTTGAAAACGTGATTCAAATGATTATTCATGCACAATAATCTTATGAAACAATACCCTTCCAAAAAGGACATACTAGCAACAATCATCTAGATGTATAGTAGCACCTTCAAGAAATGAAGTGCAAGGAACACCACATGAGATGCTGGAGGAAAAATCAGACCATGTGCTACTAGACTGGGACAAGATTTCCTCTTATGAATGTTCAGAAACAACATGTTAGAGTCGTGAGCAATGCATATCACAATTTCAGAGGCTGCATTCAGAGCACCAAATTGGGTAACTGAAAACACCACAAACTGAATCCAGGAGTCACTGCTAATAATATCTCCAATAGAAACTGAGCTGCGGCGAAGCGTTGGGCCCAATTAGCATGTTGTTCTCACGCGGCTTGTTCCCAAGGCTGTGAAGCATGGCAGCTACAAATGATTGAAAGCAACTGGCTCTCACAAGCTATTGCTTGCAGCATTTGCACCGAAAACCTGCTCCCGTGAAAAATCTGATCCAAATCAATCATCCTGCGACATCGCATGCGCCGATCCCATGGCCTTGTCCCTTGCCAACTCTATCTCAAATCTCAATGCCATCATCTGCTCTGCATCTCTTCTCCATTGCCTATAAATTCAGCATTTGCCGGACAGACTGAACACCATCACATTTCATCAACTCATCCACAAAGAGAGCACACATCTCATCAGATTTCCAGCTGAAAATCACCAAGATCAAGAATCAAAATCAACCATGATCAGTGCCAGGAGACTTGCTCAGCCGGCCAAGAAGTGGCAGAGGATGGCATCACTTGGAAGGAAGAGGCTCACCATGAAAGCCAAGGAGAATGACGAAGAATGCTGCACTTCAGTGGCAGGCAAGGGCCACTGTGCCATGTACACAGCGGATGGAAGCCGATTCGAGGTCCCGCTGGCGTACCTCGGCACTGCGGTCTTCACTGAGCTCCTCAGGATGTCCCAGGAGGAGTTTGGATTCACGAGCGATGGCAGGATCATGCTGCCTTGCGATGCTGCAGTGATGGAGTACGCCATGTTCTTGCTCAAGAGAGATGCCTCAGTTGAGGTGGAGGAAGCATTGCTGAGCTCCATGGTGGCAACTTGCCACTCCTCTGGCTGTGTGGCGCCAACTGTTGGAGTCAACCGGCGAATTTCCTGCTTGTAGCTAGCTTCTTGGAGAGCCCAAGTTTTCTCCGATCCTGTAGTTTTATTCTGTTCTGTAGTTAGATGTAGTGATATAGAAAAGAGGAAAAATGCCATGTAAGCGTTTGAATCTTGCAAGCAATCAAAAGAAAATGGGCAGCCAACATATGCTGCCATTTCCCGCCATAAATTGATGTTGCGTAGAGAACTTCAATATTCGATCTGCAATTTTGTATACTTGGATTTAAATCTGTAGTTTTATAATAAATCAAGTGCTAAAATTTTAATTTGCAAACACAATGGAAAATTCTGAAAAACATTTGAGGGTGATTGTTTCGCTTTTTGAATGAAGAAGTCTAACGACATATTTGCGAATGAAAATAATTTATGAATAAAACTTTTATATTTGTATTCTTAGTGATATAAAAATCAAGGCTGAAAAATAAACTATAATGAAAAATACCTCAAAATCAACTTCACATTTAAGGTTAAAAATTTAAATTTTAGCTTATAAACATAAGCAAAAGCGAAAACATTGGGTGATGAACTAAGTGTCAAAAATCATTGAGGGAGTGCGAATTAAATGGTAAAAAAAGGTGTGAGGGCATACGAATTGAGTAGTAAAAATTCCTTAATTTTCTCACAGTAGAGTATCAAAATGGGGTATACTAGCTAATCCGACAAACAACCACTCTATCTTTTCGCTTCTGCTTATGCTTACAAGCCAAAAGTTATATTTTCAACCTTAACTTTAGAGTTGTTTTGAGATTTTTTCATCAAAGTTTATTTTCTAATCTTGGTTTTTAAATTGCTAGAAATGCATATATAAAAAAAATTATTCATAAATTATTTTTCGTTTACAAATATGATGTTTCACTTTTTAATGAAAACGCCAAAAGATTCGTGTGGAGCTTAGTGCCAAATGTGATATTTGCTATTCCTATATCCTAAGCCAGGTTTCAACTGCACTAATGATTTTTAGGAATTTTTGAATACGTGGCTTGCTAGCTTGAAACTTCATCACTGCAAATATCTAGGAACGTGGGAGTAGAGTAACTTAGGCCTTGTTGATCCCTGTAAATTTGGTGATGCTAGTGATTGCAAGCTTCTGTTTTATGATTTGTCCTTAACTATTCTTTTGAAATATCTTTAATTTATCCATGTGATAGAACTTATGAGGTGTTATCTAAAAGGTTTGGGATGTAAATTTGATACCTCCGTATCTTCTATTGCAGGAGAAAACATTTATAATCGCTTTCCCCTTCTCAGATTAGGACAATTTTATCATGAGCAAAAACCGAAATTTTGATATCTCTTGATACCTTCTAAAGGACTATAAAATTGTTCGGTACTCTGAACGATCTTATAGTTCATAATTAACTGTATTCGCCCTCAAAAAGCAAAAGCCAAGGGTACTGCAAATTTGCAATTCGAATGCTCGCACACAATTAGCATTTCATTTTCCGTTCTGTACTGAACTATATTTACACGAGATTGCACAAGATGTGCAAAAATGTAGAACGCGAAGTGCAAAACTCTGGACATCTTCAGGATTCATGAACTAGCTGCAAACTGCAAACTGACGGTGCAACGCCACAGGCGGCATCGTGCAGCCTGAATTTTGGCAATGCATCATCGTCGCCACAGAGCTCAGGAACGCCCTCTCGACCTTCTCCGATGCGCTTCTCCTCAGCAAGCACATCACGTACTCCATCACGGACGCGTCGCATGGCAGCGTGATCCTCCCGTCGCTCGCGAACCCGAACTCCTCCTGCGACATCCTCAGGAGCTCCACGAACACCGTCGTGCCGAGGTACGCCAGTGGCACCTCGAACCGCCTCCCGTCGGCCGTGTACACCGCGCAGTGGCCCTTGTCCGCCACCGGCGGCGACGGCGAGGCCGTGCCGCAGGCGTCGTCGTCTTCCTTGGCGGCCGCCGTCGTCTTGACCCTGATCTGCAGCTTCCTCGCCAGCTGAGCGAGCTTCTTGGAATGGATCATGGCTGGTTGCTGATCTTGGTCGTCAGGTGAGTTGCTTAGGAATGGCTCTGTGTGTGAAGCGCTGAATTGTTGGTGTCTTGATGGCTGGCTAGCTCATAGATATATAGCCGAAGAGCAAGGCATTCGGTAGGGGACAAGGCCATGAGCTCGAGTGTGCATCCAGCATTCCAGCACATGCAAGACATGGACGTCACTCTCTGTATCCAAGTCAGATTTTGACGAACAGATAGCAAGGCTGCCAGAGCCAGTTCGTCAGAAAAGCATTTCTTAATGATTTTAAGCAAATGAGCACATGCCATTTCGTAGTTAACTGTGTGCCGAGCACCCTGTTTAATTTCGTGTGTTTCAGATGGCGTGCCGAGCTACCTTTTCAATACTACGTACTCCACGATATATAGGCCACGTTTTCAATACAGGCGTATCACGCATGAACAGTTCAGCATTTCCATCAAACACTCGTGGCTTTGTCTCCCATACCTAACAGAGATCATAGCCATGCTTAAGTTAAGCTTGCCTAACCCTTCTTCATCTGTAAAAACAATGCTTGCTCTGTTGGTCATCACAAGTTCACAACCACCAGCCCTTGAGTTCATCTAAAAACAGCACAGAAATCACACCTTCATCGCAGAAGAGCATTTTAGCCAAGAACTACAGCCATGATCCATTCAAGAAAGCTCGCTCAGTTGGCCAGGAAGCTGCAGCACAGGATGGTGGCCGCCGGCAGTGGACGTCAGGCGGCGGCCGGCACCGACGGGTGCAGCAGCAGCAGCAGCATGGCGTCGTCGACGTCGTGTCTCGCCGGCAGGGGCCACTGCGCGGTGTACACCGCCGACGGGGCGCGGTTCGAGGTGCCAATGCCGTACCTCGGCGCGGCGGTCTTGGGCGAGCTCCTGACCATGTCCCGGGAGGAGTTCGGCTTCGCCGGCGGCGACGATGGCAGGATCACGCTGCCGTGCGACGCGTCGGTGATGGAGTACGCCATGTGTCAGCTCAGGAGAGACACCTCTGAAGATGTCGAGAGGGCGTTCTTGAGCTCCATAGCTAGGCCTTCTTGCTACAATGCTGGCTCTCAGCAATCACTTGCTGTTTGTATGTGATTTTTTTTGAAAGAAATCAACACGAGATTGTGTTATTTCATTAATAAAGGCGGAGAAGAGTACAAGTCCTTAGGTGTAAAAGAGAATAAAAGAGAAAGGGGAGGGGGACAGATAAACATGCACGTTGGGCTCTACATCCAAGCCTCTTGGCGCCCGCCATGGATCAAATTCTAGCCTCGTCTTTAATTAGTTCTAGGAAACATTAATTGAAGAAAAATGCAGAAATCTTTCATGGCATATACTTGTTCTCAGTGAGCTCTGAAGAAAGCAGAAAGAATTCATAGTTGGACACAATTCAAGCAATGTTCGTTGACGTGGACAATGGCTGATTCATTCATGAACCTGAACCAATTTCTCTGTTTGGATGAGATTTTGGTATATATATGCTCTCTTCATTTTATATTTAACGTTATTGACTTTTAGATCTAGTTTGATCTTTGTCTTATTCACTCTTTTTGTGCAAATATAAAATATTACAAGTTAGGTTTAAAGTTATTTTAGCAATAAATCATATCATAATAAAAATAAATAGTAGTTATATATATATTGAATAAACAAATAGTCAAACATTGATCTAAAATTCAATGATGTTAAATAAAAAAAATAGATGAGTATATATACACCTAAAACATTTTGTTTAGAAGTTCAAAAGGCGTGCCAACAAAAACCCGAAATTCAGAGTTGATCAGGCCTTAAAGGCTTGGAGTATCTTTCGTTCGTCCGATTAAAATGGGCGGTTAGGATTGAGTCGTGTGAAGCTGACTCGGACATTTTATGGATAGACCCTCGCAGTTTCCTTTATCATATGGAAGTATCCTCCCGTCCAGTGCGCCGCCGGCGGCGGAAGTGGCGGCCGCTCCTGCTTTACTCGTGTGCCAGCGCCGGTGAATGCGGCACCGCCGCCCTCGGCGCTTACGGTGGCGTCGGGTGTCAAATCGATGCCCACAATGAATCAGGTGAGTAGCCCCTCTTATCGGTAATGTATCAAATAAAAGGGTATTTGTTTGTGCTAGTTGTTTATCTCGATGAAGTTCTTTATAGATCTTTGAGTATTCTTTCTGTAATTCAGGAAAGTGAAAAAAAAACAAAACTTGTTGTGTAACATTTGTTTTAGCTTGGGTATGCTGCGCCAACTGCCCAGTTTCTGAAGTTTTTTCTTTGCGCCAACTTGATTAATCCTAGATTGGCTGCAGCCGTGCCAGAGAAAAATGAGATTCAGATACCAATGTTCTCAAAGTGGCAGAAATGGATGCCAAATTTTATCATATGAGAGAATGTATAAGTACAGATTTGCTTTTCCTTCTATCTAGAACTACTTACATGAAAGAGTGCTTAACAAGTGAAAATACTAGGAGCTTCAAACAGCAACTCGCATGGCAAGTTCCATAGGTGCTGCTACACTGTTTGCATAGTGGCATGAAATCGCCATGGAGCTCAAGAATGCCTTCTCAACATCTACTGAAGCATTTCTTCTAAGCAAGCACATCACATACTCCATCACTATGGCATCACATGGTAGTGTAATCTTGCCATCACCTGTGAAGCCAAACTCCTCCTGTGACATCCTCAGGAGCTCACTGAAGACAATCGTGCCAAGGTACTGCAATGGCACCTCAAACCGCATGCCATCTGCAGTGTATATGATGCAGTGGCCTTTGCTTGCTGCTGTCGTTGAGCATCCTTCAGCTTCCTGTGTTGCGATCACTGTAAGCCGCTTTCTTCCCAGGGCTGCCATCCTTCTCCACTTCTTTGCTAGTTGAGCAATCCTCTTGGTGCTGATCATGGTCGATTCTTTTTTCTGGAAGGTGGACGCTGGAAACCTTTACTTGAGTTGAAGTGCTTTGTTTGAGGATGAAGTGATGGTGTTCGGAGGCCACTTAGCCATGAATTTATAGCTGGAGAGAAGGAAGCATCCAGCCAAGTGCCAGCATGGTTGGAATAGTTGAGTAAGGAGACAAGGCCATGAGCATAAGGAGACAAGGCCATGAGCATGTCATGTGTGATGTTCCAATCTGATCAAGGCAACGTGATCGAGATTTCATATTGCTTTAGAGGCAACTGTATGATGTGTGACAGGCACATCACAGTGCACCACCATACTAGCATGCTTAGTGGATAAGTAGCACGATGACCCCATGCAAATTGCTTCTAATGTGTGAAGTTCAGTTCCTCGGCTGTTGTACAATGGGATATTGGCAGACAAGCCTTGTGCTGATAGTGAAAGATTAGCTGCATATGTTAATTGAAAGACCAATCATTTCGCAATGATCACGGGAGCCTGCTCTTGTACTTTGCAGTGCATCACCCTGAATTGCAATCAATTTAAGGGCCATTATCATGGATATGAATCATTTCGTATTGTCCTTATGCACGTTCTTGACAATTTGATGAGGTATGAAAGGGAGTTTGGTAATCAATGCAGAGTATGCAACTTACCGAACAGTTCCCATCTCCCATCTCCATTCTGATTCATGGCCTACCTGACTTGTGGTTGTAGCATTGCATGTGGCATCCATTCTAGTGAGCTTCTCTGAACTTCCCTGTGGGCATCCAAAACGTCATCTACTAATACCGGGAGAAAGTGTTATCACAAAATTATATAATCCTTTCGAGCTAATTTCCTCTATCTCTGTCTTCTAGGGATTACCTTTTGTATTCTAAGCATGAAATTTGCCAGGTGGAATTAATATTATTCCATGTTCGATTGTAGTATGCATGAGATTTCTCCTGCTGATTCCTTCAGTACTATCTGGTATCCTAGCTAGGCACTTGAAATTTTTATAAATGAACATCTATACCCTATGAAATTTCCAGTGTTAAGGACTTCTTGAATATGTGGCTTACTAGCTTGAAACTTCGTCACTACAGATTAATGTAAATCACTTCAATTCCTGATCCTGGCATATAGTCTGGAGTCTGAACGATCTTACAGTTCATAGTTAACTGTATTCGCCCTCAAAAAAACAAAAGCTAAGTGTACTGAAAATTTGCAATCGAATGCTGGTACTCAATTAGCATTTCATTTTCCATTCTCCTGTACTGAACTATCTTTACATGAGATTGCACAAAGACATGCAAAAATGTAGAACACGAAGTGCAAAACTCTGAACATATTCAGGATTCATGAACTAGGTGCAAACTGCAAACTGACGGTGCAGCGCCACAGGCGGCATCGTGCAGCCTGAATTTTGGCAATGCATCATCGTCGCCACAGAGCTCAGGAACGCCCTCTCGACCTCCTCCGACGCGCTTCTCCTCAGCAAGCACATCACGTACTCCACCACGGACGCGTCACATGGCAGCGTGATCCTCCCCTCGCTCGCGAACCCGAACTCCTCCTGCGACATCCTCAGGAGCTCCACGAACACCGTCGAGCCGAGGTACGCCAGTGGCACCTCGAACCGCCTCCCATCGGCCGTGTACACGGCGCAGTGGCCCTTGTCCGCCACCGTCGGCGACGGCGAGGCCGTGCTGCAGGCGTCGTCGTCTTCCCTGGCGGCCGTCGTTGTCTTGACCCTGATCTGCAGCTTCCTCGCCAGCTGAGCAAGCTTCTTGGAATGGATCATGGCTGGTTGTTGGTCTTGGTCGTCAGGTGAGTTGCTTAGGGATGGCTAGCTTGTGACTTTGCGAGTGAAACGCTGAACTGACGATTTTCTTGATGGCTAGCTAGCTCATGGATATATAGCTGAAGAGCAAGGCATTTGGTAGGGGACAAGGCCATGAGCTCGACGTTTGCAATGCTGCCTAGAAAGGGAGGCAGCCAGATTCAGATTAGATTTTAGCTGGGCCATCAATTGCTGCACCCCGTAGGGACAATGGCAATGGCAATGGCAATGGCAATGGCAATGGCAGTGGACTAGCTAGTGGCTGAGCAATCAGATACGTACTACAGTACTTGCAGTTGCAGCTGAACTGGGCAGGAAGTAATTGCATCGTGCAGCCATCCAGGGTCCAGCTTTTATGGAGGCTGTTCCATTCTGGTCAGCTTCCTGTAGTATCATCTGTCAAAAGATTGAGAGGTAAGCTGGTGATTAGATTTGTTCAAAAAGCAATCATTTGTGAATGAGCTGACGACGACTAGTAGTTGTGATCTCAGCATCAAAGGGGACAAGGCGAGATGGCTCAAGTTACTGAGCTGATGCATTGTTCATTTATCTGCTTTTGGGGTGTGTGATCTGCACTCACAGCTGCAGCTGCATGGTAGGTGTTGGCAGTGCTTTTATTGATGCGACACAGCTTGAAAGACAGCTCCACCAACCGATTTCCATCGGTGATCTGCATGGTTTGTAGCATGGAACATGTGGGCCATGTGGCAACCATTTCTTGGCACATTCTACAGCCTTTTTGGGAGGGGAGTTCATGAGGGAGCCGGTTTTCAGAATCAAAACCACGGGCACCAAAACAAAACAATTAACACCGACCCATCCAGAGCAATGGCATGCAAGTTGCCTGGATCAACCACCATCTTGAAGTACACAAGCTACACAATTAAACCGTGTGGGCTCTATCAGTTTCTCATGCAACAAACACAATTCAGACAGGTCTGGGCCATGAACGATGGCTATTGCACAGTGCACAGTGGATCGCCAATCATCCCAGCAAGTTGCTGATCGACTCCATCACTCACGGCTCAGCCCTTCACCAAACTTCGCTCATGGCCTTGTCTCATGGCTCATCACTTATGGTGATAGGACATTAGGACTGATAGCTACACTTGATCTTTTCCTTCATTATCCTTGACCTATAAATTCATGTCAGGCTGAAGTGCTGAACACATCCACTCCATTCAGAAACAAGATACGATCAATCTAAAACAACCTAGCTCAGAGCAACAAACTGCAAGCTAGCCAGCTTAGCCAAAAACGAAGCAGAACCATGATCCATCCGAAGAAGCTTGCTCAGTTGGCCAAGAAGTTGCAGCAGCGGATGTCAGCATCCAGCGGCGGCCGGCACACGGCAGGCACCGCCGCCGGCGACTGCTGCAGCACGGCGTCTGCCGCGTCTCTCGCCGGCAAGGGCCGCTGCGCGGTGTACACCGCCGACGGGGCGCGGTTCGAGGTGCCGCTGCCGTACCTCGGCACGGCGGTCTTCGGCGAGCTCCTGACCATGTCCCGGGAGGAGTTTGGCTTCGCCGGCGGCGACGACGGCAGGATCACGTCCGTGCGATGCGTCGGTGATGGAGTACATTCTGTGTCTGCTCAGGAGAGACGCCTCCGAGGAGGTTGAGAGGGCGTTCTTGAGCTCCATGGCGAGACCTAGTTGCCACAACGTCGGAGCGTCAACCATCGACTCGCTGTTTGTACATAGATCTCGATGTAAAATGTTAGGGTTTATTACAAGAAATGAATCATTCAGATGATTGCAGTTCTCTCCCATCCATGTCTGAAACTCTGATCTCGTTGGTTCATTCAAACTGCGGCCGCTTTCGGCGGTGAGCGGGTGAGGATTAGTTATCTGACACGAAAAAATGTAGTAATAAATTAGTATATAATTAATTAATTATTAATTATAAATAATATAAAATATATTAATATGATTTTTTAAACATTTTTCATATAGAAAAAATAATCATAAAAAACCGTGTGGTCGTCATCGAGAGGTTTTGTGTTGGGCTCCTCTGTGTGCGCCGTGGGCCTCATCCAGAATGCAGGAACAGCCCCCATTGGCCTTTCTGGCCCAACTACACGCGGTCCAAATCATGGGCCTAATCTCTGTTCTGGAGTTTATGGGCTGAACTGATCCGCGTCGATTAAATAGGCCCACATTTCCCTGGAGACGGTAGGATAGGCCCATTTTGACAGCCCAGGGTAGGAGGGATCTCGTAGGCCTATTAGCGTAAGGGAGATTCCGGCCTAATTGCCCGAAATTATGGAATATTGTCTTATGGAATAAGGATAAAGTATAAAATGGAACTCGTGTTTAGTAGCAGACCAAAGCTACATATTTGAAGTTTCAGGTATTTGTATACCATAAAGGGTAAAATTCAACGTTTCACGATCAAGGTACCAAGCGAAAGGTCCTATATGGTGTTTTGGACAAGGACAGTATCTTTAGAAAATAAATCTGACCATAATTCTCTATCATATATAGAAAAATATCAACAAATATATGATTTTTAAAAAATATATTTCAAGATTAAATATTTGCAGTCTCCATTGTTGCAAGAAAATATTCTAAACATTACTTATAGTCAAAGTTATAAAAGATTACACTTGTCTAAAACCATAAGTATTATAAAAATAGAGGTCTTCACTCCGTCCTAAAATATAAGCATTAGTAGTATTTAAATCTTGTTTTAAAATATAAGTATTTATACGACTATTCTCCGTACTAATTGTTCTATACACCACTTCTCATTAAAGATTATTACTATTTTATCTCTCACCCTCGTTCATTTATCATTATTAAAAGTAATTGTAATATTTTATTTTCAATTTTGATTTTTGCTAAATAATTTAGAAATATTTATATTTGTCACGGATGCACGGACCTAGTAAGTAGGAAGGGCTGAAAGATAAAGTGCACCCATATGCAGCCACTTGGAGGGCAGCCCTGGACCATACAAGTTGAGCACCCGGCGACGATTCGGCGGCTTTCCAGTCGTTTCAGAATCAAAACCAGGGACGGCAGCAAAACAATTCTGACAAAGAAACCATGGACTTCTTGGGCAACAGTGCAACACACAGTAGACAAGACTTGCATGCAGCACTGCAACAACCGCAATCGAAAGAACAATGCAAGAAATTGCCTGCAGGATCAACCAACCACCGTCTTGAACACAATTGCCGTGTGGGCTCTATCAGTTGCTCATGCAACAGACACGATTTAGACAGGTTTGGGACCCTGATCTTAATGTGCTGTACAGTTGTAGATGATCACCAGTGAATAGTGATCCTAGCAAGTTGGACTGACTCCCATCACTCACCTCTCTGGCCTTCACCAAACTCAATTCAGGTCCCATGGAAGTCTCACCAAATGATCTAGTAATAACCTTGCACGTACAAACACCACTCATGACCATGTCTCCTGGCCCATCACTTTGATGATAGCTACACTTGTTCCTTGATCTTTTCCTTCATCCAACTTGACCTATAAATTCTTGGCCAGCTGAACACATCAACAAAGTACCAGCAGTCTAGCCATTGAATCTCACATCAACAAAGTGCGCAGCTAGTTCAGCCAAAAGCCAAAGCAGTCAAGCAGAGCCATGATCCAAGCAAAGAAGCTTGTTCAGTTGGCCAGGAAGCTGCAGAAGAGGATGGTGTCACCATCCGGGAGTGGCCGGCAGACGGCAGGCACCGCCGGCGATTGCAGCAGCACGGCGTCTCTCGCCGGCAAGGGCCACTGCGTGGTGTACGCCGCCGACGGGGCGCGGTTCGAGGTGCCATTGCCGTACCTCGGCACGGCGGTCTTCGGCGAGCTCCTGGCCATGTCCCGGGAGGAGTTTGGCTTCGCAGGCGGCGACGACGGCAGGATCACGTTGCCGTGCGATGCATCGGTGATGGAGTACGTTTTGTGTCTGCTTCGGAGAGATGCCTCTGAAGAGGTTGAGAGGGCGTTCTTGAGCTCCATGCCGAGGGCCTGCCACAATGTCGGAGTGATCAACCATCGATTTGCTGTTTGTATATAGACTCCGATGTGGAATTTTTAGGGCTGTTAGATGAAATGATTCATTCAGATGATGCACAAGTGAATGTTCTCTTGAAGTACTATTCTTCCATCCATGTTGTCTGAAACTCTGAACTCGATCGTTGGTTCTTGTCATTTATCTACTCTTTTGAGGGCTCGAGGCAAATGCATTTTTTGTGGCCGTCCTGATTGAGTCTCTTAATCTCTTTGGTTGCATGCGAACACACGAAATTTCTCACGAGGGGTAATTTTACCACCTTGAGACGGTAACAAGAGGATAACTTGAAAGCCTTTTTTTATCATACTTATAAAATACCAAAAGATATCACGTTAGTACAAAATTTGAGTAATTTTATCATTATTGATAAAGTACGGGCAGAGAGATAATATATTTTATAGTGTAAAATTTGGTAACTCTAATTACAACTTGAGGTACTAACATTTTAAATGCAAATTTTGGTATCTGGAAGTACTTTCTCCAGACGGTAAAATTGTCCATAAAATTTAGTACATTCAATTACAAGTATTTGGATATATTTAAATTTTGAGATTTGCTTCGTCCTAACATCGAGTAAACAGAATTTTGTAACTGACCATGGCGTGAAGTTTCTTGTTTTTTCTGGAGAGTGACGAGCAGAAGCAGCTAGCTCTCTTACTAGGCGCAAACTTGGTGCAGTGGGTTTATAGCTCAACTGGAGGAGCTCAGTGATCTGACGGCGAAATGAGCACTGTACCTGCAGTGTTGCTGGCAGGGTCAGATTTTGATGGAGATCGAAGCCGCCGGCGCCAGCCGACCGCGAGCGCATTCCGGCATCGCCACGGCGGCCTACTGGCGACTGCCATCATATGACGTCATGATTCAGCGATTTCAGACCGTCCTCTTTCAGTATCAAAACCAGGGGCAACGAAACAATTCAGACAAGAAAACCATGCATGGGTTGAATGGATTCAGTTCCTCATGCAAAGACACAATTCAGACATGTATGGTGATGAGGAGGTCCCAGACTCTGGGCCATGGAGGCATGGATCACCAATCATCCCTGCAAGTAGCTAGCAGTAGCAGTGACTCCATCACTCACCGCTCTGGCATTCACCAAAACAGCCGGTCCCAATGGAAGTCTCATCAAACTCTCAATGATCCAGCAACCTTGCACCTAGAAACACCACTCATGGCCTTGTCTCCTGGCCCATCCCATCCACTTGAACTTTACCTTCAATGATCTTCACCTATATATTCTTGGCCAGCTGAACATACGCATCCACTTCATTCAGAAACAAGATACAAGCAACCTAAGCATTGAGCCTCAGATCAACAGAGTGCAGCTAGTTCAGCCAAAAAACGCACAAGAACCATGATCCATCCAAAGAAGCTTGCTCAGCTAGCCAAGAAGTTGCAGCAGAGGATGGTGTCAGCTGGCGGTAGCCGACAGAACGCAGTCACCGGCGACGATTGCTGCAGCACGGCGTCTCTCGCCGTCGCCGGCAAGGGCCACTGCGTGGTGTACACCGCCGACGGGGCGCGGTTCGAGGTGCCATTGCCGTATCTGAGCACGGCGGTCTTCGGCGAGCTCCTGACCATGTCTCGGGAGGAGTTTGGGTTCGCAGGCGACGATGGAAGGATCACGTTACCGTGCGATGCTCCTGTGATGGAATATCTCATGTGCCTGCTTCGGAGAGATGCCTCTGAAGAGGTCGAGAGGGCGTTCTTGAGCTCCATGGCGATGCCTTGCCGCAATGTCGGAGCGCTCAGCCATCAACTTGCTGTTTGTACATAGCTACTGATGTAAAATGTTAGGATTATTACGAGAAATTAATCCATTCAGATGATGCAAAATGCACAATTTTCCTGCCAAAATTCTTGCTTTCTTGTCTGAAGCCTGAAACCTGAACCCTGAACTCGTTGATTCTCGGGTGTGTCTACTCGATCCGTAAGATGCATGCCCTTGTGTTTCAGGACCTTCCGATCAACATCGAACGGCGCAGATCGATGCTAGAGGAGAAGCCTGGAGACTTTTTACAGATAGGCGCCCGAATTACCCTGAATTACCTTTTCGTCCACGAATGTGAGGGGCCAGTGTTTTCCTCGCGCCGCCGGCGGCGGCGGCCACCACTGGGGCTCCGTTCCCCTCTTCCCATGCGGCCTCGCCTCCCTGAGACTGCTTGGCGGCGGCTCTGGGTGCGGTGTCATCGTCAGAGGGCGTGCGCCGGTGGCTTCTCATCGGCTCGCCTCTCCATGTTCTGGTGAGAGTTTTGAATCCCAAATGGGCTCTCTAATCGGTAGCAGATGCCACACTTATCATTTTTCTTGTTTATTTGTATCGATGTGTGGATAGATTAGTTGATGGTTTCCTGATTTGCTGTATTACACATGTTTAAGCATGGGCATATAGTGCACGCTTTCTGAAGCCGCAAAGAAATGATCTTTCTAGTAGAGATTAGTTCCACCTCCACTAATTTCCTTTTTTTTCTTTTTACTTCTGCTAGGTACTGTATTAAATTGTAGGGTCAGAAGCTGATATATGGTACCTAGAGATTATCTGGTTGAAGTGATCATCACACATATGTTACTATGTTAGTATGGGCATAATGGAGAAATTCTGCCAGAAGAGTAATGCCTACGGGTTATCTGGTGTAGACATGCAGATTTTTGTGGATTGCGATCTTCTGATGGCTGGATGTTGCTCCTCATTGCTTGTAAGTTGTTATTACCTCTAAAAGAATTTTTTTTCCCATTCAACATGCACTTCATATTGGTTGATCCTGACTTTCTGACATATGGTCTTAAGGATACACTTGTTATTGCATCTCAGATATGATTTTCTTTCTCCGGAGCAATGTCCGTTTCAGGGATATAGTATTCCACACTGCATGAATGTTGGATGCAGTCT
Organism: Oryza brachyantha; assembly: GCF_000231095.2. Taxonomy (NCBI): domain Eukaryota; kingdom Viridiplantae; phylum Streptophyta; class Magnoliopsida; order Poales; family Poaceae; genus Oryza; species Oryza brachyantha. The sequence continues at coordinate 14,344,559 of NC_023171.2, forward strand.
ATATTACAAACCGTGTTCCAGAGTGTCCTATAGTTCACTAGAAATCCTGTACATTACTCCCCATACTGCTTTGTTGGGCAAGTCTCCTGTCTATCTCTATATACTTTTTTGAAAAACTAGTACTTCCAAAATGTCCTATATTTCACTAAAAAGAATTCAGTTGTCCTATTTGATGACGACAATGGCAGCTCAGTAGCTATGCTGAAACCTGAAACTTGAAACCAGTCAATACCCACAGAAACCATGCAGACCAAGAAACATGGACTGAATCAGTGATTCAATAGTATGACATGCCGCATATGAAACTACAAAGAGAAAACTCTAGATACTGCAGAAACTGGAAACTAGTTAGTGCCCACGGAAACTATGCAGAATTGCAGACCAAGAAACATTGACTGACCAATGATTTCAATGTTATGGCATTCTGCGGATGAAACTATAATCAGGAAACTCTAGATATTGCAGCACGTTGCCTGGATTGGACACCCATATGATCAAGATGGCCAGGATAGGAGCATTAAGTCTAGCTGTGCATTGTACTAGCTCTCCGCAGCACAAAGGGAACATGACCAAATGGCTGGCTGGTCCATAGTTACTAAATGCTCAAAGGATTCCTATTGTACAAGTCGGTACTACAGTACGTCTCGCCAATCATCCAACCAGTTGCAGTGGCTCCATCACTCAGCAAACAGCTGGGCCCATTAAAATATCATCCAAATCACACCGTCTCCTACTTCAACAATTGCGCGGCAACATTGATGGCTTTGCCTCCTCTGGTCCTGCCCACCACTCGGGCTGCCCATGCACTGCCTTCTCTTCCTTCACCTATAAATCCATTGCCTTCTCAACACAACCATTTCATCTGCAAACAACACATTAATCTAAGCATCTGTGCTTCACACCTCCAGAGCAAAAATGCATTTAGCCAGGAATACAGTAGAACCATGATCAGTTCAAGGAAGCTTCCTCAATTGGCCAAGAAGTGGCAGAGGATGGTTGCATCCAGTGGACGGCAGACTGCAAGCATCGATGGCTGCAGCACAGCCACAGCATGTGTCGCCGACAAGGGCCATTGTGTATTGTACACCACTGATGGGGCACGATTCGAGGTTCCACTGATGTACCTCAACACGGCGGTCTTCTGTGAGCTGTTAAGGATGTCTGAAGAGGAGTTTGGCTTCACATGTGACGGCAAAATCGCATTGCCTTGTGATGCCCAGTGATGGAGTACGTGATGTGTTTGATTACGAGAGAGGCCTCTGAAGAGGTTGAGAGGGCACTCCTGAGCTCCATAGTTAGGCCTTGCCATAACACTAGCTGTGTGGTTCCACCAATGAGACTCAATCAGCAATTTGCTGTTTGCAGCTAGTATGTATGGTTTTTGTTCAACCCAATGTAAATTATCAGGATTATAGAATATGAGACAAAGATACAAACTTTTCCTAGCAGCACGGCGCACCAATTTCTCCTTGAAAATGTTGATTTCCTGTGGTTATTCTCATCAGCATCCTTTTTCCATGTTGGGTGTTACAGATACCATTTGAGTAGTTTGCTATGCCGCGAGTAGTTGCCATAAACTGTTGAAGGTCTCATGTACCACTTGGTAGTTTGAGGGCCTCCTTGCGACATCCTCTTGTCGTGAGCCTTCTACCTTTGGGTGTAAACTTGTAAATTCTTTCCCCCTTAATGAAATTTTGTTGGCAATCATTCGGCCAGCCCAGCAAAAAGTTTGCTAACTGAATTATCCATTGATGAATTTTGAAATATTTTTACAAATGTTGAATAAAAATAGATGTCTAGGAGTTTCTGAATGGCAAACACTAATGAAGAATAAACTTCGTTGATGGCTTAGCAATAGTGTTGGAATCACTATTTTCTTTCCTTTATCACCTTTTCTTTATTTTTCTCTCATAAATCTTCCCTCTGATAAAGAAATCAACATCTCTCATGCTATGTTTCAGAAAGACATATGACTGGCTCAACAATGGCACCAGCCAGTTGTAATCCTGTAGGTCCATATCGGAAAGTATAGGAAGAAGCAATGGAATGGAGTTCACATGAGATGTTACTAGCCAAATAGTCCACCCTCTAAACAGGCAGTATGACCTTGTCGAGAAATTTCTTATTTTTTTGGGAGCACTGGATGCATTTAATCGATCTGCTAGTTCAGGAACAACGTGTTCTGTTCTGGGCATGAAGTCCTCACAACCAAAGGTTGTTTTAGATATTTTAAACATGATACAATCACATACCTAATATACTTGATTTTTCATTGCAGGCTCAGAAATGGCACTGACCCTGACACGTTGGACCCAACCTACATGCGGTCCTCATGAGGCATTGCTTCTTGGACACTGAAACACGTCAGTACGGCCACACAATGTGGTGTCCATGCATCCGCACACTGTTTTTATGGCTCCAACATAACTGATGGCCCTACAGAAATGTAAATCAGAACCATATTGCGTGGCCTTGAAACCTTGCATGTTCTGAGCTCATGGCCTTGCCCCTTGCCAGCTTGCATTGATAGTTGCACTTAAACCACAAGCCTCTCGTTCCCTCACCTATAAATCCATCATTTTAGAACCACCACTTCATCCACAAGCTAAACACATCTCCTAGCTCAATACTACCTCATACAAAAACTTCAGGCCAGAAAGGAGAAGCAACCATGATCAGTGCCAAGAGACTCGCTCAGATGGCAAAGAAGTGGCAAAGAATGGCAGCCCTTGGGAGGAAGAGGCTCACATGGACGATGGCTAAAGGAGCCGATGAGTGCTGCAGTTCTGTTGCAGTGAAGGGCCATTGCATCATGTACACTGCTGATGGGAGGCGGTTTGAGGTCCCGTTAGCATTCCTCGCCACAACGATCTTCGTAGAACTGCTCAGGATGTCTCAGGAGGAGTTTGGCTTCACAAGCGACGGAGGGATCACATTGCCTTGTGATGCAGAGGTTATGGAGTATGTCATGTGCTTGCTCAGAAGAAATGCATCAGAAGAAGTTGTCAGGGCATTCCTGAGCACCATTGTGAAGCCTTGCCACTATGGAAATGGTTTTGCACCATCATTGGGGTCTGTCCAACAAGTAGCAGCTTCGAGCTTCTGAAAGTTCACATAGAATTAATCTTTCTCCTTTTCCCCCTCTTCTGAATGATGTAAATATATATGGATACATGAAGTGAGAAATAGAGATTGCAATTATTCATACCAAAGGAACCTGTTCGTTCTCTCTGTTTTTTTTATTAACTGAAGTTGCTTGTGACTCCTGAGTTCTGCAGTTCTGGGTTATGTATTTTTGATTGCATAAGAAATGTTGTATTTGTACAGGCTTTATGCAGGTAGTTCAAAATTTTCTGGATAGTGCTGGACCGGCTGATGAAACAAATTATGGAAGCAAACAGTCAACCAAAGCTATCTGGTGCTAGTAGTCAAAACTTAAAATGGGTAACATGTCATGTTCAGAACCATGTGTAAATGTACATTAATCTGAAACGGTCCTTTACCTAAAAATCCAGAGAAAAATAATCGAAGCAGCTCTGAACCCTTGCTCGTCTTGGCGTCTTGCATTTCTGCGTGGTGTAAATATAAACATGTGGGAAATTTATCTGTACTTGTACATTCTCTCAACCTTAATGAAATTTGGCTGCCAGCTCTTTCTGGTCAAAAATGTGTTCTCAAAATGAAAATTTAAATTAAAAAGAATATACATAGCTTCAGCACAAAAACATGTCAAAAGAATCACACACATGGCCTGGCATTCCTCTCAAACAGAGAAAAGTAGAGAGAAAATATGGCTGTCTAGCAAGAGGTATATTACTAATTATGGATAGTTTTTCTGGCCTAAAACGTTTTATTAAGCTCATCAACAACTAGAAACATCAATATGCAAATGCAACACATGCAGACTGATAAGTTGAATACGACATCAGACCCTGAAACGTGATCCAGATGATTATTCAGGTACAATAATCTTATGATACAATACCCTTTCAAGAAGGAAATACTCACAGCAAACATCTATGTGTAGTAGTACTTGCAAAAGAAATGAAGTAGAAGAAAGAGCAACTAAATGAACACCACATGAGATGCTGGAGCAGACCATGTGCTAGACTGGGACAATACTTCTTTTTATGAATGTTCAGAAAAAAAAAAGGATTACAATGCACATCACAATTTCAAGCCTGCATTCAGAGCACCAAATTGGGTAACCAAGAGCACCACAAGCTGTAGATAGTACTGAATCCAGGAGTCACTGGTATCTCTGATAGAAACTGAGCTGCGGCGAAACCGTTGGCCCCAATTAACATGTTGTTCTCACGCAGCTAGCTTGTTCCCATCGCTGTTCAGTATGGCAGCCACAAATGATTGAAAGCAACTCTTTGGCCGGCCTGGCATAAAGAAAAGAGATTGAAAGCAACTGGCTCTTGCTCTTTGTTTCCAGCATGAAATGAAAGCTTGCTCCCATCAAAATCTGACCCAAATCAATCATCCTGCGACAACGCATGCGCCGATCCCATGGCCTTGTCCCTTGCCAACTCATCTCAAATATCAATGCCATCTGTTCTGCACCTCTTCTCCATTGCCTATAAATTCAGCATCTAGCAGACTGAACACCACCACATTTCATCAGCTCATCCACAAAGCAAGCGTTGCACCTCATAGCACATCTCATCAGATTTCCTGCTCAAAAGCACCAAGATCAAGAATCAACCATGATCAGTGCCAAGAGACTTTCTCAGCTGGCCAAGTGGCAGAGGATGGCAGCACTTGGAAGGAAGAGGCTCACGATGAAAGCCAAAGAAAATGAAGAATGCTGCACTTCTGTGGCAGGCAAGGGCCACTGTGTCATGTACACAACAGAAGGGAGCCGATTCGAGGTCCCGTTGGCATACCTCGGCACTGCAGTCTTCACTGAGCTCCTCAGGATGTCCCAGGAGGAGTTTGGCTTCACAAGCGATGGCAGGATTATGCTGCCTTGTGATGCCGCAGTAATGGAGTATGCCATGTGCTTGCTCAAGAGAAATGCTTCAGTTGAGGTGGAGAAAGCATTGCTGAGCTTCATGGTGGCACCTTGCCATTACTCTGGCTGTATGCCAACTGTTGTAGTCAACCAGCAAATTGCCTGCTTGTAGTTGTATCCTGTTCTGTACTATACCGGGATCAGTTTAGAATAGTTAGATATTGTTAATAGAAAGAGGAAAATTGCCATGTAAGTCTTTCAATCTTGCAAGCAATAAAGAAAACGGCCAGCCAACATGTGCTGCCATTTTCTTTCCTTCAATTGATGTTGCATACAGGAATGAATTTCACTCTTTGTTATATGACAACTGCTGTCTGCACAGAGTACTCAAGTATCAACAAATTTCTGTACAACCTATTACACACTTCTGATAAAATAAAAGAAACGATCAGTTGCCACAAAGAACAATTTCAACAATGAAACATAAAAAATAAGGACTGATTTCAGAAGGCCATTACAAATCAGCTGATTTCAGAAGGGCCATTACAAATCAGAAATGATAAGGACTGGAGCAATGTAAAAATCACAGGATGGATGGAGATCAATTATTTGAAGTCTGTAGTAAAAGGCTTACTTATGGAGAAAAACATGTGATGACGTTTAGCTGCTACCAGAATAAAATGTTGTTAAAGGCTTAAAGCTATTATTTTTAAAGAAGGCAGTGTGTCATCGATCATAAGGCTAGTTATTTTTTTTCGTTCACAATTTTCAGCTAAATTTTCCATACCATGGTTTGCAGCTGGTTGTAGACCCATAGGAAAGCCCAGAGAAGATGCTAAGAACCTGATGGCACATGCGATGCTACAAATCAGGTAGGCAATCAATCAGGATTATATAGACTACACTGTTCATCAATTCCACAAGAATGATTAGTTAACTTGGTCCCTTTCTCACCAAATAAAATTGTTAAGCAGGTTATTCAAGTGTACACACATCAATCCAATAGAGACTGGCTTCTCGTCTACTTATAAAGATTGATGATTGCTGAACCATAAGTGCTACGCATCCCTGTTATGCAGTCGCAGTTGTGTTGCATTCCAAAGTACACACAGAGGAAGCCCTGATCAATTTGAAATATTAGTCAGCTCCAATAAACATGAGCAGATAATCTTTCACTCTCACAAAATATGCCTAACATATTGGAATCCATCAACAAAAATATGGACAGAGGTCTGCTATTATCTACATGCATGATAGCTGACAGAACTGCCCCTCACGCCGTCGTGCATCGGACACAATTAACATGGGCTCCTCGTGCCTCTCATCCTCTAAACATGTCACTATGGCATCCAGTGCAAAGCAACGTGTGCAGAACTCAAACGCTAAGACATGCATGCAGCAAGCACTTGTCCCCATCAAAATCTGATGCAACTTAGTTACACTTAGCATGGCATGTTGCAGTATCATGGCCCTGTCCCTTGCTCACAAATCAGGTGGCATTGACAATGGCATATCTCACTGGCACGCCATCACTTTACTCTTCTATAAATTCAGGACACTAGCTCAATACCATCAGCTCATCCAGACTCGGAAACTGAGCACCACACCTCACAGCATACCTATTCAAATTTCCAGCTGAAAAACAACACAACAACCAGCCAACCAACCATGATCAGCGCCAAGAGACTGGTTCAATTGGCAAAGAAGTCGCAAAGGATGGCGGTCCTCGGGAGGAAGAGGATCATGGGGAAGGCACAAGAAACTGAAGAATGCTCCACTTCTGTAGCAGTCAAGGGCCACTGCATCGTGTACACAGCCGATGGGAAGCGATTCGAGGTCCCATTGGCGTACCTTGGCACAGCGGTCTTCAGTGAACTCCTGAGGATGTCCCAGGAGGAGTTTGGCTTCATCAGCGATGGAAGAATCGTGCTGCCATGTGATGCTGCAGAGATGGAGTATGCCGTGTGCTTGCTCAAGAGAAACGCCGCAGTCGAGGTGGTGGATGCATTGCTCAGCTCTATGCTAATGCCTTGCCACTGCACTGGTAGTATGGTGCCAACTGTTGGAGTCAACCAGCAAATTTCCTGTCTGTAGCTTCCTGTATATCAGGATCAATTCAAAATAGTTAGATGTAGCTAATAGGAGGAAAATTGCTATGTAAAGTGTTTCGCTCTTGCAAGTAATCAAGAAAACAGCCAGACAACATATACAGCCTTTTTTTCCCTTTAAATTAATGTAGCGTACTGGAATGATTGCATTTATTTTATATGAGAATTGTTCAATGCACAAAGTACTATCACTACTCAACAAGTTTATGTACAATATATTCTGCGGTTCTCATAATGAGGAAATGAAACCACATGACCAGGCGGCAGAAACAATGTTTTCAATGATGAATCATTTGATAAAAACTTTGGAAGTGCATTAGGAATCAGAAATGAGGACTAAAGTGATGTGAAAATCACGAAATGAAAGGAAGCCAGTCATTTTAACCCAGCAGGCATAAGTCGGTTTTTGAAGAAAAAACATTTAGTGATGTTTAGCTTCTACCAGAATAAAATGTCGTTAAAGATATAACCTTTAAAGAAGGCAGCGGCCAGTAGGCCTGCAAATGCTGAAAGGCAATACGTAACCCATCATAAGAATAGTCCATTTCTCCACATTTATTAGCTGAATTTTACATACCATGGTTTGCTGCTGATTGTAGACCCATAGGAAAGGCGAAGATGCAAATAATTTTGTACCAGATGGTATGCTACCAATCATAAGGCCATCAATCATGATTATATAAGTTGAAATGTCCAGTAAGTTGAAACTTGCAAACAATGATCAGTTCTTGGCCCATTCCCCACCAAATCAAATTTTTAAGCCGGTTTATACAAATATAGTAACCATAAGTGCGATAAATCCCTTAAGTACAAAAATAGGACCCCTTAATCATTTTGAAGTATTTGGCTTGTCCAATTTAGAAAAGCAGATAATCTTTCACTCTCAACAAAATATGCTGAACGAAATGGAATCACCAATAGAAAGCTGGACCAGAGGTACCTTCACCATGCCTATCTGCTCTTATCCACAATAGCTGATGGAACTGCCCCTCGCGCCATCATGCGTTGGACCCAATTAACATGGGGTCCTCATGCCCCTCATCCACTAAACATGTCACTACGGCCTCCAGTGCATAGCGATGCGTGCAGAACTTGACCACTAAGAAATGCACGCAGCAAGCACTTGTCCCCATCAATATGTAATTCAATTAGTTATACTCAGCATTGCATGTTGCAGTATCATGGCCATGTCTCTTGGTGGTACATCTGACTGACATCGACACTGGAACACCATATTTTCCCTACTCTATAAATCCAGAGAGACTGGCTATCTCAATACCATCAGTTCACCAGCTCATCCATAGCCAGAAACTAAGCATCACACCTCATAGCATACCTATTCAAATTTCCAGCTGAAAAATCAGACAACTCACCATGATCAGCTCCGAGAGACTGGTTCAATTGGCAAAGAAGTGGCAAAAGATGGCAATCCTTGGTAGAAAGAGGATCATGGCAAAGGTCCAAGATATTGAAGAATGCTCCTCTTCTGTAGCAGCCAAGGGTCACTGCGTTGTGTACACAGCCGATGGGAGGCGGTTCAAGGTCCCGTTGGTGTACCTTGGCATGGTGGTCTTCAGTGAACTCCTGAGGATGTCCCAGGAAGAGTTCGGCTTCACCAGCAATGGCAGAATCGTGTTGCCTTGTGATGCTGCAGAGATGGAGTATATCATGTGGTTGCTCAAGAGGAATCCCTCAGTCGAGGTGGTGAATGCATTGGTCAGCTCTATGCTAATGCCTTGCCACTGCACTGGTAGTATGGTGCCAACTGTTGGAGTCAACCAGCAAATTTCATGCTTGTAGCTTCCTGAGAAAGTGTCATGTGTCTTCTCCTGTAGTTGTATTCTGTACTATATCAGGATCAATTCAAAATAGTCAGATGTAGCTAATAGAAAGAGGGAAATTGCTATGTAAAGCCTTTCACTCCTGCAAGAAATTAAGAGAACGGCCAGACAACATATGCAACCATTTTTGCCCTTAAATTAATGTTGCATTCAGGAAGGATTGAACTTTCTACCTGTGTCTCAAAATATAAGGGATCTTGGCTATGCATTTGTAGCCAAAAATCCCTTCTATTATGGGATAGAGTACTCTAACTACTCAATTCATTCTGTGGTTCTGATAAAATAGTGAGGAAATGAAATGATCGCTTGATCAGGCGGCACAAACAACATTCAATGATGAATCATTGGATAAAGACTTCAGGAGTCCATTAGGAAACAGAAATTCATTTTAACTATGCAGCAAAAGGCCGTTTTTTGAAGAAAGAACATGTAATGATGTTTAGCTGCTACCAGAAGAAAATGCATATATTAGCACATACTAGAACGAAAAATGATTATATACTCCTTTGAACGAAAACTGTCACATATTAGCACATACTAGAACAGAAGTTTCTGTACTTAAAAAACAAAGGTGAAGAGACGAAACTAAAGCCAGCACACCCTGGTTCACAACTTGTGGAAGCTCAAAGGAAGTGCAGGAAAACTACTCTCTAAAAATGGATGTGGCATGATACATTACAAATCAAGGAGACCAATCAAAACTGAGATGGAAAATTTCCAGCAGTTTGCTTAAAACCAATTGAGGCACACAATACTACCCCCCTAGGCCCTGGTCATGGCATTAGTCTACACCAAATGAAATTAGTACTGATAAGCACTGAAGTTTCAATCATTAGACTCTAGGCGCACAAATCCGATCAAGTGTTGTGTGTCGTTTCCTTCTGCTAAGGAAATATGCATAGGGAATTATGAAAATTGGGAAAACACGAAAGCTTCGCAGAATAGTTGTGAGTACATGAGAAATGTACATTATACTTCGGGAAAAAAAAAGATAAATTCACATAGCAGACAACTTAAAACACTTTGCGGGGGTAATATACTTGGCAACTTACACCGCTTGGTAAATCCGAAAAAGGTTACATTTTTATGCCAATTAACAATTTAGATATATGCATATAGCATAGACATTCCAGGGGATAATGACCAAGGCCAGACAATCAGCAGAAGCTAGTCTTACTGCGCCAGATGCATAATATCATAATTTCTTCATTGGCGGAAAGAAAAAAAACTTCAGAAACTAGGCAGTTGGTGCAGCATACCCAAGCTAAAACAAATGTTACACAACAAGTTTTGTTTTTTTTCACTTTCCTGAATTACAGAAAGAATACTCAAAGATCTATAAAAAACTTCATCGAGATAAACAACTAGCACAAACAAATCCCTTCCATTGATACATTACCGATAAGAGGGGCTACTCACCTGATTCATTGTGGGCATCGATTTGACACCCGACGCCACCGCGAGCGCTGAGGGCGGCGGTGCCGCATTCACCGGCGCTGGCACACGAGTAAAGCAGTAGCGGCCGCCACTGCCGGCGGCGGCGGCGGACGGGATGGGATGATACCTCCATATGATAAAGGAAACTGCGAGGGTCTATCCATAAAATGTCCGAGTCAGCTCCACACGACTCGATCTTAACCGCCCATATTAATCGGACGGACGAAAAATACTCCAAGCCTTTAAGGCCTGATCAACTCTGAATTTCGGGTTTTTGTTGGCACGCCTTTTGAACTTCTAAACAAAATATTTTAGGTGGATATATACTCATCTGTTTTTTTATTTAACATCATTGAATTTTAGATCAATGTTTGACCATTTATTTATTTAATATATATATAATTACTATTTATTTTTGTTATGATTTGATTTATTGCTAAAACAACTTTAAACGTAACTTATAATTTTTTATATTTGCAAAAAAAGATTGAATAAGACAAACAGTCGAACCAGATCTAGAGTCAATGAAGTCAAATATAAAATGAAGAAAGCATATATACACCAAAATCTCATCCAAACAAAGAAAATTGGTTCAGGTTCATGAATGAATTGGAAGGAACGATTCTAACTTTTTACGTGAGACATCGGGAAAAGAACACTTTCCACCTGAATCAAACAAACCAAATAATCTGATTCTTTCAAGAAGAATCAGAATCAAAATAACACTATTAGGAGCTCTACCAAACAAACCCTTAACCTCAAATATCATGGTGTCGTTTATTTTTTATGAGATTTTTTTTCTGAGTTGTCTAATCATGTGATAGCTATTGAAGAGTATAAATTATTATATTAATTTCTACAAAGTTAAAATGTCGAGAAACTTTTATATACACAATTTTTGTAGGTAATACGCAATTCAAAAGATTGGAAAGTGTGTCAATAAATATCCAGAATGAATCAGCCATCATCCACGTCAACGAACATATCTAGCAGTCAGTCGACTGAAAAAGGTTGTCAGTCGATTCCCTCGTGACCGTACAATCTGAATCAAGCATGTGGACTGCAGACTAGTTCTCTCTCCAACGCACTAATCTTATGTCAATCGGACGGCTAGGACTATCGACTGACAAGCCGTGGAATTTTCAGTCGCTTTCAAAATAGCAAAGGCGAACGAACATTGCTTGAATTGTGTCCAACTATGAATTCTTTCTGCTTTCTTCAGAGCTCACTGAGAACAAGTATATGCCATGAAAGATTTCTGCGTTTTTCTTCAATCAATGTTTCCTAGAACTAATCATACAACATCTGATTGAACAAAATCACATACAAACAGCAAGTGATTGCTGAGAGCCAGCATTGTAGCAAGAAGGCCTAGCTATGGAGCTCAAGAACGCCCTCTCGACATCTTCAGAGGCGTCTCTCCTGAGCAGACACATGGCGTACTCCATCACCGACGCGTCGCACGGCAGCGTGATCCTGCCATCGTCGCCGCCGGCGAAGCCGAACTCCTCCCGGGACATGGTCAGGAGCTCGCCCAAGACTGCCGTGCCGAGGTACGGCAATGGCACCTCGAACCGCGCCCCGTCGGCGGTGTACACCGCGCAGTGGCCCTTGCCGGCGAGACACGACGTCGACGCCATGCTGCTGCTGCTGCTGCACCCGTCGGTGGTGCCGGCTGCCGCCATCCTGTGCTGCAGCTTCCTGGCCAACTGAGCGAGCTTTCTTGAATGGATCATGGTTGTAGTTCTTAGCTAAGATGCTCTTCGGCAATGAAGGTGTGATTTCTGTGCTGTTTTTAGATGAACTCAAGGGCTGGTGGTTGTGAACTTGTGATGACCAACAGAGCAAGCATTGTTTTTATAGATGAAAAGGGGTTAGGCAAGCTTAACTTAAGCATGGCTATGATCTCTGTTAGGTATGGGAGACAAGGCCACGAGTGTTGATGAAAATGCGACGTCGCACTATGCAGACCATGTCCATGGGAGGGACCAGCTATTTTAAAATCCAACGAAACTAGCTTGCTGGATGACTGATGATCATGTACTACTGCAGTGTATAGTAGACACTGACTCGTGATGGTTAGAGATACCGAACTAAGCGTGCATTATCCTCGTCCCCAGCTTACATTGTACCTTGTCTGAAATGTATGCGGCTTATGCATGTGACCTAAGTAATTATGATTTTTTTAACAAAATTTTATAAGTTAGATTATAATGCTACAACAGATACGCAAATCTAAATTCAATCTACACAGCAAAAATTAAAAATAACAAATTTATTTGTGCTTCGTAAGTATTGTTCGCTGCCTGGTTTTATTAAATTTTGTTTCTATAGTTGTATATCAATTTTAGCCTATGCATGTTTCTCTATACACTATTATCCTAATCAATTATGTCATTTTTTAAAATATATATATTATTATTTAGGTCGCATGCATATAATAGGTTCTATTGCACACATGTGTAAGAAGTCCTTCCCATACACGTCCGGTGCTGTTCAGGCAACTTGCATTCAGTTGTTGTGTCATCCAGAATTCCAGAGTATTTTGCGAGGCTGGTTTTGGCTCATTCAGGCTGGTTTTGGCTCATCCAGAATTCCAGAGTATTTTGTGTCATCCAGAATTCCAGAATTCATGTAGCACAACTTAATTTGCAGCATGCCTTGTGACTGATTCATTCAGATGTCAGCCCATGGGTTTCCTTTGTCTGAATTATCCTGTGGGCATCCGCTGGTTTTGGCTCTGAAAGAAAACGGCCTCAGCATCTGATCATGAAGAGCACTCGATCACTGCGTGCTTGGAATTTGGATCAGTCCATTTGCAGTATGCTGAATTGTTCAAGTGTGATACGCCTGTATTGAAAACGTGGCCTATATATCAGGCACACATCGTGGAGTACGTAGTCGACCCATCTGAAACACACGAAATTAAACAGGGTGCTCGGCACACAGTTCACTACGAAATGGCATGTGCTCATTTGCTTAAATCATTAAGAAATGCCTTTCTGACGAACTGGCTCTGGCAGCCTTGCTATTTGTTCGTCAAAATCTGACTTGGATACAGAGAGTGACGTCCATGTCTTGCATTGCATGTGCTGGAATGCTGGATGCACACGTCGAGCTCATGGCCTTGTCCCCTACCAAATGCCTTGCTCTTCGGCTATATATCCATGAGCTAGCCAGCCATCAAGACGACGGCGGCCGCCAGGGAAGACGACGCCGCCTGCAGCACGACCTCGCCGTCGCCGGCGGTGGCGGACAAGGGCCACTGCGCGGTGTACACGGCCGACGGGAGGCGGTTCGAGGTGCCGCTGGCGTACCTCGGCACGAAGGTGTTCGTGGAGCTCCTGAGGATGTCGCAGGAGGAGTTCGGGTTCGCGAGCGAGGGGAGGATCACGCTGCCATGTGACGCGTCCGTGGTGGAGTACGTGATGTGCTTGCTGAGGAGAAGCGCGTCGGAGGAGGTCGAGAGGGCGTTCCTGAGCTCTGTGGCGACGATGATGCAGTGCCAAAATTCAGGCTGCACGATGCCGCCTGTGGCGCTGCACCGTCAGTTTGCAGTTTGCACCTAGTTCATGAATCCTGAATATGTTCAGAGTTTTGCACTTCGTGTTCTACATTTTTGCATGTCTTTGTGCAATCTCATGTAAAGATAGTTCAGTACAGGAGAATGGAAAATGAAATGCTAATTGAGTACCAGCATTCGATTGCAAATTTTCAGTACACTTAGCTTTTGTTTTTTTGAGGGCGAATACAGTTAACTATGAACTGTAAGATCGTTCAGACTCCAGACTATATGCCAGGATCAGGAATTGAAGTGATTTACATTAATCTGAAGAGCAATTTAAAATCCTTGAGTACCGGGATGTAACAAATTTTTTAACATAAATTTTGGTATCTACAGATATTTTCTTAAGGACGATAAAAGAGCAATTTTACTGTCATTAAAATTGCTCATGATAAAATTGTCCTAATCTGAAAAGGGGAAAGCGATTATAAATATTTTCTCCTGCTACAGAAGATACGGAGGTATCAGATTTATATCCCAAACCTTATAGATAATGTAGGATCGAAACAGAGTTAAACAGACCTACCAGAGGGTGGGTGAATGGTAGAGAAAACCAAAACCCAAAAAATCTTTCCTTATACCACCGCTACCTTTATCTCGCCGCTCCTGTGCCGCCGATCAGATCGTCGAAATCCAGAAAGTCACCAGCGCCGATCAGATCGTCAGAATCCAGAAAATCACTAGTAGATGAAAGTCGAAGACGTAGATCAAATGAACTTCTTTATCGCATCAACTAGAATTTACAAAGCGCACCAACAACGCCCCTCTCAAAATTGTTGATCTAGAACCAACAACTATTCAACTCAAATTTTCTAATTCTAAATCTCACAAAAAGCATACCGAGGATATACCCCTCGGTCTCTATTTATAGCAAAGTAAATCTATCAATTAGACTTAGACTCAGACTCGACAAACAAAGCCACGTCACGCGCGTAGACCGATCCACCCTGATCGGTCTCAAAATATATCTCTTCCTGTGCTACAGTAATCCAAACGAACACTGTAGCATCAACCAACTAATCCTATATCCAAAAAGCAATAGCCACCGTGCGATGTACGACCATCAATCCGAACATACGCGCATCTGCCTCTGCCCGCTACAGTAGCCCGATTACTGTATCGTACTGTAGCAGAGTACTGTAGCAACTCTAGATTTCCTGTTTTTCCGATCTGGTTTTGAACCGATTTACTTCACGATTTTTCCCGTGTTTACACAACCAACACGTAAGCCCATTACGACTCTATTCCCACACGGTGTTCCTCCACCATGTGTTACCTCGTATTCAATATCGTCACCTGGCATCCTCGATCGTCCGGACCTCAGCTCCTCCCTGAGCCTAGTCACGATCCCACCGTCGTTTACCGATATTGACCTTCGAGAATCACGACTTTAGTCTAACCATGTCACATGACATCCCGACCATCCAGACCTCGATTCCTCCCTGAACCTAGTCATGGTCCTCGGCATTGATCACAGTTGACCTCAAGTCACCTACACACATAGAGACAAACCAACCGCTTCCGCTTCCAGGCACAGATATCGCAACCTGACCCACATTAGTAACACACACTCACACAACAACATACCCGTTTCCAGACCAAATTCTGTCACTTTACAAGCCAATTGTTCATCACAATATATAGATCATGACTCTCATGATCTTACAGATAACACCTCATAAGTTCTACCACATGGACAAATTAAAGATATTTCAAAAAAATAGTTAAGGACAAATCATAAAACAGAAGCTTGCAATCAGTAGCATCACCAAATTTACAGGGACCAACAAGGCCTAAGTTACTCTACTCCCACGTTTCTAGATATTTGTAGTGACGAAGTTTCAAGCTAGCAAGCCACATATTCAAGAAGTCCTTAAAACTCGAATTTTCATAGATATAGATATTCATTTATAAAAATTTCAAGTGCCTAGCTAGGATACCAAATAGCACTGAAGGTATAATCGAACATGGAATAATATTAATTCCACCTGGCAAAATTCATGCTTAGAATACAAAAGGTAATCCTTAGAAGAAAGAGCTAGAGGAAATTAGCTCGAAAGGACTATATAGTTTTGTGATAATACTTCCTCCCGGTTTTAATAGATGATATTTTGACTTTTGAACATATATTTAACTATTATGAATAACACGTAACTATTATTTATTTTGCTGTGATTTGATTTATCAATAAATATACTTTAAGTGTGACTTACATTTTCATATATTTGCTAAAAAATTAAATAAAATGAATGATCAAATGTATGACTTAAAAATCAATAGTGTTATCTGTTAAAAAACCAGAGGATTATAAAGTTGAAACCTGGCTTAGGATATAGGAATAGCAAATATCACATTTGGCACTAAGCTCCACATGAATCTTTTGGCGTTTTCATTAAAAGTAAAACGCCATATTTGTAAATGAAAAATAATTTATGAACAAAATTTTTATATATATATTCTTAGTGATTTAAAAGCCAAAGACTGAAAAATAAACTTCGGTGAAAAGCCTCAAAATAACTCTAAAGTTAAGGTTGAAAATGTAACTTTTAGCTTATAAGCATAAGCAGAAGCAAAAAGATGGGATGGTTGCTTGTCGGATTAGCTGGTGTACACCATTTTGATGCTCTACTGTGAGAAAATTAAGGAATTTTTACTACTCATTTCGTATCCCTCACACCTTTCTTTACCATTTAATTCGCACTCTCTCAATGATTTTTGACACTTAGTTCATCACCCAATGTTTTCGCTTCTGCATATACTTATAAGCTAAAATTTAAATTTTTAACCTTAAATTTAGAGCTGATTTTGAGGTATTTTTTAGCATAGTTTATTTTTCAGCCCTTCCTTTTATATTGCTAAGAACACAAATATAAAAGTTTATCCATAAATTATTTTTCGTTCACAAATATGTCGTTAGGCTTCTTCATTCAAAAAGTGAAACAATCACCCTCAAATGTTTTTCAGAATTTTCCATTGTGTTTGCAAATTAAAATTTTAAAATTTTAGCACTTGATTTATTATAATACTACAGATTTAAATCCAAGTATCACAAAACTGCAGATCGAATATTGAAGTCCTCTACGCAACATCAATTTAAGGCGGGAATGGCAGCATATGTTGGCTGGCCGTTTTCTTTTGATTGCTTGCAAGATCCAAATGCTTAACATGGCAATCTTCCTCTTTCTATCTCACTACATCTAACTACAGAACAAAATACAACTACACAACTACAGGATCGGAGAAAACTTGGGCTCTCCAAGAAAAGCTACAGGCAAGAAATTTGCCGGTTGACTCCAACAGTTGACGCCACACAGCCAGAGGAGTGGCAAGTTGCCACCATGGAGCTCAGCAATGCTTCCTCCACCTCAACTGAGGCATCTCTCTTGAGCAAGAACATGGCGTACTCCATCACTGCAGCATCGCAAGGCAGCATGATCCTGCCATCACTCGTGAACCCAAACTCCTCCTGGGACATCCTGAGGAGCTCAGTGAAGACCACAGTGCCGAGGTACGCCAACGGGACCTCGAATCGGCTTCCTTCTGTTGTGTACATGACACAGTGGCCCTTGCCTGCCACAGAAGTGCAGCATTCCTCCTCATTCTCCTTGGCTTTCATCGCGAGCCTCTTCCTTCCAAGTGTTACCATCCTCTGCCACTTCTTGGCCGGCTGAGCAAGTCTCCTAGCACTGATCATGGTTGATTCTTGATCTTGGTGATTTTCAGCTAGAAATCTGATGAGATGTGGATGTGCTATGAGGTGTAGTGCTCGCTTTGTGGATGAGTTGATGAAATGTGATGGTGTTCGGTCTGGCAGATGCTGAATTTATAGGCAACGGAGAAGAGGTGCAGAGCAGATGATGGCATTGAGATGAGATAGAGTTGGCAAGGGACAAGGCCATGGGATCGGCGCATGCGATGTCGCGATATGATTGATTTGGATCAGATTTGCACGGGAGCAGGCAGTGTTTTCGGTGCATGCTGTTGCTTTCAATCATTTGTGGCTGCCATACTTCACAGCCTTGGGAACAAGCCGCGTGAGAACAGCATGCTAATTGGGCCCAACGCTTCGCCGCAGCTCAGTTTCTATTGGAGATATTATTAGTAGTGACTCCTGGATTCAGTTTGTGGTGTTTTCAGTTACCCAATTTGGTGCTCTGAATGCAGCATTGAAATTGTGATATGCATTGCTCACGACCCTAATCTGTTGTTTCTGAACATTCATAAGAGGAAATCTTGTCCCAGTCTAGTAGCACATGGTCTGATTTTTCCTCCAGCATCTCATGTGGTGTTCCTTGCACTTCATTTCTTGAAGGTGCTACTATACATAGATGATTGCTGTTAGTATGTCCTTTTTGGAAGGGTATTGTTTCATAAGATTATTGTGCCTGAATAATCATTTGAATCACGTTTTCAAGCTGAAGCAAGCACCTCTGGTTTTAGCTGAGCTTGTCAGTACAACGTTTAAGGGAAGAACAAAAAGTACATAACTAGTATATACCTCTTGCTGGAATGCCATATTTCCCTCTCCCTTTCTCTGATTTCAAGGAATGCCAGACCGTTTGTGTTGATCCATTTGCCATGTTTTTTTTGTGTGTTGACGTTATGTACATTCTTTTTAGTTTAACCTTTAATTTTGAGAACATATTTTCTACAAGGCCTGTTTTCCATTGAGTATTTTTATGATACAAATGGATATGCGGCATTACTTTGTTCCAGTTGCTATTCCCACATCTTAATGTTTATGAAACCCAGAATGCAAAACGAGCAGGACTCATAAATTCTTAAAAAAATTCTCTGCATTTTTAGGCAAAATATTTTGGGCGTGACAGTTTAGCTTGCCCGTTTGCTTCCATCAGTTTTTCTTGAACTGGTATAGGCCTATACAGAAATATTTGAACTACTTGTATGAATCAATATGCTACATTCGTTGATTCAGTCCAAAGCATGTAGAAAATATCCGATAGTGATGCAACCAAAAATACAAAACCTAATATTTGATTGCCACACATCCAGAGCTGCAGAACTCAGGAGTCATAAGCAACTTCAGTTAAGAAAGTACTACTGTAGTACGTATCTGATTGCTCAGCCACTAGCTAGTCCACTGCCATTGCCATTGCCATTGCCCCCACGGGGTGCGGCAAGTGATGGCCCAGCTAAAATCTAATCTGAATCTGGCTGCCTACCTTTCTAGGCGCCATTGCACACGTCGAGCTCATGGTCTTGTTCCCTACCAAATGGCTTGCTCTTCAGCTATATATCCATGGGCTAGCTAGACATCAAGAAAATCATCAGTTCAGCGTTTCACTCGCAAAGTCACAAGCTAGCCATTCCTAAGCAACTCACCTGACGACCAAGACCAACAACCAGCCATGATCCATTCCAAGAAGCTTGCTCAGCTGGCGAGGAAGCTGCAGATCAGGGTCAAGACGACAGCGGCCGCCAGGGAAGACGACGACGCCGCCTGCAGCACGACCTCGCCGTCGCCGGCGGTGGCGGACAAGGGCCACTGCGCGGTGTACACGGCCGACGGGAGGCGGTTCGAGGTGCCACTGGCGTACCTCGGCACGACGGTGTTCGTGGAGCTCCTGAGGATGTCGCAGGAGGAGTTCGGGTTCGCGAGCGACGGGAGGATCACGCTGCCATGCGACGCGTCCGTGATGGAGTACGTGATGTGCTTGCTGAGGAGAAGCGCAAAGGAGGAGGTCGAGAGGGCGTTCCTGAGCTCTGTGGCGACGATGATGCATTGCCAAAATTCAGGCTGCACGATGCCACCTGTGGCGTTGCACCATCAGTTTGCAGTCTGTAGTTAGTTTCCTGATGCTGATTCTGAAGAAGATATTCAGAGTTCTGCACTGCTTGTCCTACATTTTGCAAGCCTTGTGCAATTTGATGTAACATAGTTCAGTACATTAGAATGGAAATGAAATGTTAATTGGCGTAACAGCATTCGATTGCAAATTTGCAATGCTCTTAACTTTTGTTTGTTTTTGAGGGCTAATACAGTTAGCTATGATTCTATGAAGTACTCGTATAAGACCACAGTACATGATCACGAATTGAAGCAGTTTACTTTAGTAGCAAAAAGAAGAAGGGGACCGATTAACTTTTATTTACCTTATTTAATCTCGGTCTTAAGAAATACTCCTCGGTCATAAATATTTAGTGGTCGACTCCGGTGTATTTTACTGGTAGTATAATTTAATCTATACCATTGATCTATTTTTATTGGACGACTGTGATTAAATTATACTACCAATAATATTAGATGTATTAGAAATTTGAAGGGGTAATATCATCATTTTTATTGTGATCTTTATTAAAAAAACAAAATTACAAAATACTGCTAATCAAGTAATTAGCAAAGTACAAAAATACTCTTTTTTACTGGTAGTATAATACCACCAGTAAAATGCACCAGAGAGTTGTCCAAATATTTAACGGTATTGACTTTAAACATGTCACTTGATCATTTATCTTATTTAAATATTTAGTGAAAATATGGAAAAGTTAAGATTAAAATATCTTTAATAATAAAACAAGTCGCAACAAAAAAATAATACTTACATAGTTCTTCGGGAAATTAACTATTTATCACTATTAAAAAGTGCTACTCTCCAAATACCATTATTAGTATTGTTCTTAATATTTTGTCGTTGGAGAGAGACTGGCTCTTAACATTATGCCATTTTTCCTGATTTGGCATGCCACCTTGCTTTGCCAGCATGTAATGCTGAGGCAAATGACATTTTGCTCCAGTGGATTCCACATGTCTGTCCCCCTCGCTTTGTCTCTCTCTCTCTCTTTATCTTCGTCGCCGTCGTTGCATCATCCTCCGACTATGGCCGTGTTCAGTAAGTAGTAAGTAGGATAGTTAACCGGTGCGAAAAAAGTAGTAATAAATTAATATATAATTAATTAATTATTAGGTATAAAAAATTTAAAAATGAATTAATATGATTTTAAAAAGTAACTTTTGTATAAAAAATTTCGTAAAAACACATTGTTTAGCGGTTTAGGAAGTGTGCACGTGGAAAAAAGGTAAAGCTATATGTGTGCGGCAAAAATCCTGAGAAGCCTAAATAATGGAGATGATGACACAAGTGCAAAATGGTCATTTTATCCTATCCTTCTATACCGGCAAAGTGAGGTAGCCAGCCATCTCAGTAAAAATGGTAAAAAGTTAAAAGAGCTATTCTCTCTAGTGGCAAATATTAAGAACAACATTAATAATGGCATTTGGAGAGTACCACTTTTTAAGAGTGACAAATAGTTAAATTTCCCTAGTTTTCAATAAGATGTATGATCAACCATCGTGCGCAAAGTCAACTTCATCAAATACTACCGGAGCACATAGTAGTATATTCACCGCTGCCACTTCAAGGTGTGATTTTATTTTAGGCCCTAATAGGCTGTATTTGATCTTACAATGAAGTAATCATTACTCAAATTTTGACATGGTGTGGGCCGAATTGGTTGATTGATTGACATTGGCAGCTCTCCTACTGAACCTATTGCAAATTGAACAAAGAGTTCTTTCAATTCCCTGGTCCTTATGAAATGATTGATCCCTCAATCAACTAATCATAATTAGCTAATGTTTCTTTCTCCCAACACAAGATGCTGAATAGCATAGAACTCATCCAAGATCAATAGCTGGACCTGATCCTAGTCAAAGACATAGCAGAACCCAAGATATATTCACAAGGCTTGTCTGCCATTGTCATGGGGTCCCTTGTGCCACTGATCCACTAAACATATCAATATGGGGCGGTGCATGCTTTGTAGTGTGCCCACTGCTCATCACAGACAACAAAACAGTTCACAGTTGGTGCTACAGCAATTTATGATCTCAATAACATTGCATTTGATTTCCTTGCAATGTTGCACCAACCAAGCTCATGGCCTTGTCCCCTAACCCAATCATGGATCAATGGCTCCAGACTGGATTGGAAGTCATCCTCTCCAGCTATAAATTCAAGGCAGGGTGGCCTCCGAGAAGCATCAGTTCATCCACAAACACAAGCATTTGCAAACGCAAGAGTTTTCCAGGTTCCATTTCTAAATTCTAATTCTAGTCAAGAAGAAGGAGAAATGGCCATGATCAGTGCCAAGAGGATTGCTCAGCTGGCCAAGAAGTGGCGAAGGATGGCAGCCCTGGGGAGGAAGCGGCTTACAGCGTCGTCGTCGTCGTCGTCGACGGCGACACAAGAGGCCCATGGTTGCTCCACGGCGGCGGCGGCGGTTGCCGGAAAGGGCCACTGCGCCATCTACACCGCCGACGGCGCGCGGTTCGAGGTGCCACTGGCGTACCTCGGCACAGCGGTCTTTGGCGAGCTCCTGAGGGTGTCACAGGAGGAGTACGGCTTCTCCGGCGACGGCAGGATCATGCTGCCGTGTGACGCCATGGTGATGGAGTACGTGATGTGCTTGCTTGGGAGAAATGCTTCGGTGGAGGTCGAGAAGGCGTTCTTGAGCTCCATGGTGATGCCGTGTCACAATGCAAGCTGTGTGGCATCATCATCATCATCTTTGGGAGCCTATCAGCAACTTGCTGTTTGCAGTAACTAGAATTGTTCTGTTTGTTTGACAGTTAGCAGTACTGTGTGTGAAGTAGTTCAGACGTACATATAGAATGGAAAAAAAGAAGCTGTACATTCTCTCAGATGACCAAATCATAATGAAACATCTGTCAATCCTTGATAACTCAGTCCTAGCTACTTGTACACTTGGAGTCTGCAAAATCAATTTGTGAGGCCATTTCAATCCGGCAAGGCTCAAGTGAATTCGGGACCAATGTTTTCTTCAGATATAAATCAATTTACAAACAGTGCAGAAGTACCTCTCGGTACTCTGCAGATTACAGAAAATTCTTTCAAATTCTCACTTCAGATAACATATATACTTCAATAATACGAATGGAGAAGCAGTTTGGAACAGCAAATCCGTCAATTCAGCAAAATAAATGGCTCCAGGGCAGTAGTACTGGAACTAACCTAACAGTATCTTGTATATCATATGTTGCTTTGTAGAAGTAGCAAGAATAACATTATTCGCATCTCTGCAGCTGCACACTAGGGAAGCTTCCCAGATTTGAGTGCCTCAAAGCGTGCAGTAAGAGTTTCGTAGTCCAGCGGCATATTTGGATGAACACGAGAACTAAGGTTTGCCTTTGGCAAATCCGGGAATTCATGGTTTTCTTTCTCTTCATCTTCGGAATGACGATTTCCTGGATAAGGTTCACTTCTAGGAGCTTGCCTTTCTATGGACTGTATCTCAGTATCACTTTCATCCTCTGTCTCTGAATTCAATCCCTCTGAATCATCAAACTTTATCTCTGAGTGTACCTTCCGAGTAGCACGGCTGTTCCTTTTCCGCATCCTCCTGGCACTCATATCCACTGGTTCAATCTCTTCTTTATCCTCTTCTTTGTGGTTTGATTCAATGAAGCTGCCTGTGTGGGAAGCCCTCCTTCCTTGGGGGTTTAGTTCATCAAAGGCAACTACATCTTCTTTCCTGGAGGATCTACTTGAGTTGCTCATTGATTGTCTCTTGCTGGAATGAGTGGATTCATGAGAAGTTGTCCAGTCCTCAGCCTCATCAGATGAATGTGTCTTCTTATTAACAAGATCAGCTGCAGCCTTGGCAGCAGAAGCTGCTCTCTCGGCAGACTCTGCAGCTGCTCGGGCGGCTGATGCAGCATCTTTAAATTGCATAGTATACTCATCATCACATTCATCAGCATATCCAGAACTGCACATAAGAACAAGAAGCCATGAATGAGAAGCCAAAGTTATACAGGTCCACATAGTTCACATTTTATCTGCCGATTGTATATGCCTAAACAAAGTGACAAACCTGTAGTTAGATGGATTTATTTGCATAACATGAGCTGCTGATAGAGTAGTCTTCACGGGCAAGTTGGTAGCTTCAACAAAAGTGCTTGGTCCTTGCTGCAAGGTAGTTAAACCCATCAGCCCAACACATCATGCATGGGAATAGAAGTATGCACAAAGAATTTCATTAACACATACAATCAGCTCTTCAGATGGTTTGAGAAGCTCCTGCTCAGTTTCAGTCGTATCCCAATCAATCTGATGCTCCTTTGCAATCTCCTTGAGAATCTTCAGTTTACTCTGCCCAGAAGGTTTCTTGACTGACAGCTTCTCAATTAGCTTCAGAAGTCCAGAAAATCAGATGTGAAAAGAAAGAACATGCGACAGTCACAATTTAACGATTGCAAACAAAATAAATGTTGAAACTCACAAGGTTATTAACACAAGCATCTGGACGTAGGTCAACTGCAGCAGAAACAAAATCTTTGCCATACTTCTTTTCAAAAAGATCACGTATCCGACCGAGCTCAGGGAGTTCTGAGCACCTTGGGGCAGCAAAAATCAAACTGCAAATACCTTCTTTCAGGTCTGCTGGACATTCCCTAAAGAAAAGGTTCGACAGAAATACATCATAAGATTAGAACCCAGATTTGAGAACAAATAAAATTGAAAGCACAGGCAAGTCTAAAAGTACAAACTTCTGCTTTGCAATGATGGGAAGGCGTGTGACAATCAGCTCACAAAAAAGATCAATAATCTCATTCGCCGCCATAATGTTCTGTTCTCTAATGACATGCTCAACCTGTAAAGCCCAAAATTCATGAGAAATATGATCTCCACCATGCACATAACCCAATCTGCAACGCTTTACAGCAAAGAGAAATAATCGTAGTGTTCGGTTACACTTAACACAATGCTATGTACCTTATATGTCGATAAGCTACCTATACAAATCTGAAGTGCTAAACATGAAAGGTGATCATCGATCCACTATTCGGTAGTCAAAGAGTGTTTTTTCAGTAGGATCCTACTACATGTGTTTCTTAAATCTGAAGTGCTAAACATCAGAGGTGATCACTGAAGACACTGATTCACTGTTCAAAAGTCAAGAACAGTTTGTTCAATAGGTTCCTACAACATACAAACCTGCTACCTGGGTTATTTGAGGGTTAAGTTCCCTACTTGGGCTAGTTCCCGAATTTAAAAAAAAATGGCTGCATATATCCGATTGGATGAGACCAGGTAAAAGTACCCTTCTCTAAAAAAATAATCAAAAAAAAGTAAAAATGCTTAAAGGAGGAATCGTTCAATTTATGGCAGTTAATCTCTTCCAAACTAAAGATAGTCACATCAATTATGAATTTTTTTCCCCTTTCCCCGTTTTGTCCGAATCTGTAAACACATCATCATTACACGCCAAGATAACCTTCCTTGCCCTTTTTACCGCGAATTGCGCAATGGAACATAACCGCATCTTCTGATTCACAGAAATCTTGAGCCCAGAAATTATCCGCTCCCCCTCAAACCCTAGCTCAATAATGGAACACAACCACATTTTCAGATCCTCAGAAATCCTTCATCTTCTCAGTGCCTCGCACGCAAACGGAGCAAACACACCACACCCGGAAGCCCCCCATGGCTAATCGGAACATCAAAAAGCAACCACAGCTGGACGAACTAGTGTCTGAGGCACGCGATGAGACAACCCATACCCTGATGCGGGCGGTGTCCTCCTGGCGGTCGCGGAGGAGCGCGGCGATGTCGCGCCGCATCTGGCGCACCTGCGCCTCCCGCCGGTTCCGCAGCAGCTTCATCCGCGCCGCCGCCATCCTCGCCTCCGTCTTGCTGCCACCACCACCATCCAAATCAGCCCTCAATAAAGTTACCCTCACCACCACCACCACCACCACCACACAAATCGATCGAAGAAAGAAGAAATAAGGAACCATTTGGAGGCGCTGAACGAGCCGTGGAGCAGCACGGCGGAGACGGCGGCCCCCGCGAGCCTCCTCAGCGCGCGCCCGGGCGACCTGGACTCGGCGGCGGTGGCCATCATCGCTGCCGACTTGCCGGTCGCCGAGGTGAGGTGGGCGTCTGCGTCTCCTGCGCTGCGAAGGCGAGGCGAGGGTTTGGGTTTTGTTGCGCTTTTTTTTTTTTTTTCCTCGTCTCGCTCCGGCCGTTGCGCGCAACGGTCACATTGACTCGGCAAGAAAAAAAAGATGCTACTCGACGAGGCGCCGAGCTGTGTGGGCCCGGGTTGGCAGCGACACGTGTAGCGGCAGTGCTCTCCGCGTTGCTCGGGCCGGTGTCTGCACGGTGGCTGGGCGGTGGGGCCCGGAAAGTTTCCCGTTGGAGTGCCGCGTGGGCCCCACCGGTCCTGGCAGTTGTGATGGGCTCGGCTCGGCCCAAACTATCATCGTGGGCTGTGCTAAATGGGATGGGCCTACGCCAAATTGGGCTTCACTTGTCCATCGCAGTTGACAGTATTCTTGAGCTTACTGCATTCACTTGTGTCATTTTTACTCTGAATTTGCTTGGCCAGCGTAATTAACCAGTAAGAGAAAGAAAGAGCATTGAACTTTACTTGTGCAAATGCTGATTCTACAGTGGTTTTTTTTCCTTTCAGCAAATGAGTGGGATTAGTTTTCTTAATCTCCAAAAGCCAGCCGCCCTGACTGACTGAATCTGAAGCCATCACAGCCTCATAAAACCTCAGAGCAACTATGTTATTCAAGCCATGCAAGCAAACATGCCTTTACAGCATTGTTTTCAGTTAAGTAAACCATCCATGTGCGGCGACCCTTAAGGCCTAAGCTTCTCATCGTAAAGATATTAAAGAAGAATTCAGTCCATGCATGAAATTTTTTAGCACTCCAAAATGACACAAATATTGCCTGAACTCTGAACAAAACCAATCCTTACATGATGTTACAGCTACTCCGGTTTAATTACTCCCCTCGGCCCTTTTCCAGAGAATTCAGACAGTAAGTAACAAGACAACACCCGTGTTGAGCTTGTGGTACGGCCATCTGATGATCTGAACCAAGATGCGGTCAAGTCAAAGCTTGGCTCTGCCGTCATCAGCACTGGGGGGCTGTGACTGTGAGCCATAATAAAGGCCTTTTGTAGCAGCTGTAAACAGAAAGTTACTGAGCTCAGATGAACACAAGGTCAGGTCCAGGTCACATGACCTCTTCTCTTCAACTCTCTCTCTCTCTCTCTCTAGCTCACATCCTCAGGTGTGCATACTGGTAGCAAGCAGCTATTGTTGTTCATGTGATTCAGAAATTGGCAAGAGGACGAACAGGTGGCGACACAAGTTAGTTTCAGGCTTTCAGAGTTTCAGCTAGCTCACCTTTTCGGTATCAACAATCTTATTACTACTACATGTACTAGTTCTAGACGAGCCGGCACTTTCGGGCTATGGATTATTATTACCGGAAGGCACCAAAAGAAGAGAAAGGCGAGTATATGGAACAGTGCCTGCCTTGCAGCTCAAAGCTTCAGGAAGTCGTGTTGGGCGGCCTGCCTGGAAAAAAGAAGGGCGAAAGGTTTTGCTTTGCATTTCTTTGACGACAAAAAGGATATTTGCAAGTTTTTTTTCTTTCCCGGGTGAAAGATGAGTTATCTTTTACCGTTTTCTGTGATGCAAATCAAGAACGATAGTATTGTTTTTCATATTGCATGGAAATGCATCATGCAGGCAGATGCATGCATCGAGAGGGAAACAGAAAAGAAATACTACAGTTTTAGAGGGGGGGGGGGGGGGGCGTGGTGGCACTTTGCCGCATGAGTTGCAGAGGATCCGGGTCGAGTACGCGGCGAACAGCAAAGCATGAAACTTTGTGCTCGCGTGGCCCGAGCACAATACCACCGAAAGAGAGAGAAAATCGCATCCGCGTCTTTTCGCACAGGGTTTGTGCTGTTTCCGGCCGGCCGCGACAATCTTCCTCGCTTTCCGTGTTTTAGATCTTGATTTAACGTGCAGCTGTAGTACTAGCTGCTCTGATCATCCATCGTCAATCAGCTTGAAGCCTTGAACCTGCCTCTGCCTCAAGGATGAATTTAATTCACTGTGAAGCTGTTCGTTATGTTCCCCGCATCACCCTCCTAGTTGCTTACTAAGCTGCTAAACATTTTTTTTCTTAAAAATATCTCTAGGAGATTTTGCTGAGAAATTTTGCTCCTCCTCCTTAAAAGACTTCATTTCATTTCCCGGTTAAAAAAAACTTCATATAAGATGACTACCATATCTTTCACTTTTTAAACTAATGCATTTATCTACTTTTTAAAGTCATATGGCCGTACTTATTGTTCATGCTAGGCCATCATATCTTAGGCTATCCTCATAAAACCTAGAAATTAAGACCCGGTCACGATTCACTATAACCCCCTCTCTCGCACCCACCCTAAACCCCTTGGTCCAAGCTTGTTCGCACCGTCGCCGCGTAGGAGAAAAGAGGGCATTACACTAAATTCTATAGAACTTTTCTTGTGGGTGAAATTCTAGCACTTAATCCCCTTGAGCTAAACATGCATGATGTATGGTGCAGCTAGCTAGCTAGATGGGTAGCATGCATGGTACCTTGAGAAAATATATAGTGTGGCGAAGTACCATGGGGCATGCACGCACATGGTGGGCGGGAGATGCTTTGACGTACGTACGTGGGCGGGGCGTGGAGCCAGCCACGGTGAATGTACCGTTCGTCCGACCTTGCATATGCTCCGGCCGGCCGCGCGCAGAGGAATCTTTTGGCCGGACTGCACCATGCATGTTTGTACCACTACTACGTACACTACCAGTACGTTAAGTACGTCTGGCTGGTTGTCTGCTAGTCCGGTCTCGTCGACATCACTCATCGATCGTTCAGATCACCTCCGCTCGCGCCGGCGCCGGCCACGATGTCCCTTGCCGGCGGGTCGCGATACCGGTACGTGGTCGAGCGATCTGTCCTGCTCTCATGCAAATGCATGGCGCCGACTCAATCGATCGGTCGATGGGCTACCGCCGCCTACGTGTGTCGTCTCTGCCGGCTAGAGAGAGAGGCACACGTATGGTATATATTAGTACCAACGTTTCCAACACATGATATATCATATATGCATGTTGTTGCAATAATATTCATGTGTTATATGAGAGCACAGGACAAAAAAGTGAAAGCTAAGGACAGCAGTAGGACCAGGCGTTAGTTTGGAATATTTTTTAAAAAAACTACGTTTAAGGATATAATAAATGAATGACATTATCTTTACAAAGTTTAAAATATGCTCAAAAACTAGATGAGAAATTTATATATGTATTTTTTTAAAAAAAACAAACAATATTAAAAGCTTGACAAGTGTACACACAAACACATTACACCCACGCGAGGCCTCGATTTCCCGGCGTCAAGATGCCAAGCCCAAGAGGATGAATTTTTATTATTTACAAACAAAAAATAATTTATTAAATAAAAATTTTATATACATATTCGTAACGATTTAAAAGCCAATGAATCCTTATTCAGATTCATCCTTATAGTATCTTATACTGTAGGATGAAAGAAGTATTTAATTTTATAGTACTCTATCCATCCCAAAATAACGAATCATTTTGACCAAAAGTTTAATCCTAAAATAAGTAACAACTTTGGGATAGTCCAAAAATTTATTTTTTATCAACAAAAGATTTAATAAATATAGGTATAAATGTTATTTTATTTAAATATTAGTTTATCTAAAATTGATCAAACCAGTCACTTGTTTTAGGACGAAGGATCAGTAATAAAAAGATATTCGGTGAAAGTTTGGGGAGGGGCGTTGGAAGTCGGGGCCATTCGGGGACGATTCCTGCCTCTGCCCCCCACTGACGAATTCTTGTCCCATCTCTACGCTCTTCGGCTTTTGTTTTCTTTTGCTTGGGACCCCAACTATAACATGCAACGCATGGGCTCCTCCCCATTTGCACCCGGCCCATCCCGATCGATCGATTCACCCAATTGACGTGCCATCCATCCATCCATCACGCTCTCCTGCATCACAAATTTTAGCGGTTAATTTGGATTTCATAACCATGTTTTTGAATTTTGAACGAAATTTCATCTGAATCTAATTTGTTGGTCTTGGATTCACTTTCAGGTGTGTGTGTTCTTCTTTTCGCCATCTTTTTGAACAACTTGTAGGTGGGAACGAGCGAGTGGGGTTGCTATTGGAACGATTAGCTAATTTAATTGGTTACACCTGCTCACAAGGACTCTTTAAACAACTTGTAGGTGTTGGAGGAAAATAGATATTTAGTTGAGTTCTTTTGATTACGTGGAGGACTCATAGACAGGTACATTACGTTCACAAATTCATAAATGGCTCCTAACATATGGTCAAAAAGACGAACATTAGCACTAAATTACTAGCCTTACTAAATATATATACTCCATCCATTTTAAATTACTTTATCGTTCGTCCTAAGGATGAGTTATTTTAGGAAAAATGGTTGAACAAATTTGGTCATGCAAAACAACAAAAGTTATTAGTTTCTGGTTAATTACATTTTTGCAAAAAAAAGTTTATACACAATTATATTTAAAACCACAAACAAATGTATTTTGAAGTTCAAAATAACTGATACGTAATTAATCATTTGTTGATGACTTACTTTTTTTACATGAGCAATTTGGTTTAGTACCCGAAGAACTCACATTCAAGCAAATCTATCTTTGATCATAAATCTATAAGCAATATATTCAAAAATATGTCAATCCATTCCAAAATTTCCACCACAATATTGATCTCTTTTATGAATACTCATACATTTACGGTCAATCAGATGTTTGGAGGGAAATCCAAATAATCCAAAATTTGAAAATTGACCACTAAGATGACTGAGAAAAGAATATTTTTTCTTAACCTTATTATATGCTAAGCAACATTTAAAATATGTGTATTACATACACAAAGCAAAGCCGACGAGTAATTTGAAACGAGAATATATTTACGGGCATTCACATGTGTACTATATGAATATTCATATGTACTAGGATTTAAAACCTATAACGAATAAAATCATGTATGTACTCATGACCTATGCACCACACCACCTATTCAGATGAGTTTTAGGCGGGAATACATGAAGCAAACACCCTTGCTAGCTGCACGTTCTTCTTCCAGCGAATTGAAGAGCGATACGGTCCAAACCCCTTAAAGTGCACATCTGAAATAACAAGACACCAAAGTGGACAAACGGACCGTCCTACTCCTACCGGGAGTTGCACGATCACTACCTAATTTTAATCCTGGTCAGAACAACGAGAGGATGAGCAGCTGTACAGTTTCACCTGGTGCTCGCTCCATATGCAGCTACAGTGCCCTAGCTAGATTCCCAACGAAGAGCAGGGTCTTCTTTAGGCCGCGTTAGTTCGTGCGTAAGTTATCCGACGTGAAAACGTAGTATTAGATTATTACATGATTAATTAATTATTAATTATAAAAAATTTAAAAATAGATTAATATGATATTTTAAAGCAACTTTTTTATAACAAAATTTTCGTAAAAAACACTCAGTTTGGAAAATATGTATGTAAAAAACGATAAGTAGAAAGGACATCCGAACGCGGCCTTAGTATGATTAGAACAAAAGGTCAAAGTCAAACAACATATTTACAAACAGAAAATAATTTATAAATAAAACTTTTATATATGTGTTTATAGCGATTTGAAAGTTAAAGCTGTAAAATAAATTTTGGTGAAAAAAACTCAACGTCAATTCTAAATCTAAGGTTAAAAATTTAAATTTTGGATTATAACACAGACCTAAAGCCAAAAAAATAACCCTGGAGATCTTCTTCCAACCAAACCCAATACACTGCTCCACTACTGCAACTCCTTTTTTCTCTCTCTCTGATCTGAAAGACACATTGCGATTACTACACTACACTGATCTGATCACCAGCCAAGTCAGCCGGCCATCAAAAACATGGAGCAGCTAGCTTGCCTTTGTCGATCTTTCCTTTTGCAACCAGCCGGTAGAGCAGATCGATCTTTCTTCTGTTGATCTTCCTTTCTTTCTCGTTTGACATCTAGCAGTCGATCGATAATGGCGAAATTAATGGGAGTGGTTAAAGGCATGGATCCATGGATCTGGAGCTCGTGCAGTTCGCTCGACGGTTGGTCATGGAAGCACAGAAAAGCACGTAGCTCTGGACGCAACAAGACAATGCCAGCGGGAATGAACTAAGATGCATATGCAGGCATGCGTGAGTGAGCACAGGACAGTGGCCATTCGTCCTCTCTTCAAAGAAATACCATTTTTTTTCAGACGCAACAGTAGTACTTGTTCCAGTCTCAACAATGTGATATGTTTTTTAATTTGTTGTTGATTCCTGCATGAATGAATGCATGCAACTAGCTAGCAGAGAGATCAACAAGATCTAAAACCCTCTGATCTTATGTCATGTGTATATATTGTAAACTAATTACCGGCCACTTTACACCATGTCCTTGTCAATGCCATGTCATCTCCTCAGGGATGCACAAGAACATGATAGTGAGGATGAAACATTACTCACCAAACCGTTTGTCTTGTTGACAAAAGGCCTGCCAAAAAGCATCCAAGAAAAGGGCCTCTAAATCTTAATTTCTACATCAGAAAAAGGCTGATAAGTGACTCTAAAGGGAGCACATAATGAAATCACTTTGTCGAGTTTTCTTGTGGAAGTAGATATAGTAGATGAACTACCGGAACAAAAAAAGCATGACATGTTTTTGTCCCCTAATAAAACGGCACAATCCAAACCAAGAAACCAGAGAGGAAAGGTTGGAAAGGAAGCCGTAGATTTTTGAGGAGTGGTCTATCTCAGCAACCTATTCCCATTGATGAAAATACAAATTAAGTCATAACCTGCACTTTCCATTAGTGCAATCAAGCTCATGTATAGACAAGCTACAAGCTAGGGCTTTTTTTTTTCATGATGTAATTGCTCACCAATTAAGTAGCTTTAACCCAGATAGTTCATAGACTATATTTCTCCTGACATTTCTGGAAATGCTCACCTACCATGTTTCTTGGCCAAAAGGAATGTCCTTAGAATGCTGTTAACAGTATATTATGTTCTTTCCCTGTTGATTACTATGCTCTTTTCTTGATGTGCTAATTAAGGCAGTCCCACCTGATCCACCAAACTAGCTCTTTTTGTGTGTGTGATTGTGGAGGAAGTGTTTTCCCAAAGGAATTTCCTATGAGATCATAGCTACTAATCAACATTGAGTACATCATTATGTATAGCTAAAAGAACCAATTAGCATATACAGCAAGTTCCAGGCATGATGGTGTGTGATTGATTTAAGCTGTTACTATCTCACACTCCAGGTGAGACAAATAATCTAGCAGCATTGAGTTGGTTTTTTTGAGAGATCACAGCATGTGTTTCCCCTTCTTTTTGTTGGTAAAGCAAATGAAAAGTTCTTGAGCAGCCATGTGCAGAGACTACCAAATACCTTGGAAGAGTGTACAAGCAAGTGGCATTATGTACACATTTGGAAGGTACTTGTACAAGTGTAACCGTATGAAAAAGATTGAGAGAGCACTTGATTCAAAATAAAGGAGCCAAAAAAAGTGTACCAGATATATGCTGCACTGAAGCCCTGCAGATCTGATGAAAAGTCCCCATCATGCCCCATCTCCACCGTCGATTCGGGATCCGACGGTTGGATTCGCGCCAGCTCAGCAAAAGATTATTGGGCCAGGAGGACAATTGTGATCAAACTTCACACTCAGGACTGGATCTTGGACCACATCACACATACACAAGCTAAGGAGAGGGCCCCCTTCATCAATCATTTGCACAAATGCACCCTGCAGATGAATGCATTCAATTCAGTAAACTGAACTTTGCACAGCCAAAAAAGAGACTGTATGGATTGGAACCATTTGCTGGCTTCTGCATGGTACAAACTACTACCATGGCATGGGGTAGATCAGTGTATTTATGACCCTTTCTTTGTGTTATGTTTTGGAGTGCATGATGATGTGGTAGTAGTAGCATCTTGCTGTACACATGGACTGATCGATCAGTGCTCTTGTATATGTGCTGGATTCATGAAAAGTTTGTTGTCAGTTCATGGAGCAGGGTGACACGTAGGGGATCGACTCCAGGTCATACTCAGCTCCTCCTTTTGTTTTTCTGTAAGAGCTGTGAGGATGATCTTCAGTGCTAGGTTGCTGGCTAGCTTGTGCTCTCCTGTTTCCATTCCTCTTCTTGTGCTTTTTTTGTTTTCATTTCTAGTGATAAGATAGATTGGATGACTGTTCATCTGACATATAAAAGTAGCTTGATGAGTCAAAAAGAAAACAAAAACGCAATCAGATAAACATTACACATCAGTTTTCAGATAAAGCTTTTCTTTCAGAAAAGGAAGAAGATTTCCAGATTATCGTAAAAGGTTTAGTATGATCAGTGTAAGAAATGTTTTGCTGTTCTTCATTTCTTTCGTGACGTCTCTAGCACTTCTGGAGGCTACTAATTCTGTCAGCAATAAAGTTAATAGTGGTAGTAGAGTAAATGAGTCAGTTTATGTGATTTCATAATTCTTAACTCTCACTGAAAAAAAAATGCAGACTTCTATGCTCTTTTTTGTTAAAAAAAATCCACTTCTTCTGTTGTTAACCTGAATTTAGCGTGTTTTAGAGAATTTCATGGGGCCTGAACCTAAATTATCCAAGTGGGGAGATTGGAAAGAAGAAAAATCTGCATCTGATGTTGATAGCTAAAGCACACTTCAGGTTCCTAGTAAACACATACAGTAGGTCAATAGCTACAAATGTCTGCATTTTATTTTTTTTTCCATAGAGAAGACTTGTCAGTTTCTCCTGGTTGACTTCAAAATACTGATATCTGACTGCATAAAGCAGATCAGGCAGGTCTTATAATTTTCTACAGGCGTATCTGGTCCAAGTTGAAGTACAGACACAAGTGCACTCGGTATATGACGTATGCATGATAATTATAAATCAGCCTAACTGCTTAAGTCGTCTCCTGGCAGGAACAAAAATATATATTTATGACATAATACTACTATACATGTGCAGTCAGAGCAAGTTGAAATTTCCATCTCTCTTTATTCTTTTGGAAGTTTCATGTACAATATACTATTAGGTGTAAGTTTGGACCTTGGACTTGTATTTAGTTCAGTATATTTTAGCACAGCATTGGTAAATAAAAATATTAAGCCAGTGGATGTAGTTAAGATGGTTTTGTGAAAGGTAAAAAAAAAACAAGCATATTTAATCCTCAACCATGTGCAAACAGGGGGGAACAGAGCGAGGCTGTAGCAATACTATAACAGCCGGAGGAATCTGTCATGAACACTCCCAAAACCTGATGCTCTCATCATTGTGTGATATTTGAAAAATCGATTTCAGATCCGAAAAACTTGGGCGTGATTCGTTGTAATTCGACGAGAGTGCGATCCATGGAGCTGAAAATTACTTTTAAAACTATGGACCTGTAAAGATCTATTTTTTTAATGAAGATGTTCATGCCAAGGAAGAAAAGGCGCATGCCGTTATTTTTTTTCTATTTTCTTCATTTTACATTACAATATTTTCGTTATTTTTAGATTCCTATGAATATCAATTAATCCAAATAAATATACAAAATATGTCAAGCAATCGCCCTGTTTTTAACAGGCTACTGCCATTCGTTGGAGAGCAGGAAATTCTGCATGCGCGTGGGCGCCGCGCAGCCGGGTCATGTTCAGTTCGATTTGACTAGTTAACAGATAAAATTCAAAGTGCAGAGAATTTTTAATTTTCTCCAAAGTGGAATCCATGATAGAGACCTTGGGGATCTCATTCTTTCTCCACTCTCCACAAGAATCTCTTGCTCCAAACCAAACCAAACCAACCCAAACCCTACCCAAACCCTAGAGGCATCAGATGTTCTCAGGCAACATGTGTGTGGTATGCACAGAAGTCGACTGGACAACTACTCCGTACTGGAGTTGCTAGCTACAGCTACAAAATAATGGGCCATTTGCAAAATTTCAACGCTAGTTTGCTTGCAGTATACACTTGAAAACAGTGCAGTTTCTAGTATTTTTTTTAAAAAAAATATAGACAAAGGAAAGTGGCCAAGGGTTCATCTACTATTCTATTTATCGAGCTATATTTGTTTAGAACTTTGTGCCTTCTCATATAGTAGTAAGTATTTGTTAGTGGTTATATTGTTTATGCGGTATCGGCAGAGATTTAGGAAGTTTTATTTGCCGGGTTGTTGATGATCAAATCCATGGCGATTGTTTTTAGACTTGGCTACTAACTTGTTTAGTGGTTCTAGTTTGCTACTCTGATGCCGGAGTTGATTAACACAGTGACTGTACCTAACTGCTTATAAGGCATTATAAGATTATTTTCTAGTCTAATATTTTCGCTTATACTTATGCTTGTAACTAAAATTTAAAATTTTAAACTTAAAACTAAAGTTGATTTTAAGGTTTTCTTCATCACAGTTAATTTTTTAGTATTTTTTTAAGATGTATATAAAAAATTTACTAATAAATTATTGAATCATCGATAAATCGTTTCTCTTATTCTTCCTATATAAATCAAAAGATGATCAGCATAGTGTGCTTCTCCTTGTCCTGATTAATCGGAATGCCAAGCAGCACTTTAACTAACCGTATGAAATCCATGTGCAACTAACCTGACCTAACATTCAGTTAGCATGACATGACACGGGGATTAATCCCTTGCTACTAGTACCGGTTGGCGGCTTTCACCACACCCAGCTTAATTTATTTACCTTTCCTCCTCTTTTGTAAAGGAGGGATGCATGCCGGGCTCTATTATATTTGTGGAGGAATGGAATGGATCGAATGAATGAATGATTCGTGGTCACGTGGTGCAGCGGGGATATGAGAGAATGCTGGTTAGTTTGTTCCTTCAAATAATTTGATCCACGCACCTGCGCCCTCAGATATCACGGAACATACTTCATCTTCAGATTCATCTATATATAAATTGCTACTTTTAAGAACGGAATGATAGAATATTATATTATTTATTATAGCTATTTAATGACGGTTCAAATGCTCTGGGCGCAAAAACGAGGAAAACTCTAGCAAAGAAACACAGCCTTAGAGAAAATAAAAAATCGAGAAAAATATCTGCATTTTAATCCAATTTCTTGATATGTTTTGTTGGTCGACTGAACTGAATACGCAATTATGGATTGCCAGATACTCTTGCAAAACAAAACCCGGGAGACTGCAGGTGAGTAGCGTTTTCTCTGACAAGTGAGCTTGCAAAGGGCAACAGCTGCTGGCAGTACTCCTGTATTAATGCAGCTCGTCTGCGCCTCTCGTGAATCGCTTGTCAGACTCTCAGCAGCAAAGTAAGGGATGTTTAGATCTAGAAAATTTTTGGGAGAAGTGTCACGTTAAATATTTGACTAGATGTTAAAAAAGGTTTTCGGACACGAATAAAAAAACGAATTTTGAAGGCTAGCCTGGAAACCGCGAGACGAATCTTTTAAGTCTAATTAATCCATCGTTAGCTCATGTTGGTTACTGTAGTACTTACGGCTAATCATGGACTAATTAGGCTCAAAAGATTCATCTTGAGATTTCTTTCCGTAACTGTGCAATTAGTTTTTTGGTTCATCTATATTTAATGCTTTATTTAGGTGTCCAAAAATTTAATATAATGTTTTTAGAAAAAAATTTTAGGAACTAAACATAACCTAAATACTCTGACTGTACTCTACCTCATCTGTGTACTTTCTAGTGTACTATACTTTTTGCTACCTCAGTCTTTAAATGCATTGCCGTTATTGATATTTTTATTATCCGTATAAAATAAATAAAAAATCAAACATATATAAACATTAAACATTTATAGATAAAGGAGCACCGTACTTACGTGCACACCACTGGACGTACTATACCGTAAGCTTCTTTCACGTTCCCCATGTACACGTGTCTAGGAGGAAGAGAAAGACTTTAAGCGTTACTGCAATTGCTTATAAGATAAATTTTAAAGTTAATTTTATAAATTTTTTCATTATGATTTATTTTATGGCATGTCAAACTTTTTTGAGTCACTATGTATAAAAAATTTACCTATAAATTATTTGTTATTTATAAATAAGTAATTTCGTATTTTCTTTCTAGAAGTGAAACGGGAGCACAAGAAGTAGACAAAGATACCTAAAACAATGCGACTCATTAACATACGATCAAGTATTAATTTTTTAAGATTGAAAACTTTATATATATATTATTTTAAAAATCATATGGTTTAGGAGTAAAAAACGTGCTCACATCAAACAGATGGATTTTCCCATCTTTCTATCAATATAACGAACATTGCCTGATTGTCGTGTTTTTACAGGCATGAGTGTTTTTACTGGTCAAGCCGTTCCGATACGATAACGTTTTTCCACGGTTTTATTGTAAGAATTTATAAATTTTTGCATGGTTTTTACACCAAAATCATAATATCGATGTCGTCAGATTATCATCCTAATACCATGATAATCGCTACGATTCAATTTTTTTCAATTTAAATTTACGTGGTTTCTTCCTAATTATCATGATTACGTGATTTTTTCAGCGGCCAAAACGATACTAAAAGATAAACACTGGTCACAACCAGCAATAGAAGCTGAAACGGATCGACATTCACCACGGAGTGAGCGATGCCGTTATTAACCGCTTCCTCTTTCGCTACTACCACCAATTTCACCGTAGGAGAAATGCAGTGCAAGCTGGAAGGCCATGGTTCCAGCACTGACTGCTGCCACTACTGCCGCCTATTTATGGTGTGTCCCCGTCGTCCACTGCACAGCGAAAGCCGTTTTTTGACTGCCACCAACCCAGCTCACAGCCGCTGCTCCTACTACTACCCACTGTAAAAATTAACATGGAATAAGTAAAAATTTTTGAGCAAGTTCAATAGAATACCTAACTACTTGCTCCAATTCATCTATAATCAATCTAATAGCCAATTTATACCACAGTTACCTCTAAAACATTAATACATGATCCCGCATGTCATACACACAGTATCGTGAAGCACGTGCTGCAGCTGACTACAAATTAATAGCTTACTTTTTTTTCATTCCTCATTTTTATCTAAAATATGCTTCCATGCTTACATCCTGCTATTGTATCTGCTCTAATACACTCCACTGTAGCAGCAGCCGGTGATACTAGCGACGACCAGTGAGCAAACCAAACCAGCTCAGCTGGTTGGCGCGATGCTGAATGGGCAGCCTCGGCCCGGCAATGTCGAGTGGGGGTGTTGCTGTAACACATTACTGTGTTTAGCAGCAGCTGCCTTCTTCTCAAACTTTTTTTCTTTCTTTTTTTAAATTGCGAAATGGGGGATTCTTAAATTAGCCGGTCGAACAAAAAAGACCATGCCTTTTCAACCAACGCAGAGCAAAGATTATATCTATATCTATATCTATATCTATATCTATATATATATGCATGGGGCCAGTAGTACTAGTAGTTTACGGGTGATCCGTCTATGCTGGTAGATTGGCAATTATTGATCGTTTTTATGGGACGAATGATATAATCTTTGACCGGCAACTTATCTATCTACTAACTATCTTTGCTATGTGTATTTTTAAAACTGTGATGTAAAAGTTGCGGGATTTTTATCACAACAATACTATTATTTATCGAGGATTTAATATTCTTATGATATTCGAAATATACAATATTGTACATAATAGTACATCTTTGTTTTGTTTTAGCGATCTAGTGAGTATGCAATGAATTTCTGTTTTTTTTGCTAAAATGATTTAATATTTCTATAAATATATGCGAATGATCAACAAAGCGTACATATTTATTTTACACGTGATGGAAACATTGCGTGATCTATTTTCTTTCAACTACACGCCGTTGGATTGGTAGTGCATATCCAACGGTTCATATTCTTCATGGCACTCTTTATATATTGCTCGGTTCTCATTCCATCCTCATTCATGTCCGCCTCTCTTCGTAAAATCAATATCCATCTTCCATATCCTCCTCCCCCTCATGTAGTCCTAGCGTCAATGGGGATTGTCTAATTCTTATTCAGAGACTGCACATTTCCTCTTACATTATTCTCATCGACAACCATGGTAGTAACTATGAAAAGAGCACATCACCTTACCCTAGATCTTTTGTATGAAGATTTAAAAGGAGCACAAGACATGTGCCCTTCTCCTTGTTCGCTAATCTTACTATTAAATCGGGGAAACCATTTGTCTCTAAAGAAGGTATGCTCACGAATAATTTCTCATATTTTTGTTATTCTTAAATTTTACATCGATAGCTTCGCAATATTTTTTTATTCGTGGATTTCACCGGTTCTCACTTCGTGACTCAAATTTTTTTAAACGAATTCTGCACCTAAATTCACGAGAGAAACCCCTGTAGACCTGGTTCCTCAAATTCACAAGAAAAACAAGTACAAGCAAGATTAACATAGCATTTGCAAACAAATTTTCTACCGTTTTAGCATCAAAACAAGACTATCATAAAAGATGACACTTGCCTCACCACACTGCTTAAAGTCTTTCCGGACAAGCACATATTACATCTCACGCATCACACAAAAACCACAACGCTCCACGTCATACCTCCACATCTAATGGCCACTCTTTAATCCTTAAGGACAAACAAACATTACACATGGCGCATCATGCAAAAACCACACCGCTCCACGTCATCTCTCCACATCTAATGACCACCCTCTACACCACTCTCAACCGTCCCCAGAAGACCAGAACACAACACAGCTCCATGTCACCGATCCATAAAAAACCAAAAAAGGCAAAGAAAACATCCAAAACCAAACCGAACAAAAAGCCATGAAATACATACAAGAGAACAAAAAACCGCCGAGAAGAGAAACGAAAGATAAGAAAAAACCGAAAAGAAAAGGAGGAAAAAGAGGAGGAAGAAAGAAAGAAAGAAAGAAACGAAGCGAGGGGAAGAGCAAAGTAAATCCAGCCCTCCACGCCGGCGACAGGCGTCAATGTACGGATGTCTCCTCCCCCTCCTTACCCCACCCCCCACCACCACCACCCCCCCTCGCCCCCGCATCTTTTTCCGGTAAAACCACCGTCTCCTCCCCAGCGCGAGCAGCACTGAGCAAGTAGGTAGTAGTAGTAGTAGTAGTGGACTGGTGGTGGTGGCCTCTCGCTCGCCGGAATCCATCACCCGCCGGTGCGGGCGGGGCGGGCTTGCCGGTGAGTCTTTGGGAGGTGGGGGCGGAGCATGCGGGTGGGGATTCGGAGCGGGGCGGAAGCAGCTGCTGGGTGCGCATCGCGACGGGCCGCTCCGCGCTGGCACGGGCACCCCGGGAGGAGGAGATTCTCGCCTCCTCCGGCTCCGGCTGTTCGCGCCGTGGTAGGCCAGATCTGCGCGGGCTCTGCTAGATTCGGCCGCCGGGGCGACATGATGCGGCGGTGGCTGTGAGTAGGTTTGTTGTTGTGGCTGTATGCGATGGGGTGCGGGCAGTCGAAGCTGGAGGAGGAGTACGCGGTGCGGCACTGCCGGGAGCGGTCGGAGCTGCTGGCCCTCGCCATCCGCCACCGCTACACGCTCGCCGACACCCACCGCGCCTACGCCGACTCGCTCGCCGCCGTCGGCGCCGTGCTGCACGACTTCCTCCGCGGCGTCCAGTCGCTGCCCCCGCCGCCACCGGAGCCCACGCTCCACCTCCCCGCGCAACGGAAGGGGGACAACCTCCCCACCGCCTCGCCGGTCCCCGCCCCCGCAATCGCGTCCTCCTCCTCCTCGGGGCAGCCGCCGCCGCCCGTCCCCAAGCAGGTGCGAATCGCCGCCCCTGATGACGGCCACATCCACTTCCACTCGGACGACGACGGGGACTCCGATTCTGAGGGCGGCCACATCAAGTTCCACTCCGA
Organism: Oryza brachyantha; assembly: GCF_000231095.2. NCBI lineage: Eukaryota > Viridiplantae > Streptophyta > Magnoliopsida > Poales > Poaceae > Oryza > Oryza brachyantha. The sequence continues at coordinate 14,386,209 of NC_023171.2, forward strand.
CGACGAGCCCGAGCCTCTCCAGCGCCGCCCGGAGATCGTCCGCTCCGCCGGGCCACCGATGCCTCCGCCGCCACAGATGGGAGGACCACCGCCGTATGGCTCCGGGTATGGTCCTCCCCCGCCTTATGGTTCGGGATACGGGTATGGATACGGCCCTGCCCCCGATTACGGCGCCATGGGCGGTGCCAACGGCGGCTATGACCAAGGCTATGGGGGTATGGGTGGAGCCAGTGGCGGCGGCTATCCACCTGCCTATGGAGGCATGGGAGTTGGTGGCGATAGCGGTGGCGGCGGCGGCGTCTATGAGCCAGGTTATGGTGGCATGGGCGGCTATGGACAGAGCTTCTTCAACATCAGCTATGCGCGCAGCCAGCCGCCACCGCCGTCCGTCTCATACGAGCACCGCATGCAGGCCACCGATGCGAGGGTGCACTACTACGCTGGAGAAGGCAACCCTCAAGCACCCCCACGCGGCTACGGTGGGTATCCATATCCACCCCCACAGAGCTCGAGCTCTTACAACCAGTATGCTTACGGTGGCTACTATGGTGGTGCTTCTCCTCCACCTCCGGTGGATATACCATCTACCTCCCGTGGGGAGGCTACGCCACCGCCACCTCCGTCTCCACCGAGGGTATCTACTTGGGACTTCCTGAACCCATTTGAAACCTATGAGAGCTACTATGAGCAGCCAACTGCTGCTCAAGCGTCATACACTCCTAGCAGAAGTTCCAAAGATGTGCGCGAGGAGGAGGGCATACCGGACCTGGAGGATGAGGATATTATGGAGGTGGTTAAGGAAGCTTATGATGAGAAGCACGCACCCAATGGGTACACTGGCAAGGGGAAGACAGCGAAAGAGGAGGGTGGCAGGAGCAGCACTGGGGATGAACTGCCCCATGAATCCAAATTGTCAGAAGCGAGTAGCAGTGGGAGCAACCAGGAGCATGATGTCCATGTAGTGGAGAAGAGTGTTGTGGGAGAACAGGTGCAGCGGTCAGAGCCTCGTCACCATGTCGCAGGCCTGCCACCGATAGGATTGGAGAAGACATATGTTGATGATGATGAGGTGATGCTGGAGATCAAAACTCAGTTTGAGCGTGCCTCAAAATCTGCCATTGAGGTGTCCAAGATGCTTGAAGTTGGGAAGATGCCTTATTACCCGAAGAATTCAGGTTTCAAAGGTTCGAAAGTCAGATCTGATATTCTTCCTTTTTACAATTCTCAAATATGAAATATAATTTGACCCAATTGCCAATACAGTGTCTGCAATGATGATTTGTGGGATACCAACAATGGAGGAAGAGTTCCTGCGGTTTGAAGAAGACAAGGCAATGGGGTGCGGCAATCTTTCCTCAACACTACAGAAGCTGTACATGTGGGAAAAAAAGCTTCTTGAGGAAGTCAAGGTATACAATATTCATTTGGAATTTGTTGAGAATGATTTGATTGCGGTTCTTTTGAGCATGTGATCTTGCCTTTCTTGCACCTGCATGTTTGTAGATCCTGATAATGTAGAATCCAGCCCAGTGCGTGGAATATCTGTCTATTCTCATGTTATTGGCTGATTCTAGATATAAGTTTCCAGGTTCTTTTAAAGGAATAAAATTATTTTGGTTGGTGATTTTTCAATGGTGTAGTGGATCAAGAAGCTAACATGAAATCGATATTTTATTTCTGGATTTTAGGAAACGGATATATCTACTGTAATACTTAGGGCCTGTTTGGTTGGAGGCTAACTTCACCACATTCTAACTTGCCAACTGAACAAATCGGTAGCCACAAGTGTGGCAAGGTTTGGCTAAAATATTAGCCTATGACATGTGGACCAGCGAGTTAGAAAAGTGTGGCTTGTCATAGTTGTAGCAACCAACCAAACACCTAGCTAACAGAATGTGTCATGCCTAACATGTGCCATGTCAAACTGTGGCCACGCACCAAACAGCTTCTTAGTTACAAGTGTTTCTATTTGTTATAGGAATGCTTGGCCTTCATTTGATTAACGAGTGTCACAAAGTTTTCGCTCCACAAGAATCAATCACGTTTGTTTCTTACCTTCTTGGCTTTATGTTTCTGGTTTCTAGTTTGTTGTTCCTAGTGATTCACCCTGGCATGTAACGCAATGCTTTTATTTTGTCATCCTTATGGGTCCATGCTTTCTAAATGTTATGCATTTTTTCATATCTCCAGTTTTAAATTGAGCATACTCAAGTATTATTTGTATATTACAGGCTGAGGAGAAGATGCGGGCATTGTATGATAGGCAACGTGAGGAGCTGAAAATATTAGATGAGAAAGGTGCAGAAGCTGATAAGCTTGAGGCAACTGAAAGATCCATCAGGAAGCTATCAACAAAGATAAGCATAGCCATTCAGGTTGTGAACACTCTCTCTGACAAGATAAGTAAGCTGAGGGATGAAGAGTTATGGCCACAAACATGTGAGCTCATCCAAGGGTATGTAGTTATCCCCTACGACAACTTTGACTTTCATAAGTTAACACATAATGTAATATCTACTCTGTCAGCATTCTGGTTTCTTAACACATGATTTTCCAAACCTATGATCTACCGTTATTTTGATATTTAGCTTCTGCATAGCTAATTAGTTTTGACATGTAGTCTAGATTTTGTACTAAACCATTAGAAAAAAATAAAACACACAAAGCTGGATTTGATGTATATGACATGTAGTCCCTTTGTCCCACAATACAAGTCTTCTCATGAATTGTGTATTTTCACAAGGTAAGCCCATTGAGGATTGTACATTTCCAATACATACCTCAGCTGTAAAATTGGAAGGGTGGTCATATGGTGCTGCCATTTTTCATCTTTTATTAAATTTACCACATTGGTTTATGCACGCCATGGGCTTGGACTTGCAATTTTAGGATATCCTATCTGCCTGTGGTTATTTATGTGACAAGGATTGACTGCCATTTGCATATTTTTTCTGTTGTTGCATTTCTAATTACCATTCTGTTCTATTTTTAGCAATTATCCCAAGGAAATTTGAGTTTATGTTGGGTTTTGTGGAGTTAATTTAGCACATCTTTGTTTACACTCAGAATTCTCTGATAGTTTGAATTCTGACTTTGATATTCGCTGGATCATTCCTCAACTGTGATATATTTTTCAGGTTGATGCGGATGTGGAGCACTATGTTAGAATGCCACCAGATCCAATTGCATGCCATATCCCAAGCTAAAAACATAGATTCCATGATAGATGGTGCAAAGTTTGGTGAAGCTCATATGGACTTGATCAAGCGCCTAGAGCTTCAGCATTTGGATTGGATAGCCTGTTTTGCCTCATGGGTGAATGCTCAAAAAAGCTATGTTAGTACATTAAATGACTGGTTGAGGAAAGGAGTTATCTATGAGCCTGAGGTAACTGATGATGGTGTGCCTCCTTTTTCTCCTGGACGACTAGGTGCTCCACCTATTTTTGTCATATATAACAATTGGGCAGTTGGTGTGGGGAGGATATCTGAGAAGGAAGTAGTTGAGGCAATGCAGGCCTTTGCTTCTAATGTCCTTGGTCTCTGGGAAAGGCACCGGTCAGAGCAAAGGCAGGGTCTTATGGCTAATAAAGGTATGGACAGGGACCTTAGGGTGATGGAAAGGGATGAACAGTCGATGCGCAAGGCTCTTGAAGCACAAAACAAGAAGCTGGTACTCATTTCTAATCAGAGCGGCGTATCCTTGTCAGCACAGGCCTTACATGATGGAGTTTCCCATGGTGGAACTGGTAGTTTGCAGTTAAGTCTGAGGAATATTTTTGAAGCAATGGAGAACTTCACTGCCAACTCTGCAAATACCTATAAGGATCTTCACCTTCGTGCTGAAGAAGAGAAAGCTCGTGTTGCCCAAGAGAGTGGCAGAGTTTCCTAGATCCTTCGTGATTTTTATGTTTCATGAGGGCAGAGTCATTTTTAGCGCAAGGGAGCTGACTGCAGTGGTTCGCGTGAGCACTATAGTTTGCATGGCAGTGTCACAATTCAAGTGGCAAGTGATGCACCTTGCATCGATAGATTATCCCGAGCGCTGCCAGACAAACCTGTGGCAAAGCTCAGCAAAGCTTAGGCGTGGTAAAATGGAGACTTGCTATATTGTGTTTTTTTGAATTGGAGCAACACTCCTCGTGCCATACAGCCCAGGAACGCAATTTTGAAAGGAAATAGCTGAATCACAAGACTTTACTGATAGGGGAATGAAATCTGAAGTGGTGAGTGGCAAGATGCACCCTTTCTCAGTAGCTTAAGAGCAAGCCCATGTTCGTTGCGAAATCCCAGTAAATAGTTGGAAGATGTAAGCTGCATAAACAGCATGCATGGTCTAAGCATGGGGCAGTAAAATGTTCTGAACATGAGTCCTAAGATTCATGAAGTTCTAAATACATCCATGTGAAACAGTCAAACGCAGCCATGCTGCCAGATTCAGGGAAGATGCTAGCATGCCTGTGTACATATGAAGGCAATGCAATGTGGGATGAAGCCAAAGCTGACCCCTGCTGCTGGGAGATGCAATCACACACCCCATATCTGTAGGGTTCACCTGGGGTTGATGTGAATGAGCTTGTAGGTAGAAAAATGGATGCCCTGACCCGATCTGCAGTTCACTAACTGCTGGATTTTTTTGTTCCGTTATTTATTATACATATAATTCATTTGTATCCCTGTACAGCTGGTGGCTAACTCATAACCCCTCCTTCCCTTTTTGTGTCATATTTATTCCATCTCTTCCACCATGGGCTTTGCCTGTTTCTGCTGAATCTTTTGGATCGGTAAAGCCGCCTGTAATTGGTGTAACTGGTGCAGCAGCTCTTCGATGATCTGGAATTGTGGCGAGGTTGTGACCCTGTCTGGTCTTTGCCTTCTTTTGCCCCCTTTTCCTGCTAACAATGTTGTGTTGGTTGCTACACGACCTTTTTCTCATTTTTGAGATGGGGTTGCTTTATTATTACCTATAGTCGTGAACTGTAGCATGGTATTAAAAATCGTACATATAGCTAAAGTGATATTATACAAATAGTAAGAACAAACTAAATTTTGTTTGCGAGGTATAAAGTTGAGACAATGGAGAAAATGCGCCCCCCCCCAAAGAAAAAAGAGTAGGAACAACGTTTTATATTTATATTTTGTTAATTTTATAATAGACCGGCGAATTTGAGTTTGTTTTTGCAACTTTGCATGATTATCTATTTATATCTTCTCTACATTTATGACTTTTTTCGAAAATTTATATAAAGAAAGTTTATAGGTTTTCACCTAAGATTTGATGTTTCCACAATTTATTTTTCCCAGAATCAGAGGTGCAAGGTGAAGACTTTTTGAGTAGGCCGGCCTACAACTTGTGAACTGAAGCCTCATCCAAGATTGCTCGAACGAGCAGCATAAACTGTAGCCTCGAATCCAACCAAACGAGCAGGCCTACAGCTGTGGCCGGACCAAATTTATCTATGGGCTTAAAATCAACCAGAAGAAAAACTAGCCGGCCCGGTGGTGAATCACATCACATATTAACGCCACAGATGAGTCGACATGGTTTGTTTTCTTTTCTATCTAAAGATAAAAAGTTATCTACAAAAAGTGATAGTGATGTAAACTTTTATGTGAAAACTTTTTACAAAGATAAAATAGAATCCTATATAGTACTGCTCACTGATATATATGCTTCACGTGCTATTGGACCTGACATGAACAAGCAAAGCGACAACGAAATGCCGTTAACTGTTTGGACTTGGAAAAGCCGAGTGGTCAAGCACAGATTGCGCCACAGCTTAATTTCCGACAAAACATCAGGATCAGGGGTTTATCTTACCGTAAAGAGCTTCAAAGCCATCACCAGACAAAACACAATTATTATGGTCTTAAACGGTTTCTTGTTGCGATAATCACGATAATAACCGTGACGAAGAAACCATCGATTTCAACCTGGGCAGGGCCTAGCCTAGCTAACTCATCCATCGGTCCGGTCGGTCCGTCTAGTGTTTTCCTTCCCGGCCTCCGCGTGGGGCGTGCGCGGCTACCACCTCTGACGCGGTCGCCGCCGGCGAACGTACGTACGCGGCAGCGATGGTGGCGATTGGTCGGAAGGGAGCAGAGATCGAGTTGGGTACGTCAAGTAAAGCATCGGAGATCGATCCCCTCTCGGAGACGACGGGGTCATTATTGTTTGGTATTTTATATGAAAAATCAAGTAATATATTTATAAATGAAAAAAATAATTTATGAATAATATTTTTATGTATGTATCATTAGTTATTAAAAATTAATATTAAAAAATAAACTTCGGTAAAATGTTTTAAAATTAATTTTAAATTTAAGACCGAAAATTTAAATTTTAGTTTATAAATATAAGGAGATGCGTAAAGATGAAGTTGGACGAGTGCTCACGCGGTCAGCATCCATTCCATCCACCATTCGCACGTTCCTCGCTAGGCTTGGACTTTCCGTGCATATTCCATCGATCGGCCCGTTACCTGTTAGCCATGTTTATTAATTAGTTGGTTAATTTATCGACACCAAAAATGTAATGGTGGATTATAATGGTTAATTAATAGACACAAAAAATTAACAGTAGATTAATATATGATTAATTATTAGTTAGAAAAAACTTGAAAATGTGATCGATATGACTTCTTAAGACTACTTTTTTTATAGAAATTATTTAAAAAACATATTATCATTTAGTAGCTCAAAAAATATACACACGACGAACAAATAAGAAAATATTATAGAAAGAGGTGCTGCCGAAAGCAGCCGTACTCTCTCAATTAACCACACGAAGCTGCAACTTACTGCAATTTAACCCGGCCGTGTTGCTTGCCCAGTGGACACGGGCATGACCCATAGGTAATACGTGATCGGTGATGTTAAAAATAAAATCTAGTTTATTACTACGGTCTGCTACATATTATTTGTGGGTCGATCGATCTGGTAACTTCATCTTTAACATGGTACGTACCTCACCGCCTTATGCTAAACGGCTAAACTTATTTAGGATGTATATACGTAAGTGCATACTTTTTTTTAGTTTGATAATTCTTGCTATTTTAAATAATAACATGATACACAGATATATCTTTGACTATAATTTTTATTAACATAATTAATTAATTAATTAATATTTTCGTTTATTAAAGCACACTTTATGACTTATACAGTTTTAAAAGTTCGATAACTATCCTGTCTGAAGCGACAGGAACTATGAAATTAGAGGTGTGATGCTAGGCGGTCACGCCAAACTATCCCATTTGGCTGCAGTACTATACTAATATCACGTAATTTAAAAGACAAGCTCCCAACCAAGCTGAAGCTGCACTTAAATGTTTTATCTATTCTCCCTCCTAGCAGTAATTAAACATGTTAGTACTATGTACTAGTACAATTACTACTCAGTTCATGTCTCCATCTCTCAATGCTTCTCGCCATCGTATTGGTATCACAATTGTTTCAAAATATAAATATTTTTAGATGGTTTAATATATATTAAAGTTAAGAAAAAAAATATGGTTTTCTCAACAAATGAGGTAAGAACGTTGTGGGAGGATAGGCAGGAATAAAATGACAAAAAAAATAAATTAGAAGAGTTTGATATAATAAATAACACTGTAAATACCGTTAAAAATACTTATATTTTAAAATAAGATCTAGATTTTAGAAATGATTAATTAATTTTGAAACATAGGAGGTACGTGTACAGGAGGTTAATTATGCATAGGGCACATAGGATCGATCGATGAGCTACATTTACAGTGGCATCCTCTACGTACATACTCCTACTTTACTGTACATTGCATTACATTTTCACTTAGCTTCTCTCAAATAAAATCGTCTCCTTTCCTAAGTAGTACGGCCTTGTACGTAGCTAGGAGTACGTAGGAACAATTAATCATAAATCACGAATACATGCATGTATACGTATATACGTACATCCACTGCGTTGATGGAATGCACTCGATCGTACTGCGGCTGTATATATATACTACTACTACACCGTTTGGTCGATGGATCCTACAGTACCGTGACAGATAGACCGACTGGATATTTGCTTGTTTGTCGGTCGGCAAAGAGGTGATTGTTTGGCGAAAATTAACGCGGAAATACAATTTTTATATACGTATATTCTTAGCGATCTAAAAAGCTAAGATTGAAAAATAAACTATAATGAGAAACTCTAAAATTAACATTAAATTTTAGATTAAAAATTTAAATTTTAGTTTATAAGCGTAAACAAAAATGAAAAAGACAAACGACGAGCTTCGATTAGATTGATACGCTGCCACTGTAAATTATGAAAAATTAATGCTGAAGAGTTACTGTTCCGTTGGTGCCTTGCAGTGCAATTGAATTAGCTAGGGCACTGTAGGGCAAGCAAAAGCACATGTAATGCAGCACGACTTGAATCAGGCTGCTTGCACATATATTGCAGCAGCGAGCTGGCAATTATTGTACTTGCTTGCTGTCCCGCGATCATGCACGCCTATGGGTACGGGTGTAATGCGCCCAATCATTTTATTTATAAAATTTAAAAGTTAGGTTTAATATAAGTTAAAATTAAAATTATATAGAGTTTTAAGCTAAAAAATTTTAAAAATTAAATAAGTTTATGGAAGATAACCCACAGGCCTTGATCCATTCTCATTATTACGCCTACGCCTAGCTCGTCGAAACTTTCTGGTCACTATTAGCCAATAGCTCCTTTTGCACTCGAGTTTTTCATCTGACACCGTTTGTTTTGATCTATATTTTTGATATTTGTCTTATCCAAATATACAAATTATAAGTCATTATTAAAATTAACTTTAATAATAAAATAAACTAAATAATTAATAATTACGTAAATTATTTTAAACAATGTCAATGGCGTAGATCGGAAAATAAACGACGTAAAGTTAAAAAAAGATACGAAGGTAGTAGCTGCATGCATATGACAACACTACACACTAGTACACTACACGGCACTCATGCAACGCAGTCTTGCATGCATATGTTATTTTCTTCCAAAATATAACCATTTAAGAATTCAAATTTTTTATAACTACATAATCATTTTCATGCTGATTCACATGATTGCAACATTCTAATTATTACAGAGCCAATCATATGCTTAGAAAAGAATATAATCAATATTCAAAATTCAAAAACTCACCACTAAAGTCTAGAGTGACTAATATATATGAAATCTTTTCATATATTCTTAGTCTACACCATTATGTTAATGTTATTATGATAACTGGCATATGTATTCCATTCTCCACCGAACATATATGTCACTGTGACAGTGACACAGTGACAGAGGATGTTAATCTAGTAAAGTCTGACACTAGATGGTGAATTGATGATGATACTGCTCCTCTTCCTCTATACTCCTACATCCATACATACAAAATGCTGGCTAGTGGCTACTAGCTAGCAATATTAAACAGTACAGTACTCAGCAGTAGTCCATTCTCAATGCATAATTTGATGGTATAGTTATCAAGACTGTAAACTAGGTAATTGAGTCAGATGAGTTTCATAGGGATAAAACTCCTCCTTCATCTCATGAAACTCCCTTATGTAATGACTTTATCAAGTTCGCAATTTTATCGATGTGATAAACTATTTAATGTGCATGATACCTTATAAAACATACATTAAGACTGGCCTTAGAGCTGCTAGCTACTTGACCAGGCCAGGCCAGTAGTGCAGTTTTGTATGTATTAACAACACAAGGCGGCAGTCAGCAACAGTAAAGAGTGGTAAAAGAGATGCAATCCAAAGACAAAGCTGCTATACTGGGTGTACGTAGAGCATGGAGCTCTACAGTATAGTGCAGTAGGAGTACGGTACAGAGGAGAAGTGAGAGGCTTCAATTCTGTCAGGATGATGCTGGTGGGGGTCCGGCCGGGCAAAAGATAAGAGCAAATGAGCCAATTAATGAGGCCACAAATTAAACCTGCCGTCCAAAATTAATTAGTAGTAGGTCCGACCCGTAGATCGATGCACGTTTGTGTATATATGTAGTAGACCAGTGATTTTATTTCACTCCTTACATTGTCGTACTCTGTAATCGTTTCATTTGCTTTGAAGAGAGCTGCAAGCAGAAACCAACAGCTTCAAATATATAGTTTTCTTAATTTTATCCTATCAGAACTAAGATTTTAGCCTCATGATTCTGGGTATTAGATCGTTTTTCCTTTCCTTTCCCTTTCTGAGTAATATTACACATCTACCTTTTGACTTTTGCTTATGCTTATAAGTCAAAATTTAAATTTATAATTTTAAATTTAGAGTTGATTTTAAGTTTTTTTTATCATGGTTTATTTTTTAGCTTTAGGTTTTAGATCGCTACGAGCAAACATATAAAAATTTTATTTGTAAATTATTTTTAGTTTGCAAATATGATGTTTTTTCTTAAAAAATATAACCCCCTTAGATGGTAGGACCACGATCCTGTCGAATTACCATTTTTAAGGATATATGTGTATATATATAGCCTTTAAGTATTAAAATAGAGGTGATTTAATTTCATTGCTTAAATGGTCGTACTCTGTAATCAATTTGCTCTGAAGATCTCAAAGAAAACAACAGCCTCAAATATATTGTTCTTTTTGTCCTTGATTTTTACCAGCTAGTAGTACTTTCCAATAGAATACTTGCCAAATAATCATCGATCCCTTAGGCAGAACATCATTATGTCATTTTTCTCCAATGACTTTTAAACACGGATAATCCATGTGAAACATTGTAAACGTCATTTCGAACCGGGACAGAATCGTCCTTAAGGTCCCTACTAAGATTGATTAGTACGACATATTTCTAGCGGTCTAAAAAACAAAGCTGAAAAAATAAATTTCGGTAAAAAAACCACTAAAATTAATTAAAAAAATTAAATTTTAGCTTATGAACATAACCCTAAGCCAATATATATAGGTGAAATTATGGGAAAAACACAGTTGGTGTGATGGTAGAGCCAGGTTCCAAGGCTCTATCCACCACTGCTCAAATTATGATGTCTACGAATATTAGCACATGCATTTGGTCTTTCAATTGTTATAAGTGAGGCTAAAAATTTGTCACTGCCGAAAATCTATATCTATACGAGAATAAGGTATAAGACTTTCTAGCTTTAACTTATTCATGCGTATACTAATGAATCTATACACATATACAAACTATATATATATATATGAATTTAAGTAAATAAAATCGGGAGTACGTGTGTAGTGGTGAGTGCGTGTGTGTATTTTATATGTAAAAAAAAGTATAATTGAAATGTGGTCGACCATAACGAGGAAAGACCCATATAACTCACATGTGAAATCCCTCGATCGCCAATGAACAAGTGTTATCCAGTACGTAGTGGCATTAGTTTATTGCATCATAGCTTATATATTTGTGGAATGACGCATGTAAAAATCTTTACGGATAATTAGAATTAATTAAAGTTTTAGCACTCCGTCCACTTGGCAGACAGGTGCATCAAGTAGCAAATGGCCACAAGATGACAAGATGGAAAGGGGGTATAGGAAGGCTTCTTTTTTTGGCCACCATTGTCAACTGATTTGCCGCACGTTTTCCCCTGTGCTGTAAAAAAAAAAATTGTTCCTAGTGGAGGGGTATATTTTTTTCTCTCTAAATTTTAAGTTTATAATATACCATAAGCCGATCTAGAGGGTGGTTCAGGTGGTACTAGGACTCACAAGAAGTTATATTTTAAGAGTGTATATATATATATATAGCATACATGTGAAGAGAATAATATTATTATTAACATATGTAGGATGCACTTTTGATTAATTTTTATATTTCTATTACATATTGTAGGTTATATTTATGAAAATTAAAAATACGTAAGAGTATTTTTAACTACTCATCCAAATTTAATCATCCATTTTGCGATCTGGATGACCATCTAAATTAAATTCTCTCTTCGTTTCGGTTAATATTCCAAAGGAACACCATATTATATTTTTCATATATATATTTTACTGATATTTTATAACCACATCCTCTTATGTTATTTTTGTTTTCTTTTCTCTTGAGATTAGATGTTAAGATACAAAGCAGGGAGAGATAAACTTTAATTTTGTAGTTTCTCCCTCTTGGAGGATGGTTTTTTTTTTTGATAATGGGAAAAAGTATATGCTGGAGTAACTTTTTTTTTTGACGTATTCTATTTTTAATACAGAGAATGAGACAGAGTTTCCGATGATAATGCTCTAAGGCTCCGTTCGGTTGAGAAGTAGATAAGTTAACTTACCCGACACAGAAAACGTAATAATAGATTAGTACATGAAATTAATTATTAAAAAAATATAAAATAGATTAATATGGTTTTTAAAACAACTTTCCTATAAAATTTTTTTACGAAAAATACACCGTTTAGCAGTTTGAAAAACGTACGCGTAGAAAAAAAAAATTAAGTTATCTTACATAGGATGCCGCACGCGGCCTAAGTCAGACCACTTCTAATAGAAGTAATGGATGCACCACTGCACAGACTTAAGTTTCAGCGGCTGCAATTTGCTGCTTGCTTTTGCTCAAATTAATCAATATATATCTCGTGCTCATATACATGTTCTTTCACATATGGTTTGGAATTTTTGGACATGCACGTATATAAAACAGAAATAGAATCCGATCTGCTGCTGCTAATGACAAGATGATTTCTTTTAGTCAGGGAAGCTGCTGCGTTGATTCATCAAGAAGCTGAGGTGGTAGAAGCGAGCGGCCCCACCCTAAAAATCGCGGCTTTTATACTCCACCGCCGGCCGGCGCTTTGCTGTTCCATTACAAACACCTCCACACTCACTCAGCTCCACCGGCCGGCCGCCTGAGCGAGACTGTGGCACGGTCGTGCAGGGGATCCAATCGAATCGATCGATGGAGGCGGAGGCGGCGGCGGTGGCAATGAACGGCGGTGGCGGCGGGGACGAGCAGTCCCGGTTCCGGCGGGTGTGCGTGTTCTGCGGGAGCAGCTCCGGCAAGCGGAGCAGCTACCGCGACGCCGCCGTCGAGCTCGGCAGGGAGCTGGTGACGATCGACGATCAATCAAAGATTAATTTTGTTGCATGCATGTTGATCTATCTTGCATATATAGCAAGTTGATCCATTACGCTCTGAATTGGCAGGTGGCGAGGAAGGTGGATTTGGTGTACGGAGGAGGCAGCCTGGGGCTCATGGGGAAGGTCGCCGAGGCCGTGCACAACGGCGGCGGCCACGTCATTGGGTCCGTACATGCACATATCTCTGGCTCTTCATCCATCCATTATATCCTTCCTTGCTCGCTCGATCGATCGTTGATCCATCCATCTCGCCGTCGTTTAATTGATCGATTTCTTGCTTGATATATGCATATGACGCAGCATCATCCCGACCACTCTCATGGGCAAGGAGGTAATTAATCAATCAATTAATTAATTAAGGAGGAGGAGGAGGAAGAAGAAGATACGGTGATAAGTAATGGTGATGGATGTGCATGCAGATAACGGGGGAGACGGTGGGGGAGGTGCGGGCGGTGGCGAGCATGCACGAGAGGAAGGCGGAGATGGCGCGGCGGTCGGACGCGTTCGTGGCGCTCCCCGGCGGGTACGGGACGCTGGACGAGCTGCTGGAGGTGATCGCGTGGGCGCAGCTGGGCATCCACGCCAAGCCCGTCGGCCTCCTCAACGTCGACGGCTACTACGACTTCCTCCTCGCCTTCATCGACAAGGCCGTCGACGACGGCTTCATCCGCCCCGCCCAGCGCCACCTCTTCGTCTCCGCCCCCGACGCCCCCTCCCTCGTCCGCAAGCTCGAGGTTAATTAGTTTACCTCTACCTCATCTCACTTTCCAAAATTGTCTCCTTCCTTCCTTCTCTTTGATTAATTACCTGCACACCACGGCGTCCATCGGTCCACCCATCTCATCTCATCTCATCCACTAGTTAGTTAATACTCCATTAGATGTATCTATCATCTGTTCTGTTCCAAAGAAGAACTATCTTGATCAGTAGGTCAGAGTTGACTTGCGGTCGATGCAGGAGTACGTGCCGGTGGAGGAGGACGACGCGGAGACGCCCAAGCTGCGGTGGGAGATGGAGCAGGTCGTCGTCGGCTACAGCTCCTCGCTCCACGTGGCGCCCCAGATCGCCCTCTAGCTTAGCTAGCTATAAACCAGCCGGATCGATCGTCTGCTTGCTTGAATTGATTGATCGACGGACTGCAGATTTATACGAGCAGTTCATCATCGCCGTCGTGCTCGATCGATCGATCGTTGGATTGTACGTCCTTCCTGCAGCGTGTACCTCTTTAAGTAGCTGCCCTAACTAGTGTGTATTGTGTACGTGTATGCTCATTGCTCCGGTTATTATTATTAGCTGGTGTAGCAAGCTGCATGTACTATATGAATATATGATGTGTACTCCAGTACATATATGTATGTCGTCCGTGTCAACTTTCATGTGTATTGTACTATCTGATCCATCGCTGATGTAGAACCATCACTAGGTAGCACCATATACTGCGTAATTAATTTTTTTTAAAGAAAGATATTTTTATCCGGTCTCTATATCCAATCGGATATATACAGTCTTCTTTTTAAAAAAAGTTTGATAACTAGTCCAAGTAGGGGACTTGGTCCCTCAAATATCCAATGTGAAATTCATGCTCCTATGAAGATTTGAACCTAGAACTTTAGATGCTACTCAGATATATATGTACCTTTCAACACATCTCTCTTCTCGATCAACCAATCATAAGATTTTACTACTAAAGATTAAACAATTTCTATGTTTTAATTTCTACCAAACTATACCAACTTTAGCATGTTTAATTCTATAACTTCTTACAAAAGAAGTATCACGTGAGGCACATTTCATAGTGCATTTGGAGAGCAACTCAAACGAATGAGATTAATTTATACACATATAGATTAATTTATACACATATAACTCACTAACTCCATCTTTAATTGTAATGAACTGTGGAGATAAATATACATAAGTGTGCAGATTCATTTCTATAATCCTTTATATTTTACGACAAAAAAGAGTAACAGATTGAAAAAATGTTATTGACCTCTCTTTTTCTGTATATAGGCACAAGTGAAACCGTTTATTAACGATTAAAAATAAATTTGAGTAAAACTTTTATTTATTTTTCTTTATTAACTTAAACTACAAAAGGAAACTTTAAAATCAGATTTTTAAAAAATTAATTTTAGTTTGTAAGTATAAATATAAGTATGGATAAAAAGACAAGGGTGTATGCTAGGAGAGGAACACGTGTAAGATGAGATGTATGGTGCAAATGCGGCCCGGCCAAACAACGCACACTGTGCGTTGACTGTACGAATGGATCATGCATACCACTGTTCCTTTATCAACAAATATTTATTAACAGATACTTTATGAGATTTTACCGCATACTACTTTTCGAATACATACAATTATTTTGTTTATTGCTTACCGGTAGTTATTGCAGTACTAGCAGACAATGTATTGTTCCACGTGATCTTTCCCTATCGATCAAGAGTTTTTTTTTACTATTCTTTAAGTAGATATATATCTAGATGTGTTCTAAAATTTTCATTAAAAATGTGGTATCTGGCTCTATATTTTCTAAGAACCACAAAATTTCTCACCTGTTAACTAAAGTTCCAAAAATATCAATGTAGCTTCCTTTTATACTCCAGTATATATAATCTACTCCAGTAAAATCGCTAGTATCACCGGTCAGTTGAGCCCAGTACGGTGGTGCCTAGCTATGGTGTGCGCCCGTCGATCCGGCCGGCTGGCTTAACTTCCCTTCATTTCGGCCGGCCCCGCCAGGTTCTTTACTGTCGCTGCTGCGCGCGGCGCTGGCGGCTGCTGGGCTTTCACTTGCAGGCAGGCAGGCAGGCAGTAGCCTGCAGCTGCATGCGCGCAGTAACAGCAGCAGCAGCTGTGAATTGCTCTCTCGATCTGCCACTGCCATCTGCCATGCCCGATCGAGTTCTACTGCTATAGCTGTACTCCAGTTATCCTCTCTGCGCGCAATCATGGCGCTGCTTGCTGCTGCCGCGCGCGACGACGACCCCCCGCGGCGTCGACCGATCCGCTCCGCTCCGCTCCTATCTACGCCGTCATGACCATCGTAACCGGCCGGCCGGCCGCATGCAGCTGAGGATCGGATCGGACCAGCAAGCGGCCGAGATCGATCTGGGACGTTCAGGCCGGCCGGTCTACCAACTGAATGTGTCTCCAAACTTTGCGAAATTATATACGTTTAGTCTTGGGTTCACTGTACATAGGTGTGACGAACGAAACAACTCAGTTGTTCTATATATTATACCATGTTTTTTTCTCTATAAAATTGTATAAATACTAATAAATCCAAATACATATAAAAATATATGCATTATTCTGTGTTCGGTTCCAATTAATGCGTGGACACAGCATATACACCTTCTCTATTTCAAACTAAACAAACGTAAG
The DNA here is from genome assembly GCF_000231095.2 of Oryza brachyantha. Taxonomy (NCBI): domain Eukaryota; kingdom Viridiplantae; phylum Streptophyta; class Magnoliopsida; order Poales; family Poaceae; genus Oryza; species Oryza brachyantha. The sequence goes on from NC_023171.2 coordinate 14,402,653, forward strand.
ATCAAATTCGATAAACACCGCTACCCCGTTTCATAGTGTAAGATGTTCGATTCTTTTGTTGCAACATTTGACTATTCTTCTTATTTAAAAATTTAGTATAAATATAAAAAAATGATAAGTCTTGCTTAAAATTCAAGTAAGTTACAAGAAAAATAAGTGATATTTTCATAATTTTTTAAATAAAACAAATAGTCAAACACTATAATAAAAAGTTAAACATTTTATGTTACAATACAGAAAACAGAGGGAGTATAACTGTGTCCGAATACGAAATGCTTAGGTAGGCAGCTAGCTAGCCAGCTGTTTGTTCATGCTACTTGTACTACGGAGTAGCTGGTCGTGCTGTAGTGCATGCCTTCAATTTGAGCCAGCAATGCAGACTGCTGCAGTAACCAAACTGCACCAACCGCTCAAGTGCAATATATTCCTCCGTCCACAAGTATGTACTCCTACAAGTACAAATTATGGCGTCTACCATACTAGTGATCAAACATTCGCTGCATCTAGCTACGTGCGTGCGTATTATAAGTTCATTAGAATTTAAATTTTATTCTCACGATATAAATATTTCTGCACTGATTGATATGATTTCAATCATTCTCGTGATTTCAGATCCAAATCAAATACTTAGGAAAATAATCACTTAAGCAAAATAATACTATAATAAATAAACTAAAACACTTATTTTCTAAAACGGATATAGGACTACCAGCTGGCGCACGGAGAGACATACGTATGGGCAGCCGAGTCCAGTGTCAGGGCCAGAAGCATGGGGATTTGTATCGTCTGCCATTAGTTAGTAATGCCAGGGGATGAACAGTCGCGTGCAATGGGATAAATATCAACCATTGACACTGGACTACGTCGTCGGTTCTTCCTCACTGTGTACCACTGTAGCCCTCTGGATGTGAATCCGAATGCAGAAGAGCCAGCACTGACGCCACGACGGGTCGAGTTGCCTTTTCCCGGTTTGGATGGGAATCTACCGACATTACATCATATATGCCATAGTTACCACCATTACAAATATTGATTTTTAGATAATGGATAATCCGGCTTGGACTTTAAAAAAAGCTACAGTCACTTATTACAGTCCGAGGTTCACACATTAGAGCAATATCAGATTGACTAAATCTCTAGACAATGGACTCTAAACATAAACACGCCAGAGAATAACAAATCAAGAAAAAATCATGCTGCTAAATCTCCAGCCAAAATCACAAAGATTTGCATGACGGTAGTCCTATATCCTCAATGGCAGAGGATGTGAATCCGAAGCATAGAGATGTAGAAGAGCCAGAACTGACGCCACGACGGGACGAGTTGCCTTTTACCGCTTTGGATGGAAATCTACCGACATTACATCATACATGACATATGTTACCACCATTACAAATACTGATTATTAGATAATAGATAATCCGGCTTTGATTTCAAAAGAAGCTATATCCACTTATTACAGTCCGAGGTTCACACATTAGAGCAACACTAAATTGACCAAATCTCTAGACAATGGACTCTAAACATAAACACGTCAGAGAATAACAAATCAAGAAGAAATCATGTTTCTAAGTCTCCAGCCGAAATTCACAAAGATTTGCATGACGGTAGATTCATGCTTCCGGCATGCATCATAGATCAAACTCCTTGGTATCGTCAAACTTTTGTAGTTGCGTCCAAAACCGGCACCAATATGCCCCTGAATAATACCTGCATATATGTTTTAGATGGAGATTTATCAAAAACCATATCATTTCTACTCAACCATAGAGCCCAACATAAATCAGATGTCCCTACTCGAATTGTTTTTGCAATCTTTGATTGAACTCCATTCAACCATCCTCCACCCATATGAGTAAACTTGTTGGTATATTCAATCCAAAAGATACGTTAACGATTCTTCATAGGAATTTAGCAAAATAACCATCGAAAAAAAGATGGTGTATAGTTTCTTCATTAGAACAATAACAACACTTCTTATCACCTACCCAATTCCGTTTTGCTAAATTATCCTTTGTTAAGACCACCCTTTATAAAGTTTACCAAAAAAAGATCTTAATCTTTAGGGGCAACTTTAAATTCCAAATATGTTTATTTGTATCTCAATGAACAGAAAATTGTATTTTGATGGAGACCCCATTTAAACATATCCTTTTGATCATTCATACGAATACATAAAATTTTAGCAACTAAGTTATACCAATTGGCTAAATTATGTTCGACTAAAGATCTTCTAAACAAAACATTTAACGAAACAGAACTCATAACAGTTGCTAAAAAGCTCTTTTCCTGTGATCTTTAGAAGGACGATTTCCGCAGGGAGATAAGACGCAGATGCCAATGACTATATGACATTAACATAATGATAATCGTACTCGTGTTAGTGATAAGTGGCCTAGCTAAACGCGCAGCGTTTTTAATATGTAAATATTATATCATAATATATTTTTAATTATTTATATTACTATTTGTCTTATTAGTTACTTTTTATTTAAAATTATTTTTATTTTATCCATGCCTGCACTCTTACTCCTATTCATTATTAATTTATTGAGGGACAGTACAATTTTTTTCTTCTTGCAAAATATGGCTTCCATGAAGCACATGTATATATCAGCTCCGAATGGGAATATGGGCTTCGTGGGGCCCATGTAATCTTCTCTTCAGCCTGCCTCCTTATGGGCCGAAACGTGAATAAGGCCTCCTTGAAGCCCATATCTGTCGGCCCATATAAGAAGTAGGCCGTTCCCGACAGATGCTCGCTGCCCCTGATCTACGTCGCCGGCGCCACCGCGGCCGCCGCGACGCGACGCGAGTCACGCGACCCTCCCGTCGGCGTCGCCCCCACCCGCTCCTCCCCTGAGCTCTCCGGCCGCCGGCGATGGGCCAGTGGCGGCGGCGCAGCCAGCACCACCAGTTGCCGCGCCGCATTGCGCTGCCAGCGGCGGCTCTCCTCCTACTTTTCCTCGCCGTCTCGCTCCTCTCCGTCTCCCTCTCCGTGCCACCGCTTACTGACCACCTCGGCCTCGCCTCCTCCTCCTCCCGTCGATCCCTTGGCAGCAGCTCCCGTCGCCGCCCGGTATGAACCTGAACTCTGGCTCCTCTCCCCTTCTCCCGTCCACGCAGCCCGGTCTGAATGTTTTCTCTCGTGCTCTGTGTCTGGGAGTCACACAGCCGAACAGCCTTGACGGCGAGATGGACGTCCCCGGGATCGGCGGCTTCCCCGGCATTCCGGTTAGCGATTTCGAATGCTTTGGGTTTTGGTTTGTGTTATGGGTTGTTGATAAATGAGTTTAATTTGAACGTGTGCTTGTTTGATCTGTGGAGGATTTAAGTTAGGTTATTGATTGCTTCAACACTAATTTATCTTAAATTGGATCATACAACCCTGCTGCTTTTGTCATTGAGTCACGTAACAATTGTGAAGAGGTAGGATGGGCTTCAAGTGTCTGCTTGGGGTTAGGGTTTTAGGTGGATGTTAGCTTGGGATTTTCATATAAAAATGAATGACTAATTTATTATTTTATTCTCGAAATGTAGAGAAACGAAAGGGTTGCACCAATTGACCTATGGGGTTCAAAGCTCGCCAGCAACTTCTATGGATGCAGTAACTCTAGCGGAAAATTCCTTGGTCAGTCATTGCTTGCTCTAATCCTCTAATTTACTGCTAAAATTTGTATAACGCATCAAACAATGTTTTGTACTGAGTTTAATCGCTTATTTCATGGTACATTTTGGAAATAGCCGGGGTTTCCTTTTGTATTGGAATGTTGATTCTATCCTTTCCCTAAATGTATTGCCTTTCAAATGTCTTCTAGATTCCAGTGTCACCACACAGCCGGATCGATATTTGATTATTGTTACAAGTGGAGGTCTCAATCAGCAGAGAACAGGGGTGAGATGCGTCCCTCTCTTTTGTGTAGATATATTATTATGCACTGGAGAAGCTTCTCTCCTTTGATAGGTTCTGATGATGAATTAGAACAACAAACTAGAAGTAGCAAAGTTCATGAACTTTAGTTGCTGTTAAGCTGAGCCACACAAAATTTCTTTGTTTTTGAAGCTACTAGTACTTAGGACTTTGGAGTTGGTAGCTTGCACCCCCATTTATGAATGATATTAAATAACATTGCAGTACTTAGTCATGGTTTTTCATTAATTTGGAACTCTGAAGTACTTATGTCTTTCCCCCATCTTGAAAATGTTAGATATATGATGACATCCGCTTATTTCTAGATAGTTGATGCTGTTGTCGCTGCACGCATTTTAAATGCAACACTTGTCGTTCCCAAATTGGATCAAAGATCTTTCTGGAAAGATTCAAGGTATGGAAGCAGAGAGCACCTCCAAATTCATGATCCTCTATGAGCTCTTTGCATATTTAATTGAACTGATTCACTCGTTTTCTGATTGGTATCTCTGTTGCAGCAACTTTTCTGAAATATTTGATATCGACTGGTTTATCTCATTTCTTGCAAAGGATATCAATATTATCAAAGAACCTCCAGAAAAAGGCGGGAAAGCCGTGAAACCTTATAAAATGCGCGTCCCTCGAAAATGTACTCCAAGATGTTACTTGAACCGTGTCTTACCTGCACTCCTAAAGAAACATGTAAGTTGTGGGCCCTGTGGCTTTGTAGGAATCCTTGTTACTAGGTTTGATTAATTTAGGTGGAATTATCCTTTGTCCCTTTTTGTGTGGTTGAAGTTCAGAAAAATGCCGAGTCATATAGCTCATGTTACTTTCTCCCTGCTTATTCAGGTCATTCGCATGACTAAATATGATTACAGGCTCTCAAATAAGCTGGGGAAGGACCTGCAAAAACTGCGGTGTCGTGTCAACTATCATGCCTTGAGATTTACTGACCCAATACAAGGATTGGGTGAGAAGCTAATAAAACGAATGCGAGAGAAGAGTAGACATTTTATTGCTCTTCACCTTAGGTATGATTTGATGAAGTTGTCATCGATCTGCATGTTTCCTTATTGTTCAAAATTTAACCTGTTTGATCCATTCTTTTTGCCACATGGTGAAGTATCAACTTCTAATGATCCAAATACTGCTATTGCTAAAATTTAGCTGGTTTTCAGCACTAACTAGCCCTCTTTAAACTTTGTCAAAATTAATATGGAACAGCAAAATTATAGTGGTTGATTTATTAAACGAAAAGTAGATATTAGTTTTTTTTCATCTGTACAATTTTGCTTTTGCAGCATGCATCATTGTGCTCTTTTTTTTTTTTATCAACATACACTTCTATCCTGATGGCAGGTTTGAACCTGACATGCTTGCATTTTCTGGGTGTTATTATGGTGGTGGAGAAAAGGAGAGAAGAGAACTAGGTTCCATTCGCAAGCGATGGAAAACTTTGCATGTATGAACAACATCATGCAGCAGATACTTTAGATAGCAAGCTAAAGTTTACTGTTACCAACTCGTGTTCTACATTTCAGATAAATGACCCAGAGAAAGGAAGAAGGCAAGGTCGGTGCCCACTAACCCCTGAGGAGGTAGGATTGATGTTGAGGGCATTAGGATACAGAAGTGATGTCCACATATATGTTGCATCTGGTGAGATATATGGAGGCAAAGAAACTTTAGCACCGCTTAAGTTGCTCTTCCCCAATTTCCATACGAAAGAAACATTATCCACAAAAGAGGAATTGACTCAATTCTTGACGCACTCATCTCGCATGGCAGCAATTGATTTTATTGTTTGTGATGGAAGTGATGCTTTTGTAACTAACAACAATGGTAACATGGCCAAAATTCTTGCTGGGAGAAGGTGATGCATCAGTTCTTTCCTTATGATTTTATTTATTTGTTTTCGTTCATTAAGTTCTAACCATTTACAGGTGCTATCTACAGGAGATATTTTGGCCACAAGAGAACAATCAGGCCAAGTGCTAAACAGCTATATCCCTTATTTATGAATAGGGCAAATATATCGTGGGATGCATTCTCCTCGCAGGTACAGACAATACAGAAAGGATTCATTGGAGAGCCCATGGAAATTATGCCAGGAAGAGGTGAATTTCACGCCAACCCTGCCGCCTGTATATGTGAAAAGACGGACATAAAGTCAGTAATTGATTCGAATTCCAGAAATAACCGAGAAGCCAATACCAACACTGGAATAAGTAAACCTATTGGCGGGCCAGCTTATCCTATTTATACCGATGAAGAGGCGGACCGATCTGATACTGAAGATGATCCTGCAGGGAGAGGAGAAACGATTGACATGGAAGCTGAAGATGATACATTGGCCAGCAGAGAGGATTCTGAGCTGGAGGAAATCCTTTCGGATTAGTTCAGTTATGCATCTAGCTAGAAGACATGAGGTAATTAAGTTATGTAGATTTGACTTATTATATCTGGTAGTAAAACTAGCTATTGATGGATTTCACGCCTGAAAGTAGCTAGACCTGCAACAGTTGCTGGTGTACATAGAATTTTGAGGTGGACCTGTACATCAACACCTATTGCCGCAGTGCCACTAAATAAGGGTGGCCTCATTTTTTTTGCGTCTCCACTCTCCAGCATCGTCGGGCAGTAATTTTCTTGGAGTTTGTAACAGCATGCCTGTATATCATGGAAACGTGTTTGTGCAGCAGCCTAATTCGTTTTCTTTTTTTTTAAAAAAAATATTGGGTCATTCTTTTTTCTGCCATCTTGAGTCTCATTTTAAATGTTATGGCAGTACTTGGTGTTGGCTTTTTGACAAACTACTGTGAATTTGTCATGGGCTCATGGCACTAAGAATTTTGTAACCTTTGTTGAAAGAAAGAAGCCAATAAATAGTGTACTGTCGTTAAGTAATCTTCACATGTTCAACTCTGCAAGAGAATGCTATAAAATTGTGAAGTGATGTATGCATACGTTGTAGGATAATACAGGAATAAATGGTTCAGCACTTGACCGCCTGCCTGTAATCTATACTAGAATTCCATTCACTCGCACCCATTTGGCCACTAGCTTAAGGATCCCAACTCTGGCAACAAGCAGAAACGCCTAAATGGAGCTGCAGCCTTTTTTCTTGCAGAATCAAAAGGAGCATCATGAACAGTCCACTAGCAATCTTTCCAACTCCAATCATAGAAGCCAGAAACCTTTTATCTGTTACAAAATTCGTAGAGAAAAGGAGATATCTTCTCCCAAAAAAAAAAGAGAAACCAAAAACGTGAAAGGAGATATCTATATTACCTTAAAAAAAGAGTAGAAGATGGGCCACCACCATCACTGCCGTGTGGGTTATTATATCACCGCAACATGTATAAATGCTCCATTTACTCGCATGATATTTTTTTCAGATGATTTTTTGTGTATTTTTTAAACATGGTATAACACATACAATCTTGTTTCAACCAATTAAACATATTTTCAACAAGGCTTAATTTTACTATTTTAATAACTTGTTGTGACACACATACATTTAGCTAGTCTTCTTAAGGAAAAAAAAAAAGAGCTAAGCGGAGAGGGGAAAAGGGGGAACGGGGCGGCAAACCGTAAAAAAATCTTTAAAATATATTTGAATTTGATCGTGCTACTGTGTGTTTCCATTATCGTATCGGGTAGACCGGTAGTAACCGTGGTTACCACCGTAACCACACGGTAACCGGTGATTAGTGTTTATGGAAGACTCATCAGAAAGGAAGTAAAAACCGGTGCTCCCTGAAGGCCTGACGAGTCGGGCTTGATCCAAAAATCCAGTGTGTGGCATGGCATCCAAGACAAGATCCCGATGCCTCGTCGGCATCCGTCACATGCAGAGTGGCTCGTTCTCGTTCAAGGAGCCGTCCAGTCCAGTCCAGGTCCAGCCCTCCGGCCCTCCCTCGTGTGATCCATTGATGCTGGCTCTCATCTGTGTGATAGCTGGATAAGTGTACCATTTAGTCCTAGGAGCAGTAAAATATTGGGTGAGGAACAGCATTTGGCCTTGAGATTTGGACGGTCCATTTGGCCAGGAATCTACTATTACTACTGCTGGTTCAGATGGAGTCATGAATCAAACGACATATTTACAAATAAAAGATAATTTATTAATAAAATATTTATACACGTATTCTTAGTGATTTAATAGCCAAGATTGAAAAATAAACTTTAAATTAAAAAAAATTAAATTTTAGTTTATAAGCATATACAGAAGCGAGAAACACGGTGTCACCCTCTCACTCAAACAGCCCGACAGCCAGTTTGATAGCCTGTGTTTGTGGGAGGATGTGTTCATCGTGTCAAGCGTGGGTATGTGTATATGTGCTCGTTTATTTAGGGGTTTGGTTCATTTTTAACGAGGCCTCTGCGTGCCTTGGATCCTTTGCAAGCTGACAGATGCACGAAAGAAGCAGTTTGCCTTGCTTCTGTATGCTTTTGTTTTGACGACATTTTCTTCAGTACACCCCAGTAGTGTCATCAGTCATATGCCTTGAGCACGAACAAAGAAACTGAAAGGCATGTGGCCTGCTATACTGGAAGGCTGGAAACTCTGGAACAAGTCATGACACTGAGTCGCAGACCCCAAACTACTGAATCAAGTGCTTCACAGTGATATAAAGTTAAAAAAAAACAATCAATCATTCATGAAACCATCCAGCCCCAAACCACTGAAGCTAGTAGTACTTCACAGTGATAAAAAGTTAACCATCCACACACAACGGAGAAAAAGAATACTACTATATGAGATGTTTTTGGTTCATGACACTTAAAAAAAGCACTTCTAAAAGTCAGTCCTAAAATAACATCCTTCTCATTCGTACAAGCATAAAAGAAAAAAAAGGTAATATTTTTCACTGTATCAAATCCAATATATTTTTTCTCCACTCAATCTAATTTCAATACATATGTTTCATACATTCATAAACTCTAATATAATACTAATTACTAAAATATGAACTTATATTGGGACAAATAGAGAGAGCTAAAGATGAACTTATCTTGAGACAGATGAAGTACAACTAATGCAGTAATATTTATATTGTGGTGGTAAAAGTTTATATTTTAATTATATTATAGTATGGAGTGAGTAGTATGTCGTAAACTTTGGGTCATGTTATTTTGGCAATATAAGTATATGCCAAAGTTTTAAATTTTAAAGATTAAATTTGGAGATGGTTTTGAGTGTTTAATCATAATTTATTTTACGATATTTGCTTCTAGAACAATTAATAGATGTGTACCAGTTTTACCATTAACTATTTTTTTATTACTAATATGCTGTTTCATTTATACTCATTATTATAGGCGGAATGATGGACTGTTCAACTAAGTACTTGGCAAGGCAGAGTCGCCAATGTTTTTAAATAATTTCTAACACCTTTTCAACACTTTTTATTTAAAAATAAACATGCCAAAACTTATTTTCAAAAAAAGCTGCACTATTTAGCCACGCGAGACGACGTTGTCATGTCAAAGGGTGTAAATTTTAGAACTATTTATTTTGAAATAAATATCGAAAAGGCACAAAAAAATAAAAAAGAAAGTTGCACCAGTCTCAATGCATGTTTCATGAGGATGTCATGCACATTAAATAGGGTATCACATTAGCAAAATTGCTGATTTGACAGAATCATTAAATAAAGGAGTTTCATGAGATAAAAGATGAGTTTCATCCCCATAAAACTCATCTGGCTCGCTTACTTAGTTTACAGTTTTTGTAACTATAAGATAAAACCATAGATTAAGACTAGATTATTTGCTTTACGAGCATCTGTGTTAGAAATGTTGCCCAATACTGATGGCTCGTAAAGAATCAATGGTTTTAGGTAATTAGTTCGTACGCAAATCAATAAACATAATAGCATATGATTAATTAAGTATCAATTATTAAATTGTTCGACTTTCTAAGCAACTTGATACCCCTCTGTTCCATAATATAAGATACAGCCACCTTGTATACAAAGACCAAAAAATATTTAATTATACATTTACTTAGTACAAATCGGCCAATGCATGCTATCTATTTTTGTTTTAGTTTATTGTAGCAATATAATTAATGTGTGTCTTATATTTTGAAACATATAAGTAAAAGTGGTTATGCCTTATACTTTAGAATGGAGGGAGTATAATTTATTTTTTACATATAAAATATATCGTTTGAGAGCGTGAAAAACATACTAAAGGAATGAGTAAGCTACCTTACCATGAATCCAACTAGTCAAGAGTACAGTACTTTTTTCCCACGAAGAAAGAGTACGGTGTCATTGAAGCAACAAGGAGCCTGGTGTCATGGGCAGCGTTCGAAGCTGACGTGTCTACCTAATTTAAGCATCGCATGTAAAACGAATAAAGTCATTAGCATATGATTAATTGAGTGTTAGCTTTTGTAAACTTGAAAAATAAGTTAATCTGATTTTTTAAAACAACTTTTATATAAATTTTTTTTTAAAAAAATATATCATTTAATAGTTCGAGAAGCGTGCGCAGACGAAACATTTTCGTCCGTTGGTTGGTTGCGAACGGGCCCTTGGTAGGGCAGAAATTGTGGTTAGCCAGCCAGCAGGACGCACCGCCACCACTGTCCTGATGATGCCGTTCTCACCCGTACAGCACAGGTAGGATGCGATGCGACGAGTATTGAAGGGACCAGAGGTAACACCGGACGCCCATGCCACCGCGAATCCTCCTCTCCTCTCCAAATTTTTTTCACGCACCCACGCTTGTAGTGCACGTCCCCGAGCCCGAGGCTCGCATCTCATCCTCCGTGGCGCGCGTCCGTGTTCGCAGATTAATGTCGGATTCGTACATATTGTTTAGTAAATTTCATATTTTATTCAGTAAATTTTATAGTAATTAACTATATCGTTTATATTATTAAATAGCTACTAGATAATTTTTTATTTTTTATCCTTTATCACCAAAAGAACACATGATAATTACGGCTAGTACTATCGGAGGCAGGGTGTCAAGTAGTGTGAGTACTATACATTTGCACGTGAAAATATATATTTTAAAATCTGAATTTAAACTTTTGAACTTTGTATCTTAATAGTTATCGAGTGTCAAAACTGTGATAACGTGACTTGTAGCTAAATAGAAAAAAATCAGAAAAAAAAATAAAGGATGATATTCTAACCATCATTAAAAATATTGTATATTAAATATATCTCTATAAAGATATGGAATATTGCATAACTTTTTCTATATATTTAAACAAGTAGAAATCATATCCCAATTTTTTTTTGTTTTCTCCTTAATTTTTGTAGAGCTCCAAGGTACGAAGTAAACCTGTCACTCTGTTCACAGCTATCAGTAAAAATTTAATAAAAACAGTTTCTACCTTTCCTAAATTTGAATCAAAACATATCAAACTTCACCGATGGTTACTCTTACAAAACCGAAAGATAAACACGGTCGATGAGCACCGCGCGCAGAAGATCCACGAGCCGCCGCTGCACACACACACACCACCCCACGTCGCTTGTCTTCCTCCCCCGGCGCGGGCCGGCCACACCGAGATCGACGCCGTGCAATTGGAAATGGACGGCAGTGATCCCGCGACGAGGCCTCTCTTCTTTGACCGACCGGCAATGGAGGCGGCCACCTCACCGCGAGGTGGCCGGTGGTGGTGGTGGGCTCTGCGCTGCAGTGCCCCACGCCCCCACCTCTCCTCTGCCTCCGCGCCGCGCCATTGCGCCTCCCTTGCATTTAAACCCAGAACAAATCCAAACGCCGCACAGTAACACACACACACGCTCTCACTCTCTCAGCTCACACACACTACTGGGCGCTAGCAATGGCGCGGCGGCCGCTGGTGTCCGTGTTGGGGGTGGTGGTGCTCGTCTGCGTGGCGGCGTCGTCGTCGCCGGTGGGGGTCCGGGCGGCGCGGTTCGTGTGCAACGCGACGGCGCCGCGGGCGTCGACGTGCCAGGCGCTGGTGGCGTACGCGCCGCCCAACGCCACCACGCTCGCCGCCGTGCGGGCGCTCTTCCAGCTCCGCTCCCACCGCGCGCTGCTGGCGGCCAACGGGCTGCCGCTCTCCACGCCGCCGTCCGCGCCGGCGCCCTCGCCGCTGCGGGTCCGCCTCCCGTGCCTCTGCTCCGGCGGGGCCGGGGCCACGTTCCAGCGCCCCACCTACCGCATCCGCGCCGGGGACACCCTCGACGCCATCGCGCGGGGTGTCTTCGCGGGCCTCGTCACCTTCCAGGACATCGCCGCCGCCAACAACGTCTCTGACCCCAACAAGATTGCCGTCGGCCAGGAGCTCTGGATCCCCGTGCCCTGCAGCTGCGACCCCGTCGGCGGCCAGCCGGTGGTGCACTACACCTACGTCGTGCCGCCCGGCAGCTCCGTCGCCAGCATCGCGCAGGACTTCGCCACCACGGAGGCCACCGTCCTCACCTTGAACAAGATGCCCGACGCCAAGAGCCTTCTCGCCGGCCAGGTCCTTGATGTGCCGCTCCGAGGTAGGACCAAAAAAAACCTCTTTTTTTCTCTAGCTCCTTTTGATCTGTACTTCTACCAGCCACTTCACTTAAAATGTCTTCTAAAAACAACCTTTTTTTTAAAAGGAAAAATGTCTTCTAAAGGTTGTTTGCTTTGCAATGTTTTTTAGTATCTCGCTGCTATTGCCTCCAAGATACTGTATCTAGTTAAGCTCTGAACCTTTTTGCATATCCTTTTGTCTTAAAGAACTTTTTCTGCTCCTTTATTACTACTTGTTACTAGTGCATTGTGCCTTTTTTAACTCTTTATTGGCGCATCCAAAAAAATACATGGTGCAAATAGCTGCTGCCGATGTGCAGCTGCATTTATACAATGTTTTTTTTTTCTGAATTCTTTAGGTTCTTTGTGCTGGATGAGGTAGAGAATTACTCAATTAGAAATGCTAAGCCGTGGGCTGATCAAAGTTCTATCTCCTTTTTGCTCCTCTTTGCATATTTTAGTACTGACCATTCCCCGCACCTAACAATGCTCAGGAGTTGCTTTTCACATTATTTTGCCTAATTGGTTTGAAAAGGTGTGCTTGTGAATGGGCATAAAAAGATGCACTAAAATACAGCCTTCCAACTTGTTTGCTGCTGCAGCTTTTGTTAGTTAGCAAGTTGCAGCTCATAATTATCCCTTGACCTGGAATCAGTTGAGGGACCGACTAATTGAAGGGTCTTGTTGCCTGTAGGAACTTGAATGTATTGTAATGGAAAACAATGACTCCTACTGACATGCCCACTGAAGTACTGTTAGTGGTCATAGTTCTGGTCTTCTGGATAAAAGCTGTTAAACATGCCTGCTGCTTATTGGATCTGAAGTTAGAACATTTCCCATTTGGTATATGCAAACTACTACAATGGAAGTTTTTTGACAAGTCACCGAGTTAACTTGTTGCCGTAATCGTCACAATGCCAGTGTTGTGTTTTTGCAAGCTATACTAAAATTCCCACTGCCAGTTATTTCGATGTTACTGTTGACTGCATACATCCTTTCTAATTGGAACTTGAATTGACTTCAAATTTGAAAAAAATATAATACCTCCGTTTTATAATATAAGATGCTTGACTTTTCTGCTTGCAATGTTTGACTATTTGTCTTATTCAAAAAATTATAGAAATATCATTTGTTTTGCTTGTGACTTTATTATCAAAAGAACTTTAAGCATAACTTTATCATTTTCTATATTTGTACTAAATTTTTGAATAAGACGAATGGTAAAACGTTGCAACCAAAAAAGTCAAACATCTTATATTATAAAATGGATAGTAGCTCTTTTTCATCCTATTGTCATGCATTCACTCACAGTGGTATTAGGGACTAACAGCATACTTGTATGTGCAGCCTGCTCTTCGGCCATTAGCAATACAGCCATAGACCGCAACCTCCTTGTTCCGAATGGAAGCTACATTCTGACAGCCAACAACTGCATCATGTGTGGCTGCAGCTCCTACACTTGGCAGTGAGTGTTCATTCTACTAAAGCTCATGCTTACTAGTATTGGTAAATAAATTGGTACTATGTGACACCTATTTTAACTCACGACAAATGTCTGAATTCTTCAGGCTGGATTGCCAACCAACGCAAGGAATAAGCTCATCTTTCTGCCCTGCTGCAAAATGTGGTGATATGTTCCTCGGAAACACGACCACGTCGCCGACATCATCTTGCGAGAGCACGACATGCTCGTATGCAGGGTACACCAATAGCACATCTTTCAGCATCCTTGCCAATCTTACCGCCAGTTCTACATGCAACGGTAAGTGTCGCTTACCTGTAACAAATACTACTTCCATTCCAGAATATAAACATTTATAGATCCTTTAGTGTATACTAAGGAGATATTTAAATATTCTTTTTCAGTCATTTTAGTGGTCAATTTTTGAACTTTAAATTGATTAGATTCCCTTTATAAGCCTTTGATTGGCTTTGTAATCGTTTAAATGATTGAAAACATAAGAATCAATACAGAAATGCTTATATTATGGTACAGAATTTGAATTATAGAAATGCTTATATTTTGGATCGGTTGGAGTAGCTACCCTTTTGTTTGCAATCAGTAACAAATTGACACCTTGTTGGTTGCAACGTGCAGCTGCTTCGATGTCTCCAATGTCGCAGCCGGCTCACTCGTCGGCGTTCGGGCTGGCACCGACGTGGTTGAGATGGACGGAGCTGATTGTCTGTCTTCACATCATCTTGCAGTGTGCAGGCTTCCTCAATCATGTATGAGGAGTTCTTCGTTTTTCTCAGTGCCTGGACTACTATTTCGTGGTCTCATGTTGTGGAGTAAGCTGGGTAGTGCCTGTGTGGCTTTTCATCAGTGTAGTTTGATTGGATGTGTAAGTGTGGAGAAACACCAGGGGTTTTGTTTGTAAGAATGTAGGTCAGGGAGACATTTGTACCGTCGAACTCTTGCAAAGGTAGCTGTATGATTTTGGTTTAAACTTTATGTTCGGGGCTGTTTTTCCGACAGAGAATGGAATTTTAACAGACTCCTCGTTATATGCATGGTTTGCATCAACTATTCCCTTGTTATAGTTTGGTAAGACAAGCTGTACTTTTGATTTTCTTTTCGTTTTTACTTATGTCTATAGGTCAAAATGTAAATTTTTAACATTAAATTTAGAGTTAATTTTAGATCTTTTTATCGTATTTATTTTTTAGTAATGGCTTTTGGACAACTAAAAATACACATATATAAAAGTTTTATTTATAAATTAATTTTTATTTATGCATATATCATTTGGTTTTTTCTTTATAAATGCCAAACCATCACCCGTTAAGGCCTTCTTCAGTTTGAAGGAATTTTACAGGAATTTTGAAAAAATTGAACTGTTTCTTTTAAAATTCCTGTGATCTAAAGAAGTCCTTTTAAGTTCGCTTCCTTTGTTGAACACGTATTCAATACAAAATTGCTATACATTTTTTTTACTACAATCGTACGAGAAAGAACGCTTCGTCGGTCACTATGCTTCCTGTCTCACGCCATCTAAT
This sequence comes from Oryza brachyantha, assembly GCF_000231095.2. Classification (NCBI taxonomy): domain Eukaryota; kingdom Viridiplantae; phylum Streptophyta; class Magnoliopsida; order Poales; family Poaceae; genus Oryza; species Oryza brachyantha. The sequence continues at coordinate 14,418,071 of NC_023171.2, forward strand.
AGCATACACTTCGGTGCCTCAATTTTGCATATGTCATCCGTCTGTTCGTCTAATTATATGTATAGCAACACTCTATTCAATATTGTTCCCCCTATCGCCGGCTTGTTCCCCCTAGTGCCGTCTTCCACAGTAACACAGGATTACCCATCAGGGTATGGTAATCCATTAATTCAAAAGAAATTTAAATGTTTAATTATATATTTTTGATAAATTTTATTTGGTTTCCCATTATTCAACTTTGATCACTGTGCGTATGACTCAATCATTCTATTTACGTATGATCCAATTGATTAATGGCTGTAGTGCTACCCATGACCCATTTTTAGTTACAGTATTTCAATCGTACGTTGGTAATATATTTAGATCGTACATATAACGAGAGATAACTTAGAGTTGACTCTAGCTTTACAAAATAAAATAAGTTTTATCGTAAAAATAAAATCCATTCCATTTTATTGAACTAAAGTTGATTATAAAGTATCACGACCGTCCCTACTGGTTACTGAGCTTTTATCGTGGTAGTGGTACCCCTCTTAAGTAAGATAAACAGTTTTTTTAATACCTGAAGAAAGAGTTCAGTAGGCTGTTTAGGCAGCCCAAATAATCGGAAAGCCCGGACGATTCTGTGGAGAGAAAAGAAAAAAAAAAATGGAGGAAATTGCTTTGGCAGGAAACGCGCGCGCAGCGAGCACGCGACGACGGCCACCGAGCGCTCCGCCCCGCGCCGCGCGTGACCAACACCAAAACGCCCCCACGCAAAACCGCCACCTCCATTCCATTCCATTCCATCCTGCCTTTCTCCTCTCCTCCCCTCGTGCTACGCTCCGCTCCGCCGCGCCACCATCGCCTCCTCGCCCGCGCGGCGCTCCCGATCGCCTGATCCGGCCAGCCCGGCTCCGCGAGGGCTATGGAGCTCGCCGCCGGGACGGGGCTCGTGCGGCCGCTGGGTGCCGGTCTCCTTCGCCGCGGCGGCGGCAGGAGAGCGGCCGGTCGCGCCGCCTTGCCGGGGCTCTCGCTGCCCCACCTTGTCGCGAGGCGGGCGGTCTCTGCCGCGGGGGGCGGGCATCTCCTCCCCAGGCACGCCGTTCGCTCGGCCCGCGGCGGTGGGGAGTTCCACGGCGAGGTTGCCGCCAGCGACCGGCCGTCTCCGACGCGCGCGTTTCCCTCCGATGGTGCGAAGGATCCTGCTGCCGCGGTGCGGTGAGTCGCAAACGGCTGTGCCTGTTGCGATTATAATTTTCTCGAGGTTTTGCCCGTGGAGACTGTTGGGGTGATGCGTGTTCAGTGTGCTTGTTGCGGTCTCAGCAGTTTAGAGGGGGATCATCCTGGAGAAATCAGGAAGGAACTAGCGAATCTGGCTTTGCCGGCCATAGTTGGGCAGGCACTCGATCCTGTGGCGCTGTTATTGGAGACTGCATATATTGGCCGTTTAGGTGAATTTCTCATGTTCAGAAATCAGAAACAGCTGTGTAGTGTTACACAAAATTAAATCAGAGCTGTTTAGTTCCTTACAAATTATGGTGTAAATTGTGCAAACTTTGATAGGTCCTGTGGAGCTGGCCTCAGCTGCCGTGGGTGTGTCGGTCTTCAACATTATATCAAAGCTGTTCAACATACCACTCTTAAGCATCACGACCTCGTTCGTGGCTGAAGATGTTTCAAGACATGATTCCTCACAGTTTACTTCAGGTACTTGATGCTTACTGTCTCTTATTTGCTTAAGAAACATATTACATTTACGATTTGGGAGCTAACTTTCTCTGACGATACACAGAGGGAAACATATCTAGTGATGCTGGAGGAAGGAAGAGGCTTCCCTCCATATCTTCCGCTATACTTTTGGCGGCTGCAATTGGTATCATTGAGGCCTCAGCATTGATTCTGGGGTCTGAAATTCTCCTGAGCATTATGGGCGTGTCACATGTATGTTCAAATGTCTTATCAGTGCATTGATTCTGTCCCATATGGATGCTCTTTGGCATGTCCGTCAAACTTCTGTTAGCTAAACTATTTTACTAAACCCTTGATGCAGTATTCTCTATTTGTTTCTTCTGCAGGCATCAACCATGCATAATCCTGCAAAGCTGTTTCTTTCTTTAAGGGCACTTGGTGCTCCTGCCGTAGTGGTTTCATTGGCTATTCAAGGTATCTTTCGTGGATTGAAAGATACAAAGACACCTCTACTTTACAGCGGTAAGATTTAGAACCTTCTAAATTCAATGATTTGCTAATTGCTATCACTTCTATATCGCTTGGATTAGAACATATTATTCCTTTGTCAGTACATCATAAAAGTTTCATTAATTTTCTCTCTTAATGGCATTTTTTTGTAGTCTTCTGACTGAACATGACATATGCAACACTCATAGCTCTATTCTAAATCTTCAGGCTTGGGTAACATCTCAGCTGTGGCTCTACTTCCCTTTTTTGTGTATTCGCTGAACCTTGGATTAAACGGAGCAGCTCTTGCAACTATTGCTTCACAGTACGTATTGCATTTAAATGTATTCAAGAATTCCATTCAGAAGTGCCTCATTTGCTGGGAACACAAACTAAAATAATTTAAGAAGGTTAATCTTGATACAATCGTCATATTGGTTAAAATAAACAGATCACACGAGCTAAATAATATATTTATCTATTAGTGTTCTTTAATAGGTTTACGCTTTTCTGGGTCCCAGTTGTTTCGCTTAAAGCAAGAAGGAATAGGTTGTTCAAGTTTTCTATCAATTTGCTTACGAATCCTGTTTTAATTTGATTGCTGAAGAGATGTGTCCCACTTTCATCTTGTTTAATTTTTTTCTAGAAAATTGTTTCTACATATTATTAATTTACTATTTGTTTACTGCTTTTCTATTGAAATGCCTAGGTATCTTGGTATGTTTCTGCTCCTCTGGTCTTTAAGCAAAAGGGCAGTTCTATTGCCTCCAAGAATAGAAGAACTAGATTTTGTTGGGTACATAAAATCTGGTGAGTGGTATGTCTGGTTATTATTTTTACTGTTAACTGAGTTTCACTGTTTCCAAGCTTTTGATGAACTATTTATTCATGGATTGCATTATTTACTCACACCTTGGTGTCATAACTCTTGCCTTTGTATACAAGTTATGAATACTTTCCAAATTCTTCTAGGTGGTATGCTTTTAGGGAGAACTCTTTCTGTTCTTATAACAATGACCCTTGCAACGGCAATGGCTGCTAGGCAAGGCACAGTAGCTATGGCTGCTCATCAAATATGTCTACAGGTTTGGCTGGCGGTATCACTACTTTCAGATGCATTGGCTGTTTCTGCCCAGGTACATCTTGTAGTTCTTCGAAAATCGTCTAGAAAGATCCTCAGTTCATTATGTTTTTCACAAACATCAGTGACTTATCTTGCCCAATGAGAACTGCATCACCTTATGTGGTTTTCAAGTTTTGAACTAAAATACACAAAACTGTGGGTGCACTTAAATCAGTATAGACTTAAAGCCTTAGAAACATGTTCTCTCTAGATTGGCCTTTTGTGATAAGCTTGAGATAGCCGAATTTCCTTAACCATCTCATGGTATATGACACTTAAGCATGATCTCTATTTCTCTTGAACAGGGCCTCAGTGCATTCAATTTATTTTAGATCTACTTGATTGCAGGCATTGATTGCAAGTTCGTTTGCGAAGCTTGACTATGAAAAGGTCAAGGAGGTCACATACTATGTATTGAAGGTAATAACTATCAACCTTTACTAAACAACTCAGGCATTGTCAACTGTTGGATGCTATAGATTGAGCATGTAACAAAGCAACTAACAGCTGAACAATGTTTTCCAGACAGGAGTATTTGTTGGCGCAGTTTTGGCCCTTCTTCTTTTTGCCTCTTTCAGTAGACTTGCAGAACTGTTCTCTAAAGATCCTGCGGTTTTACAAATTGTAGGGAGTGGTGTTCTGGTATGTACCTTTTGTTTTGTCATACTACGATAAGTCAATAAGATTTTTAGCTATCTGCCAACATCATCTTTACTCAATTCTATTTTTGTTTTTGAAGTTCGTTAGTGCCAGCCAGCCAATTAATGCCCTAGCTTTTATTTTTGATGGACTTCATTTTGGTGTCTCAGACTTCTCATATTCGGCTTCTTCAATGGTATATACACTTTTTTAATGATAGTATATATTGTGATATTTTGATCTTGCATCAGCTGTGATTAATTGGGCTGTTTTACAGATCACTGTTGGGGCCATATCCTCTTTATTTTTGCTGTATGCTCCAAAAGTTTTTGGCCTTGCTGGGGTTTGGGCTGGGCTGGCTCTTTTCATGGGTTTGCGCATGACTGCAGGATTTTGGAGGTAAGTTTTTTTCTTTCTGACTTCCACTGGTGACTTGCTAAACTTTAGGAGACAGTTTGAGTTTTCTTTGATAAGTATGGTTATTTCTTCTGCACTATAATGGATAGAATCAATAGAAGAGCTTAGGTTCTGCTGGAAATAAACTGTTATAACATGCATAGAGGTTTTGTGGAGCATTTCAATCATTTGTAATGCAGAATAACTGTGCTGATTAATTAGGATTCTGGTGCAAATTTTGATTCCTGCTGATTATAACCTGGCTATTTGATTATATAGTGACATTTGTGGTATACCTTGTTTTCTTTACAGATTGAGTTCGAGTGCAGGCCCTTGGTGGTTTTTGCACCAGAAAGAACCAACATACAAGTTAGTGAAAATATATTCTTGGTTGAAATGTTTTCATGGATTTGTTTAATAATAAGTAATTCATCATTTGCTACTATTTTTTATACTGTATAAGAATTGAACTATATGTGAAAAGCTGTTGATTTATTTAAATTTGAACTGACCACATATGGCTCTATTTTAGTGTAAATTGAGTCTCATGTTAGTGTCATGTTTCCATATGGGACATGTGATATCATTTGCTGTTCAAAATTAAGGTATATCTTTCTCATTATTACCCCAGAAAAAAATCACTGAGAAAAAAGAATATACACCTAATTGAATAAATATAATAATTTTTCAACCTATCACAGATTACACTTAGCATATTCTGTAGTACTTTAGTGTTACAAATTAGTATTTTAAGGAGATAGAGACAACCTTTAGCCTGAATAAGGTTCTTTGGCTTGTAATTTTACCACATTGGCTAGTGGCATCTAGTTGTCAAGCATGTCGATATCTTTTGCTAATATCCGTAAACTGCTCTATACAGATTACACTCAAGTACATGTTGATGTCGGGCTGCAGGAGCTAAATAGAAAGATAGACAGAGAATGGAACTGATGAAAGGTGCATTGTATTCAACAGGCCAGTTCAATATATTTTGTTTCTAACATTGTATTTACTTGTGCAAATATTTTGGACCGTAAGTATATCTACAATATATAATTGAAGCTCAAGCGTACATTCGCATAGGTTGAGAACTCTTTCAGAAAGTAAAATTTTGTACATAACATGGTAGAATCTATTTTGTGTTATGATAACAACAAATTTGAAATATAGAATCTTCCTAAACTAATCAGTTGGAACCTCGAGGCAGTAATTCTTGTCTTATCTTCTTTTCCTATGAATATGCTTGTAGGAAAGATGCTACAGTCTTCAGTAAAGATCTGCATAATCAGCAGGTCCATATGGCTGGAACCATTCAGCCAGGATTCCTTTCTTCCTTTTAGGGTCACATCCAATGTCTTGGCACAATAAATCATTAAACCAAATGTTAATGGTGCTTATACAGGACCTGCGAAAATACTTTCCATTGTAAAGGTCCTTGTACTTTGCCCACTCTAGCACGCTCTCTTCCATACATCTTATGCTTGGTAATTTGAAGCGACCAGCTAGTAAATGCGCTACCCAATTGGCCATTCTTTCGAAGGCATATATGTTGGTAAGGCTCTCAGAGTATCCAACAATTGCTAGCTGAGGAATCCGAGGATGGATGCATTCTCTGCAAATTTCAATTGTCTTGTTAAATGTGAAATGAGCATACATATGTTAACTAGTGAACACTAACACTTAAACTTGATATAGCAAGTTTATTAAGTTTTCATCATCCCAAATTATGGTAACAGCTGGCTTATTTTTATCAAAACCCATGCTAATGATAGTATGATACCTATTACGCTGGTCTAGATTGTAAAAGATGGTTAATAGGGATTTCTTAAAATAAAAGCAATGAATAGATGGTGTTGATATCTATACTATACAAAGATGCATATATGAAATCATGCTATAATGCAAATGTATCTTTATCGTTTCTCATTGTTTTCATGCATAATAGCAATGCACTAATTTTGCCGAGATAATGTTATCCCTTGGCCCTGTCTATTCACTTTATTGTTCTTGAAGTATGAAATCAACCAAAGAAATGTCCAGCTTGTACCTGTATAGAGGAACTTCTGTATCTGATGACCCTGCCACTATATTTTTACACCAATTTGCTGTGAAGATGTCTCTAAGTTTCTGATCACCTTTAAATCCTGTTGCTAGAATTATAATATCACTCTTTATGTGTTCATTTCCATCTTCCAGGATGATTCCGTCATTAGAGAAGCTGAACCTCTTGGATTTCTTGAGAATAATGCTTCCTTCGTCAACCTTGTCATAAAACCTCTCTGGTAGCATTGCAATCAAGCAAGACGACATGGCAAAGGAGAAGCTGTAGTCAGGAACCATCCCATGCTTTTGTAAAGGAATGCTTCGCTTGAAGTAAGCTTCAATTACTTTTGAGATCGTCCATCTCTGAAATAACAGATGGAAAGAAACACTTTCAGATTTTGTGGATGCTCAAGCTAATTATTATCCGAATGAAAGTTGCAACAGTTTTGAAACTCTATTTAAATTGAAGTGCTAATGTACCAAAGGGGAGAGGGCAGTGGCCAAAACATAATAAAGAAATCCTTCACCAGGTTTATGAACCAGTAGCTGTGAAATGCGGTTAAGATAGAAGTAACTGAGGTCAACTCCCCATATACTAGATTTGTGGACCAACCAGTGCCTTGTTCTATATATCATGGTGCATGGGTGGGTTGCACCTACATTTGGAACATAACTGTTAGGCATATAGTCTTTAGACTGATTTGCTAGTTAGTGAGGAGTTGATTTTGTTGGACGCACCATTCACCTTGGCGACCTCTGCAGCAATGTCAAATGCAGATTTTCCAGAGCCTACTATAGTCACATTCTTACCTTTGATAAATTCGGCGGCATTATCCATGTATGAGTAGTCTATTGAGTGCAAGATTTTCCCTTTGAATGACTCAAGGCCATTGTTTGCCGGAAATTCTGGGATATTCGGGCTCCCACTATGCCTTCCAATGCACACGATTAGAAAATCCACTTGAAAAACCTGTCACAGGAGACAAGACAAGTAAAAAATTGCAGTATGGACTACAATTTAATGTGGGTTAAAGCAATAAATTCATTATATTGTTCAAAGCAGGTTTACTGACTTGAGATTCTTCTTGTTCAGGATGAGGATGTTGTTTTCTAGTTTAATTGTCGCTAGACAGTTTCTATCTCACCTGATACTCCATTCCTATGCACAATTGCAAGTTCATAAATATCCAAGGGAATGCACATACCTCAACGTGACCAATTTTCAAGTCCTTCACTGTGAGGCGCCAAACCCCATCCTTGCCAGTTCCAAATGCTTCACCATTGCCAGACCAGTGCTCCCACTTCATGATTTCTTCCTCAGTTTGACCAAGGTATTCAACTCCAAGCACCTGGCTATTGAACCTGATGCACTTGAGGAGATCAAACTTGGATGCATATGACCTCAGGTACTCCATGACCTTCCTATGGCCTGGGTACTTCTCTGTCACACTTGCTGGCCATGCCAGGTCTGAGAACCTGAATGCTGTGGTTGGTGCCTGGAGCCTTGTTGACTCCAAGGTGTGTGCCCAGACTCCTCCAATGGTGTCATCAGCTTCGAATACCACTGGGTTGAACCCCTTGTCGAGTGTGTGTTTGCATGCTGCTAAGCCGCTCACACCGGCGCCGATGATGCCAACCTTCCTTCTCTCCATTCTCTTGGTCTTCCTCCAGGTTCCTGGGAGGAGGAACAAACGAAGAAGATGGAGGAACAAACGAAGAAGATGAGGTAGATGTTGTATGAAGTTGTCGTTTGATTCTTTGGATAAGTTAAATTACATATAGTTTTTTGGAGTTGCTGGATAAGTTAAATTAGATATTTTTTTTTGGAGTTGGTGGATCTTTTAGGGAATTGGATGGAGCCAAATAGCCACCACTTGCTTGGCATCTTCACTGTTTGCTGCTTCTAGCCCTGTCAGCCGCTGGCATTTTGCCCTGTTGATTTTTGTGTGGGTGTATGTGTTCAGTGGGAGGCTGGGAGTGATCCTTCTACAAATTGGTGATGATGGATGAGTTTTGAGTACTTAATGATGTCAGGTCTCTTTCAAATTTGGGCAAATATCAATATGGCATCTCAATGGGCTAGAATCTGAATTTGTACACAAATATCAAGAGGTCTAAAGCAGCAAGCCGAAGTATCCACCATAGTAGGCCCAATATGCTGCTCAAATTAGCCCATTCCAGCAGAAAGGCCCACTTAGAAATGCTCTTAACGAGATAGAGAGATCGCGGTGCCTGTGATGTACTGATGTGGCTCACCACCAAGTGGTCCAAGTCAATGGACTCGTGGTCACGTTGGCTCACAAGTCAACTGTATGACCATTTGCAAGTCAACTGCATTTCAGCAATCCCATCATTTTAGAGCTCTTCCGTTCAAGTCATCCCAAGTCGCTTCAACGTACGTATAGAGATACTATAAGAGAGTTCATGCAAGGTATTACGATCTTTCATTTAACATTATAAAATATTTTGATCATATATCTATAGATGCTTATGAATATAGACTTATATATAAACATATTGATTAATGTACAAATAAATCGAACTATAGCTAGAACATCTTATAACATGGAACATATGGAGTACTGCTTTCTTGCTTTCAGGGTATCTAATTTCGGAGTCGTCGGGGCCTGCATTCAAGTCAACTGTACAGAGCATTTTGGAGCATTTAAAGTCAGCCCTCCATACATGATGCGATCGTACTGTATTAGTCTACAACAAGAGATCCATGGTAGATTTGACCCTGTGTGTTGGATACATGGATCTGCACTACTTATAAATTTATCAGGAAAAAAAAAACTATAGGAGTACCAAAACAGGAATCACCTAGGACGTACTACATATAGTGATTCTATTGGCTCAGAATCACCTAAGGATTAAGGAGTTAGGACCATCTTAGAGTGATTTGCTCATTGGACTTCTGACCTGATCTATGGCACAAGCTCAGGAATTTCAGCTCAAGATAAAAGGTACTACTAACCAAACCTCTTCCCTGATTTGTTAGTACGCAGTACAGGGCTTTTATATATCCAAAATCAAAAATATTTTTGTGTTTGCTTAGTACAGAAAAAAAATGAATCATTTGGGCCGAAACGATTTTCTATCCCCGGTACCTAAATTCCTTTTTTTTTCTGAATTTCAGAAATTGCAAACAGAAATATTTTACACGGCTAATACATGCTCCATTTCTCTCTTTTTTACGCACGCACGCTTGCAATCTTTGGTGAACGTTTAGCGTGTTCAACATAACTAAATTGCAAACATTCCCTTTTTTAATTGTTATGCAAACTGAAAAACTTAATGTGTTTTAGCTTAACTATCGGAGAGATGTTAAAACCTCTTCTAAAATATGAATTACCCTACAAATTCTAGCTGCTTTTGATTGGTTCTCTTCGATTTGACTGTCAAAGCAACTGGTGCTGCCCTGTACAAATAGCAGTTCACGGCAACCTCAAATTGCGCACGTCTGCATGGATCTTGATTCGTCTGCGTTTATGAACATGTAAACTTCAGTGATTACACCACTCTAAATTGCTGCAACTAATTAAACTCTTTCTGGCAAGATTCTCCGGGACAGGAATCCAGCCATGGCGAGAGCTGCGAGGGGCAGGCTAATGTCGGCCCGAAGAAGAGACGCGGCGGCGTTCGACGGTGGCTGCCGCTGCTGGTGGACATGCTGATGCTGCTCGTCGGGGAGGCAATGGCGCCTCTCCTCAGCCGAGTGTACTACAACTCCGGCGGCAAAAGCTTGTGGATGGCCACGCTCGCGCAGTCCGCCGGCGCGCCACTGCTGGCCATTCCTCTCATCCTCACGCCGCGGGCCGCCGCCGGGGAGCCCCGGCCGGCGTTGTGGAAGATGGTCGCCATCTGCGTCGGGCTCGGGGTCCTCATCGGCTGCGACAACTTCATGTACTCGTACGCGATGCTGTGCCTGCCGGTGTCCACGTTCTCGCTCGTCGCCGCGACGCAGCTCGCCTTCAACGCCGTCACGTCGCGCCTCATCAACGCGCAGCGCTTCACGGCGCTCATCCTCAACTCCGTCGTCGTGCTCACCTTCTCCGCCGCGCTTCTCGGCGTCGACTCCGACTCCTCCTCCTCTGACGACGGCGGCGGCAGCGTCGTCCCGCGTGGCAAGCACGCGGCCGGCGTCGTCCTCACCCTGTCGGCGTCCGCCGTCTACGCGCTCATCATGTCCCTGTTCGAGGTCACCTTCGAGAAGGTGATCAGGGCCACGACGCCGCGGTGGGTGCTGAAGATGCAAATCTTCACGAGCGCGGTCGCCACGGCGGTGTCGGCGGCGGCGCTGCTCGCGTCGGGGGAGTGGAGGACGATCCACGGCGAGGCGGCGGCGTTCAAGAACGGGGAGGCGTCGTACGTGGCGACCGTCGTGGGGATCGCCGTGGGGTGGCAGGCGGCGGAGCTGGGCGCCGTGAGGCTGGTCGCGAGGGTGTCGTCGCTGTTCGCGAACGTGACGGGCACGCTGGCGCTGCCGCTGGTGCCGGTGCTGGCGGTGGCGGTGTTCGGGGACAAGATGACGGGCACCAAGGCTGTGGCCATGCTCATGGCCGTGTGGGGGTTCCTCTCCTACGTGTACCACCACTACCTCGACGCCCGGCGTGCGACGGCGCGGCCTTGCTGCAGCGTCTGCACGGAGCGGATGGCAAATGTTTAGACGACACTTCTATTCCATGTTTAAGACTTTAGGTAATTAAGTGAATTGCCAGCTAGCTAATCTCATATTCCTTCCATTCTATATTATAAGACTTCTATTCCATGATATTATCTAGATTTATATCCGTGCTAATGAATCTAGATACATATAAAACATATGCATTAATACATAAATGAATCTAAACAAACCGAAAAAGTCTCGTAATATGAAACGGAGAGAATAGTTTAATAAGATTTTGGGTTGATGACTGGTGCATGCGATTCAATACCGATCACTAAACACAGCAAAAATATGCACACAACTCAATCCCTCGTGTCTAAATCAATCATGTAACAGAAAAAAAACCAACTGATTAGCGCATGTAATTTAATACCAAATGCTAAATATAAAATCAAAACAAGGCAAGTCTTTTCCCTCTCATGCCTAACTCAACCCTGTAAAAATAGAGAGAACCTAACCGCGAGACTGTCCTCTCCTCAAGGCTCAGACTTCGGTTCACAACTTGCAGCTGTTCAAGTTGAGATCAGCGTAATCTGCTGGTCCGTAAGGCACAAACCAATCCGCCAGCAACCATCTCTTCCTCCTCCTCTGAACCCCAGCAATGTCTTGGCAGATCCGATCGGTGCACAGCACGCTGACTGGCCCGACGCAAGATCGACGGAACCGGTCAGGAGCATAGCGTTTCATGTACTTGTCCCATTCGGCTATGTCCTCCTCCATCTCCCTTATGCTTGGCAATCTGAAGCTTCCATGGAGGAGATGCGCCAGCCACTTGGACAGCAGCTCGGAGAGGCACAGGTTCGACCAGCTTTCAGCGTAGCCGATGATCGCTAGCTGCGGGATCCTGGGATGGATGCATTGCCTGACAAGTGACAGACACAACCAAAGAGATCATCAGCTGCAATTACATGCATATATTCAGATGATGATAGATGATAAACGAACAATTAATATATCTTAAGAAATAAAGTTAATAAATAGCTTATAGCAGACAGGGTTAACCGTACAGCCGATCTCCGGCGGTAGCACGGTTGCCGTGCGGTAATGGTAAAGAACCGTGAAAAAGCATAACACATTTATATTCCACACATTGAATTCAAAATTTTGAACGGTAAGCCGAGGTAACTGCAGCTTGCTGAAGCTGAAAAGATAAAAAATACGAGAGAAAAATGAAAAATATAGTAAAAACTTTTCAAAATTGTGTGCATCTCTAAAAAAAACAATGTAACGCTGCATAAATGTATTGGCATAGCATTTTCTGTACTAGTTTACATTTAAATAAAGTACAAATCATATCCTAAACCATCTCTTGTTTTTTCAATTTCGTTGGAGCTTCAAAATTTAATAAACTTCATCATTTTCACAAAAAATGTTCATCAGATAACAGTAGATATTATGTAACACTTCTAGGATTTTTTAAAACATTTTTCCAGTTTTTTCTTTGTTTTAATTCAAACAAAATTTATTAAACGCCACTACCAGTTATCGAAACCTGTGGTTACCGTGGTAGGATAAACTCTGATAACAGGTGAGCTCAGCAATACCATTGAAAAAAGTTTGTATCAAAGAAAATGTTTTTTTTTTGAAGATGTGTAACGAATAACATGCATCAAATAATCCAATTAAGTAGTTGAAAAGAACAGGGGCCAAAGAACATGATGATATAAACTAACCTGAAGTGTGGAACTATGCCGGAAGGTGAGCCAGCCACAATGTCTCTGAACAGGGGCGATTTGAACATCTCCCTGATCTTCTGGTCCCCATTGAACCCTGTGGCGAAGATCACAACGTCGCTCTTGATGGTCTCCGAGGACGAGTCGCCTTCGATGATCAGGCCTTCCTTGCAGAAGCTGAATCTCTTGGCTTTCTTCAGGACGATGCTCCCTTCCTCGACCTTGTCGTAGAACTTATGCGGCAGTTTGGTAACAGAGCACGAGCACATTCCCTCCAAGAAACCCTCGTCCGGCACCATGTCGTGCTTCTCCATGGGCAGAGCCCATTTGTAGTAGCTCTCGACAAACTTGGAGAAGAACCATCTCTAGATTTTGACAGCACAAAGCAAAATAGGACCAAGATGTGTTGATATTCTGAGACTGCATATCATTAACAGTGAAAGAACAAGATGCTCTCTGGCCAAATTAAGTAGTATATATGACTCAATTACCAGTGGTGATAAGAGTGTGGCCACAAGGCTAAGGATCAAGCCATTTCCAGGCTTGTGAAGTAGGAGCTGAGAGAAGCGAGTGATGAAGAACACTGCGATCGGGACGCCCCAGGCGTACAAGTCCGGCACGATCCATCGCTTCTTCCGTAACACTATCGTGCATGGATGTGACGCCCCTGCGCAAAAACAACAAGTGTCATTAATTTTGCTCTTCACGTCTAGATTTATATGAATATTAATGTATCTTATCATTTTATCATTTTAGATATATATAAAAAGTATTTAAAAAATCTTATAATATAAAACGAAGAAAATGGCTAAGAGTTGAGCACCATTGGCGTCGGCGATCTCGGCGGCGATGTCGACGGCGGACTTCTGGTAGCCGACGACGGTGACGAGCTTGGCCTTGACGAGCTGGGTAGCGCTGGCGGCACCCATGTTGGCGTACTCCATGGAGTGGATCGCCGTGCCGGCGAATGCCTCTGGCCCTTTGTCCGGTGGGAATCTCGGCATGTTGGAGGCGCCGCTGAACCGTCCGATGCACAGCACCACGAAATCCGTGACATGCAGCTGCTTCGTTAATGAAATCACAACACACTTTTATATTTTAGCTTACTATTAATATGCAACGTGTGTATGTAATTGACGATGGACTACGCACACAGACAGGTACAAAAGAAATTGGTTTTCTAAAGAACCCATTTATTCTATTTTTTCTCATTTAATTTTTTTTGGAAGGAGTGTTTTTTTATATGACGGTGATGAAGAAGAGAACAGACGGCTCCGCTTTTAAGTGATAGAGATATATAGATTATGAAACAGTTGCTTCGTTAATGAAATCACAACACATTTTTATATTTTAGCTTACTATTAATATGCACCGTGTGTATGTAATTGACGATGGAGTGATAGAGATATACGGATTACGAAACATTAACCCACGTCATGGCATCATGTTTACCTTAACATATATATAATCATTATTAGAGGCAGGCTAGAAATTTCGGAAAGCCAAAACAATGTTCTGTTGACCGATAAATCCAAAATTGTGGAATAGTAGAAATTTGAATAAATTTTGTATTTTGAACAGACTTTGGCCGGATTTAAACTAGTTTGGTTAAATTCACAAAAAAACTAGAAAATCAAGCGAAATGGTTCGAAATTGCAGACCATGATTAGATGACATGCTAAAGGTATACTGTACGATAAAGTACAATGAAAAAAATACAGCTATTTAGTGGAGTAATCATGTGTGCCTGCTTGAACGCTGTCCCCATGCTGCTATTTGAATTTTGAACAAATTTGACCAAATTTAAATAAATTATGCTAGATTCACCCAAAAAAGAAAAAAATCGGGTGAAATTGTTCGAATTTTTTGAAAGTGCAAACCATGAGCTACAGAATACAATGGTATAATAGTAGTTATTCTTCGTGCTGACCTCGACGCTGTCGCCGTGCTGAACGGTGAGCCGCCACTCGCCGCGGCCAGTGCCGAACGCCTCGCCGTTGCCGGCCCAGTGCTCCCACGCCATGACCTCCTCCTCGCCGGCGCCGGCGTACTCCATGGAGGCGACGCGGCAGCCGAAGCGGACGCACTCCAGCACGCCGAAGCGCTCGGCGTACGACCGCAGGTACCCCGCCACCTGGTCGTGGTCCGGGTACAGATCCGCCACCGCCGGCGGCCACGGGAAGTCGGAGAACTCGAAGTAGGGCCGCGGCGTCTGGAGCCGCGTCGAGGCGATGGTGCGCGCCCAGACGCCGCCGACGGCGCCCGCCGCGTCGGCCTCGAAGACGACGGGGCGGAAGCCGCGCTCCAGCGCGTGCTTGCACGCGGCGAGCCCGCTCGCGCCGGCGCCGACGATGGCCACCCTCTTCGTCTCCTCCATTCGAGATGGATCGGCCGGAGCCAGCAGCATACAGTGCACCCTTTTGATGAATTTATCAGCATTCAAGTAGCTCTGCTACAATAATGTATTTTGGTCAATGTCAATAGAAGTTTTATGGTAATAAATAGGATGTCATGCAGATATTTTTAATGATGTGATAAAATATTAATGAATAGAGAGATGAAATGAGTTTCATGGAGATGAAACTCTCTCTGCACTGTTACCTAGACAGCTTGTATCTTGCATATAAACTAGGAAACAATAATAAATGAAACTATGCATTGAGAGAGAAATATTTTATCCTAGTTTTAAACTTTTTAGATGACATATCATTTAGATAATCGTGTCCATAAAACTTAAATACCTAGATTGAGAATGGCGTACCGATGCGGTCCTAAACTCATGTAGCAGTAGTCATGTGACATCAATCCACCATTAACTCTTGAGGCAGAGACTACGGAGAATTCAATACTCGTGCGTACTAGCATTCAACAATTTAAATTTCCTGCGATCCAGAAAATTATTGATTCATTTAAAGTAAATTTAAAATTTGCGAGTATATAGAAAATGGTACTCGTGAGTATATAAGTAAACTAGATCATGCTCAACAATGGGTAGTACTCGATCCGTTCTAAAAAGATTCATTTATTGTTTTTTATTATCCGTGTTATTTAAAATGTTTATAAAAAAAATAGTCACACGAAAATACTATTCATGTTTAATTATCTAATAACAAAAAATTAAACGTATCAAAAAAAACTTATTTTAGAACAGGTGAATATTTTCTAAATTCTACTCGAATATATTAAAACTGAGAGACATGCTATGGTCCATAAGAGCATGATCAAAGACAGACTCTTCTCTAATTCATGTAGTAACAAGAATCTATCTTACAATAATACGTGCAAAGGTATAGTCATATACGATTTCTTAATTAATATAATAGAATAACTTTTTATAGTATGCGTGTAATAAGGTTAGATCCGAGATGGTGCATGATGAACAGACACCGTGTGGGGAGGATTTCGCGATGGGCTTCACAGGTGGTATGGAAGGGCCGGAAATTCGCAAGAAAAATCAGAGAAGAAGAGGAAAAGTAGTGCATTGCATGGATGCTACAGTAACCAGGACAACGTAGCTAGCTAGCATGCATGCATGGACTTGGTCGTACTGTGCTTGGTTTGACTTTGCATGCATACGTACTATACATGCTGTCATGCTAGCCAGCATGCAGACGGAGAGCAAGGCAGCCAGCGAGCGGCGGCTCGGTTTCGCTGGCCCAGCCGACGGCAGCAGCACAACGATCGGGTCAGCCCATGCGGCCGACGGCGCACGTGGAGGCCCAATAAGGGGCAAGGAGGCCTAGCCGATGGTGCGTTTGCACGCGCGCGAGAGGACGGCCCAGTGACCCGAAAGGTATATTTGACGCGCGCTCGCGCGGAGGGAGCTCGTGCAAACACTCTTATAAACAGTTTTTTTTTACTTTATGTATGCAAAGTTTATTTTTTTACTTTATGTGTATAAAATTTACATGTATAAATTTATATATAAACAGATTTTTATATATATTAAGTTTATAATCTATAATGTTTTGTGTATATATAATATTTGTATCTAGGTAGATTTTCATTTAGAGAGATTATATGTATAAAGTATACTATATAGTTTATATGACTAAAGTTTATGAGAGAGAGAGGAACAACCGTTCGTGCTCTCCTCCCGTGAGCGGAGGTCAGTAATATGCATGCATGTGCGCATGCATGGAGGCGGTCGCATTTGATCCCTCCTTGACACAGTTGGACCGTCTCAAGAGTAGCACTAAGTAAGCTGACCCACCGTGGACGAGGAGTTAGTGTGGTCTTTCGTGTTTCTTGATGATGTGGCTAAATGTGAGGCCGTCGATCTCATATCTAAGGGTTAGCCTGAGTTGGATAGCACCCTAGAGTCATTTTGGACTTTTTTATGGGCTCTTCACTCTATAAATAAGGGTGAAGTTCAGGTTTAGTAGTGCACTATGAGTACTAGATTTAATTTGAGAAGTAGTGAAGAAAATTTGTGTTGTATGAGATTTAATGGAAGATGAGTACTAGATTAGGAGAGGTCTTTTGTTTATCTATAAGCATGTAAAACAATTTATATAAACTTCATTTCAATGTAATGAAATAAAAAATTTATTTTGATACATAAGTTTCTTCCTCTTTATTTTTTGTATTTAAATTATGAAATTTAATTTTTGCATTTAAATTTAATTTGAATTTTTGATTCATGTTTTTGATATCTTGTACTAAACATATAGCTAATCTGTTTTTCGAATCTCTCTTTTATTTTTGACATCTCTCTTCCTCTTTCTTTATTTTCAAAGAGACGTCGTTTTTGATTTTATTCTTTTTTGATCTAGCACTTTCTGTTGCTATGATTCAAGAGATGAAATAATTTATAAAATATTAAAGGGTTACAATTATTTTTATATTTAACTTTCTATAGCTGTAACGTTCTTCATATACGTAGGTGGTTTTCTATACTATCTTCCTACCTTTTGCTCTCTTGTTTTTATGTACGTTTCCCAACCAATAAACTATAATTATTTACTAAAAGTTTTCTATTAGAAAGTTATTTTATAAAATTCATATCATATTTTTCAAGTTTTTAGCTAATCACATGCTGATTTTTTTGCTAAAAGTTTTTATTAAAAAGTTGCTTTATAAGATTCATATCATTTTTTTAACTTTTTGGTTAACCACATGCTAATTTTTTTATTAAAAGTTTTTTATTAAAAATTTGATTTATAAAATTCATATAATTTTTTCAAGTTTTTAGCTAACAACGTACTAATGAGTTCTTTTATTTTGCATGTGGATATTAGTTTCTAACAAATTTAGTCGAATATAATTATAGTTCGGGAATTCTATGTGGTTCTAGTGCCTAATAATTATGAATTCTTACGTATAGCAAAGTGTTTGTATTATGTTTTATTGAAATTTTATATATAGATCATTAATTTTTTTTAATGTAGAATTTGCATATGAGAGAAAATTATCATGTTTATTGATTTACTCTGAATCAATTTTAAATATTGTATCTAATAAGAGCAAATGGTAGAGAAACAAAGTAAAGTAGAATACAAAAATAATGAAGTTGTGTAATAATTGAAATGGCTACACTTACTAGTTCTGAATCTTGGGGTCATAATAAGATACTTGTTAAATACTTAGCAAACACGAAAATCTAGAAAATACCTATAGAGTGACAATGGTAAACAACATATTACATGATTTGATAACGTTAAATTCCACATGTTTGAACAATGGATTAAAACGATAGTCACATATCTTTTGCTTGAAGCTCAGACGGTGAAAGTTTTATAATATAAGAAGATGAAGAAAGCAACGAGGAGTAATCGTTGAGCACCATTGGCGTCGGCGCACTCGGCAGTGACGTCGACGATGGACTTCTGTTAGCCGACGACGGTGACGAGCTGGTCATGGCGGTGGCATAGTCCATGGAGTGGATCGACGTGCTAGCAAATGATTTTAGCCTTTTGTCTGGTGAGAATCTCAGCATGTTGGGGGCGCCGCTGAACCGTCCGATACACCACGAAATCTGTGAACTCTGATTCGATCCGGGTATTCAATCCCGCCGCTGAGATGCTCAGTTGACTCCTTAACCTTGATAGGAAGATGGCTTATTCCTAAATTCGTGCATAAGGGTAAGGAACTTTGGATGAATTAATGCGAATGGGTGTAAGCCTCACTGCTCGGAAACACCCAGTGCTGACCACACTGAGAGACACGAAAGCGCAGGTAATGCCAGTTGGCGAAGTGGCGTTAAGCATCCCTAGCGGTACGCAAAGAGAGGTCGTGATGATATCATCTACGTCCGTACCGCTCCTCGTGGAGTAGATCCCGCATCCAACCAACCCTTTTTGACCAGGGAACGGGAGAATTCCCACTACCGCTGGCAGGCCAGCCGGGCCGTGAGCGCGGTGGGAACGGGCTTCCCAAAAAGCGAGCCCCGGCCCGGGTCAGCATAGAATGGGGGGGACGGCCCTAATGTTGTGTTGGCCGGGTTGCGGGCGGATAAAAGCGGACGTGGGGACTCGGGTCGGGGCACAGCGTAACTAAGATAAGAGAGCCATTCCATTTAGGGCGAGACAGAATGGGCGGGCACAAGCGGTCTGGTGTCCGAGCCGATTGGTCAGACGACGACTACCGCACATATTATATTAGCCGCCTATCCCGGAATGGACTGGGATGGAATAGAAAGAACGCGAAGCAACAAGCAAGGGATGAGCGCTTTGTTGCTAAAGCGCATACGTTTTCTTGCCGGGTCGGTTTGTTTTTTGGGGGTGGGGCAATAAGCTTGCTTCTTCACAAGCTTATCCCCGCCCCTTTCCTGTCCGTCCCGACCGGCAGCAGTTGGGTCTCCCCATCTCTCCTCAACTTCCCCGGTCTTCGGCCCGAGCTGTATGAGGCAGAAACTCGTCCCACGTACGGTTCGGAGGCCGAGCCCCACCCCTGCAATAATGGTGCGGCTTAGGTCAACTAATACGAATAAGATACAGTTCACTCAACGATTGCCTTTGGGTTCCGAACTCCATATGGGGAAGGAACGTTGTTGTTTGCGAGGTCTCGATCATTTACATGGACCCACTTCTCATTCCATTTGTGGGAATTTGATGATTTATAAACCGTCCCCAACGAGCGAAAGGTTCATGTTTGAACATGATGAATCACTTCGTGCCGACCTGTTGCCCATAAACTTTCCTGCCTCATATGAGAATGGAAAACTGGAAGATTTTCTGCGTCGGTGGATGAAGAATCACGAACATAAGAATTTCAGGTTTAGCATGTTCCCAGAAAGAAGATACTTTTTTTCCATTCGAGAAACGAGGAGCACGACTGAAGTGGCTATACATACAAATCCATTTACGGATCTATATGCTCCGATTGGAACTGGAAGTTCCAGAACTGGCGGCTGGTATACCACCATAATGAAATTGCCTTTTCTTTTTAGTATTCGGATAGGATTTCTGTTGGCTTCATCGGGGGGCTCGCGTAGTTTGTTACGTCAACTCCAAAAGGATAAGTTGCATTGGAATCGAGAAAGTTTCGTTCATAATTGCATAAAAGGAGTAAAAATAGTGGCTGCGGCGCGTCGAGGGTCAACCTTGATATCGAATAACCTTTCGAGCCTTCCCCAATGGATCTCTATCCTCCTTTGAAACCAATAGAAGTTCACTGACCACCCCTGTTAAACATAACCCAAGGTAGGATCGAGAGGAGAAGAATAGGACACTTGCTAGTATCATAACCTCTCGATGGGAGAATGAAACCATTAGATTAGTGGAAAGAAGTGCGAGTATAATAGGTACCTAAAGTGAGGAATCCAAGGAATGATCGATTTCTGTGATGGATGGGAATCCTGACACTTATTCGGCGCATTCTTATCTACCACACCGGCAAGAAAAGAATCTCAACATAGTGCAAAAATAAATTTTACAATAAATAGAGAAAAGTGCTCACCCCTCCTTTCTCAGTGAGAAGAATATTCCCACATATACATGCGGAAGTCGGTCGAGAGCACAGAGCCGGCAGGAGTACTTTGCAAGTGCACCAATGCCAAAGCTGGACCTTCCTGTTTTTGCTGGTAGCAACCCGGGTGTACCAGGTTTGGGTCATCGATATGGAAGCAGCTAGCTCACTTTCGTTAAAAGCAAGGGTTAGGAATTACAACCGTCTTTTCGTTCTGTTGGCAATCTTTTCAACACCTGCAAATCAACAAGCCTTTGCCGTCAATGACAGATACAGATTCTCCGGAGAAAGGAATATCCCAAGGACTAGGAAAGCTAGCTGTTTGGGAAGATGGGAGCTATTGAAAAGGTAACGACCGTCACTAGGAGCAAGCTGCCTTGGCTAGGTAGCAATCCGCTTTGAAGCTAGCGGGCAGGGTGCAAAAAGGAATAAGCCTCTGACTAGGAAGGTCAAGCTTCATTCAAGGAACCGGGGGCTCGGCAAAAGTTGGTTCACTGACCAAAGACGACTTCTTTGTTCTTCAGTAGTTTCCTCCTTGACTAAGCACATGCTTAAAGATTTAAGTTATAAATAATTCTAGGTAGCATATAAGAACGAGACCTAAGCTATAAGCCCTATAAAAGACTGTGCTGATCGCGCAACTGATCATATCCAGCGACCAAGCAGATCAACTAGAAGGTCTCCTCTCTCTACTAGTAGGTCTCCTTGTCTGCTTTGCTTTGCCGAGGGATAGGATAGATGAATAGGTTTCTTACTTTATTGATCAGTTTGAAAGGAAAGATGAGATGAAAGCTAGCTATATTCGATCTAGTTCATTCATTGAACATTTGAAAGATGGAGGACAGATCTATTGCTTTCTAAAGAGATGTAAGCAGTACGGGAGAAAGCTCGACCACAGGGAAAAAGGGTTACTCACTAGCATGCGATATCCATCAATACGATCCGATGTCTGCGCTCAAGCCGAACCTGATATGCGAACAAACAGGGTTAGCGGAAACAGGAAATGTAGTAATTCGAGTAAGTCCAACCTTCAAGGAAGAAGGAAGGCAATCCGTCGCTTGTTCGTTGCAAGTTCTTTCCTTTCGCGCTAGTGTGCTCACTTCCGGATATGAAATAAGCCGATGAGAAGATCAATTGGGTTAGCCGTACCGTATCTACAGCAGGATCATTATTCGCATTATCGAACAGGCTGTCCCTATCCTAAGAGCTGACTTGGAGGAACAGTATTGTCCGCGCACTTCCTTCAATCAAAGCAAGGGTTGTCTTTCCAGGAACTAGCAAACCAAACATAGGAGAAAGCAGGCTAGCAAAACTAGGAAAGGGGGCAGGCAGTCGCCGTTCAAGAAATGTAGAGGTTGCTCGACCAAACCCTTCACTAGGAAAACTATGGTTTGTCAAACAAGGAAGTAGGAAATCAAGCAGAGGGCATGAAAGCAACTCGACCGAAGGGGGAGGAAGTGTTGTAGCGAGCCAGAGAGCGCTAAAGGGGGCTAAGCATATCCAATAGCAGTCCAGGGACCTCACCTCTACTCTTCATCCCCTCCTGCCAGTGAAACAAGAAATAGAGACGCGGAAGATCGATGATCTATCGATCGAAAAGGAATATGCCTCGGTTAGCAAGGATAAACCCAGATTAGGAATATGCCTCACTCTGACTAGGGTTTTCCAAAGCCGTCAGTAGGAATGATATGGACAAGGAGATTCAGATAAGTTGGGTGTCGGGTGCAGGCTAGTTGTATGCAGGACCTGATTTGGTAGTCGTAGCTTCCTGAAAGTGTTACATTTTATTGAAGGATGCAGGCCACCCACAGGTAAATGCTTTTTGATTTAGCTCATATCCCGTAGCAAATCAAGGTGCGGAGTCAGATGATTGTGAGAAATGAATGCCTCTGTGTCCGATGCCATGGAATCCGCTGCAAACTCAGTCTGACTAGGATTTGTTGACCTGAGACTGCCCTTTATCTTTCCTAGGGATGAGACAAAGTCTGAAAGGGATGGGGCTTTCACCGTGCATCAATAAGAAGGAATAGCAGGTTCACGGTAAAGAACAGAACCCAGGCTATTGGGATCGAGCCCAAACCAAACGAATTTGAAGCATTTCTTTGAACAGCACCAAATCATTCCACCTCGGATGAGGAGTAGTTTCAAATAGAAGTCAAGTAAACAGATTCAAGTTAGCCCAGTGTGGAACCTTGGAAACTAGTTCAAATCGAACTCAAATGCAACTAGGCAATCCAACTTCCATTGAAGCGGCTTCCCTGAAACTAGCTGCCATTGTATCGGTTGGTGCCATTTCTTCTCTTGGTGGCAGGGTAATAGATTCAGATTAGGCGGTAAGCGAAGGAACTGTAGGGCTTAGGGCTGCGGGTGAGCGCTACTTCAATAGGTCGAGGGGGAGGAAGAGAAGAAAAGCAGCTATTTCACCTGCTGTCGTAATAACCACAGTTTGAGGGTTTGAAGGCATAAGCGCTGCAGGGATCCTCTTTAATTTAAGAAGAAGCCACCGTAAAGAAGAGGAAACAAGGCGTTTAAGGGACACTGACTCCCATTATTTTCTCCAGGCTTGCTTTGGCTAAATCGACGGAGCCTTAGCTTATTATGTTTCGGGCGTTTAGCTAGCTTAGAGAATAAATAAATCTATCTCTAAAGGGGGAGCGGTACAACTATGTTAGGTTAGAGGAAGGTTGAAGAGAGAATAGCAAAATAGCCAGTCGGGTAGGCAAGTGCGGGTGGCTGTGGTCAAAGTGAATATGTCTTGTTTCGGTTAGCGGTTTCGGCTCTCCGGCACCGAAGTAAACTCTTTCTATTGCTGCGGGGGCCTATGGAGTTTGGGGATGAGTGCTGGCACTTTACTGTGCAACATGAAAGTTTCTTTCATTCCCCTTACTAGATCAAAGAGGGCATATGTGGGGTTTTCATATCCCTGGACCTTACCACCTTATTCTTACTTTCACTGCCGTGCCTCGCTACCGACCAAGCTACGATACTTCTTCTCGGCTAGTTCATGTTCATGCTTAAATTTTAGCTATTTACTTATTTGCTACCGAAGCTAAGGTTGGAAAGTTTCAGCCAGTGCTAGTCAAGAAAAAGGGGTTTAGAGTCGCCACCTAAAAAATCACTGAAAATTTGGAATAAATAAATAGATAGATATAAATATCTATTTATATAGTGGCTATCTTCCTTCAAGTGAGAGAGAGAATCGAGAAACCATCGCCCAAAGGCGCTTTCACGAAAGCCGGTCTCCGGGGGTAAAGAACCTTTCTTCACTCTTCCAGCCTTCCACTGGATTTTCATGTTCGTAAGGGAGGAATATGTGTGTGTTGTATATAAATAAAGGACTTTCGATTTAGCGTTGTCATTTTTACGAGGTTTTAGATAATCCAATTTTCTGTGAGATTACTTTCATTTTGACTGAATCACTTGAATCAGTTAAAGGAGACGAGGCTTCTGGCCCAGCCAGAGGGGCTGGAGAGGAGAGTTTTGACCGCGGGGGAGGCAGGTCCAGGTAACGGGGAGAATCCGCTAGTTAAAAAAAATCTTCCAAAACTTTTTCTTTAGAGATAGAATTCCTCCCGAGAACACACGAAACAAAAATATGAACTAGGTAAATAGAAATGGAAAAGAGATGTTTCCAATTCATCACAAAATCTAAAGCTTTTTCTACATCCATATGATCTACTTTAGTAGATTGGTATTGCCCATATAATGAAAGCAGATCTTGGTCCATGGAGTCCCAAGAAGGTTGGAACTCCAACCTGTCCGATGCTTTTTCGGCCAAATAAATAGAAAAGTGGGACCAGCACAATGAGCAAGCTGTGCGAAAAACCGCTTCTTTTTTCCGGTTCCGCAACAACTTGGGCGAAATGGGGTTCTACCGGGAAACCATGGTCGAGTTTTCGACCTTGGTTACTGGTCGAGCCACTGGATAAGAATCTCTGGAGATCTTTCCTCTCCACTTACTCGTAACAGGCTTTCCCTCTGTATAAGACTTCTTCCGAATGGCATAATTGTCCTGTCCTATTGACACCTCGATCTTTAAAGAAAACTGACTCCTCCTTCTCTTTTAGGATTTGATTGTCGTTGGTCCTTTTTTCACTAATGATCTCACCATAGTAGTTCGCGCGAGGGACTATCTTTTCTATCGCTTGCTTTTCACTCTCAAGACAACGGTCGGTCTCTCTATGCTATAAAGCGGAGCAAAGCGCATGGCGCTGAAAGTTAAGAAAGCTCAAAAACACACACGAACACGATGCAGGGCATAGCATAAATGAGACCGCTGATCATTTTGCTTGACCTTTTTCTATGCTTTTTTGGGGTGACTCACCAACCGACCCAGCAGTGATCGATGACAGAATGGTACGAACAAATCAAAGTCGTTGACCATTATACCGTGCCATGGCACACTACTAGATAGATTGTATGGCTCCGTTGGTGACTTTCTGATCACGGGTTTCATTTGAAAAACCCCAACGCCATTCATCTTGCGTCCGGTCTTTCATGCAAGAGTTTCATTTTTGGCCGCTACTACGTTCGTCGAAAACTTCTTGATGGCACCATCATCTCATTACCTTATTTTTTCCCTTCGACTTCGGCTATGACCAATGCCCCACCTAGCTGAATAGGCGTAACAAAGCTACCTGAAAAAGGCAAGGTGCACCTTAGATTGAAATCGACAAATTGCGTTTTGCCAGATGGATTCTTTAGAAAGATTCCCGGATAAAGTTCAGTATAATATTTAGTTAGAATCTAAATAAAGGCGCATACGTGGGCGGGCAGGGGGCCCCACTACTTCTTCATTCAGGGGGGCTAGCCTCATGACTTCCCACTGGGCGAGGGGTGCGCCTAACCCACCTACTCACTCATCAATTACGGTGTTCAGCTGACTTGCACAGAAAGACCCCTATTGTTTAGTAATTTGGCGCCCCATCTTTTTTTTGATTGACTGTTGTCAACTAATCTTTTCAATGTTCGATTCTACTCTATGTTAGAACATTTCTGTGAATGCTATTTCGATCTAAGTGGTCCTATTCTCTGTCCCGTGCTAGGAAGCATTACTCCTCTTTTCATTCCAAATTCTTCAATAAGACTGATACGATTGATTGGTCTGTGCGTTTCTCTTATTACTTTTTTGTATCCCCCTGTTCCTCGGATACAATTCGATCCTTCTACGGCCAAATCTCAATTTGTGGAAAGCCTTCGATGGCTTCCTTATGAAAACATCCATTTGTATATGGGTATAGACGGTCTTTCATTATTCTTCGTGATATTGACCACATTTCTGATCCCTATTTGCATTTCAGTGGGTTGGTCTGGTATGAGAAGTTTTGGGAAAGAGTATATTACAGCATTTCTAATTCGTGAATTTCTAATGATCGCCGTGTCCTGCATGCTGGATCCTCTACTATTCTATGTTCTTTCCGAAAGCGTGCCAATCCCTATGTTGTGCGGAGCTGAGCATCTTCTATTCGCTGGGATCAAGCTTTTCCTCTGCAGGGGCCTTGTGCAGTAAACCCCCTACGGGCGGTCCCCCGTCGTCGTAAAGTAGTAAAGGTCCCCGCGAAGCTTTCGGGAAGAGGGGTAGTCTTGTGCGTAAGCATAGCATTTCTGGTCGAACCACCGAACCACACATCTTTTTTTGGTGGGAGGGTACTCCGAGTAGTGGGTACCTCGTAGGACCTCGACCCGCCTACTCAGGTCTTGTATGGATATGCAGGAAGGGGTGCTCCTAGGTGTGTGTAGGGGGTGTGTTTGTTCGCGAGAATGGATTCCTCGTCAAGTCAGGGGGGGGGGTGTGGACACACTTGCGCGAATTCGGGTAACGGCTACAAGGGATAAAAATAAAGGAAACTGTACCCGACCAGGGATGGACGTAAACTCGTAAGCTACCGAGGGTAGGGATAATCGTCCAGGTCTTATTGTTTAAATAAAAGCCGCCCCGCCACAGCAGGCAGGTTAGTTCCTCTGTCGTTGCCGGAGAGTTCTTGGCGAAGAGACCTTAGGATAAGTTGCTAAAACAAACGGGGGGGACCCGTTCAGTAGAATTCCGAAGAAAGACTGTTGGCAGCAGGTGGAGACATTTCTTTGGCCCCCTTCCAAATAAATGCGGGCAGGGTAGAGCTCGGCAGAGGGTTCGAGAATAGGGTAGTAGGGTCCTGTCCTAATAAAGAAAATAAAGATAAATAAAGGGGCGGGTCCCTTTATGCATGCATCTTCGTACAAGTGGAGGCCGGAAAGATCAAACCAATAGAACCGCTCACATCACAGTAGTCGTAGTTGCGTAAAGGCCGTCAGTCGGGGGGCGACCATAACATAAGGCAATGACTTTCACGGATCTCTCTATCTATAGATATAACGAACGGGCGGGTTCGAAAGGTAGGGTTTTTGACGGTCGGGTCCCCTACCACTAGTCCGGCTAGCCTTCTTTCGGGCAGGAAGCAGGCCGGGCCCGACGGGCGGGCATCTCCCGCTACGCAAGCAGCATTGTTCGCCACCACCCGAGAAGCAAAAGATTCGAGAGTCAAGGCGGAAAAGACAAGCATAGTGGTCTAATGACAAGGGCCGACGACGGAAGCTCGGGACGGAGCCGTATGATGCGGAAGTCTCACGTACGGTTCCCTGAGAAGGGAGTGGCTACCCACTGGAGCTTCGACCAACCACCACCGGTCAATTCCGCTTTGGGGCCACCCCTGACTCTACCATCATTATAGGGGTATGGGGTTCGAGACAAAGAAAGATCAAGGCAGCATATCAGTTTTTCCTATATACTTTACTTGGATCTGTTTTTATGCTATTAGCTATTCTGTTGATTCTTCTCCAAACAGGAACCACCGATTTACAAATTTTATTAACCACAGAATTTAGTGAGCGGCGCCAAATCCTTCTATGGATTGCTTTTTTCGCCTCTTTTGCCGTCAAAGTGCCTATGGTACCAGTTCATATTTGGTTACCCGAAGCCCATGTAGAGGCACCTACGGCTGGATCCGTCATCTTGGCAGGAATTCTTTTAAAATTGGGAACCTACGGGTTTTTAAGATTTTCAATACCCATGTTTCCCGAAGCGACACTTTGTTTCACTCCTTTCATTTATACTCTAAGCGCGATTGCTATAATATATACTTCCTTGACCACTTTAAGACAGATCGATCTTAAGAAGATCATTGCCTACTCCTCAGTAGCCCATATGAATTTGGTGACTATTGGTATGTTTAGTCGGGCGGCGGCCGTTAGGTCACCTATTTTGAGTTATGGACACACAAGCAAGGCCAAAACATGTGTGCCGGGCGTGCGACCCATCAACCTACTAGCAATAGGGGGGAAAACTTAGCATGTCGCAACAAAAGCGTCGATTCGAGGCGTCAGCAAAACACCGCCGTCTGTTCCTAAAACAAAACCCCTTAACGCCCCGGGGCGGGCGTGGGGGACGGCCCTACGCAGACAGCAGCAGCACCGGCTCTACGAAGTCCGAATCGAATCTTTCGGTTGGCTTTCCCGTGAATAAGAATTGTTGGGCGCGGCGAAGCGAGCGCTTCTAGCTGTTTCGCTTGCTTCTTTCTTATTGTGGCGGCTATTATAGCGTGGCTGAAATGAACGAAAAGCGAGATGAACCTTTCAAATCGATTGATAGATGGCCTGATCTGTTCTGATAGATCGAAAGGGAATCTATCAATAATAAGGGTTGACCTCTTTCTATGTATTGATGATACAAGATATCTATCTATTCTGGATCTATCAGAAAGAAATCGATATGTATCTGATGGAGTCTACATCGTATGTAGAGCGCCCAAGCGCTTTTTTGGCCAGCTCAGTTCTATTATCCATCGGTCCAATGCACCGGCGCATCTCATGGGGGGAAAAAGCAAATGTAGTTAGTTGTCTTGTTGTTGTTCGCCGCCTCGACACATTCCCCGGCATCGTCCCACACAGAAAGAAAGAGCGTGGAGCCCCGGCCCGACCTGTAAGTCCGCTAACGTAAAGCGAGGAGTTGAGCCTGAACTGGCGAACCGAAGTCACTTTCGTAACCATACTTCCTACAGCTAACACGTGTCCAGTCCAGCGGGAACGCGCAGCGCAAACGAACGTGAGCTGCTATACCGAATCCCCCGCTGGCCATCGGGGACCTAGTGGTAAGGCCATGATCCGCAGGGGAAGGGATCACTCATTCTTCTATTGGGGACAGGTGCACGAACGACAACTCCAAACGTCAGACATCCGCCGCCTATACCTACCGTTTAGGTGGCACCAGCGAGATCCAGCTAAGGTAAGGAACTTCGTGTCGCGGCTGCTCCACTCCGCTGCGGTCTTTTGAACAGAACTTCGTTGCCTTCCCGCGCGCGAAACGAATGGGCGCAGTGTCGTGGGTCAGTTTTGGGGCGGGGGGCAGAGAGAGACCAGAAGAATGATTCATTTGGATCGACGAGCCATTTCGCGAATCAATAGAATGTCTCTCTATCCATATCTATTCTATCTTTATATGACGGGCCATAAAAAAAAGAAGTATTTTTTTTATGGCATGTGAGATGATCGCGCCTAGTAGCCACATATCAGCTGCGCTCAATATGCGGGATTTCCGTTGGATCTGATCTTTCGCTTTGACGAATTTGGACCTAGCGAAAGGACTCTAAGCCTTCGCGCAAACAAGCAAAGTAGAAGCAAGACGAGGAAGCGGAGCTGTCGTAGAAGCAGTAGCTTCCCCCGACAATATACAATACAACAGTAGCGACCATGAATAAAAAAGCCCCTAGTTTAACGAGTTCGCTGCTTTTCCCAGGCCGGAGAAGGGCAACTACTTATTGATTGATCGCCTTTCTTTGATATGTGTTCAATTTAGTACAATACAAACTACAACTAGATCAAAGCGGAAGGGCCACTCACTATAGAAGCTATAACTAGCCTAGCCCTAGCCAATAGTATAGTTTAGTAGTCGGCCAAACCCCCATGCTCACGACATGTTCTTGATATTGATTGAGTTGGAGGGAGTCAGAGACTACCACGGAATCCTTCCATAGTCACCCCGGTGACCTTCGTCACCAAAGCGTCACGACAGTTTCCAAGACCCCTCATATAATCTCCTGTGGGGATCAGTCGGAGCACGTAGGAATGCCGACCACTACATAAGCCGCAGGCGGAGAAAGCTCGAAGAGCTTCCCTTCATTCGCTTCGCGGGAGTCGCACACAGCACATAGCTGGAAGTCAGAGGGCCCGTACTACCTGCCTAACCCTTCGCTCCGAGGGGCCGTAGAACGGAAAGCGCCTTCTAAACAACTCGGCAGAAGGGAAGGGGCCTATGTATTTGCATGACCCCTGCGGATTTGACCCTACCTACACCCGGAGCCAATCCCCTAGCGGTCCTGCCACCACGCCGCAGAACAGGAGCTCGTGTGGAACCTTGGATTTCTGGCGTAACAGCGGTGGAAGGTATAAAAATATTACGGCCGCATAACATAGGGGCCTACGCTAAGGTCGGCCAAAATATGGACACCCGAAGGGCCCGGCGCGCACAATCCTATCCTATCCGAGCCCGTCATTGCATGCACTTCGGACAGCCGTCCGTAGCATCATAAAGAGCACCTCCCTTTCGAGGTACCCAAATGGAACGGGCTTTATTTGTGTTGTTGGTTGGTCTTTCTCAACGTGGTCTATAGCACGAAAAACCATTCTTTACAAGATAGGGCCGTTCACATGAAAGATAAGAAAAAATCTATTCTTCATGGTCGGGCGCATTTCTCCAAATCCTCCAGGATCACAAGTGGAACGCTAAGCAAGGGTGGGGAGGCTGCGAGCTCCGCGTCGAACAGAAAGAAGCAAGCAGGGGGTGGAAGCGTAGCGCGCCGGGGAGCAAGCGTAGGCAACCAAACTAAATAAGGCTAAAAAAAAAGTAGCTAGCTAGCGTTTTTAAGCTGGCTGCCTTTTCTAGCGCGCGTACTCTTCTGTGGAGTCGCACGGAACGAGCCTTGTCTTCCCTCCAACGACTAGCTACCTTTTCTTGTTCCGGTCACCCTTCTCTTGCCGTGGAAGGACTTTTGCCTGTGGTGTGGTCCAACCCGTGGGCGGAGTCGCCCTCATCCCCCCATTGCTCAGTGCTCCCTGCAGCTTCGCTGGGCTTTACCCGCGTGGACGCGGGCTTCTATAAGAGAATGAAAAGCTCTCTCTTTACAATAAAACGCGAACCGCGCGGAGCCCACCCTTTTTCGTTTTCTGCCGCCACTGGGTGGCCGCTGGGGAAACACAGCCCGGCCACCTCTCAGGAAAGGGGGGTGGGGGATGGGCCTACCTATCCCGAGGGAGCGGTTGAGAGGTTCCATATGCCGAGCCGAAGGGCAGAACTTCAGTGCGTGATCGTAGTATGTCACCTCGTCTCGTCCTCGCAGCATCGAAGAGTACCTATGCACTATGTTCCGGTTCACTGATAAGGAAGATAGAGTTGGGGTGGAGGTCTACGATGTGATACTATAGTATAGTATGCCCCGGGGGGAAAGATGCGCAACTCAAAACGGAAGCAGGAAGCGTGTTGTAAAAAATGTCGGAGGTTACCAGATCTCTGAGACTACCATCGATCCGACAGAGCGGAACAACCAGAAAAGACGTGGAGTTAGAAAGCCGTATGATAGGTGGTAACTATCTTGTACGGTTCGGGGGGTAAGCGGCGTACTCTGGGGGAATATTAGGCTCTATCGAACATACAGGGAATTGGGGGTAGCATTTTACTTATGTTAAGTCATGGACTGGTTTCTTCAGCCCTTTTTCTATGTGTTGGTGTTCTATATGACCGACATAAGACTCGACTTGTTAGATATTATGGAGGTTTAGTGAGCACCATGCCGAATTTCTCTACCATTTTCTTCTTTTTCACTTTAGCCAATATGAGTTTACCCGGCACTAGCAGCTTTATTGGGGAATTTCTAATCTTAGTAGGAGCTTTCCAAAGAAATAGCTTAGTAGCCACATTAGCAGCGCTTGGGATGATTTTAGGCGCGGCGTATTCCCTTTGGCTATATAATCGTGTGGTTTCTGGAAATTTAAAACCCGATTTCCTCTATAAATTCTCCGATCTAAATGGCAGAGAAGTTTCCATATTTCTACCTTTTCTTGTTGGAGGGGCGACCGTCCGTTAAACTACCAAAAAAGGGTAAACCAATGTGATCATGACATTGTAGGTGCTTGCGATGGGACGGATGCGACTTCCCTCATAAGTAATGGGTGGCATAGCCCGTAGCAGAAGTCCCCTTTTTTTATCCATTTCTTTATTACCCCAGAGGGGCCCGCCCTGGTGGGACCGAGAGAAAGAAAGGACGGGGGGGGGGGGGGGGGGCGACCATGCATGGCACTTCTCGACCGTGTCTCCGAGGGACAGTTGAACGAGCGACTCATGAATGCAGCCGGGTCGGACGAGCCAATAACTCGAACGTGTTCGGTCAGTTTTTTGAGCAAGAATCACAGCGTTACCTTACCTTCACCATGATACGGACTCCAAGTTCTTATGGCAGAGCACGAGGAGTTTCCTTCAATATGATGATGAGAATGGAAGGAAACCAGAAGCACGACTGGGTCTTCGTAGTCCGGGATCATACTTATATATCAGCCACAGTAATGTAAGCATGAGACTTTTTGGTAGTACCGGTGAACCAGATGGCCGCGGCGAGGGAATCTGGGACGGAGGACTCGTAATATCTCTATAGATCTGGCAAAAGCGAAAGACCCCTAACGTCAGGGGCTGACCACTGAGCTCACTCAGGCCTCGCTGGGCGGGCCTGAGTGGGTGCGAGCTGGAATTGCCATAGCTTATGGTTAGAGCAATAGGAAAGGGCCCAGCAGAGAGAACAGTCAGGATAACGAGCGCGGAGCCCGCTTGGCAGGCGGCAGGAGCTGCGGGCAAGTGCTTGCTTGGTAGGCCAACAGCCCTGTGAACCGGGCGGGGCACTCGACGAAAGGGGGGCACACTGAGCAAGTACGAAAAATTGGCCCCGCGGAGCTTTCAAAAAGAAAAGCAAGGACCACTACGGGAGGTCGAACCACGGACCGGAGGTAGTAGAACGTGATCCGCACCGGTCAATATTGGATCAAACAATAGGGGGACCGTAGCACTGACTTTTTTTCAAGACAATAGGTACTGTTCCCTACCGAGACAAGGGACACTCTCAACGGATCCCCCACGCGCTGCGCTGGGCATACCATAGTTCTTCCGTGCGTCTTTACCGTGGGTGGCGGAAACAGAACAAGAGGGAAAGACCCGGCCGACTCGCCCAGGGCTCGAGGGCGAGCCATACGAGAGTGAGTCGAATTCTGTTTACGTTCTCGGTTTGGTTTGGGCCCCTCTCGGTCTTTTGCGTATAAGGGAGGGGGGAAGGAGTCTAAATCTATGGACATTAATGAACCACCGTTGATGGACGTTGCACATGACACGATCAATTCGACTCGACGGTCCGGTGCTAATAGAAGTCGCTTACTCTCCGTCTAGCGAAGGTGCCAGGGCAGGGCTTTTTTGTAGTAATAGTGGGCGGGTCTCATGGGATTTCATCTATGCCGGCCGTCGGAATCAAACGAGGGTCGAAGGACCATTCGATTCATTAAGGGGGACGGCCCATTTGTAAGGCGGGGGGGCCCTGATGGACGACATCCCCCGGCCTCGATTCTTTTGCATAGTCTGGGGGCCGGCCGCAGCAGAGCTGCGGGGCATAGCGGCACCCTCGCCTGGCGCCATTCTCGGACCTAGCAGCAGATGGGCGGGCCGGGCCTGAATGAAGAGCGGACCAGACTCTTCTTTGTTTCAGCTGCTCCCACGCACGCAGACCGGAAGACCCCCGTTGTCCTGGACTAGACAAGTACGTAGAGATCTTCGTGGAACCGGGGAGGGAGTCTCAATCGATCTTTTCTAGGATTCCAACTCACGCCACGCACGAAGATTTTTCTATTGATAGAGTTAAGGGCTCGGCTCCCCCGACTCTAAAAGGTTAGGTTACTACCAGCTTGCCTCTACGGAAGAGGTGTACTTTGTATTGTCTGGGGGTCATATAGATCGGAACCCGGAGCGAGTTGAACGAAAGCCTTACCCACACAGCTACAACTACTGGCGCGTCAAAGGGCTTAGGATTCTAAGGTAGGGGTGGAAGCCGTGAAAGCCTTTGGTACTTTAGTAAGGCGAGCAGCCCTTAAACAAAATAAAAGGCGCGACCATCCCCCCTTCCCCTATTTTTTAATTTCATTCTCTACTTGGCCCGCCTCATGAAAAATGATAGGCCTATTGATTCGAAGTAAGTACGAAAGGGTCGGTCAATAGCATAGCTATTTTTTTCCTTTCGAAGGAAAGGCCTTCGCATTCTTAATCTGGTAGGGCCGGACGGCTTTGTTTGCCCTAGCTTGGCGAATCCGCGCCCCTGACCGTTCTCGCGAAGTCTTTGCAACGGCTGGGAAACCAGTCTACGAAGCGAAGCCTATTGCCACGCCGACCATCAAATACGAGATTGGGCCCCTTCTCAAAGATGGAATGGCCCAGCCCAATAAAGGAAGGTTAACGTACGCGATGCCTTCCATTTGTACGAATCGCGAACATACCCGACCGGACGTAGAGCCAAAATTCACTGGCAGACCGAGTCGGGCGCAGGTGCCAGATCCTTAAAGTAAAGTCTCTATCAGCCTAGTGTACCAACCACGTGGTACGACGGGCACTCAAAGACCTGGCGAATGAAGGCCCACCCCACCCAAGAGCGCTTATGTCATATGGGAACTCTTGGCTGGAAACAATCCTTATGGTTTTGATATCCGGTTAGAATAATAAGAAAGAATCTAAGTCCAGGTTGGTTGGTGAGCCTAGTGATAGGAGACTATCTAGCTTGGTTCGGGGAGCACTTGTTGGGTTTAAGATTAGTTTTTTGCTAAATGTTACGGCCTAAATGCTGAACTATTGACCCTACTTGTTCGGATGGGTGTTCACCCCAAAGTGTTCCCGGATTGCATGCATACATCCGTAAGTAACTTAGTGCAACATGGCAAATTTCATTGAGAGGAATTAGCAAAGAAAAGAAATCTTCTTTCTGGGTTTGAACCTAAAAAGAAAATAAATCAAAACAAGAGAAAAGCAGAAGCGAAAGCTCGAGTCGAAGAGTGGAGGTCGCTCGGTAACTCGAGTCGATCAGTCCCATTCATTCTTGCCCGAAACAAGTGGGCTATTCATTCCGGTGCCACCTTTGTTCAATCGAGTCCATGTTCTCTATTTCCCAAAACCCATTCGTTCGCCGACCCGAGGACCAGAGGTTGCTTGCTTGGAATTGGGATTTCTACGGAGCCCCTAGCATTGGTAGTGGTACTCCCGCTAGATACGAGAAATCCTCTCTTCTATTACTTCACAAGTAGTGGATAGGCCCCGCCTTAGACTGCCCCCTTCTTTCGGGGAAGTACTTATTTACGTAGCCTTTCATGCCCATGCCATTGCTTTGCCTTCGCTTTTCTTCCTCTGGGCATCAAAGGAGGGCGTAGACCAATATTTCATTATAAAAAGCTCTTCATCGCTCGTCCTTAGGAAACGGACTCGCTTCGCTAGCTCTAGGCGAATTTGCAAAACAGGGAAGAAGGGTATTTTATTTCGAAAGTCAACCGTTCCCGTAACCTGAACCGAACAAGGAAGCAGGGCGTAGACCCGTTACTTCTTACTATGGTGGAGGGGATGCCATTATTCCAATGCGTATTGACTACGTCGTAGGAACAGCGATAGCGGTATCTTTTGATAATTCATCAGTTGTAGTTGGAAAAAGGAACGGTAAGGCCACTAAATCCTATTGCTATTGTTGACCTAGCGCCGCTAAAAAAGGATTCCTCGGCGGTAGTTCCTCAAATGCTATCCTCGGAAAAGGTTGTTATTCAATAGTTGTTGCCGGTAAAGGAACAGCGGAACGGGTATCTTTAGCAAAGCAAAGGCTTTGGTTGAATCATATTGAGTTCCGGGTAGTAGAGTCCTCGGCTTCGATTCTTTCCAACAACGGTACGGTTGACTTTCGAACAACGGCCACGGTGTTGGTTCCTACTCGATTGATCGGCTTCCTTTAGCTTTGTTACGGCATGTGTAGAACCATTCGTAGTAGCGTACGTTCCCTACGTTAATTGATAGCGCTAGGTGATCATCGACAGCTTGGGCTAGGCCACGGCTCGACACATCCTCCGATAGTCCCTTTTCTCGGCTTAAAACCAATACGAATTGCTCCTATGATTCCCAGCGCTAGACCAGGGCAAGGGATCTATTTGTAATGTCATCCCCACAGGATGAAATAGAATAATGCTATCCTACGGCACGGCTGTGGACTCACCAAAACAACAATACCAACTTTCCAACTTTTGATCAAGGGAACCCCCTTTCTAAATGGCGGGAACGGTACCAATGGAAATATTCTTTTTGTTATTCAATAGCTTTCATCAAATGAAATCCTCTATCGCAGCATCCTGACTCGGTTTCGGAAAGTCGGAAAACAGGTACGGTTCCCTACTCGGGGTAAACTTGGGAATGGGAAGCCTTTCCAGCACCAGCTTAGGCCAATACGACGTAGTAAATACGATTCCCAGCGCTTTCATCCAATGATGCTATCCCCACGAATGAAAGAAATAAATCAATTAAATAGTTGTAGGCTCCTCTTTCGGATTCAATAGTAGTAGACGGCTGTAGTTCCGAGATATCCTTCCCTGCCTTTTCAATTAATAGCTCGGATTCGTATCCTCGGGCAAGGGAAATATGCTTAAACCAAGCTTCCCCCTTTGTTCGGGTACTCCTTTCAGGTGAGAGGCAGGCGCGAGGCTAGGCAAAAAGAGCTTTCTATGACCTCGCCGAACTGAGACGTAGGTAATAAGCAAATTCCCCTTTGACGACATCCCTTTAGTTTCGTACGTACTTCCCTGTTTTCCTAGTTCGGCTTCGGGTCCATCCTCGCCCAAGGCAATTTACAATATACGATTCTATTCCTACGAATAATAGGATTTATACGAATTATCGCAGCTATCCACAAATGAAAGCTATTTAATCCCGGCAATCAACTATAGGGATTCGAAATGCTCATCAATCCTTTGCTTCCTTCGCTTGCGGCAGTAGTTCCTCTACGGGGACGGTTACGGCTACGGCAAAGAATCAGCAATTCAAGGAAATCCACTACTGGTTATTGCTAACGGCTCCTATCCCTAGCGCTATTGAACGGAAGCTTTGGCAAAGAGTCATCCCCACTTTAATGAACTTCCTCAACGGGATTCCACTTTTCCTCTCTCTTTGATCGGCACCTCGTTCTCAGCCGTCCCTTCCTTCAATTAATTGTTTAGGTTTACTTTGGCGGAGCATTCAATCCAGGTGTGGGAATCATTCCGACATCATGTATTTGCCCTAGCCTGTTGGGAATGTAGGTGTCCGAGAATGAAAGCCCGGCAACAGAGCAGACCGGAAGAAGTATGTACCTCATGAAGCAAGGACTAGCCAGAGCTAGTAGTATGGCCACATTTGCAGGATGAATCCGTTCACTGCCAGCTTCTCTATCGCACTGGAAGACAGCCTAGAAAGAGTGCAAACTGGAAGCATAGATCCTTGAGAAATAGAGGAGCTATGAGTGCTGTCCACAACCTCTAATGTTCCAAAAGAGATAATCCGTCACTCGCACCAGAGACCTCAGTACCGTGCTAACTCCATAAATTTCCTTCTTTTGATAATGCTACCCACACAGTCACGGCTCCTATCCGGTCACCGGGTTAAACAATTGATTCCTCTCAACGCATCCCCGCGGTAAAGAGCTAGTCGTATTCTTTTTATAATTCTCTAGTTGTATTCAAGCAAGAGTCCTCGGCATCCTACGAAAACATGCGCTAGGAATATCAATAGCGTTAGCGTTAGCGTCCTGGCCTTTGCTTGGGGATTCCTCTACTACCGAAGCGAGGGGGGGAAGAGCGAGTACTATATTTCGGATTTTCTAGTTGTATACCACAGTTCGGTGATTCCATTAAAAGGTGGGTACCCTTATCCCGTTAAAGGTTTCGGCTAAGCCAATTGATCTGCACCTCGGCTAAGGAAATATTAGAATAAATAGAGGTACGAGCGGCTAAGGCTAAGGGGAACGCTACCAATGCTAGGGTCTACTTTGAACAAAGTTAGTTTCGTATATGGGCAAAATCCTTACCGATCATTTTACCTTGGGACTTGCTTGTCTTTTTTGAGAAAAGTTAGTTTCATATAATGGAAAAAGTTGTAAAGCTTATTTTACCTTTGGATGTCACGGATTTGTTGCGAAAAGTTAATCTCATATAGCTGGGAAATTTATAGCCTAGGCTTTGAAACCTTGGATGGCGACTCCACCAGGCGTCAGTAGTCATTGCTTTCTGTGGATCCTCTAAACGTTAGTAGAATAGTTCTCCTTGACACACCGATATCCCAAAGATCTATAAAGTGGATCGTAAAGGTTTCGGCGAAGGACAACCAATATATATTATCACTCCTTTCACTTCCTGACCTTGAAACTGGCTAGCGCCTTTTATGAACTCTTACCCAAAATCTCTCATCAGCAGAAGGGAGTTCCACTGGGGCGAATATTCCTTGCTAGTTCTTGCCCAATCCCTTGCCTTTCTGATATGGGCTGTTCAGCATAAATCTTGCTACCATCTTCGAAGCTTCAGACATCTTTGGGCCCTCAGAAACAGAATTAGCATTCCAAATTTCGAGTGACTGGAAGGAAGTCTCAATAGCTTCTTCAGCGGCTTCAATATACGGGAATGCTGCAGGTTTAGTGACAAACAAAGTCGATTTTTTACCACATGGCCCTCAACAGCATACTTTACTCTTTGATGCGGAGAAGACGGGGCAGCACCAGACGTGTGAATCCAAGGCCTTCCAAGCTGCATACTATAAGCCGGGGGATGAGTCTATTCTGTGACCATACATTCCGCAATGGAAACAGACTGGATGAAATCCCTCATACTCAATCCTTAGACTTGACTAGAGGAATCTCACTATCAGGAACCCCTAATGGATTGGGTGCGCTAAACCCGCGAGGACCATTGCTGTTTGGATTGCAGCCATAAGCATTGCCGTAGCGCTAGAGCCTGCCGGGAGAAAAGAAAGTCTCATGGGTCTCTCCGACTCAGATTAGTGACATAGAGAAGAAGAGAAGATTTTGTCCATTTTAGCAGATAAGATAGCAGCAGAAGACATTTTTTCCATTCCTGCTTGACTGCTTTCCTAAAGCAGCCTAAACAGGATCAATAGAATATCACACATGCGCCATTACTATGCCTCACGTTCTAGTTCTAAACGCAAGGAACTTACATATATTAGTATAAGAATAGGAAAGGACCTGGAGCGGTAGATCCGCTCATCCTGGCTTCGAATCCTAGTTCAGTTGCCACGGGAACCTTAGCGCCGCGTGTGTGTTGTGGGAAGGTCCTCCAAGAAAAAGAAAGAGGCATAGAAAGAGTGACAAAGCTCAATCCAAAACATGAAAGCGGAATCACAACTGTCTCACGAAAGAAGGGTCTCAAGCAGTGTGTTCATGGTCACTCCAAACATAGGATTTTCGGCATATACTCTTGAAGTGAAGAGTAGCTTTCCCTTTCCGTGCGCAGAGGGGATAGATTAAGTATTCATCTGCTGGTAGAAGGCTTGAAGGTTTAGCGTAACCCAGAATAACCTGTTGGAGGAATAACCGTTGTTAGGTGCCTAGCCTGTAATGCTTGCAAAGTCGCTAGGCGGGGTGATAAGATGAAAAAGGTAGTTATGTGCATCTCAATAGGCCTACTCGCCTTAAAACTAGACCCCCAGGGGGTCTCCCGGCTGAAACAAATATGCCCTATTTTCCGATACCTGATCAGTTGGTGTGGACAAGTAACCCTGAATCTGGGCTGTCGCTCTATATGCGAAAGAACGTTCTTGCTTTCACTACTCACCTTGCCCTTTAGCCCTTGCCGGACCGCTACCCAGGTTTCCAGTCGTTTCGGCTACTGCCAATATTTTTGGAGGAAATAGCAGTTGTCCCAGGATCCTTCTAGTCGGGGGAGAGCCTTTATTACACCTTGAAATAAGGTAACGGGGCCCACCATATCCTCGATATTTGAGGGCTTGGAAGTTCAGCAGGCACTGGTATCGTCACTTCTGCTTTAACCAGATCCAAAGCGTCTAACTGATCAGCATTGCGCTTGTCAAAGGAGTTCAATGCTCACTAGACGCATAAACTGAACTAAATAAGATAGTCTCACTCAATTGACTATATCAAGATGGGCTTCGCTTACTTTCACCCTCATACCTTGCCTTTAGCAGCCGCAGGCGGCTTACACTACGTATAGGCCAGATTCAAGGAGCGCTAAAACCCGGATTCATTCTTTTCAATACTCTTTTGAACTCAGTTAGAAGAAGATGTCATGCCAAACCAAATAGTATAGTGAAGTTCGGTGACAATGCTCCTCAAACTCTTCCCCCGGCGGGTAAAGACAGAGAAGGGCGGCGAGGAATTGGTCGACTCAGTAGTATAGCCCCGATCGAGAGATGGTTTTGACCTCAGTGCGGGGAGGAGAGGCTTTCTCGGGAGTAGGGTATTCTAAGGAACCGTACCAGTTTTCCTACCCGAACCCTTAGCAGCCTTCCTAGGAAACGGACTAGCGTCGCTCGAGGATAGGAATATCTCTTGCGCTAGGAATTGATCGCCCCTCGCTATGGTACGAGACCTCCACCAAAAGCTAGTATTGGAACCATACCTCCAATGGGATCCCCAGGAAAAAAAGATACGAATCTTTGAACGGAAGCCGTTCTCATATGCATAGATGCTCCGAGAAGCTTCTTTTAGTTAGCCAAGCGGGTCATGCGGTTGGTATCAACTCAAGAGACGCGTAAACGTGCCCAACAAGGGCTAGGTGTGGTAAAAGGGTATGCGGGTTGTTGTGTCCTTCACCTTGCTAGTAAGAGTGGTATCCTTATTGGCAGCACCACCCCATTTCAGTTTCTGGATTTGCGGAATGATTTGAACAATCACATCAACATTTCCTTTGCCCCCCTATTTTAAAACCCAATCTATTCGGTTGCCTTCCCTGTTTCGGTACGGTTTTCCTTCAATACCACTCCTACGATAGAGGGTGATATGAGTACGAGCGAGATATGACTATTCCTATTCCTATCCTTTCATCCTTAAGCGAATGCTGGAACGAAAGTAAGGTCTTCCCTCGAAGCTAAATGAAAGCTAAGGGTATTGCAAATCAACTAATTTCTAGTTTCCTTTGCCGTCAAACAATGCTTGGGTTTGCCCAGAACTCGGTTAACAAGGGTTGTCCCAGAAGTAGGAATACTAGGGTTGTTTCTTGCTTTGGTTGAATCAACCCTTCACTCGGATAGGGATAAGGCTCTCGGCTCATACTTTCGACAGTTTCTTTCCTACGGGTCATCTCTGTATAAGCAGGGACTCAGTCGGTGGTTAAAGCACCAAGCATTCATCTTCTTATTATTAAGTGTGCTTGTTAATAGACACCTTTGCTATGAGCGTAGGAAGCAGCAGCCTTTTTTCATCGTACGTCAGTAGCTGCTCTCTTTCAATTAGTTTAGTTCCATGCTAGTATCAGTTAAGTCAGTTAGCAAGGGCGCTTAGCTTCTTATCATTTGCTTTCTTAGGGAATAGAGTGACGTGCACTGGCACTAGATGA
Source organism: Oryza brachyantha (assembly GCF_000231095.2). Lineage (NCBI taxonomy): Eukaryota > Viridiplantae > Streptophyta > Magnoliopsida > Poales > Poaceae > Oryza > Oryza brachyantha. Next base: position 14,459,313 of record NC_023171.2, read on the forward strand.
GCTTAAGATTTGAAATATACTTGCTTAAGACTTTCTTATACAATTGGCACTCCAAGGGAAGATCAAGGGATAAGCACTCACTATAATCGGGGTGAGATCTCGTAAGAGTTGGCACCCTCGCCGCTGGCTTACTAAATGTAAGAGAACTTGCGGTGAAAAGGGTACTCCCAATTGCTGTAACAGAACTCGCAGGTAGAAGAACGAACTTCCAATGCATCGAAGCTTTCTACTCCTGCTTGAATACTTGCTCTTGCTCAATGGCCGAAAGAGAACTTTATTTAGTAAAGCACTTTAAAAAGCTTTCCAAAATTGGCTAACTGGATTGATTGTCCCTTGTTGGGACTGGAGAGACTTGTGCAATTGGAGGGGCACTTTCACCCACAGGCTCGTAAGGGGAAGGGACAAATACCTTTACTTGGTCTAACAGTCCAAGAGCTCTCACGGTAATTGGATAGCTGGAAAGCTGGCTTGAACCAAGCCAAAAGGCGGTGTGTCATCACCTTGAACCAATGAATTCTCAGATTACTGGCAGTAATTCGTTCATTTCAATGAAAGAGCAGGTAGCTATAAGTTTCCCCACTCTAATAGTATTTTTGAGATTAAAGCTTATTTCCTTGAGGATCGCAACCCGAATCTTAGGATAGTCTACTTTCTGATAGTATAGGAATAGCAGTCACAGAGGGAGGATCACAAATAAGTGTATTCTTACTAGATGAGACATCTTCTCTATTCTTACTAGAAGAGACATCTTCTTCATTGGGTCTCGACGTGCATCACCCACCACTGTAACAAGCCTAGAGGAGGGGGTTTCACTTTGCTGACGGGAGGGCTAGTTATGTTCTCACCGAGCCACCTTACCCGGTAGTATTCAAACGGAGAACAGGAGAATAGAGCCACAAGATGAGCATTTTCGTTGATCTGGATGCCAGAGGTCTAAAAACACAATCAAGGGTAATTAAACAATGTGCTTATGAAGCGAGGAATGAGGTTAGCTGTGAGGTCTCTCAGTACCTAGATTCGTGGGTGGAGCCGTAGAAGAGATTCTCTTTTTTTTCTTTGCGCGAGGAATCAGTCGATCCAACCCAGCTACCTTGTAAACAACTATACCTTGACTTGTTGACCCAGTGAGTAACTACTATCGTAGCGAACCAAAAGCATTCACGCTTACCTTTGTAAACTTTTACTTGACTTGGATATTACGCATATCCTTCCTTCCCCTTATCGTTATACTTCCGTGGTTAATAAGATTGGATTCCGTGCTTCTAGTTCTTGGCTTGCTTTCATAGACAGATTTATCCTATGTTTGCTCGCTTCTGGTTGGGACTTCCCTCGCTATCCTTGGGTTCTTCCTAAACTTCCTTCTTTCCGAGGGGTGGACTACCTGACCTGGGCCTGGTCTATTCACCCTGTTCGAAGTACCCTTCCTAGTCCACAGCTCGACTGCTCGTACTCCTTGGCCCTGCGGGGCTGCTTCTCCCTTTCTTTGAACCTAGCTATCTGGTTTGGCCCAGCTGCTTCCTACCTGTTAGCTATTCCCCCTGCTCGAGGTCCGCTATCCGCATATCAGGTTCGGTGGACTGGTGCGTGGGTCCTGCTAATTGGATTTGCATAGGATGGTCCGTGAACCAAAGCAACAAAAGTTGTTCCCTGAGTCCTTGCTTTTTTACTAAAACCTTACCCGCTGCTTGCTTCCTTGAAAAAACAGCTATCCACCTACTAATCGCATCCCTAGTTCAGCTTCCCTATCTTCCCGATAGAGCTTTCTCCTCTCGTTCATAGACGGAAGTGAGCGAGCCAGGTCGGAATTCCCAAGAATAGTCTTAACTTGACTCTCTGACAAGGAAGCTATGATCCGTTCCTGATACCCTGCCTGGGCATCACTCACTCCAAGAAAGCAGATCTTGTGATAGCAGAAAAGCCTACCTCCTACTACTTGTTTGTGGGAAAGAGAAGACTTTACGAGCAAGATCCATTCATATCAGAGTAATAAGAAAAAGTACCAGCCTAGTTCACTTATCCATCATCAATCCTGTTCGTAAGTGAGCCTACGAATGAAGATATGGGTAAACCTCTGACTAATTCACATCCAAACTCGTAAATAGACAACAGACGACCTTAGTTTACGGTTGTAATTCCCACATAATTCTGTATTCGAATATACAAACATGGAAAACCCGATAGCTGATAACCGACGAGCCAGATCACGGAATGGATACGAAATCTAGAGGCGGCAGGTAAACTAGGGAAACAGAAACTATTGTTTTTGGTGAATTATCAGTGTGCAGATGAATTTCATCCACAGCTATTGAAGAAGCTTTTAGAGGGATATCTTGTCTTGTCGGACTAAGAGCTCTTATCTCTTTCTTTTCCCACGGTAACTAGAGATTGAATAATAGAAGCCAGATTCAATATCATAAGAAAATAGAGATTGTAGCGTAGAGTCAGGCTATCCCATGTTTGCAATAACAGCTTTGGGATCTTTCCTGTTAATGATGAATAGCTTGCCTCAACAGAGAATCAGAATTCTTTTTATTCGGTATAACAACCTTAAAAACGAATCGATCTAGATGCCCCGCTCTTGCCATCTTTGAAGGAATTGAATCATCAACCACTCATTTAGAAGCCGCTCATGCAACAACGTTTAAGTCAATCCTTCAGCCCTTATTATTTAGTCTAGTTGTTGGAGGAAATGCGCCTTGAACACATTACGTATACTAGCTGAGCTTTCTCCCTAATCGTGACTAGTTGTTATTCGTTTCGATCAATTGTCCCCCCAGCCGGCAATGCCTCAGCTTCTCAAAATCTAGGAAGTAAGTTCTCTGAAAAAAAGTCATCATTATGAAAAGATACTAGCGCTACTAATAAGGGAAGCTACTTTTTTCTAAGAAAGGAATAAAGCTGAAAACTAAAGAAAGAGATCTGAAGTGGGTCTCGCGAGTAGTTTGTCTTGTTTCAGTCCGTACAAGAAGAGACTTTCAGGGTTGCCCAAGAAGGGGCGGGCCTATCTATTGGTGGTACTAGTTCCGCGGGAGGGGCAGGGTTTCGGTGCCGTCAGCATGGGTCCGGCTATCGATCACAAGGGTCTAGATACGGGTCTCGAACGGAAAAGTATGCTACATATTGCTCTGCTCCAGTTCCCTCTGCTTACACCTGGTCAATTCGTTGATCGCCCCTCT